>NC_069390.1:8332500-8957500 GCF_027475565.1 Acinonyx jubatus
TTCCATCCATGTTTCTCTCAAGTCCTTGAAATCCATTATTAAATCTTCACAAATCAGTGTAGATCTGCACCTCTGGAGAGCTCCATTTTTGGAAGAAAATGAGCCACCAAGTGCACACTTCTCAAGGTTCTGTCTCCTGGGAGTTTTTCCTTCACCACTGTCTCTCAGGGTCAACCCTGAGCGGGGCTATAGTGCTGCAGGGTGCATATTCAGACAGTGCCAACATTATAGTTTATTCTTAAAAATTTTATCTATCTATCTGTCTATCTATCTATCTATCTATCTATCTAGTGTGTGTGTGTGGGGGAGAGAGAGAGAGAGAGAGAGAGAATGCAAGCACAAGCAGGGGAGGGGCAGAGAGAGAGAGAGAGGGAGAGAGAGAATCCCAAGCAGGCTCTGCACTGTCAGCACAGAGCCCAACATGAGGCTTGATCTCGGGAACTGTGAGATCATGACCCGAGCCAAAATAGAGTCAGACACTTAACTAACGGAGCCACCCAGGTGGCCTGCCAACATTTTATGCCAAATAACTTGTAAACCAGGCCCAAAGATTTTCCTTCTCAGTTTGCTGCTCACAGGAATATCCTATGAGGCTGTAGGGACAATTTGAGAGAGAAGACCCAATATATGAGAGTAGGTGCTATGGGAATCTGGGAAGGCAGGCACATCCAGCTGCCAGACTTGGACCAGAAAAAATAGCCAGTACAGACATCTATGGAAGGCTACTGCCTCTGCATCTGTGCTGGGCTGGGTGTTCCTGTTGGTCAAGAGGCCAGGGGTTGGAAAGAAGAGCTGGGCAAGCTGATCTCCACCAGCATCTTTAACCGAAACCCAGTGCCTGCTTTATCACTTCTGCCTTCCCTGATTCTCGAAATCGTCTCTTTAGGCCAACTCTAACCAGGACCACATAGGAAAGGGGATTTGGGGACATGTAGTTCTATTTTAGCCAAACACACAGCACAAAGTTACTTACACCCATCCAATGAGTTCATAATTTCAGAAATTATATATTTGTCTATTTGACTTTTTTTGGCAATAGATTCTGACTCTCTGGAAATTCGATTACATCTTTTCATCCATTTTCTCTTATTTTCCTGTACTTTCTTAAACATATTCATGATAAAGTCCATGTCTGCTTACTGGGATATTTGAATTATCCGTGAGTCTACTTCTCATTTCCTTTTGCATATTGGTCATATTTTCCTGCCTCCTTGCATGTCTAGTGAATGTTAACTATGTTTTGGACATTTGATATAAAAGAACAATTATCTTTTTTTAAAAATAGGCTTTACTTTTTGGAGCAATTTTAGGTTCACAGAGAAACTGAGAGGAAGTTACAGTGATTTCCCACATAATTATTGCCCCATTCCTCCGTTTCCCCATTATCAATATCACCCATCAGCGTGGCACATTTGTTACAACTGATTACCTACATTGACACATCATTATCACCCAAAGTCCATAATTTATATTAGAGTTCACTCTCGGTGTTGTACATGTTATGGGTTTAGGCAAATGTATAATAACATATATCCACCATTAAGGTATCATACTTAGTAAATACATTGGTCTAAAAATCCTCTGTCCTTGACCTATTCACTCCTCTCTCCCCTTTAACCCCTGGCAACCACTGATATTTTTATGGTCTCCAAAGCTTTGACTTTTCCAGAATGTCATATGGTTGGAATCATACAGTATGTAACTTTTTTAGATTGGCTTCTTTCACTTAGCAATATGCATTTAAGGTTCCTCTATGTCTTTTCAAGGCTTGATGGCTCATTTCTTTTTAGGGATGAATAATATTGCATTTTCTGGATGCACCACCGTTTATTTATCTGTTCACCGACTGAAGGATATCTTGCTTGCTTCCAAGTTTTGGCAATTACGAATAAAGGTCCTATAAACATCGTTATGAAGGGTTTTTTTGTTTGTTTGAACATGCTTTCAATTCCTTTGGATAAATACCAAGCACATAATTCCTGGATCATATGGCAAAAGCATGTTTAGATTTGCAAGAAACTGCCAAGCTATCTTCCAAAGTAGTCGTACCATTTTGCATTCCCACCAACAATGAATGAGAGTTCCTGTTACTCCACATCCTTGTCAGCATTTGGTGTTGTCATTTTCCTGGATTTTTGCCATTTTAACAGGTGTGTGGTGGTGTCTTGTTGTTTTCATTTGCATTGCCCTGATAACACATGATGTGAAGCATCTTTTCATGTGTTTATTTGACAACTGTATATCTTCTTTGGTATCTATTAAAGTCTTTGACCCTACTATAGATTGGATGTTTGTATCCCCTCAAAATTCATATGTTGAAATCCTAATCCCCAATGTGATGGCATTAGGAGGTGGGACCTTTGGGATGTGATTAAGTCATAAGAACAGAGCCCTCATGAATGGAATTAGTGCCTTCATAAAAAGGACTCCAGATACTCCCCTCGCCCCTTCCACCACATAAGGCTACATTGAGAAGATGGCTATTGATGAACTAAGAATCAAGCCTTTACCAGAGGGGCTTGCCTGACTATGCTTACACCCTGATCTTAGCCTTCTAGCCTCCAGAACTGTTAAGAAATAAATTCTGTTGTTTATAAGTTACCCAGTCTGTTATAGCAGCCCAAATGGACTAAGATAGGCTCTTATTTTAATCAGGTTGTTTGTTTTCTTATTGTTGAGTTTTAAGAGTTCTTTGTATATGTTAGGTAACAATCCTTTGTTAAATATGTATTTTGCAAATACTTTTATTCTCAGTCTGTGGCTTGTCTTTTCATTCTCTTGACAGTTCTTTCACAGAGAAGAAATTTTTAATTAAAAATTTTTTTATTTTCTCTTTTTAAGTAATCTCTACACCCAATGAAAACATTTAATGTTAATGATGTCCAGCTTTTTAATTCTTTCTTTCATGGATTGTGCCTTTGGTGTTAAATCTAAAAAGTCATTGCCAAAATGAAGGTCATCTAAATTTTCTCCTGTGTTATCTTTTAAGAGTTTTATAGTTTTGCATTTTACATTTAGGTCTGTGA
This sequence comes from Acinonyx jubatus, assembly GCF_027475565.1. Lineage (NCBI taxonomy): Eukaryota > Metazoa > Chordata > Mammalia > Carnivora > Felidae > Acinonyx > Acinonyx jubatus. The sequence continues at coordinate 8,335,527 of NC_069390.1, forward strand.
TCAATTTTGAGTTAATGTTTGTGAAGAGTGTAAAGTCTATGTCTGGATTTATTTTTTTGTATGTGAATTTCCAGTTGTTCCAGCACCGTTTATTGATAAGACTATCTTCTATCCATTGTGTTGCCTTTGCCTCTTTGTCAAAGATGAATTGACTACATTTATGTGGTCTATCTCTGGGCTCTCTATTTTGTTCTATTGATCTAGTTGTCTACTCTTTCACCAGTACTACACTGTCTTGACTAGTGTAGCTGTCTAGTGAGTCTTGAAGTTGGATAGTGTCGATCCTCCAACTTTGTTTTCTTTCAATATTGTGTTGGCTATCATGGGTATATTGCTTCCCCATATAAATTTAGAATCAGTTTGTTGCTATGCATAAAATAACTTGCTGGGTTTTGATTGGGATTGTATTGAATCTATAGATCAAATTGGGAAAAATTTAACATCTTGATAATATTGATTCTTCATATCCATGAACATGGACTATCTCTCCATTTATTTAGTTCTTTGATGTCTTTCATCAGCTTTGTAGTTCTCCTCCTATAGATTTTTTTCCAATTATTTTATTGTGGTAAAACACAGATAACATAAAATTTATCATCTTAACTATTTTTATCATCTTAACTATTTTTTAAATGCTTATTTATTTTTGGAAGAGAGAAAGAGGAGAGGGAGACAGAGAAAACACAAATGGGGGTGGGGTAGAGAGAGAGGTGGACAGAGGATCCAAAGCTGGTTCCACGCTGACAGCAGAGAGCCTGATGCAGGGCTCAACTCAGGAACTGTGAGATCATGAGCTGAACTGAAGTTAGACACTCAACTGACTGAATCACCCAGACGCCCATTATCTTAACTATTTTTAAGTATACAGTTCAGTGGTATTGAATCCATTAAATTCATAATGTTGTGCAATCATCAACACCATTCATGTCTATAACCCTTTCACCTTGTAAAACTCAAACTCCATACCTATTAAACAATTACTCCCTATTTTCCCACCCCCCTACTCCCTGTCAACCACCATTCTACTTTCTGTCTCTATGAATTTAACTACCCTAAGTACCTATAAGTGGAATCATACAGTACTTGTATTTTTGTGATTGGCTTATTTTGTAGCATCTATCAGGATTTCCTTCCTTTAAACACTGAGTAGACGTTAATTAGACCTAGTGTGGTGATCATTTCTAATGCATACAAATATCAAATCATGTTGTACATATGAAACTAATATGTTATATGTTAATTATACCTCAATTAAAAACATTTTTAAATGTTTTATTTATTTTTGACAGAGAGAGAGAGAGAGAGAGAGAAAGAGAAAGTACAAGTGGGGAGGGACAGAGAGGGAAATAGAAGATCTGAAACGGGCTCTGTGCTGACAGCAACAAGCCCAATGTGGGGCTTGAACTCACAAACTGTGAGATCATGACCTGAGCCAAAGTTGGACGCTCAACTGACTGAGCCACCCAGACGCCCTTAAAAAACATTTTTAATAGAGTTCCTATTTTTAAAAATTTTTTAATGTTTATTTATTTTTGAGATAGAGCAAGAGAACACAAGCTGGGGAGGGGCAGAGAGAGAGAGAGTGAGAGAGAGTGAGAGAGAGAGAGAGAGAGAGAGAGAGAGAGAATCCTAAGCAGGCTCGTGCTGTTAGCAGAGAGCTCAGTGTGGGGCTTGAACTCATGTGAGATCATGACCTGAGCTGAAGTCAGACACTTAACCCACTGAGCCACCCAGGTGACCCGCCCCCCCAATTTTTTTTTAATTTTTAAAAAATGTTTTTATTTATTTTTGAAGGAGAGAGAGAGACAGAGCATGAGTAGGGAAGGAACAGAGAGAGAGAAGGAGACACAGAATCTGAAGCAGGCTCCAGGCTCTAAGCTGTCAGCACAGAGCCCAATATGGGGCTCGAACCCACAAACTGTGAGATCATGACCTGAGCTGAAGTTGGATGCTTAACTGACTGCGCCACCCAGGTGCCCCCCAAAAAAAAAACATTTTTAAAAAAGACCAAATAATATATCCCACTGTATGCATATACCACATTTTGCTTATTCATTCATCTGTCAGTGGACACTTGGATTGCTTCCACATTTTAGATATTGCAAATGATATGGCTATGAACATGGGTGTGCAAATATCTCATCAAGACCCTGCTTTTGATTCTTTTGGGTCTACACCCAGAAATGGAATTGCTGGATCATATAATAATTCTGTATTTAATTTTTTGAGGAAATGTCATACTATTTTCCACCACTCCTGCACCATTTTTATTCCCACCAACAGTTCCAATTTTTCCACATCCATGCCAACACTTGGATATGTGATAGAGTACCTTAATTTGATGTGATAGATTACATTGATTTTTGAATATTGAACCAGTCTTGCATATCTGGGATAAATCCTATTCAGTGGTGCTTTATAATTCTTTTTGTAAATTGTTCAATTTGATTTGCTAATATTTTGTTGAGAATTTTTGCATCTATATTCCCAAGAGATATTGGTCTGTAGTTTTCTTTTCCTGCAACATCTTTGGTTTTGGTATTTAAAAAATGCTGACTTCATAGAATGAGTTAGGAAATATTCCCTCTGCTTCTATCCTCTGAAAGAGATTGTAGAGAATTGGTATCATTTCTTCCTTTAGTTTGTTAGAAGTCACCAGTGAACCCATCTCAGCCTGCTACTTTCTGTTTTGGAAAGTTATTAGTTACTGATTCAATATCTTTAGTAGATAAGTCCTATTCAGATGATGTATTTCTTCTTGTGTGAGTTTTAGTGCATTGTGTCTTTCAAGGAATTGGTCCATTTCCTATAGGTTATCAAATTTGTGGCCATAGAGGTGATTATAGTTTTCCTTTATTATTCTTTTAATGTGCATGAGATCTGTAGTGATGTCTCCTCTTTCACATCTGATATTATAATTTCTGTCGTCTCTTTTTTTTTTTTTCTTAATCTGGCTGGAGGCTTATCAATTTCATTGATCTTTTTAAAGAGTAAGTTTTTGGTTTCATTGGTTGATTCCTAATTTCTGTTTCCTAATTTAAATTTGATTGATTTCTAATTTCAATTTCATTGATTTCTGCTCTAATTCTTATTGTTTATTTTCTTCTGCTTACTTTGGATTTAATTTGCCCTTCTTTACTAATTTCCTAAAATGGAAACTTAGAATACTGATTTTAGACCTTTCTTCTTTTCTAATATATGTATTCAATGTTCTAAATTTCCATCTAAGTACTATTTTTGCTGCATTCCACAAATTTTGATAAGTTGTGCTTTCATTTTCAGTTAGTTTAAAATATTTTTTAAAATTTCTGAGATATTTTCCTTGACCAATATGTTATTTAGAGTGTGTTAATTTCCATGTATTTTGCAATTGATTTTTTGTTATTAATTTCTAGTTTAATTTAATTGTGTCTGAGAGTAGACATATGATTTCTATTCTTTAAAAAAATTTTTTAATGTTTATTTATTTTCGAGATAGAGAGAGAGATAGAGCATGAGAAGGGGAGGGGCAGAGAGAGAGAGAGAGAGGGAGATGCAGAATCCAAAGCAGGCTCCAGGCTCTGAGCTGTCAGCACAGAATCTGACTTGGGCTTGAACCCACAGACCATGAGATCATGGTGTGAGCTGAAGTTGGACGCTCAATGGACTGAAAACCCAGGTGCCCAATTCTTTTTTTTTTTTTTAAGTTTATTTATTTATTTTGAGAGAGAGTGAGAGTGAGAGAGAAAGTTGGGGAGGGGCAGAGATAGAGGGAGAGAGAATCCCAAACAGGGTACATGCTGTCAGTGTATAGCCCTATGTGGGCTTGTAATCATGACCATGAGGTCATGACCTGAGCCTAAATCAAGAGTCGGTTGCTCAACTGACTGAGCCACCCAGGTGCCCCTGATTTCTGTTCTTTTAAATTTGTTAGGTGCATTTGATGGCTCAGAATATGGTCTATTCTGCTGAAAATTCCATGTGAGCTTGATAAGAATGGGTATTCTGCTTTTAGATGAAGTAGTCTATAGATGTCAATTATATCCAGTTGATTGATGGTGTTGTTTAGTTAATCTATGTCCTTACTGATCTTCTGCCTTCTGGATCTGTCTATTTTTTGAGAAAAATGTGTTGAAGTCTCCAGCTAAAACAGTGGATTTATCCATTTCTCTTTGCAGTTCAATTAGTTTTTGCCTTGTATATTTCGAAGCTCTGTTATTAGGTGCATACACATTAAGGACTGTTATGTCCTCTTGGAGAACTGACTCCTTTATCATTATGTAATGTCCCTCTTTATTTCTGATAAGTTTTCTTGTTTTGAAGTCTGCTCTGTCTAAAATTAATATAGCTACTACTACTTTCTTTTGATGATATATAGTATATACCATGGTATACCTTTTCTTTCCCCACCCATTCACTTCTTTTTTAAGTTTATTTATTTATTTTGAGTGAGAGAGTGAGCACAAGCAAGGGAGGGGCAGAGAGGGAGAGAGGTAGAGCAGGGGCTTGAATCCATTGTGTGTGTGTGTGTGTGTGTGTGTGTGTGTGTGTGTGTGTGTGTATTAATAGACTGTTACTATTATCATTTTGGACAAACTTATTTAAGACTAAGAAAACTAGGCAGAATGCCTGGCAGTCCTGCAGATCTGTCTCTTGCTTTAACAGTGTTTTGATGGAACAGACCAAGGGATGTCCCTACCAGCCTCCAACCACCCTCCAATCTTTTTTCCGGTCACAACCTTCAGAGCCATCTTCTTGGCCACCCTCTGCCTCCGGGAGCCAACACACTATTTTGAGCTTAGCTCCTTATTACCGATCAACCGTGAGCTCCCAGATTCATCAGAATTATTCCCCTGAGGTGGAAGCCACCTCAACTGCCTGGTCAACATGCACCTGAAGGCCTCCTGCACCTACCTCTCTCTGGGCTTCTATGTTGACCATAACAGTGTGGCTCTGCAAGGAGTTGGTCACTTCTTCCGCAAGTTGGCTGAGGAGAAGCATGAGGGTGCTGAGCCTCTCTTGAAGATGCAAGGTGGCCATGCCCTCTTTTGAGACATGCAGAAACTGTCCCAAGATAAACCCTGGATGACATGGAAGCTGCCATGGTTCTGAGAAGAACCTGAATCAGGCCCTTTTATATCTACATGCCCTGGGTTCTTCCTGTGCAGACTCCCATCTCTGTGACTTCCTGGAGAAACACTTCCTAGATGAGGATGTGAAACTCATCAAGATGGTGACCATCTGACTCACATCTGCAGGCTGGCTGGTCCCCAGGCTGGGTTGGACCAGTATCTCTTCAAAAGGCTCACCCTAAATCATGACTAGGAGCCTCTGAAGCCCAGCATCCTTTGAGGGCCCTCTCTGGCATCCCCCTGGTGACAAGGCTTGTACCTGAGCCTCTCCCTGCAACCACTAGGCAGCTTTTTCACCACCCTGGCACCCTCTCCCAAGCCATGGACCACATGGAAACAATAAATCTTTTTGAAGAAAAGAAAGAAAGAAAGAAAGAAAGAAAGAAAGAAAGAAAGAAAGAAAGAAATTTTTTATTTTACTTTCACTTATTCTTTCTTTGATATTCTTCCTTGATGTAGATTCAAATGTTTGACCTATATTAGTTTCCTTCTTTCTGAAGAACTATTTTTTAACATTTCTTAAAAGAAATGGTAGGTTTGCTGGCAAAAAATTCTCTCAATTTTTGTTTGAGGAAGTTTTTATTTCTCCTTCACATTTGAAGGATAATTTCACCGAGTGCAGAATTCTAGGTTGGTTATTTTTCTTCTGTCCATGCTTTATTTTTTTTAATTTTCATTTTTATTTTTAAAAATGAAATTTATTGTCAGATTGGTTTCCATACAACACCCAATACTCATCCCAACAGGTGCCCTCCTCAATGCCCATCACCCACCCTCCCCTCCCTCCCAACCCCCATCATCCCTCAGGTTATTCTCAGTTTGTTTGTTTTTTTTTAAATTTTTTTTTCAACGTTTATTTATTTTTGGGACAGAGAGAGACAGAGCATGAACGGGGGAGGGGCAGAGAGAGAGGGAGACACAGAATCAGAAACAGGCTCCAGGCTCTGAGCCATCAGCCCAGAGCCCGACGTGGGGCTTGAACTCCCGGACTGGCTGAAATCGGACGCCCAACCGACTGCGCCACCCAGGCGCCCCTATTCTCAGTTTTTAAGAATCTCTTATGGTTTGAGTCTCTCCCTCTCTAACTTTTTTTTTCCTTCCCCTCCCCCATGGTCTTCTGTTATGTTTCTCAGGATCCACATAAGAGTGAAAACATATGGTATCTGTCTTTCTCTGTATGACTTATTTCACTTAGCATAACGCTCTCCAGTTGCATCCATGTGGCTACATCCTCAAAAAATTAAAAATAGATCTACCCTATGACCCAGCAATAGCACTGCTAGGAATTTACCCAAGGGATACAGGAGTGCTGATGCATAAGGGCACTTGTACCCCAATGTTTATAGCAGCACTTTCAACAATAGCCAAATTATGGAGAGAGCCTAAATGTCCATCAACTGATGAATGGATAAAGAAATTGTGGTTTATATACGCAATGGAATACTACTTGGCAATGAGAAAGAATGAAATATGTCCGTGCTTTAAATATCTCACTCTTCTCTCTTTTCTTGTTTGTAAGGTTTCCCAGGAGAGTTGGATGTAATTCTTATCTTTGTTCCTCTATAAATAAGGTGTTTTTCTTTCCCCTCTGGCTTATTTCAGAGTTTTTTCTTTATTTTTGATTTTCTGTAGTGTGAATGTGATATGCCTGGGTATAGGTTTTTGTTTTTGCATTTATCCTGCATAGTGTTCTCTGAACTTCATGGATTTGTGGCTTGGCATCTGTTATTAATTTGGGGGAAATTCTCAGTCATTGTTGTTTTATATATTTCTTATGTTCCTTTCTCTCTTTCTTCTCCTTCTGTTTTCCCATTATGTGTATGTTACACTTTTTATAGCTGTCCAACAGTCTTTGGATATTTTATTTTGTTATTTTCCATCTTTGTTCTCTTTGCTTTTCAGTTTTGGAGGTTTCTCTTGATGTGTCCTGAAGCCTGAGAGTCTTTCCTCAAGTGTGTCAAGTCTACTGATAAACCTACCAAAGGCATTCTTCATTTCTGTTACAGGGTTTTTGAGCTCTGGCATTTCTTTCAGTTCTTTTGTAGGATTTCCATCTATCCTTAGATTGCCCATCTGTTCTTTCATGCTGTCTGCTCTGTCCAGTAGTGGATATAATTATTGCATATTAATCACAGTTGTTTTAAATTCCTGGTCTGATAATTCCAACATCCTGATGCTTGCTTTGTCTTTTCAAACAGTGTTTTGTTTTGTTTTGCCTTTTAGTATGCCTTGTAATTTTTTCTTGATATACTGGGGATAAAGAATTGTTGTAGATCAGCCAGTAGTAATGTGGTGGTAATGTGGGGAGGAGGAAGCATGCCATATTCCCATGATTACGTCTCAGTCTTTTAGTGAGTCTTTACCTCTGGGCTATGAACTTCACATGTGTCTTCTCGGTTGTTGTGCGTGCGTGCGCGCAAGTGTGTGTTTTCTCTCCTCCCTTAGGTGGGACAGTGTGGCTACAACTATCTGGAGTTGGGTATTTTCCTTTCCCCAGGCCAGTTAGGCTCTGATAAAACCCCAGCCGGTTAGGGTCTGGTTAAATAGGTTCTCTTGAAGGCAGATCTTGTTAAGAAGGACAGAATACTTGGCATATTTCAAAATGGTTACTCTTCCCCTTCCCTGGCCAGAAGCGTAAGAGAATTTTTCTCTGATGCTGTGAAAACCGGGTCGAGCTCCTGGAGATAAAACTGACAAAAGTGTCAGGGCCCCCTTATGACTGAGTCTCCCTAGAGATTTTAACTCTCAGATCTGTCCACACTGAGCCCCCAGCAATTGTCACCTACAGTTCAGGTTTCCCTACCCCAGCGCTGCTTCCCATGGAAGTTTTGGGTTGTGGGTTTCTGCTCTGGTAGGTTTGGATTCTCTGTATTCACGTGTCTGTTTCTCCAATTTGCAAGGTCACTTCTGGGGACTCACTGCACATGTCCCTGTCACTCTGAGACCCTCTATCACTTGCTGTGACCACCCTTCTCTTTTTTTTTAATTAAAAAAAATTTTAATGTTAATTTTTTAAGAGAGGGAGATAGAGACAGAGCGTGAGCAAGGGAGGGGCAAAGAGAGAGAGGGAGAGAGACACAGAATCTGAAGCAGGCTCCAGGCTCTGAACTGTGAGCACAGAGCCCAAGGTGGGGATCAAACCCACAAACCGCGAGATCATGACCTGAGCCGAAGTCGGACGCTTGATCACCTGAGCCACCCAGGCACCCTGTGACCTCCCTTCTCTTACAGACCTAAGAAGAATTGTTCATTTTTCAGGTAGTTCACCTGCTTACTGGTTATGATAGGTAACTTCCAAACTTCTTACGTACTGGGCCCAAAGTTGGGCCCACCTGACTTTTATGCAGATGATTTTTATCTCCCACCAGAGAATGTTCTATCTGTACTCTTTTAGGCTTATGCACTAAGAAACTGCTCACATCTATCTAGTAGGGATGGAGCCAGACTGGGGATGAGACCCAGTTTTACCAAAACTCTACCTAACTTTGTTTCGTCTTCATTTCCCAGACATGTTCCTTCCTCAGTTCTGGAAGCCCTCTGTCTCAGCCTATGAGTAGTGGGAGATTTTCTGAATTTTGGAGGTTTTGAGCTTAACTCTCCTGCCTCCTACCCCACATACCTTCAAAATCTGGCAAATATCCTTTGTTCCAGGCAGGCCCTCTTTCTCGAATGGGACTCGGTTTTCTAAACATGATGAGGCTGCAGAAGATTTCACTCTGTCTTTTACTTAGGAGCTTCCAGGAGCCCGTAGCTCCTCATGGCCACCAGCAACTCCACTGGTTTCTCATTCTCCTGGTTGGGTCCCTTTGCCTGAGCTAAGCTTTTGTGGCCAGAATTGGCAATGGCCCCAGGGAAGACTATGTGAGCAGTGATCCTCAGCTCATTCAGGAAGGAGAGTCTTTTCTGTCTTTGAAATTTTTGTTCATTTCATTCATTCATAGCATTGCATTTATAGCCCTCTGCTCTCTTGAAAAAGATGGTTCTTGCAACTTTTCTGGGTCCCCCCCCCTTCTAATTCTTGCAGTGGGAGCAGTGACCTGCTGAAAACTCTGTATCTTGGTTGGGAGTGGAGCCTTTTGATCTTTTTAAAAATTCTAGTAAATTCATCTTTTTAAAAAAATGTCATCACTCTACGACCCAGAAATTGCACTACTAGGTATTTATCCAAGGGATATAGGTGTGTTGTTTTGAAGGGGCACATGTGGGGGTGCCCGGGTGGTTCAGTAGGTTAAGCGTCTGACTTCAGCTCAGGTCATGATCTCACGGTTTGGGGGTTCGAGTCCCGTGTCGGGCTCTGTGCTGCTAACTCAGAGCCTGGAGCCTGCTTCGGATTCTGTGTCTCCCTCTCTCTCTGCCCCTCCTCTGCTTGTGCTCTGTCTCTGTGTCTGTGTCTGTCTCTCTCTCAAAAATAAATAAAAACATCGTGCTCACTTTGGCAGCACATATACTAAAAATAAATGAAAACATTAAAAAAAAGAAGGGGCACATGCACCCCAATGTTTATAGCAGCACTATTGACAACTGCCAAAGTATGGAAAGAGCCCAGATGTCCATCGATGGATGAATGGATAAAGAAGATGTGGTATATATATATATATATATATATATATATATATATATATAGTATGGAGTATTACTCGGCAATAGAGTATTACTCAGCAATAAAAAAAAATGAAATCTTGCCATTTGCAACTACGTGGATGGAACTAGAGGGTATTATGCTGAGCAAAATTAGACAAAGAAAGACAAATATGAGATGACTTCATTCATATGTGGAATTTAAGATACAAAACAGACGAACATAAGGGAAGGGCAGCAAAAATAATATAAAAACAAGGAGCAAAACATAAGAGACTCTTAAATACAGAGAGCAAACTGAAGGTTCCTGGAGGGGTTATGGGGGGGGGGATGGGCTAAATGGGTGAGGGGCATTAAGGAAGACACTTGTTGGGATGAGCACTGGGTGTTATACATAGGGAATTAATCACTGGAATCTGCTGAAATCATTATTACACTATATGCTAACTAACTTGGATGTAAATAAATAAATAAAATTTTAAATTAAAAAAAATGTCATCAAACATTTTCTCCAATCCATTTTTATGTTTCTCTTTTTGAAATGTTTGTGTCTGGATATTTTTACTTCTACTTCTATCCTCTGTATCTTATGTTTTTCTTTTTCTTTTTTTAAGTTTTATTTATTTAAGTAATCTCTATGCCCAGTGGAGCTCGGACTCATGACCCCGTGATCAAGAGTCACACGCTCTTTGGACCAAGCCAGCCAGGCGCCCCATGTATCTTATGTTTTTCTTTTATGTTTTCTATTTTTTTTGTTTTTTGCTTCTTCCTTCTGGAAAGTTACTCAATTTGATCACCCAGTTCACTAATGTTTTCTTTAGCTGTATTCATTCCATTTATCCCATCTACCTGGACTGGTCAGAATTTCTGGTTTTAAAGGCCTACTAACGAATAATCTGATTCTTACATTTGTTCATTCGTTCATTTGTTCGTTCATTCACTCATTCATATGTTCATTAAATCCTTACATTGTGTCACGTTGGGCTCTAGGCCTGAGGAATTTAATCACCATCTATAAAAGGGGAATTGTGATTTTAAACCTCCAGCTCAGACCCATGTGGGCAACAGCCTACTTAACATCAGAGGCATCTCAAGTTCAACATGTACAAAATTCAACCAGGGGTCTTCCCCTAATCAGGATTCTCTTGGAGGCAAGTGGTATAGGTCTTTAAAACCCTGCATACTTGGGCCTACCTCACACCATACCCCATCCGTGTTTTTCTTTCTTTCTTTCTTTCTTTCTTTCTTTCTTTCTTTCTTTCTTTCTTTCTTTCTTTCTTTCTTCTTGTTTTAAAGATTTTGGTTTTAAGTAATCTCTACACCCAGCGTGGTGCTCGAACTCACAAGCCCGAGATCAAGAGTCACACGCTTTTTACCAACTGAACCAACCAGGTGCCCCACCACTCCTTTGTTCTTTTTTTTTTTTTAGTTTGTTTGTTTGTTTATTTATTTACTTAGAGAGGGCTTGCATGCACACTTGGCGGAGGGGGAGGGGCAGAAAGAGAGGAAGAACGAGAGAATCCCAGGCAGGCTCCGCACTGTTAGTGCAAGGTTCGATGCAGGGCTCGAACCCACCAAGCATGAGATCATGACCTGAGCTGAAGTCAGATGCTTAACGAACTGAGCCACCCAGATGCCCCCTCCCCGCCCCAACTACTTCCTTCTTGAGTCTGTTCCCTTTGCACATGCTAGAATGCCAGGAGTGGTCTTCCCCAACCGCACTCACCTGATCCACGCCTGCCCTGCCTTCAGATCCCTCCAGTGCACTGGCTTTCCCAGGTGAGCTTTTTTCTGACCACCTAGACCCACTGCTAGACTTTTTCAGAGCTTGACAAACTCCTCCTTGAGTTCAGTCCAGAGATCTTCCCATTGCTCTCAAGACCTTGGAGGTGTCCACAGGCAGCCCTTCCCTGCCTCCCTTGGAATCCTGCCAGGACTGCCTTCAACTCCTGAGATCCTTCCCTTCTGGAACAATCCCGCTACTCTGCTTCTATTAACCCAGGCTTCCAAACTCAGTGGCCTGCTGATTCTCCCACAGCAGTGAGGAAAAACAAACAAACAAAACAAACGTACACCCTCTGCCCCTGAAAAAATGTTTTAAAAACCAGTTTGAGTTGGGTTTTCTGTCATTTACCACCAAAAGTTTTCCAACTCATACAAAGAGACAGGATTAATGAAACATTAAGCAACCACTGGAATGCTCCGTGTTGGATGACAGGTTACAGAAAAGGGACAGAGGAATCCCAAATGTCCAGCTTTGACACACTGGAAGAGTCTACGGCCATACACCCTGAACGCGCCCCATCTCGTCTGACACCCTGAAAGAAGGACAGGAATGCAGGCCTTGGTAGTCAATTACTCTCTGTTCCCCCTTTCTGCCTGTGGCCAAATCAAGGAGTTGGGCCATTGTGGGACTTGACCTTAGTAGGGTGGAGAAGTAGGGGGAAGCCTCACATCCTTACATGTTCATGTTCCAGATCAGGAAGAGTAGGACATTGGGACCATCTTGGAGACATCCCTACAACCAGAAGCTGGAGGCCCGGCCGCAGGCCAGCATCTGAGGCTGGTTCTGAGGAACTTCTATGCTTCTATCCCAGCAGTGCTGGGGTGGCAGGGACTCAGGTCACTTGTGCCGTGGCTCGTAGAATTATCCTTCCTTTGGATAGGGGCAGGTATGTTGTCCTGTATTTCCTCATTGATCACATCGCCCTAATGAATCGTACAGCCTGGGCATTAAGAGTGCTTCATTGGTCCAGGTCCTCCAGAAGCCGAACCAGAAATCCCAGGGTCTTGGTCAGGGTTTTCATCAGGGAGTCAACCTTGGTGGCAATATTTGGAACAGATAGTCAAGAAACAAGAGCGAATGAAAAAAAAAAAGGGAAAAAAAATGAATGTGTTTGAGAATAGACTATGTGGCGTGGGGAGAGTGCAAGAAATTTGGAAAGTTCCAGAATTAACACCATAGAGCAATACCATTTATTTAAACCTTACGCCCGGGAAAGTCATTGATTTATGGTGTTTATGGATATAAGCAGTGAAAGTATCAGAAGCAGTTTGGGAATAAGCAGGCCATAGGAAGCGTTAGCTTGGGGAGGGTGTGAGGGGAAGGGAGGAGGAAGGCTTGTGGAGGAGATCAACCGTCTCTGATATTTTATTTCTGAGCAAACATGTCAAAATATTTAGATTTGTAAAAGCTGAGAGGTACGGGTATATATATGGATGAATATAATAGCTTCCCCCGTATGTCTGAAATATTTTATAATAAAAAAAAGTGTTTTAATTTTTATTTTAAATTTTGAAAAAATTTTTTTAATTTAGTTTTGAGAGAGAGAGAGAGAGAGAGGGAGAGTCAGAGCATGAGTAAGGGAGGAGCAGAGACAGGGAGACACAGAATCCGAAACAGGCTCCAGGCTCTGAGCTGTCGGCACAGAGCCTGATGCCGGACTTGAACCCACAAACCATGAGATCATGACCTGAGCGGAAGTTGGACGCTTAACCGGCTGAGCCACCCAGGGGCCCCATTAAAAAAAGGGGTTTTAAGTGTCAGGGATTTAGGGACTGGCAGGTCGGGGGTTAAGACTTCCTTACACCAATACCAGCTGTGTTTCTGGATGAGTTACTTCTTTCCCATCTGTGACTGTCCCTCTTGGGATGTCACATCCTACTCACCTGCACACTTGATTAAGTTAACACTGGGGAACAGCTTGCCGGTTTTCTCTTCTCTAAAAACAAACGGGAAAAAACCCACAAATGTTGGCTGCTTCATTTTCAAGTTGAAGTGCTGGGGTTGAACTCTCCCCCCCCCCCCCCCCGCAACACATACCTACAAAGTCGGAAGTTTTAGTTTATACCGGGAGATAATCTTTATGTCTGCAATTCCTTCGGGATTTTACAAGGGATGATTCATTTTTGATCTTTTTGTTGTTGTTGTTTGTTTATTTTTGAGAGAGAGAGAGAGAGAGAGGGAGGGAGACAGGAACTGAAGCGGGCTCTGCGCTGACAGCAGAGAGCCCAATGCAGGATTCAAACTCACTTGAACCCTTGAGATCATGGCCTGAGCTGAAGTGGGACACTCAACCGCCTGAGCCACCCAGGCACCCCTATTTTTTTTTATCTTCTTTCTTTTTAAAGTTGATGTATTTAGTTATTTATTTATGAGAGAGAGAGCATGAGCAGGGGAGGGGCAGAGAGAGAGAAGGAGAGACAGAACCCCCAGCAGGCTCCATGCCCAGCACCAGCACGGAGCCCGATGAGGAGGCCGATCTCAGGAACCAAGGGATCATGACCTGAGCCTAAATCAAGAGTCAGATGCTTAACGTACTGAGCCACCCAGGCGCTCCTTATATATTTACTCATTTTTTAAAGTAATCGCAACACTCCACGTGGGGCTTGAACTCAGGAAACACCCTCCAGCCCCCAGCAAGTATCATTTGCCCTACAGCCAAGGCACCCCGGAGTGATTCAATTTACAAACTACATTTACACCCCTTTGACACCCACAGGCTCCTTGTTCTTTGAAAGAGTTCAGGTCTACCTTTCGGAGAATGTGGCCAGTCCAGTCCCTCCGTTCTGGTCAGCAGCCGGGCTCTTCCTTCCACGGGACCGCCCAAGGAACCACTGAGGCACTGGGGATGGAGGGCCCCCACGCGCCCTGGGTGGCCCTGGCCCTTGTAGGCTAGGACCAGCCACCCTATGGAGACACAACATGGTGGACCAAGGATCTGAGTCAGAGAACTGCAGGGGAGAGGCGAGGAGCAAACATGAGGTGTTCTGGGTTTGATACCGGCCCCAAAGTTTCCAGCTCGTCACCTGTTAGTTAAGCAAGGAGGCCACTAAGCTGAGGTGGCTTTAACGGCGCAGGGCCTGCCTCAGCAAACCCAAACCCAAGCCTGTAAGTCCCTCAAAAAGCAAACCTGAAGGATGCCCAGTCACATTAGCCGACTAGGATTCAAGCTATAGCTAATCCGTAATCTCCCCACTTTGCGTCCTCCGTTGCCCCGTAAATCAAGTTTTTCCCAGCTCCCCCGAGGGAGCACTTCTGACCATTTGTAGCTGAGCGCTGCCCAATTCGAATGGATTTTTGCTCAAATAAATACCTAAAATTTGAATATGCCTCAGTTTGTCTTTTAAGGTTCCGGCCAGCAGGGGGATCCGAAGGAGACCCCCAAAGGCCCCGGGAGCAGTGAGCGACCAGGAGGGGGTGGGGGGTTTGCCCTGAAAAGAGCTCTCTGAATTTCTCCGAGCATTTTCTTTCTCCAGTGCGGGGCTGGGGTCAGCCAATGTAAAAGAAACTGGACTGAATCCAGGATCAGACTAGGTCCAACTTAGGAACTGGACTGGGTCCAAGGTCAGACTGAATCTGACTTAAGCTGGGCTGGGTCCAGTGTGAGGCCTCGTGTAATAAGAGAAAAAGAAAAAAAAGAGAGAGAGAGAGAGAGAAATGGGTTTTTCTGAGTCTAAACAACCTGGGCTTCCTCCATCTGGAACCCCAACTAACTCTAGGAATAGAAATTAGAGGCCCAGGGGGCGCCTGGGGGGCTCAGCCAGTTAAATGTCCAACTCTTGGTTTTGGCTCAGGTCATGATCTCGCGATTCATGCGTTTGAGCCCTGCATCCGGCTCTGTGCTGACGATGCGCAGCCTGCTTGGGATTCTCTGTCTCCCTCTCTCTCTGCCCCTTTCTCACTCACATGTGTGCGTGTGCTCTCCCTCCCTCTGTCTCTCAATATAAACAAATAAACTTTAAAAAAAAGGGAGGGCCCAGAACCTCTGTTCTTTGAACCAGTGGGCTAACCTTACTAAAGGTAATCTTGAAAATTCCAGTGGTCACGATAGGGAATCTCACCTAATCTTATCCATTTAGGAGATGCTCTAGAGAAAAAGGATCCCGAATTTCCCCAAACCAGTTCACTGGGGCACCTGGGTGGCTCAGTCCGTTAAGCATCTGACTTTGGCTCAGGTCATGATCTCACAGTCCGTGAGTTCAGGCCCCGCGTCGGGCTCTGTGCTGACAGCTCGGAGCCTGGAGCCTGCTTCGGATTCTGTGTCTCCTCCTCTCTTCTGCCCTCCCCCACTCATGCTCTCTCTCTCTCTCTCTCTCTCAAGAATAAACATTAAAAATTTTTTTTAAAGATTCTTTACAAAAGGCAAATGAAAAGCATATACAACAAGCCGATGCTGAATCTATAAAGAAATGCACACTGACTAACTTGTCTGAGTGCTTCTTCCCTTTACCTCCTCTCCTTAAATATTCTGAATCTACTAATCCCTTGACACTCAGAAGATGAGCCAGAATTTTATTTAATTTATTTTGGATGTAAATTCGACCCCCAACGTGGGGCTCCAACGCACAGCTCCAAGGTCAAGTGTTGCACGCTCTACTGACCGAGCCAGCCAGGTGCCCCAGGAATTTAGAATTCTTCTTCTTTTTTTAATTTTAGAGAGAGAGAGTGAGATTGCACAAGAGAGTGGAAGCGGGGGAGGGGCAGAGGGGGAGAGAGAATCTCAAGCAGGCTCCCTGCTCATCTCGGAGCCTGACGCGGGGCTTGATCTCATGACCTGGGACCACAACCTGAGCCAAAATCAAGAGTCAGAGGCTTCACTAACTGAGCCACCCAGGCGATCCCTGAAATTTAGAATTCTAATAGAGCTTACCATCCGGGGCTCCCAGACCTCTACCGATTTATTCACATGACATTAGGTCCTCGTGTCACCTGAAAATGGACAGCCAAGGTCAAATGGGAAGAGACTGAGAGAGATATTTAAGACTCACATACTACTCACTCCGCCAGAGATGGGCCAAAACGCACTAGAAACAAACGCCCAAGACCCGTTTGAGAGGATTGATGAACTATTTCCTCGAGAGACTATCATTCAATCCTGCCAACAAAAGAAGGATGAACCAGTCTCAGACCACAAGACTGGAAACACTTTTTGTGACACACTCGAAGCTTTCTTTTACTACACGCAGGCACAGAAAGACGCCCTGACTTCCTTATTCATTAGCAGGCTTGGGCCCAAACTAAGTTGCCTATTGAAGAGGCCCAAGCTGGGGTCCCTGGGTGGCTCAGTCCGTTAAGTGTCTGATTTCAGCTCAGGTCATGATCTCGCAGTTCATGAGTTCGAGCCCCGCGTCGGGCTCTGTGCTGACAGCTCAGGGCCTGGAGCCTGCTTCCGATTCTGTGTCTCCCTCTCTCTCTGCTCCTCCCCCACTCATGCTCTGTCTCTCTCTCTCTCAAAAATAAATAAAGATTAAGAACAATCTTTTGAAGAGACCCAAGCTGGTCTGGGAAGATGTTCCCCTGTTACCAAAATAATAATAAGCATTGATGGGACTCTGAGGGATCCTCATATAAATCGTTCCCAGTGATACCTCTCAACGAGCAAGGGGAACATTAATGGAGAGTCCCGTTTAACACTGGTGGATCCGAGAGCCTTATCTACCTGGAATGCTGCTTTCATAAAACAGAAACCCCTTTGGAGGAAAGAGAATATTTCTGGAGTGGGGGTTTCTAACCAAATTCTAAGGGTACCTGTATCGAAATCAGTCCCAATGACATGAGGGTCCTTTTCGGGGACCCACGCTTTCCTCCCGTGTGCCACTGGCCCAGCAGACCTGGTAGGACGAGATGTGCTTTCTAAATTCAGGAGTCGTGTAAAATTTAACTCAGAAGGAGAAATGACCTTAGAATTTCCTGAACCCTCCTGAACCGGAAGTGCTCTGTTCTCTGCCAATAGAAATTGGTGAAATTAAGACTCAAAGGTATGAAAAACAAACAAAGCAAAACAAAACAATAAAGTAAAATAGAATAAAATAAAATAAAATAAAATAAAAATAAAAATAAAGAGTCCCAATCTCTCAGAAGTGCCTGAATGCCTATGGGCTTCTTCTTCAACCGACAGAGGCAAAATTAATGGAACCAAACCCATAAAAATCCAAATAGATCATTCCTAACCCCCGCCTAAATTGGCTGAATTTCCACTAAATGCAAAGGGCTCTCACCAATTGGGGAAGGCCAAACGAAGCGAGGACTGCTTCCTGCAACTCTTCTATCTAATCCATTAAAAAATCAAATAGATGGGGGGGGGGGGGCGCCTGGGTGGCTCAGTCAGTTGAGCGTCTGACTTCGGCTCAGGTCACGATCTCGCGGTCTGTGGGTTCGAGCCTCCGCGTCGGGCTCTGTGCTGATAACTCAGAGCCCGGAGCCTGCTTCGGATTCTGTGTCTCCCTCTCCCTCTGCCCCTCCCCTGCTCATGCTCTGTTTCTCTCTGTCTCAAAAATAAATAAAAGTTAAAAAAAAAATCAAATAGGGTGCCTGGGTGGCTCAGTCGGTTGAGCGTCCAACTTCGGCTCAGGTCGTGATCTCATGGATGGTGGGTTCAGGCCTCCCGCCGGGCTCTGTGCTGACAGCATAGAGTCTGCTTTGGATCCTCTGGCTCTCTCTCTCTTCCTGCCCCTGCCCCACCCCCCCGGCTCTCTCTCACTCTCTCTCAAAAATAAATAGACATTAAAAAAAAATCAAATGGACGAGGTTGGTGTTTTGTCCAGGATCTCTGTGCCGTCAGCAAAATTGCGATACCGAGGTTCCCTGTGGTTCCAAATCTCCAACACCTTGTTGTTTAACGTCCCTGCTGACTCAGAACGGTTCACAGTGGTGATGGATCTCTGCTCCTCTGTCTTTAGTAGCCCAGTTGACAGGAAGAACCAATATTTGCCCACCTTCACTTGGAACAACCAACAATACACCTGGACTGCTGAGACACCATCCTTATTTTTCACAAAAAATAAGCAAACTTACAGTTCCCTAAGAACGCTGCAGTCACTCAATATGTTGATGACCCATTGGTATGTCCCCCTAGGAGGGAGGCCCAAGAAGTCAGATTTGATATCTCTTTTATAGCAATTAGCTTGCAAAGGCCATAAGATCTCCAAGGAAAAAGTCCAGTTCTCAAAAGACAAGGCCCACGACGTTGGGCATGGTGCGATTGCAAAAGGCAGTCTCTGTCTCACCTGAAAGAACAAAGACTCTCCCGCGTTTCCCCAGACCCACAACCAAGAGACCATTAAGGAGTCTCCTTCAGGACATTGTGGATCTTGGGTTCCCAATGCTTCTCTGATTGCAATGCCCCTGGAGGAGCTTACAAGGGGGGCAAAGCCAGAGTCTGCCCCCTGGGGAGATAAGTGTGAGCAAAGTTTTAGCCAACCAAAATGAGTCCTGCAACAAAGTCCAGCCCCAAGCCTCCTAAATGGTACTAAATCTTCCACCCTATTTGTGCAAAACACGATAAGCAGGAATCTAGGAATTCTAACACGACCGCATGGAGGAAAACGTAGACCAGCTGTTCATAGCTATACCCAGCAGCCGAACCATATCCAAACTTCTGGAAAGCTGTAGCCACGGCAGTGCGATCGGTGGGAGCCTCAGCCCAACTGGTATTAGGTAGGACATGACTTACACTTAAAAGTACCCCATGCCATCGGGAGTCTATTATGCTCCGATCAGACTCAACGTTTCTCAGCAGTCCGGCTCACATGAGAACCTTCTCCTTTCACCTTCTTCTTTTTTTTTAATGTTTGTTTATTTGGGGGGGGGGGGAGAGGCAGAGAGAGAGAAGAAGAGAGAGACTCCCAAGCGGGTTCTGTGCTGTCAGCGCAGAGCCTGACGTGGGGCTTGATCCCACGCACTGTGAGATCATGACCTGAGCTGAACCCAAGAGGCAGACGCTGAACCGACTGAGCCGTGCAGGCACCCCTACTTTCACCTTCTAACCTCCATCGTGAGCGTTGCCACGTGCTCAGCCCTGCTACTCTGCTCCCCCTGCCTGACAAGGGTACAGAGCAGCATACCTGCGTGGGCGGGAGGTCTTGGCTCGCATTGACTCATGGGACACGGTGGAAAACCCAGATGCCATGTTCTTCGTGGATGGGTCCCCGCGCTAAGAATTCAAAAGGGAAATATCAAGCAGGATATGCCGTAACAACTCAATATAAACTACTGGAAAGGGATATCTTCCCCAGCTGAAGTCCGAACCACGGAGCGGAACTCCATGCCCTCCCTTGGGCTTGTCAGCTCTCCAGAGGAAAATCAGTAAACATTTACACCATAGCAGCTAGGCCTGTGGGATGGTCTATGACTTGGGCATGTTATGGAAACAGAGAGAGTTCCTCACTTCTAATGGAACCCCAATTAAAAATGGGCCCCAAGTAGTAAACGAACTACTCCCTGCTACTCTATTGCCTAACCAAATTGCAACGATTAAAATTGAAGTTCATACCAGGAAAACAGAACCTGAGTGTCAGGGAAATACCCTAGCAGGCTTCTATGCTAAATCAGCCAGCACTGAAACTGTTCCAGTATATAACTTGAATGACCGAGGATGCAAGTTTAATATTAAATGAGGACTCCCTGAGGGCCCAGGTGGGTGCTCGGTTCTTTTTCAGTCCTTAAGAATGCCATCACTAAAAGCCCTACGTTGTGCGACTCCTTGCGGCGCAGAGAAAATGACCCAAATTACAAAAGGTAACTGTTCCAATGTTGCCTAATTGGTTTACCAATTTTGGTTAACAAATTGGTTAGCCAGTTGGCTGATTTGTCACACCCATAACCCTGGAAAGACTATTAAGGTAATAAATGGAGCATTCCCACCACCTGCTGGGCCATTTGAAGACTTACAAATGGATTTCATTCAATGGCTCCCTGCAATGGGTTTATCAATACGTTCTTGTAATTGTTTGTATTGTATGTTCTTTAGATGGATTGAAACCTTCCCATGCAGAACAGCTGATGCCACAACGGTGACTAAGGAACTTTTAGAAAATATATTTCCTGATGGGGTGTCCAAAGAGTGATCTCCAGGGATAGGGGAACCCACTTCCCTGGGTAGGTAAACAATGAAATAAGGCTCTGCCGACACAGTGGCATTACCGGTGCCCTTACCATCCTCAGTCATCTGGTAAAGTTGAATGGACAAGTGGCAACTTAAAACCAAAGCTACCTAAATTAACAAAATCAACTGGATTGCCATGGCTAAAGGTTCTACCATTGGCTTGGATGGTGAGTAGATCAACACCTATGGGAAAGCATAAATTAATGCCTTAGAAAGGGAACAGTAACAAGTAGACCCATGACTTTGATGATAGAACCCCATGTATCTCCCATACTCATAAATTCTGATATGCCTCAGTACTGTAAAACTTTAATGGATTATGCCTGCGTGTATTTCCAGCAGGTAAAAGATGCTTCCTGTAATCCTCCTACAGGTGGCCAAACTTTCCACAACTTAGAAACTGGAGAGTGGGTCTTCTGGAAACAACCCCTAAGGAAGGTTGCCCTTGAACCTCGTTGGAAGGGATCATACCATGTTCTCCTTACTACTCAGGTGGCAGCCAAATCTCAGGGACTTGCACCTTGGGGTCCACGTGTCCCAATTGAAAAGGGCTCTTCCGGACTCAGAACTGTATGCGAGCCAGAGACGTAAAGTTAACATAGACCGGGGAGCTTCCTCCCCCGAAGCCGTCAACATCTTGAGTTGGACAACTTTCCCAAGATCATGGGTCAAGCTCTTAATCTCCAATATGAAATTGTTATTCCTTTTGTCTATTTGCTATTTGCTTTCCTCTCTATTAATGCCTGGGGAGACACCACTATAATTAGGATTTCGCAAATACTACCACTGCAGGAAACTTAGCGAATTGCTGGATATGCCACGCCATGCCAAAATCGGGATGTGCAGGGAGAGACCCCTTAGTTCACCCTATGAGTAATTTCACTGACATCCCACATGCCGTTGTATGCCTAAATTGTTCCACAGGCCCCTTTTATAAAGTTAAAATATTAAATCTTTGCCTTAAGTTAAAGATCCCTAAATCTGGGATTTGGAAATGAAATCCATTGACTATATATATATATATATATATATACACACACACTATATACTATATAGTATAGTATATAGTATATAGTATATATGTAGTATATATATAGTATATACTATAGTATATAGTATATATATAGTATATATAGTATATACTATAGTATATACAGTATATATAGTATATAGTATGTATAGTATGTATAGTATATAGTATATAGTATATAGTGTATAGTATGTATATAGTATATAGTACATATAGTACTATAGTATATAGTATGTATGTATGTATATAGTATAGTATGTATATAGTATGTATATAGTATATAGTATGTATATAGTATATAGTATGTATATAGTATAGTATATAGTATATATAGTATATAGTATATATAAAATATATACATATATAGTATATATATATACTATATACTATATATATATATGTATATAGTCCCTTCTTCCTTCACCTGGAATTATACAAACAAACATGATTAGCGACCATCGCTGAGTCTACTGCTAAGGCCATGGTAGGACGACAAAGTTCCCTAAACTCTCTTGCTAAGGCAGTTCTGGATAATAGGATTGCTTTAGATTACTTGCCGGCTGAGAAAGGAGGCGCTTGTGCCATAGCAAAAGCCGTCTGCTGCACCTGAACCAACACCTCGGGTTTTGTAAAAACGCAAATACAAGCGATGAACCCACAAGCTTCCTGGTAGCACAGGCTGATACCTCATTGGGTACATTCTTTGACTTACGTGGCACCGATTCTTTTGGTTCGTGGGGAACCTGGCGAAGCGTACACTTCAGCCCCTTGGTACGATTATCCTACTCGTGTCAGCATTGTAACCCCTCCCGTGCTCTGAGGATCTTACATGGATATTTGCAGTCATCAGCACATCAGCGGGGAGAAACCAGACACAGGATGTTTGACAAACAGCAAAAAGCAGTTCTCCAGTGGACGTGACCTCGTCATGACGAGGGATTTCATGGTAAGGTTAAGAACAATTCAACTCTGATGGACACGGGGAGTGGTACCCGTTCCAAATTTGTGGTCAATCTCTCAGACCAAATGGGAGAAATTGTTAAGTTAGTTACACAAGGAGGCCATTAGACTGAGATGGCTCTAACGCCCTCGCACCTGTGTGAGCGAACCAAGATTTAAACCTGTAAATACCTCAAGGTCACTAAAGTGAGACCTAGGGAGAAGCAATCGCAAACAGCCAACAAGGATTCGAGCTATAGCCAATCAATAACTTCCTTGCTTTGCTTCCGCCTTTTCTCTATGAAAGTTTTGTCCCCAGCTCCCGTCGACGGAGTGCTTCTAACCACTTCTGATTTGGCCCTGCCCCATTTGAATCGATTTTGCTCAAATAAATTCCTAAAATTTTAATATGCCTCAGTTTATCTTTTACCAGACCTCATTCTGTCTCCGCCCTCCAGATCTGTGTTTCTTTTTATATCCCTGTCCCCCTGCTCCACATACTTGGGAGTTAGCCTGTCCTTTCTCTGATCAGGCATTTAATCCCGCTCCATGTCCTGTGGTTTCTACCCTCTTGATATGGCTCAATCTAGGACAGCGGCTAGCCTCTAAGGGGCCTTTGTTAAAAATTAGTTAAAAGGGCCCCCTTTGGGCTAGTGAATTAGGGAAAGACGACCCCTCCGAGCGGAAGCAGCTTTCAGGAACATGCTGGACTAACAAATCGCTCCTTGGTGAGAAGAGGAATCCTTTCCTCCTGGCAGACACCAGGGTGCATGACTCAGCTGGGGCACAGGTGGCATTTCACCCCAAAACTGTCCCCTTTTGTGTGCAGAGAAGATTGCACACACTGGGCTGTGTGGCCCTGCTTACACCATCTGCCTTCTCTCCATTAGCCCCGCTGCCTTGATGTCATTTCAAAAAAATTTTTTAATGTTTATTTATTTTTGACACAGAGAGAGAGAGAGAGAGAGAGAGAGAGAGACAGAGCATGAGTGGGGGAGGGGTAGAGAGAGAGGGAGACACAGAATCCGAAGCAGGCTCCAGGCTCCGAGCCGTCAGCCCAGAGCCCGACGTGGGGCTTGAACTCACGAACCACGAGATCATGACCTGAGCCGAAGTCGGACACCCAACCGACTGAGCCACCCAGGCGCCCCTTGATGTCATTTCTATTGCAGGTGTGGACTGCTGGACAGTGTCCACAATCTTTCTCTCTTCTCTCCCTCCCTCCTGTTCTCAGGGCTGCTTCCAGAAAGCCTTGCACACAGGCTCCAGGCTGGCCTCGCGCCTTCAGGACAAAGGCAGCTTCTCAGCATGGAACCCCGCATGGCGCCCAGCTCATTCCCGGTTCCTCTTCTGCCTCTCCCACCCTCACCCCTCCTTCACTCAGCACTTCCCTTCCCGGGCCTCGGTTTCTCCTGGTCTTTCAAGACTTGCCTCTAGCAATATCTTCCCTAGAAGTCTTCTCAGTTTGGGTGGCCTCTCTTTTTTTAATTTTTAAAAAAAGTTTATTTATTTTGACAGAGAGAGAGAGAGAGAGAGAAAGAGCGCGCGTGCGAGCGGGAGAGGGGCAGAGACAGAAGGACAGAGAGATCCCAAGCAGGCTCCTTGCTATCAGCACAGAGCTGACCAGGGGCTCATGACCTGCACCGAAATCAAGAGCCAGAGTCACCCACGCGCCCTATGGATGGCCTCTCTCTTGGCTCTTATCCCCCCCCCCCCCCCCCCCCCCCGCCAATTGCAGTCAAGCCTGGCCAACCATTGGGCACCAAGGACGTAGTGCCTGGAGCCCACGATATCTATAGGGGCTCATGGAAACATTTTAATTCACTTTAAAATCAGAAGAGAAAAATGACCTTCGAGGGTCAAGAAGAGGTGTTATTTTTTTCTCACATGGGAGAAAATAAAGACATTTGCAGGGCCCATAAAAATCCATTAAATCTCTCTCTCTCTCTCTCTCTCTCTCTTTAAATAGAGGAAGACACGGAGGCTAAAGTAGGTAGGGCCCGTGAAAAGCCACAATGGGGTCCTGACTGCCATTGCCTCCCATCGCCTTAGTAGACCCAGTAGATGAAGATCTGCTGGGGTGGGGGGGGGGGAGGTGGTGGAAATGACCCCCCCCCTTTCCCACCCCCAACCTGGCTGTGTTAGGTAATTTTTTCAGTGACGAATGCGAAGCTTTATCTCCGTAGGGTGGCTGTGAGGATCAGTTGGTGAAAATCCTGCAGGACTACAGAGCCTGGCGCTGTTTCTGGAGCTGTGCAGGATGTGGGCAAGGAGAGACGCATGGCTCGGTAAAAAAAAAAAAAAAAAAAAAAAAAAAAAAAAAAAAAAAAAGCTCCACCGGGGCCTTGATGTCTTTCTTTTGGTAACAAAATGATCTTACTTAGGGGCGCCTGCTGATCTGAGGTTTGTGAGTTGGAGCCCCACGATGGGCAGAGAGATTACTTAAAAATAAAATCTTAAAACAAAAATTATCCTTAGGGAGAGAACTGGAAAGGACATATACCAAAGTGTTGCAGGGAGGCCAGCCCCGATGGTGGCTTACCCTCGTATTTTAACCCATACTCAGGAGCATGTGAAGGTCAGGTCTGTATCTCATTTTCCCTTTGTGGCCCTGGGCTTGGCACAAGTGTAGCACATAATGAATGAGGGAATTCTCCCATCTCCTGGCACCGCCTGGCACTCCATCAGCGCCAGGGCCCCCCAGCCCCCAGAGGCTAAAAGTCGTGCGGCTCCAACCCGAAAGCAGGGCCAGCAGTGGAGCGAACAGAGCCGGAGGGCCGAGACTCAGTTTACGCAAAGTGACGTCTCCGGCAGGTCGTCATGGGGCTAACATCTCCAGCGGTGACAGACACCTTTAGGCACTTCAGAAATTTTAGTTCTGGGCCCCGCTTCACAAACGCTTAGGGGATGGGCCTCCGGTGCTCCAGATCGCTTACTATTTCCCATGGCTCCCGAAGGGCTGGAATCGTTTCCTTGTTTTAAGCTGTTGGTGCCTGTTAAGTCGTAAACAGTATCAGTCTTGTCTGTCTTGTTCACTGCCCCGCGCCTAAAAGCGTGTTGGCACACAGTAGGTATTGGGTGGGCGAATGAGTCTGTCGAGGGTGACTTCTTCAGCGGGTCGCTGGATCCCCAGGGAAAAGCATACAACCCACCTCTAGATAATAAGACCCTGCATGGCCTCCGCACCCTGTAATTTGGATCTCTAGGAATCGCCTTTGTTGTGGGCGACCAACCACACGCGAAGCTAGCACCTGCTCCTCCAGCCGGTCCTCGCGGAAGGACCCCAGGCTGCCGCGCCCCTGACCGCTGCTCGGGGGTCCCTTCTCTCCGCATCCTGGGGAGCTGGGGCCCCCGAGGCGTCCGGGGGCTTGCAGCCAGGGTCCGCCCCAGCGCTTCCCAGCCGTGGTGGCGCCCGACCCCAGGTGCCCGACACCCCGCCCGGGGTCAGCGTTCTTCGCCTCTTCGGGCCGGCGGGGGTCCTGGGGCTGCGTCAAGGGCACCCCCAGGCCTCCGGGGGCCGGAGCCTGAGTCACGGCGGCACACGCCTTCTCCTCCCGGCTTCCAGTGTGGGGCCCCCTCCGTCCCGCAGCGTCGGGCCCCGGCACAGCAGGCTCCCCCCGTGTCTACCGCGCGCCCCCTCTTCCCGGCCTGGGTCTCTGCGGCCCCCGCCCCCGGCCGGCTCCGGGGCAGCTTCGCCCGGTCGGCGCCTCCAATGGAGGAGCCCGAACTCCCGGCGCTCCGGGCGGCTCCCGCGGGAGGGGGCGCGGCCGCCCCCGCGGCTCCACCCTCTCGGCGGGGCCGCGGCCATCTGGGGCCCCTGCCAGTCGCGTCCGCTCTGGGGCCCGCGCCCAGCTCGCGCGGGCGGAGGCAGCCCCGGCGGGGACCCGGGCCTCCCACCGGGCGATCCCCGGCCGGCGCGGGTGCAGGGAGCCGGGCGCTGAGATGCCCCGAGGGGGCAGCGGCTGCGAGCGGAGCCCGGGTGGAAGCGCGTCGCAGCGGACGCGGGCTCCCCTCGCCACTTCGGTGACCCTTCAGGAGCCGGGACCGGAGCCTCGGAGGCGGCGGTGCGGGCCCGCGAGGGCGGCGAGGTCTGTGCTCCCAACGTCCGGGGCGGGCGCCGGCTGCGGAGCCTCGGGCCAGCTCGTCGCCTCCCGCCTCTCCCCCCCAGCCCCCCGCGAGCTGGCAGGAGGAAATAGCGCGCGGCCCCTTTAAATTTACCCAGGAGCCCTTAAAGGAGCCCCAGGGGCCCCAGACAGGAGTCCCCACCCCGGTCCAGCCCGCGCCGCCGAGCGAGCAGCCAGCCGTCCGTGCGGCCAGCCGCCCCGTGCATGCGCCCCGCGCCCCGGGGCCCCGAGCACCGAGCGCCCCGGGCGGGCCGCCGCCGGCCCCGCGGCCCCGCGCCCCGCCGCCCCGGGGCCCCGCTCCGCAGCGCAGCGCATGGAGCCCGGCGGGGACCACCGGAGCCGGAGCGGCGGCGGCAGGGGCGGCCCCGGGCCAGCAGCGGCCTCGGCACGGGGCCGACGGCTGCCGCCCGCCGGATCGAGCGGCGGCGCGGAACCCGAGGAGGACGACGGCGGTAAGAGCTGGGGCCGGCGGCTCGGGCGGGGGCCCCGGCATGGGGGAGGGGAGGGCTGCGGCTCCGGGCTCCGGGCCCCTCTCCGCCGCCGAACAAAGGGGGGGACGCGGGCAGGGCGGCCGGGGGCGCCACCTGGCGGGCGCGGATCGCGGCTGCAGGGCCAGCGGGGGAGCCCCCCGCCCAGCTCCCGGGGTCCGCCCGCGGGGCTCGGGCGGATTCCCTCCCCCTTAAAGGGCCCCGCGGCCCCCGCCTCAGAGACCAGGCCGAAGGGTCCCCAAAGGGCCTGGCCAGGCGCCATGGGGCGCGCGCTGTTGGCTCTTGGACTTGCGCCCCCGCCCCTTTCTCTTTCAGACTCCCAGGTGGTCTCCCTTATCCGGCTGTCTCTTAAAAGTCTGCCCAGACTATGGGTCGCTTTCGGGGGGCTTTCCCCTAGAGGAGCTGAGCTGGGAACTCCGCTGCTTTAAGTCGCGCTGCTCCTCCCCTCCTGTGGCCTTGCTTGCAGACAGGAATCCTTTTTCTTTTTCCCCATGTTCTTTCTAGGAAAGAGCTTGGCTTGCGCCTCGGGGTGGGGGGTGGGGGGACCCACCACTACCTTACCCACCGCGGGCAGTTTCTAAAGGGATGGGCTCGCTCACAAAGGCAGATACCCCTCCCGTCCGCGCGTTATCGCCTCCCTTCTTTTCAGAAAATTTTGCCACAATTTGTCAGCTATAGCAGGACCAGCCCGTCCTCCCCGTTCTCTCCCAGAGGACACTGTTTCTTCATTCCCCTGCTGAAGGGGTCAGCGCCTTAAGACCCGTGACGGTTCTGTCCAGGCTAGGGAGACTCTGCCCTAATCTTCCAGCTCCCCTCCCAGAAACTCCCCATCCCCTTTTGTTTTTAAAGAATCTCAGCTCCTCCCCTTTTTTGGGCTCTTAAAGGGCCAATCCACCTTAGACTAGCATAGATCCAGCGCTGGAAGGATGCTTAGAGACCAGCTAGCCATCCAGTGCCTTTTCAGACAAAGAGGCTTAGGCCCAGAGACCCACACGACCTATCAAAGATCACAGAGCAAGTTACGGGTGAAACCATACTGGAACCGAGGTCTCTGACTTTGAAGCCAGTGCTTTTCTTTCTCTGGATCTACTGAAATCAAAACAAGCAAACACCACAATGGTGACAGGAGTCCTATCTGGTCCTGTCTTTTGTTTCTCTGACCCTGAGATTCTCCAGAGGGAGCATGACCACACTTGTCCATTCAGCTTATGTGGCCAGGAAACCCTTTTCTAAATAAAATAGGGTCCAAACTGCAAGGAAGGTGGGGGACCGCTTCGGGTGTCTGCCTGTTTGGCCAAAGGCAACACCACCGGGGTAGTGTGCTGTGCTTGGGCCTCTCCAGTGCCTGCCCCTTGATTGCTGGGCAGTGGCCGGCTCTCTGCCAGAGCAAAAAATAAATCCCCAGAAAGACTTAATGGGCTCCAGTGGGTGGTGGCCACTCCCTTCCGCAGAATCTTCAGTAGCCACTTTGGTGGCCCTCCTGCGGGTCCCCTTGCAGGGTGGTCGGCTCTCCCAGACTCTAGGGAAGTCAGGGTCCTAGAAACTCCTTTCCCTGGAGGTGTTGACAGCTTTGTCTTGGGGATCCCTCCCGTGGGTGCCTGTATTTGGGGAACCGACGATGCTTAGGACCCCCCAAAATGGGACTCTCAGAAGGCTGCATTGGAGGCATCATTGGAAAAAGGGGGAAGATCTTTGGGTGGGGCCCTCCTGGCTGGGGCCTCAGACGGGTGGGTCCTGTGTGCAGCCCTGGATGCAGACAGATGCCCCCTTTGTTCTTCTCGCCCCACTGCCCGCTCTGCTCTGGCCGGAACCGCCCCGGCGTGCTGCTCTCCTGGCTTCCCTCTTACAGCCCTCCTCCAAACAGGGTGCCATAGAGAGCCAGCTGCCTGCTTGGCCTTCACCTCATTTAAAAAAAAAAAAAGTCAGAGCTCGCCCCTCGCATCCCTTCGTTCTTGGCCCTCTCTGTTCTTGGCCCTCTCTTAAAGGGTCCTCACTCTTCATAAAGGGGCCAATGCTTTGACTCCCGCCTCTCCCACACCCCTCTTGTTGCTGTTGCCATCCTTTTCCTGCCCCTGAACGACCCTTCCCCCGCCTCCCTTTCTCTGCAAAATCCCAGCCTGGGATCTTTCCCTGGAAATCGGACATTGAAAAACTGTCTCCCTTTCCCCCCCCCCCCCTTCAGGGCAAGATCTTCAGCTGGAAGGGGGTGCCTTGGGGTCCTGGGGGAGTGCCCCCCTGCCCTCCTCCAGGGCCAGGGGACCGGCATCTTCAGGCAGGAAATACTCAGACCACTGTGAGGCCCGGGCCTCGAGGCCCGGAAAGAGCCGCATCCCCGGCCGCGACCACCGGCGCTACTACCACGACCACTGGCGGCTGGAGTACCTGATGGACTTCAACCCCGCCCGGCACGGCATGGTGTGCATGGTGTGCGGCAGCTCCCTGGCCACCCTCAAGCTCAGCACCATCAAGCGGCACATCCGCCAAAAGCACCCCTACTCCCTGCATTGGAGCCCCCGGGAGAAGGAAGTCATCAGCAACAGCTGGGATGCCCACCTGGGGCTGGGGGCCTGTGGAGAGTCTGAGGGCCTGGGGGCCCAGGGGGCTGAGGAGGAGGAGGAAGAGGAAGAGGAAGAGGAGGAGGAGGGGGCCAGCCTGCAAGCTTGCCCGCCCAAGGGCCCAGGTAACGCAGGACTTGGAGAGGCAGGGGCCGGGGTGGCAGGTGGGGCCGGGGCCGGGGCCCGGGTGGGGCCGCCTCCCCAGCCAACGAACGGATTTTCCTGAGCCAGTCACTGCTCTTTTTTGGGTGGGGTCTGCTTACTGCCCTTAGGGTACAATACTGGGGGAGGGACAGTGAGGTGAGGGGGTCTCCCGCATCCCCCCCCCCGAGAGAGATTCGGCGTTCTGCGGATGTAGAAGGTTCAAGGAGACTGGAGGTGGGGGGATGGGCAGGGGGGAAGGCTGGGAGGAGAGGGTGCTGGAAAGGTCCGGCCTGACAGTGAAGTCCGGGGAAGGGGCCAGAATCTGGGTCTCCGGGAGGAGCGGGTGGGGCTTCGGGTTTGTGTGCAGGCAGGTTCGGAGGTGAAGGAGTCAAGGCATGGGGGGAGAGGGCGAGAAGCCCGAAGGTTAGGCAGAGTCCGAGCGAGGGAGAGGCTTGTGGAGGACCTGGCTGCCGCGGGGAGCTCCCTGGATCACCAGCATCTCGGTTCCTAACCTCGCTCCGACCCTTTCAGGCAAAGCCCCAGCTGGTGAGGGCGGCCGATGCCAGCGGCGAGGGGGCCCAGTGGCACCCCGGGCTCGGCGTTGGCGCCTGTCAGCCTCCCGGAGGGCCGGGGGCAGCAGGGGGCTGGGGGCCCGGCGGCTGGAGCGGAGGCTGAAGGAGTCCCTGCAGAACTGGTTCCGGGCAGAGTGTCTCATGGACTATGACCCTCGGGGGAACCGGCTGGTGTGCATGGCCTGTGGCCGGGCACTGCCCAGCCTGCACCTGGACGACATCCGTGCCCACGTGCTGGAGGTGCACCCCAGCTCCCTGGGGCTCAGCGGCCCCCAGCGCAGCGCCCTGCTGCAAGCCTGGGGAGGCCAGCCCGAGACACTGTCTGAGCTCACTCGGTCCCCACCAGGTGCGAGGCCCATCCCTGGGCCGAGACCCCCCTCCCCCATATTAGGGCTGCAAAGCGGGGCCTGTGGCCAAAACCGGGAGGGACTCCTCTCCACACCCACACTCACCCACCCGCAGACAGGCACACACACACCCACACCCACACCGGCTGGGGCCTCTTAGGGGCTGGGGTGAGGACCCCTCTGCGTGGGTAAGGGCAACCCTGCCAGCAGGCTGAGCCCCTCTCCCTCACCCCTTCCCCAACAGACGACGACCTCGTCCCCCAGGACCTGACCAGAAAGAGCCGGGACCCCGCCCCCACTGCCGGAGCCCTATCCTCTCAGGATCTCAGTCCCTCAGACGCAAAAAAGGAAGAGGCTGGCGGGGTCCCTGAGAGGCCCGGGCCGGCAGAGGAGGAGGAGAAGGAGGAGGAGGGCGAGAGGGTGGGGGTCCCGGGCCGGTCGCCGCGGGGCCGTGACCACCGCCGCCGCTACCAGGAGCGCTGGCGGCTGGAGTACCTCATGGAGTTGGACGGCGGCCGGCGCGGCCTGGTGTGCATGGTGTGCGGGGGCGCGCTGGCCTCGCTCAAGATGAGCACCATCAAGCGGCACATCCGCCAGCGCCACCCGGGCTCCACACGCCTCAGCGGGCCTGTTAAGGCCCTTATCGCCCAGGAGTGGAGCGAGCAGGCCGCTCACCTGCTGGCCCTGGGGCTGCCCTGCCCCGAGTCCCCCAGGGACCCTGCCGCCCCCGGCACAGCCGCAGCCTCCGAGGAGGGGGGAGGGGAAGAGGAGGAGGAGGAGCCGGAGGAGGAGTGGTGGGGTGAGCTGGCGCAGGGCCAGAGCAGGTGGCGCGGGAGAGTGGGGGCAGGCACCCGGGCCCGGCAGGGAGCGAAGGCTGGGAGTGCTGGGGTGGAAGGGGGTGGGGAGAGCGGAAGGCTGAAGGGGAGGCCGGGGAGGATGGGCCCGGAGGGCCGAGGCGGGCGGTCGTGGAGCCGAGACCCTGGACGCGGTCGGCTTGCCCTCCGCCGGCTCCAGTGCGGTCCTTTGTCCTTTCCCAGGCGACGTCCCGCTCTCCCCAGGGGAGCCGTCGGAACGGCCCGCGGAGGAAGAGGACGACGACGAGGACGGCCAGGAGCCCGGGGGACTCGCCTTCCCGCCGCTGCCCCCTCCGCCGCCGCCGCCGCCGCCTCCGCCCCCGCCCCGCAGCCGAGAGCAGCGGCGGAACTACCAGCCGCGCTGGCGGGGCGAGTACCTGATGGACTACGACGGCAGCCGGCGCGGCCTGGTGTGCATGGTGTGCGGAGGCGCGCTGGCCACCCTCAAGGTCAGCACCATCAAGCGGCACATCCTGCAGGTGCACCCCTTCTCCATGGACTTCACGCCCGAGGAGCGCCAGACCATCCTGGAGGCCTACGAGGAGGCGGCGCTGCGCTGCTACGGCCACGAGGGCTTCGGGCCGCCGGCTCCGGCGCCGCGCGACGGCGGCGCGGACCTCAAAGCGGGCGCCATTTGTCGCGCGTAGCGGGCTCGCGGGGCGGCTCGGCCCTGTGCTCGGCCGGCCCTCGGGCCGGGACACCCAGCTTCCCGCGGCCCTGACCGCCGCAGCTGCCCCCCCCGCTGGCCGGGCCGGGCGGAGATACGAATTGGGTGGGGTCGCCGGCTTCCGCTCGGTGCCCAGGAGCACCCCCGGGCCGGTCGGTGCGCTGCGGGAAGCGCGCGCTCGCTTCGGATCCGGAGCCCTGGCCCTCCCCCGCGCTGGGCCCCAAGTTTCCCGAAAGGCCACCTTGGCCCTCCGAGCGTGTGCACGTTGGGTTTCCAACCCCAGCCCCGCGCCGGGCCGGGGTGGGGGTGCCGACAGTCAGTATTAGGGCCCCAAGGGTTGGGGGGAGGGCAGGAAGGCCGCGCCGGCGCCGTCCCTGGGCGGGGGCCCAGTTCCCCGCGGAGTTGCACGCGGGCAGGCACGGCCCCCGGGGTCGCGGGCGGCTGCCGCCGGGGCCTCATTGCTATTCGCGGCCGCTCGGAGGCCAGGACTGCGGACGAGGGCTTCCAGCGTGGGGCGGGGCGGCGGGGCTCGGGAGCCCCACCCCCCGGGCGGCGAGGACACCAGGGACCGCGGGCGGGCGTCCCGGAGGCGGGGGCGGAGCTGGGCTGGGGCTCCGGCAGCTGCGCCAGCCTCCCAGGCGGGCTCTGGGGACGGTGCGCCCCGCGGCCCCTCCCGCCTCCTCCGCTCCTGCCACGCCCTCCCGGGCCCGGATCTTGTAAAGGGATTAGCACTTTTCTCCTTTGCTCCTCTCCTGCTCTGAAGGCCTCCGTTTCCCCCTAAACTCAGTCAGGCGCTCCTGCTCTATCGTCCCCGACAGTCCGAGCCCGGGGCACTGGAGGTCCCGGCAGTTGGCGTTCTATTCCCGTCCCTCCCTGTCCCCCTTTGTACACGGTGGACGTGCCACCCATTCTCAGCACCCAAGGGCCCGGGGCCGGGCCTCGGCCTTCCTTTCTCTAACCCGCGGCAGCGCCAGGCCCGGTGGGGCCGGGAAGGGGCCCCGCGATCTCCCAGGCAGGTCCGAGTGGGATGTGTAGATTCATTCTCCTGTGGAGAACAGGTGGCCCCGAGATCAGGCCCTTTTTGCTCTTTGTATTTTATTTTGAAACTGTATTTAATGCTTTTATATGAAAGGGGGAGGGGCGGGGAGCGAGCTGTCCCATTCACCCTTATGTGCAAATGTCTTATTTATTATACGTGTATCAGAGATAAGCTGTGAGGTGGTGGAGGAAGGACCTACAGGAAGGAGTGAGGACAGAGGTGGGGCTGGGGGACCCCAAACATCCCACACTAATGCGTGACCCTCCTCCGGGGCCTGTCCTCAAGCCTCCGGGCCCCAGTGTCTGCTCTTCACATAGCCAGGCCGGTTCCTTTGGTCTTAAAGCCTGAGAGTGGGGAGGTGAGTGGGCGGACTTGAGGGTTGGGTCTGGAGGTGGAGGGGCCCTGGCACTTGGGGCCAGGGTCGGCCTCTGTGGGTGGGTGGGAAAGCCCAGTGCAAAGAGGAAGCCCTTCCTCATCCCAGCACCCCCAGGCCAGAGCCCAAGGTTCAAGTGCCTCAGGCCCAGTCCCCTGGACTCTTCCTGATTGGGAATTGGATTTTATACCATGGATTTTATAGCATTTTTATATAATTCAAGATTGTCAAAGCTGGAAAGACCTTGGAGATCAACCAGTACCTGCCCCCTTGACCCCTTTCCCAGATAAGGTAGTGAAGTACAGAAACTGAAATGATCACACAGCCAGGTAGGAACAGTATAGAACTAGAATGGAAATCCCGACTCCCAATTCAGTGTTGTTTGCACTACACCACACTGCCTCCCAGTCTCTGTAAATTCGTACGATTTCTTTTCCCACTAGGCCTGCCAAAGGATGGCACATGCTGGGTGCTGCAGGCCGTTTCAGTGCAGTCGTGACCTGGGGATGGCAAAGAACTGCACGCCTCCTGGGAATGAGCAGTCTTCAGGGCCACCACAGGCCTCAGCTCCGGGGTTTGGGCGGCAGTCTTCATCAGAACCCCACAAGTGGGGCTAACACCTGTCCCACGGCCTCTCCAGTAGGGCAAGGGCTCTGGTCGTCTCTGGGTTTTGTTGCAGATGCCACCAGCGATTCAGGAAATCCTGCATGAGCTGTCGGTTGACCGAAAAGTGAATTCCCAGTGTGTTTGAAACTCCCAGGGTTTTTGAGACAGTATTAAAAGCTTGAGAACAGGGATTGCAGATGGCACCAGGCTGGGCACTGCCATTCTTTTATTTTCCTTCGTGCATGTTGTTTTCAGATCCAGAACGAGTATTTTACCACTTTTACCACTCTGCCTGTTCAGAAACAGTAGGCAAAGTGGGGTGACCTATTCTGGTCACCCAAGCCCGCTGCCCAAGTTCAGGTCAGCCAGGACAGAGAGCTGGTTAGGAATGGCTTTTCCCCTTGATAGGCAGGGAGAGAGGCCTTAGGAAGACAGGAGTCAAAGTCTTCATTGAGAGGCAGCCCCAAGCACTCCAGGGGTTCTCAAAGTGTGGCCACGGGACCGGTAGCTTCAGCATACTTTAGGAACCTACTAGAAATGCGAATCCTTGGGCCCCACCCTGATGAATCAGAAATGAGCGGCACCCAGCAGTCCTTTCTGATAAACCCTCCAATGATCATGAAGCTGAAGATCTAAGCCCCAGTGACCGGAGTGCCACTGTAGTGATTCCTGCTTTGACGACGGCCATGGCCTCTTGGGTTACGGGTCAGGGGGTTAGGTGGTCCTCCTCTCTAGGTGCCTCCTCCTTGCCTTGGGAAGTCTGACATGAACAGGTGAAGTTTCTTCATGAAGTTTTTGTTAATGGTATGCTTGCTATTATGGCCAATATGTAAATGTTACTCTGAATCCATATTTATATACCATGTTAGTGACATTACTCGAACATTTGTATGTGTATTTGTGAAGTTGTTTGCATCAGTTATTTTTAAAAAATTTCAGCCTAAGTTTTCTAAGAGGTATGTTGAATAAATTTTTAAAATCCAGCTTAAGGGTCATGGCAGCCTTAGTTTTGGGGGAAGAAAAAATCTGAAGTGATAACAGTTCTTTCAGCAAAGACCTAATGTATGCAGTTCCCGCTTTCCATGGTGACTCAAGCACATCGTGGCTCTGATTTATAGGCTGCTTCATGTTGCAGACGGGAAACCCTCCTAGGCTGGTGTGAGGCTGAACTGGGACAACAGACCCTCTGGCCCCTCCCACTCCTCATCTTCCTAAGGTCACCTCTCAGAGGGTCTCCGTGATCTTTCAGAAACCAAATGCACAGCTTTGCTCTACTATGGAAATTCTGCAACCTTGGGAACTATGACCAGTATCAACTAGTAGGTGCTTTTTAAAGCCTCAAAAGTGGAGTGGGGATGGGGGCCGGTGGAAGCCTGGTTCTTACTTTACCCAAACTGTGTATAAAGAATAAAGTTAGCAGAACGACACCGCAGTCACTGGTTTTTTTTCCTTTCAATTTTTTTATTAATAACACATCAATTTGCAGTTTTACAGGAACCAAGATTCAAGTTCCTTAGGTGCTACTGTATTTTTATGTTGCACGCACATACACGCACACACAGTTTCATTAGTAATATTTCACCTATGGGTTTTTCTTAAGAAAAAAAAAAACAACAAAAAAAACCAAACTCCTGTGTGGCACAAAGATCTGTCCAATTACCTAAATACAGCAGTAACAAAACAAAACAGCTAGGTGTGGAGGCTTCCAGTGCAGAAGAGGGTCCTTTGGAGGGGAAGCCCAAAAAGTTGATCAGTGCACTGACTTCCTGGGAGGGCATAAGATAGGATGGAGAATATGTTTCTGACTCCGACATGAAATCAGCTTAAAAGTTCAAAAGGAAAGAGGGCTAAGAAAACAGGAAAATGGAGTAAGGCAAGGGTACCTTTTACCCATCTAAATGCTGAAGTAACTTCTCCAAAACAGTAGAAAGAAAATTTCCACTACCTTCTACAGAGTTGCACTGCTTTGGGACCGTCAAACACTATAGCCCTTACTTTAAAGTCACCAGCGCACATTCCCTCATGACTAGGAGTTTACAACCTGAAGGAACTCAGACGACTTTTCTTTCAAGGTGACCGAATTTTCATGTTGGAAGGGGACAAAGACACTGATCGGTCTCAACAGGAATCAGATTCCTGATCGCCCTCCATCTGATGTCGGTCTGGGTTGTTCTGTTAGCTTTCAATTGTGCATGGAGTCCATCAACACAAGCTGGCCCTGCCTGGTCGCCTTTACCTAACGCTTCGGGGAAAGCACTCTCAGAAGGAGCACCCTGGGCCACGGCAGAGGCGCGAAGACATTTCATGCGCCTGAAGCCGAAGGAGCCTCAAACTGTAACACACACCCGTGAGCTAGCCTCAAAGTCAAAGCTCCCTGTGAACCACAGAATGCACTTCCTTACACTAACCTGTGGCTTCTCCACCACAGACACACACAATCTCCTCTCAAGCCAGCTTGGCTTTGGTGCTTAGGGTAAGATGACGAGCACGGGGTAAGGATGTGGCATGGGAAGGAGGAAGCTGCAGAGAAAAGACAAAAGCAAAAAAAGGCCTTTTGTTTCTGTATTCACCTCTTGAGAATGTTTCCCCCCCATGGACTGAGACAGGATTACAATAACTCAACACCTGAGGAGCCCACATGCAGATTATTTTTTTCCTCTAACAAGTTTACAGCAGTTACAGACATTTATTTCATAATAAGAAAAGTACAACCATATTTATTAAACTCGAGGTGAGGTGGGCAGGGAAGGAGGAGGAAAGCACATTCAGGAATGAGTTCTCAAACTAAAGCTCAGAACTGGTGCCCACAAGAAACGACACAGACACCACCCTCCCAAATGGCGGGAACTTTCCTTTCTAGGGATGAGCGGGAGAGGGAGGGCCTTCACAGTCCCACTTTCCGGTTCCAACCTTGGTTACCAGATGGTATTCTGGGAATCAGGAATGCACACTATCACCTACAAGTTATTCATAGACTTGAAAGTTCTATCATTACATGAAAAAGAGGAATGTTAGGAGCAGCCGCTCACACTGTGGGGCAGGAAGATGGGGTCAGAGAGCTGCCAAAGACCCGTGGGAAGGAATCCCACTCTTGTCCCCGGATAATTTCCTCATAAGTTAATCATCATTTCTTAACTTAAAAATAAGGGTAAAACTGACGGGAAGCTGCGTAAGACTAGTCCTTGAAAACTGGATAGCAGAATCCAAGAGCAGTGCTTTATCTTTCATTTTCTCCTTGACCTCCAACCTCTCCCCTTTCAAGCTCCAAGTAAAAGCCCCACCACCATTAAGGTACTGATTTACCCTATTAGATTCTTTCTTTATTCTTTTGGGTCCTAAGATATCAGTTCTTTTTTAAGTCCAACAATTCTTGTGCTTGATACTGAGGGTAAAGGGAAAGGAGGGGAGAAAACACCAAATTAAGAAAAAGAAGCTTGGAATGCAGGCTCGAGCTGACATTGAGCACGTTCCTTCATAGTACAAGTAATAACGTTATAACTATTAAGTGGTGTTTTAGTAACTGTTGCATTTCTGGTTTCCATGTACTTATTCTGCCTTTTTTTTTGCGATTCCTGGGAGTTTTGCTTGTATCCTATTGAAGAAAGAAAAAAAAGAAGGTGAAAAGACAGACATTGGTTCTAGGTTTTTACTTTAACAGTGATACCGGAAGACAGTCCTGAACTTGCTGGAGCACTGTGGAAACTTACCCTCCCATTCCCAACAGGCTTACTCTGGATGAAAAGAGGCAGGGGCCGAGGCCGGTCCGGGACGAGCTGAGGGGTCCACAAAGATCTATCCCCTCTCCCTGCTACCATGCCAGCTC
This sequence comes from Acinonyx jubatus, assembly GCF_027475565.1. Lineage (NCBI taxonomy): Eukaryota > Metazoa > Chordata > Mammalia > Carnivora > Felidae > Acinonyx > Acinonyx jubatus. Next base: position 8,373,663 of record NC_069390.1, read on the forward strand.
CCTGTCCTCTTTCACTGCTTGCACCTCCTGGCTCCTTCCCTGGGGGTTCCAGAGGAGAATAAGGGGTATCTGGGCATAATGCCTCCTATGTTCTCCACACCGGCAGTGCAAGAGCCCATTTCTCTGGGAATGCGAGGTTACCCACTAGTGCCCCAAAGGAACCGAGAGTCAAGGGTCAAGGTGACATATAAAAAGACAACAGGAGCAGGCAACGGTTCCCAGCCCCTCACCAGACACCAGAGCTACCCTTTATTTTGTGCATTAAGGTTACCCATCACTAAGGTCATTCACACACCTCTCAACCAATGTCAAAGCCACTCCAGCAGGGACTAACCAAGACATCAGGTTTAAAAGCTAAGCTATGACCATCTTTCCCAATGAGGAGTGAACAGCAACCAGATACATATTTGTGCTAACTGTCCTTGCCTGGTTTTAGCTCCAATGTATACCTAAAAAAGCGAAGGAACAAGTAAAGACCCTGGCATCAAGCCCAAGTTGTGTGCACAGAGTCGGCTTCCACTTATTGAAACTAGAAAAAGCACTAAAATCTGGGATATGAAAGGGACTGGAACTGGGGGTGGGGAGAGCACAAAAGAGAAACAACTGCTTTCGATGTTTTGTTTCTTAAATGTCTGAATATAGAAAAATGTTAATATTTTAATTAAAAGTATGGGTTCCTTAGTGTTTACTGTAAGTCATTTAAAAAGCTCCAAAAAACCCCAAATGGTTCCTTGATAGAGGGAGTCATAAAAATGTCTACCAGTATTTTATTACTAACTTGATTTTAATATTAAATTGGTTTACGAAAACAGAAAACGGGGATTTGGTAGTTTTAGAAAAGAGGTAGCTTTGCACCTTGAGTCATTTCTTTAGTAAATCTCTTATTTCTGAAAAGAGAGGGAAGAGTTTGGCTTAAAATTGATACATGTGAAAATAGATGCATGTGAGCTGGCAACCACAAACATTTAAAGGCCAATTCAAAAAGGCAAAGGTTCTAATTCCATTGATTCTTTTTAGTCTAAGACACAAAGGATATTTTTTTAAGGAAGCAGATGAAGTAATTTCTAATAAAATCAAACTATTAACCAACATTTTTTCTTCAGGGTGAAAATTACTTTCTCTGAGTCAGTATTTTACAGAGGAGGCTAAAATTAATTGGGGAAAAACACACATGCCATAATAAAATGTGGAACTTAAGCATACTTACTTTTCAACAATCGACTTGGTCTGATCGCGGGCGATGCCAACATAGTGATCAATCTGGGTCTTTAAGGAAGGAAAGAGACTCAGTTACGGCAACACAGAGATTAACAATTTCCCTGAAGGCAACGTTCTGTTGTCCAGTTTAATAATTAAAACAAAAAATAGTAATGCATACTCTGCGAAATGAAAATGCCCCGTTTAAAAAAATATATTTTAAAAACTTAAGGTTTCAGAATTTAAATTATGCCACAAACACCTCATACTCTGTTGGAAGTAAAAATCACTCATTTCTTTTGCTAAGGTCTTACTTGTTAGGTGTTTCCTTTAGAGACACTGGAGTAAAGCATTTTCTGAATACTAGAAACAGTCTAATCTATACTCTGTAATCACAAACGTGTTTTGGCTCCCACGTAAGACTAATTCATTTAATACCAAAAGGCATAAATAAAGTCTGTTGATGGATGACAACCTACAAAAAATAACCTTCTCACATCCACCAAGGCTCTGCACACGGCATTCCACAATGCAAACATCTTTTCACACTGATGGGATTCCCATAATAGCCTTGACAGTTTAAATTTCTTTTTAGATACCAGCTTTTATTTACTTAAGCATTTCTTCCAACTTAGTTTTTTGCACAGATAATGCATCCACCTGATTAAAACTTGAAAGACACAGCGAGGCACAAAAATAAGTCTCCTTCCTACCCTTTTCTCTCCTCAACATTCAGTTTTTCTTGGTATAGGAAACCACTATTACCAATTTCATATAGGCTCCTGACTTATAAAATCAGACTGCAGAAATGGGTCAGAAAATGGTTGCTCCAAACTTTCGATGCCTAAAACGTGAACTGAAACTAGTCATAATCAACAGGCGTATCCGATTCAAAACAGATACGTGCTTACCTTGTACTTCTCATAGACAATTGGAACACTGAAAATGAGCAGTTCAGCTGTAAGAGAATCACAGGATACGGCAGGTATAAATGTGAGGCAGTCAAAAAGACCCAAGACTCAAGTAATACACACCATTTTTCCTCAGGAAATACAGGGAAACCTGAATCTTCAATATGAGAAATCCTACCTAGAGCCTTCAATTAAGGACAGTTAGCTATAGGGGCGCCTGGGTGGCTCAGTCGGTTAAGCGGCCGACTTCGGCTCAGGTCATGATCTTGCGGTCCGTGAGTTCGAGCCCTGCATCGGGCTCTGTGCTGACAGCTCAGAGCCTGGAGCCTGTTTCAGATTCTGTGTCTCCCTCTCTCTGACCCTCCCCCGCTCATGCTCTGTCTCTCCCTGTCTCAAAAATAAATAAAACGTTAAAAAATAAAAAATAAAAAATAAAAAAAAAAGGACAGTTAGCTATAGGTACACAGGCTGCCTGCCTTCTTTGTATTACAAATAATTTCCAAATTATGAAAATGATTTCTTCTTAAAAAATATTTATTTTTGAGAGGGGGAGGGGCAGAGAAAGAGAGGGAGAGAAAGAATCCCAAGTAGGCTTTGTGCTGACACGGGGCTTGATCTCATGAACCATGAGATCATGACTTGAGCCGAAATCAAGAATCAGACATTTAACCAACTGAACCAGCCAGGTGCCCTGAAAATGATTTTTATAAGATCCCCATATTTAAAGCAAATGTAGACAACTCTCCTTTACTTCTGTTCTGATACTTCTTTATAGTTGGGATCTTTCAATAAACCTGTGGCCACAAACATAGGTTCTTTCAACATCCAGTTCAACGTTTATGGATGTTAAAGGCTGGGCCGTGTGCAAAGAGTAGAGACACACTGGGCATTCTCTTTGCTCCTACTTTTACCAATCACAGATGACCCTTGACACTGTGGATATTAGGGGCACTGATACCCCGTGCAGTTGAAAATCTGCATACAACCGCTGATCCCTCACCTCCAACTTTACTAACAGCCTACTGTTGGCCAGAAGCATTACTGAGAACACAGTCAATTAACACATATTTTGTATGCTGTACGTATTCTACACTGTATTCTTACGACAAGACTAAATGTTAGAAAATCCTAAGAGAAAATACATTTATAAATAATACTGCACTGCAAAAATTCTACGTATAAGTGTTATGATCCATGCAGTTCAAACCTGTGTTGTTCAATGGCTAACTGTACTTCCAAGAGCATGGAGACATTTTCCTTGTCACCTTACCAAGAATCAGAAGGGTGATTCCATTGAAAACGGCACCAACATAGGTCATCAGCCACATGAAGACAGCCAGCTGGGAAAGCCAACATCAGAGGGTTAAGCAGGAATAATCATAATGTAAAATTTCGGTTAACTGATGCCATTCTCGTCTTGCCAATTAAGTCTGCATAAATTCAGTGATGTATACCATCAATAATTTCAAAATGAGGGTTACTTCATTTGCACCATACATTTGAAGGATGCATCAGACAATTCTGTAGTTCTCTTAAGCTCAGACTGTAACTGTATTTCTGCCAATTACATTCTCCTTGTTCTGAAGTTCTTCAGGTGCAGGAGACCCTTCCTCTTGACTCCTATCCCCATTTCACTTCTGTCCCAAATACAGGAGACAAGAAGCATACATTTATTTTTGTGTGTGAGGAAACCCTGTTTACTGTTTTTCTTCTGAATTATAATTTAGTCCCTGGTTCTCCTCAGTCTCACCACCAAAAGCTGTAGAAACAACTAACCTTCAAGGAGTCAACCAAATCTTCCACCAGAAAGAGACGAATAATGAGTTTCAGGGCCCTGTTGATGTGCACCATGGCAGCGTTCACGTAATTATGGAAAGCTTCTGAGGACAGGGTAATGTCTACATCCAGGTAGGCTCTTCCAGAAGAAGAAACAACAGTCATACATTTGACAAGAAAAAGAAGATCTCTTTCTGTTAGGAGAGCCGTTCTTTAGAGCGCGATACCCCCCCAAGGGCGCATTCTGGAAATCTGTAGGGTCATTTTTTGCTGTCACGGGGTGAGGAGAGGACACCTTTGTCCTTCAGTGGGCAGAGGCAGAGATGCCAGATGTCTGCAAAGTGTGGGATGTTCTTACACAATAAAGAGTTGTCCTACGTCCTGCATAACTTTCACTGCCTCACAGGATATTCATGAAGGCGCGAACCCATTTATAATTATCAAAAGCCCAAAACATATAAAAACAAGGTATTTTCCCCATAGTTTTAACACATCCTGAATTTTTTAATACTGAATTTTGTTCATGCTAAACCTTACTGAGATGCTTTACTATTTTGAAAAATTACCTCTGTACTGGAGATTATACATCTAACTGCAAGTTCCTGATGTATTTATTTTGTGCGTGTAGTCATGTCCAAGCAGTTTAATATTGACTAGATACATATTATTTTATTATAAATAGCTTATCTTATTCCTTTATATTATAATTATAGTCTATTTTTGAAATTTTGTTTGTAGATACCTATGAATCTCACTTGAAAATGATAAAGGAGGCATTGTAAAGTATTTGTTAACAAAAAGGAAGGTGCAGATACTGAGTTTACTAGGGTAAATGACGAAAGAAAAAGGCAGAAAGACCTGGGTTTGTTTCCATCTGTTTCCAGATGCACTACAGAACTGACACGTAACCATGTGCTCCTAACTTGTTCATTCACTCAGTACTTACTGAGTGCCTACTGAGTATCAGACCCTCTGCTATGTGCTGGGCACATCGGGAAAAAGAAGGCTGCTTTTGCCTTAAAGAGCCTACAGTCTTCGAAAAATAGAAAAGGAACAGGCATGCTTACTTTTTGTATTCAGGAAAATATGTACAACCAAATACGAAAATAGCAAAAACTGGATGTTGTAATTCATACAACTTAGCAATACACATTTAAAATCCAAGACACTGGCATGCAAAAGAGGAAAACCCTCCTAAGACAGCTGAGCTTGTGGCAAAACAGTAAAATTTATTCACTCACTGAATACCTACTGATTTATTAAAACTAACTTGCAATAACTTTTTTAATGCCACATATAGTTTAAATTATCTGTTCTATTTTCACTAAGAGAAAATAAAAGGACCAGAGCTGCAGCCAGACACCTATTCTGTCACAGTCCTGAGAGGTCACAGAAGAGTTTCTTTCCTTATAAGAGAGGGGTTTTGAAAAAAACCGTTATTTGCAAATGTTAAAAATGTTTACAGACTAAGATTTTCAAAAGGAAAAGTGTGAGGAAAACATTTGTTAAAGTCACAGCACAATGAGGAAAGCTAGCAAGTGGATTCTAAAAATGCATGACCTACTGATCTCATCAAGACCTGCTCCTGGTATTAAGAAAACTAAAGGAAAATTAAAAGGAAATCAGTAACAAAACTAAGAGCAAACACATCAAATTCTGGTATCGCCTAGAGGGCAGGCTCAGCATCTAGACTTCAAAGTTGCTTTAAGATTTAGCTGCGTGGAAGCTTAAATATGTCCTCGGGACTCCATGTAACTGAGTGCTGTCCTGGAGGCCCTGCTCTCTCTACCCTGCTCAGGAATTTAGACTGTCTTCTTTGTCCTTCAAGTGTAAGTTTGTCAAAAAGTTCTTGGCCACTTTTTAAGCGACAGGTTTTTAGGTGATGGTTCATGCAAGTGATCAGCTGCATTAGGCCCTATAATTCTTGACTCTGTCAGGTTTGAATTACAGACCTGACCGGCCTCAGCAAACCCCCTCCCTAAAGTTTACAGTGTTACTTGTGATACTTCAACTCACTTGAATGGATGGCCCTCTTCTGATTTCTGTACAGCTTGGATGACAGACTTGTAGACCCTGAAGCTGATGGTGACAGAGAGAAGAGCCAGGATGAGGTAAGAAACCACACTGATGACACTGAAAGCTGCCAGGGAGAGCAGCATGATCAGTGTGGTGCCAAAGACAAACCCAGTCTTCTTCACATCTCGCCAGAAAATCAGATCGTGCACTGCCGAAAGAAAAGGAAACATAGGTTACATGTGGCCACGTGGCCAGCACCGCTCTCTGGCTGTGTCCTGCATACCTGAGAAGCATCATACTAGCATGCAATTGCAGGCACACCCCTCTTTAAGAGAACCTGATACATGAAAACCAAATTATATCAGAAGTGATGATTCACACTGCAAAAGGTTCCTGTGGTTTCTGGACAGGTTCATAAAAACTAGAAACTTATTTTTTTAGAGATGGCTACTGAAGTACAATGGGGTAAAGTGTCATTTTCTTTAAATGTTTCAGCAGAAAGGATGTACAGCAAGTGTGATAAAGTGTTGATAACTATTGAATAAATTAAGCAAACCATGCCAATAAATTATGGTTTGGTCACTGTAAAACCAAAGCTAATGTGTAAATTGGGCCGGGCCAGAGAGAGTGATGGATAAAAACAAACCAAACTATTAGCATTAGTTACAACGAAATATACCAGTCTCTCTGTTAATCTGAAGAGAACTCAGGAAGGATTATGGGCAGGGGACCGTATCATTATCTAAACCATAATAGCTCTGAGGGCGCCTGGGTGGCTCAGTCAGTTAAGTGTCCGACTTCTGCTTAGGTCATGATCTCATGGTTTGTGGGTTCGAGCCCAGAGCCTGGTGCCTGCTCTTGATTCTGTGTCTCCCTCTCTTTCTGCCCCTCCCCCAACTCAGGCTCTGTCTCTCTCTCAAAAATAAATAAACATTAAAAAAATTGGGAAAAAACCCCAATACCTCTGCAAATGAATGGGGCCACTATTAATAACTGTTATGAAACAGGTATAAACCAAGGCTGTCTTAGGCAAGTGGCTCTTACGGCAGGGGACATCCAAATTGCAAAAATCTAAGTTCTTCTATTTACAGACACCTCAACATATGTGTGTAAAAGTTGCTAGCAATTATCTCCTATCTAGCAATGACACTACATTTGAATTTCAATCTGTGAAGGTTAATTTCAACACTAATGGCCCTAGTGTAGGATTCTTCTGTTTATAAAGAACAGTAAGGGCTTTGGAATTGGAGACAGGAGTTTAGAGTCCTGGTAATTTTTAGTTGTATTGTCTTAACTGACCTTTCTAAACCTTTATTTTTTCTTTGGTAAAATAAAGAAAGTAGTATCTAGTTCTTAGAGTTGTTTTAAGGACTATATAAGGCTAATGCAGCAGAATGCTTAGCACTGTAAATGACATACAATAAACACTCAAATTTTAACTACAATCAAAATACGGTAGGCCTGGAAGACTGTGATTGAGGGTAAAATGAACTTGAATCTGTTCAAGTGGGCCCCCTGGTACCTAGTTCTTCCCCATCTTCAAACACAATACTCTCCTCTGAAGCCTAACCTTGCCAGAGCCAAAGGAACCTAACTTGTAACGTTCACACTAAAGATTTGCTGATTGTACAGAAGAAGTAATCACTGGTTCAGAGATTCCAGCCGAGGGATGTGACACTAGGAGAAATAAGAGGTATTATGACTCCTGATGGGAAGCTTAGAGTCCCAGGTAATGACATTGCAAAGGAAGAGTTGGGAGGCAAGTCAGGCTCACTTGATTGGACAGGAAAGCTGAACAGAGTGCTACCTTCTTAGGAGAGCAAATACTAAGCTGGATTCCTACAGTCAGCATCCAAGTACATACATGTCACAGTTCCTAAGACCACAAGTACGGTTTCAACATAGAATGCTTAGGAATGGAACAAACAGGCCATGTGCCTCGTGGTGTAATGCACAGAGGACACAACATCACTTCTACGGTACTCTTGCCAAAAACACAGAACCTCAATCTAGTAAGAAAACAGCAAACTAAGATTGAGGATTTTACAACAACATGGATGGATTTACAGGGTACACTAAGTGAAGTCAGACATAAAAGGGAAAATACCATATGATTTCGCTCATATGTGGAATTTAATAAACAAAAGAAATGAACAAAGAAAAAAGAGACAAACAAAAAGCAGACTCTTAAATACAGAAAACAAACTGGTGGTTGTCAGAGGGGAGGGGGTGAGGCAGATGGGTGAAACAGGTGAAGGGGATTAAGAGTACACTTATTGTGATGAGTACTGAGTAATGTACAGAATTGCTGGATCATATTGTACACCTGAAATTAATGTAACATTGTGTGCTAATTGTACTTCAATAAAAAATAACAAAAATTAAAATACAGTGAGGCGGTTTCAAAGCATAAATCCAAATGTGATCCAAGACTGAATGCTGGATAAAGGGGTAAAAATAGCTATAAAGGACACCTCTGGGACAACAGACAAAATTTGACTGCGGATTATGTAACTGATAAAAGTACAGAGGACCCTTGAACAACACATGTTTTAGCTGCATGGGTCACTTACATGTGGATTTTTTTCCCCAATACAGTATAGTACTTGTAAATGTATTTTTTCTTCCTTTTGACTTTAATAACATTTTCTTTTCTCTGGCTCACTTTATTGTGAGAATACAATATATAATATACATAACATACAAAATATGTGTTAACTATTTATGTTATTGGTAAGGCTTCCAGTCAATAGTATGCTATTAGTAGTTAAGTTTTTGGAGAGTCAAAAGTTATATGTGAATTTTTAACTACATGGAGGTCAGAGCCCGTTAACTGTGAGGTTCAAGGGTTAACTGTATTGTATCAGTGTTAAATTTCCTAAATTTGGTAAGTGTACTGCGGCTATGTATAAACAAAATTCTTGCTCAAAAAAAACAAAAATAAAAACAACCAACCCCCCGCCCCCCCATTCCAAAGTCAGGGTGTAAAGGGGCAGGATGTTTGCAACCAGCTCTCCTATGGAGAGAGGGGCGCAGTGATAAAGCAAAAGTAGGCAAATGTTAACAACTGGTAAACTAGAGCGCAGGTTATATGGGAGTTTTTTGTACTATACGTGCATTTCTTTAAGTTTGAAATGTTTGAGGGGTGCTTGGGTGGCTCAGACGGTTAAGGGTCCAACTTCGGCTCAGGCCATGATCTCGTGGCCCATGAGTTCGAGCCCCGCGTCGGGCTCTGTGCTGACAGCTCAGAGCCTGGAGCCTGCTTCGGTTTCTGTGTCTCCCTCTCTCTCTGACCCTCCCCTGTTCATGGTCTGTCTCTCTGTGTCTCAAAAATAAATAAACGTTAAAAAATATTTTTTTTTAAGTTTCAAATGTTTGAAAGAAAGAGAAAAAAGAAAGAAAAGCTTACAGGATAAGACTGGAGCCCAGAGAGAAAAAGACCTGGATGCATCACAGAAGGAAAGAGGGGTAATGACACTAGCCTATATGCAAACCTAGATGAACAAAAGCCACCCTGTCCTCATGAACCTTACTGCCATCTGCTGGAAAATTGGCATAAGAAACATTGAAACCTGCAATAACACATGTGAGTGGTGCCCCCTAGAGGTGTGCAGTATATAATCTGCACAATAGTATAGAAGGCCCTGGGCTGGGCCTTATAATCAATGGCAGAATTACGGTCTGGTCTGGAAAAGGGACACACTGATTAATGGCAGGGGATAACAGAGGGGAAGTTAGCATAAGCTGGTTAATACCTCAAACCTGTCTGGGATGCTCTTCCTCCACAACTTCACGTGACTTGCTCCTTCCCTTTTGGGTCCTGGTTCATGGGCTACTTCCCCCAGAATGCACACCCTACCTAACCTCCCCTTCCTTTGATCACGCTCCATCTCCTTATTCTGCTTTATTTTTCTTCAGAGCACAGATCACTTTATTTACAGCAGCTCTTCAGATCTGTTATTGAATGCTTAAAACATGGGCTAAGCTAATAACCAGTTTGCATTTGTGTCCTGATAATCTCTCTCAATCTATGAGAGGCCCAGTTCCTGCACCTAGATCCTATCAAGTACCGTGGACTTGGATTCTGAGGATACAATACTAACGAAAGGAACGTGGTACATCTGGAAATGCTGCCCTCTGATCTTCGAGGAAGAGTTAGGAGGATGAAACACATGAGGACAAAGGGAAGAAATGAGGCAGCTGCCAAAAGTTTAAAATGGTGAAGCCCTCATACTGGGTTTCAGTGTTTGCTGCGCAATCAGGAAGGCACCAAGAAGCTGCAATGGTTTAGTTCCATAAAATGTTCTTTCTCCCTCCTACTTTCATGCATCTGCTCTTAATACTTCAGTATAGAACTTTTTTTTTAATTTTTACTTTTATTTTTATTATTTTTTTTAACATTTATTTATTTTTGAGACAGAGAGAGAGACAGAGCATGAATGGGGGAGGGTCAGAGAGAGGGAGACACAGAATCTGAAACAGGCTCCAGGCTCCGAGCCGTCAGCACAGAGCCTGACGTGGGGCCTGAACTCACTGACCGCGAGGATCATGACCTGAGCCGATGTCGGCCGCCCAACCGACTGAGCCACCCAGGCGCCCCTATATAGAACTTTTTAAAGCAGGAAATTCCTGGAGCGCCTGGGTGGCTCAGTTGGTTAAGCATCTGACTCTTGGTTTCGGCCCAGGTCATGATCTCATGGTTTCATGAGTTTGAGCCCCTCGTCAGGCTCTGTGCTGACAGAGCAGAGCCTGCTTGGGACTCTCTCTCTCTCTCTCTCTCTCTCGTTCTCTGCTCCTCCCCCACTTATGCTTTCTCAAATAAATAGACTTAAAAAAAGTAAAGCAAGGAATTCCTTATTAAAAAAAAAATTTTTTTAACATTCATTTATTATTGAGAGACAGAGAGAGACAGACCGTGAGCAGGGGAGGGGCAGAGAGAGAGGGAGACACAGAATCCGAAGCAGGCTCCAGGCTCTGAGCTGTCAGCACACAGCCCGACATGGGGCTTGAACTCACGAACCATGAGATCATGACCTGAGCTGAAGTCGGACACTTAACTGACTGAGCCACCCAGGCGTCCTGGGAATTCTTTATTTTTAATGTGTTCTTTTCCTTCCTTTCCCATTCCTCTCTTCTTTCAGCAAGCTTTAATTAAGTGCCCACCGTGTGCCAGGCAAGCACTAAGAGCTGGGAATATAATACAGCAGTGAAGAAAGCAAACAAGAACCTTACTTAGTTTCCAGGGGGGGAAGAGAGGCATGAATAACAAACAAGGTAAGTGTCATTTGTACCAGAGACCCATAAGGATATGAATCCATTGTGCCACGATGAGAATAATGGTGTGCACACAGGCATGACTGAAGCTACTGGTCAGGAGAAGCCTCTCTGAGGACTGCCATGAAAGGTGAGATATGAAAAATGAGAAGGAGCTGGCCATGCAAAAAGCCAGGGGAATGGTGTGACAAGGCTGGAGAGACTGGCAGGGGCTAGATCATGGAGCACTTTCAGAGAGCAAGGTAAGCAGCATGGATTTTAACTTCAAGTGAAACGGGAGCCACTAAAGGTCAAGCAGGGGTATAACATGATATATTGTATTTTAAGAAGAGGAACGCTTTCACCATATAGAAAAGGGTGGGGCAAAAGTGCAGGCAGAGAGACTCCCTAGAAGGCTAACGTGGATGTTCAAATGCAAGATGGTTGTCATTTAGATTAGGATGGGGGCAGTCAGGATGGAGGAGTGGACAGACATGAGCTACGGTTTGGAGGTAGAACAGGGAAAACCTGGTGACAGGATGTGGGAGATGACACCGGGAAGAAATATGGGTGACACATAGGTTTGGGGTCTGAACAAATGGATGGCTACAGTGTTATTCACTGAGGTGAGGAAGAGCAGAGTACAGAGCATGTTAATTTGGGGATCCATGTTTAGAGATACCATTATTAAAGAAAGCAGTCAGATCTACCAGTGTGCAACACACAAAGTAGGTCTGAGCCAGAGACACATTTGGAAGTCACTAGCACACAAATAATATTTAAAAGTCATGAAAATGGATGAGGTTACCTCATATGGATAGGGAAGAAGGCCCAGGTCTTAATTCTATGGTACTCCAGTATTTCATAATTGAATAAAACTAGAGGAGCTAGGGAATGGGTACAGAGGCAACAACCAGGGAGGTAGGGGAGGATTAGGAAGAGTATGGGATTACAGAAGTGGAGAGAGGAGTACTCTGAGGAGGAGGTGTGGAAACTGGCTAATTCTGCCAAGCTCGAATAAGGAAAAAAGTAACCCTGGATTTGGCAACACGGAGACAGCTGGTGATCTGACGAAAGCTGTGTAGCGGAGTGACGGGAAGGAGCAACTGGAGGGAAGAGCAGAGGAAGCAGTGGTGAGGCGTGGAGGCAGCGTGAGAGGAAATGTCTGAGAAGTTTGGCTGCAAAGGGGAGTGGGGCATTTGGAACCAAGGGTCAGCTCTTTAAAGACGGGAAGCACTCAAGCATGTTTATACGCAGACACAAGCAGGAAGAGGTTGAAGATGGGGGGCAGAAGAAGCGAAGTTCAGAAGGGAGGGATAGCGATCCAGAACCCAGGTGAAGGGACGGACCCTTGTCAGAACCACACAGTGAAGAAGATGAGGAGAGACACAGGCTCATCCATAGACATGAAGATCGCAAGAAGAGGGATTTCTTTCTGAATGCTTCCAGTTTCTCAACAAAAAAGGTGCTGAGGACTTCAGCTGAGGTGGGGACAAGAGAAGAAGATAAATGGTTGTTTTAGAAAAGTGAGAAACTGTCTTAAAACTCTTAGAAGAAAACAGGAGTTAAATAGGTGATGGAAATTAAGGAAGGAGTGCACCTGTGATGGGCACAGGGTGTTGTATAAACTGTTGAGTCACCGTATTGTACACCGGAAACTAATATAACACCGTTACGTTAATTAACTAGAATTAAGATAAAAGCTTATTTTTAATATTTATAGAACATTTACATCGACATTTATAGAATACTCCACACAGCAACAGCAGAATACACATTCTTTTCAAGTACATGTGGAACATTCACCAAGATAAATCAAAAGATAAACAAAACAGGAGTAAATCTTTGTGATCTTAGGTTAGGCAATGATTTCTCAACCAAAAGCACAAGTGACAAAAGAAAAAAACAGATAAGCTGGGACTGTATCAAAATTAAAAACCTTTGTTCTATAAACAGTACCAAGAAAGTGGCAAGAAAACTCACAAAATGAAAGAATACATTTGCAAATATATATCTGATAAGGTATTTGTGTCCAGAATATGGTAGGAATAAAGAATTATAACTCAATAATTAAAAAATAGCCCAACCGAAAAATAAAGGATCTGAATAGACATTACTCCAAAGATATACAAATGGCCAATAATCACATAAAAAGATGCTACACACATCAGTAGTCATTAGGGAAATACAAACCAAAACCACAATGAACCCACTAGGACAGCTATAATAAAGAATACAGTAACAAATACTGGCAAGGATGTGGAGAAATTGGAACCCTCAAACATTCCTGGTGGGAAGGAAGAATGGCACAGCCACTATGGAAAACAGTTTGGCGGTTCCTCAAAAAGTTAAACATAGAGTTATTATATGACCCGACAATTCCACTCAAGAGAAATAAAAACATATGACAACACAAAAATTTGAGTACACCAATATTTACAGAAGCATAATTCATAATAGCCAAAAAGTGGAAACAATCCAAATGTCCATCAACTGATGAGCAGATGAATAAAATGCAGTATATACCCACACAACGTAATTATTGTTTGGCAATAAAAAGAAGTGAAGTTCTTAATGCTACCTGCTACGAACTGGCTCAAACTTGAAAACATTAGGCTAAGTGAAAGATGCCAATTACAAGAGAGCACATATTGCATGATTCCACTTATGTAACACATCCAGTATAAGCAAATCTAGAGAGACAGACAGTAGATTAGTTGTTTAGGGCTGTAGTGGTGGGAGATGGGAAACGAATGCTAATGAGTATGGGGTTTCTTTCTTGTGGGGGGGGGACTAAAATGTTCTAAAATTGGATAGTGATAAACATATAGTTGTACACTTTTTAAAATTAAATTTAAAAAATTAATGTTTGTTTATATTTGAGAGTGAGAGAGACTGTGTGTGAGTGGGGGAGGAGCAGAAAGAGACTGAGACAGGATGCGAAGCAGGCTCCAGGCTTGGAGCTGTTAACACAGAGCCTGATGCAGGGCTCGAACCTACGAACTGTGAGATCATGACCTGAGCTGAAGTCAGATACTTAACCAACTGAACCAGCCAGGTGGCCCTAGTTATCCTCTTTAAATGGATGGATTGTATAGTATTGGAATTATACCTCATTAAGGGTGTTAAAAAAAACAAACAAACACAAGACAAATCCACAATTACAGTTTAGGATTTCAACGCCCCTCTCTCAATAATTGGTAGAACAAGTAGACAGAAAATCAAAAAAACCCAGAAGACTTAAACACTATTAACCAATTTGATCTTCTGGCCATTTATAGAACACTCCACACAACAGCAGAATATATATTTCTTTTCAAGTACATGTGGAACATTCACCAAGATAAACGAAACCCTGGATCATGAAACAGTCCCAATACATTTCAAAGGGTTCAAGTCACCTTTATGTTTTCTGACTACAAGGTAATTATATTAGAAATGATAACAAAAGATATTGGTAAAGAAAGATATTGGGGGAATCTCCAATACTTGTAAACAACACACTTCTAAACAATCCATGAATCAAAGAAATCAACGGGGAAATTAGAAGTATTCTGAACTGAATGAAAATCAAAACTTGTGGGATCCAACTAAAGTAATACATATATAAAAGTGCCTATATTAGAAAAGAAGAAAAATGACAAATCAGTGATCTCAGCTGCAGTCTCAAAAAACTAGAAAAAGGACAGCCTGAACCAAGTAAACAGAAGAAAGGAAATAATAAAAATCAGAACAGACATCAATTAAACAGGTAACAGAAAAACAACAGAGAAAATTAATGAAAGCAAAGACTTTGAGACTATCAATAAAACAGATAAAACTTTATCTAGATTGATCAAGAAAAGGTGAAAGGGGGCGGCTGGGTGGCTCAGTCAGTTCAGTGCCTGATTCTTGATTTCAGGTCAAGTCATGATCTCAGGGTTCAAGGGATCAGGCCCTACACTGTCATGACAGCACAGAGCCTGCTGAGGATTTTTTCTGTCCCATGCATATGTTCTGTTTCTCTCAAAATAAATACACTTAAGGAAAAAAAAGGAACGGAACGGAACGGAAAGGAAAGGAAAGGAAAGGAATAGAAGAGGTAAAAATGTACAAAAAGTGCCAATACCAAGAATAAGAGGTGACATCACTACAGATTCTACAGACATTAAAAGGATAATAAAGGAATATTATGAACAACAGTATGCCAATAAATTAGATAACTTAAAGTGGACAAATTCTTCCACAGACACAAACTACCAAAGTTCACTCAGAAAATAAAATGACTAGTTCTATACCTACTAAAGAAATAAAACACAAATAAATAAAATGCTTCCCACACAGAAAATTCTAGGTCCAGATGCATCACTGGGGAATTCTG
The DNA here is from genome assembly GCF_027475565.1 of Acinonyx jubatus. Lineage (NCBI taxonomy): Eukaryota > Metazoa > Chordata > Mammalia > Carnivora > Felidae > Acinonyx > Acinonyx jubatus. The sequence continues at coordinate 8,389,176 of NC_069390.1, forward strand.
CCAAACATTATCAAGAAATAATACCAATTCCACACAGAATTTTCCAGAGAAATGAGGAGAAGGTAATGTTTTCCAACACATTTTATAAGGCCAGCACTGCCTAGACTCCAAAACTATACAGAGACATTACAAGAAAACTACAGAGCAATAATACTGCTCATGAGCATAGATGCAAAAATTTCTTAACACAGTTTTAGCAAATCAAACCCAACAATATATAAAAAGAATACACTAAGACCAAGTGGGATTTATCAGGAACATGCAAGATTGGTTTAACATTCATAGTCATTCAATATAATTCACCATATTGATAAACTAAAACTAAGTAAGAATACCATAGGACCATCTCAAAAGATACAGAAAAGGCAATTAAGGAAATCCAATATCCTCTCTGATAAAACCTTTCTACAAGATTTCAACAACCTTTCAAGTAGCTGCAAACTACTGTCATAGAAGGGAATTTCCTCAACTTGATAAAGGGAATCTATAAGAAACCTAGAGCTAACATATTTCATAAAAAGAGGCAAGAATGTTCTTTCTCACTTCTTCTATGGAACACTGTATTAGAGGTTCTAGCCAGTATAGTAAGTAAAAAAAAAAAAAAAAAAGAAGTAAAAGGCATTCAACTCGGAAAAGAATTAAAACTACCATTCACAGATGGCATATAGCCTATTTAGAAAATTTGATGCAATTTACAAAAAGCTGCTAGAATAAGTGAGTTTAGCAAATCTGCAAAATATAGAGTCAATATACAAAATCAACTATATTTCCATGTATATTTCCATGTAAATACATGTATTTCCATGTATTAACCAGAAATTGAGCTAAAAATTCTACTTTAAATAGCATGAAAATATAAAATACTTAAATATAAATCTGACAAAAGAGGTAGTCAAAATGCTCTACCACTGAGCTATATACCCCATGACAAATCTGACAAAAGATGTATTAAGATCCATACACTGAAATATTTAACATTGTTGAGAGGAACTAATGAAGACCTAAATTAATGGAAAATGATCCTGTTTTCATGGGTTAAAAAACTCAAAATTGCTAAACTCTTCATTGTCCCCAAGTTTATCTATAACTCGAGAGAATTGCAATCAAAATTCTAGAAGGTATTTTTGTAGATATGGACAAAGTGATACTAAAATTCCTATGGAAAGTCAAAGGACCTAGAAAGGCCAAACTGACTATGAAAAAGAACAAAGTTGGAAGATTAACACTATCTGATTTCAAGACTCTATAAAACTATCATTATCAAGATGGTGTAGCAATGACTTTGAGACAAGAGGAATGGAATGGTATACAAAGTCCAGAAATAGACCGAGGCGTATATGAACAAATTATTTTTTGACAAAGTTGCAAAATCAGTCAGTGGAGAATTTTCAACAAATAGTGTTGCACATAGATGCCCATATGCAAAAAACTCCAAACTTTGATCAGTATCTCACGATATGCAAAAATTAATAGAAAAAGATCAGACTTAAATGTAAAATCTAGTCCATATAACTACTAGAAGAAAACTTTGGTTTAGGAAAGACTTCTTATATATAACAATAAACATATGACATATAATAGAAAAAATGATAAATAGTACTTCACCAAAATTAAAAATTTCTGCTTTTTCTTTTAAAGTTTATTTTGAGAGAGAGAGAGCGAGCGAGCGAGCGAGCAAGCAAGCAGGGGAGGGCAGAAAGAAAGGGAAAGAGAATCTCAAGTAGGCTCTGTGCTGTTAGCACAAAGCCCAATGTGGGAAAATTTCACCAACTGGGAGATCATGACCTGAGCCGAAATCAAGAGTTGGACACTTAACTGAGCCACCCAGGCACCCTTTTTTTAAAAGTTTATTCTGCTATTTTTGAAAGACGTTAAAAGAATAAAAGCCACACACTAGAAAGTATTTGCAAAGTATATATTTGACTTCTATCTAAACAACTTGCATCCAGAATATGTATATATAAATTTTCTCAAAAGCAAAAAAACAATATAAACTAGTCAAAAATGTGGACACATCTTTCATCAAAGAAGATACATGGATGGCAAGTAAACGCATGAAACAATGCCCAACACCATTAGTCATTAGGGAAATGCAAATTAAAACTACAATGAGATCCCACTAAGCACCTAGTGGAATGTCTACCCAAGACAGAGATTGAGAAATAGGACTCACTCTTCCTTCTCCCTCATTCCCTACATCCAATGCCTGACAAGGTCTACCTTCTTGAATCTATCCACAGCGGAGTAAGATCTTAATTGAGAGCCAATGGACTAACAAAGTGCTACTTTAGTCCTCTACCTTACAGAGACAGAATGAAGCTCTGGCTGGCCTTTTCCAAAAGTCCTAAAGAGTAGTGACCTAAGCCAGTTTAATAGGTACTGGAAAAATGAAAGCCAAAAGTTCTCAAAAGTGCGAAGTCACTGTTTCCTTACTTTTCAGGTTACAACTTTAATATAACATTACCTAACATTTATTTTCATTTGAAAAATTCTTAATTTTTTTCTAGTTGTCTCTACTTGAAAGTCTTGTGCTGTATGAATTATGCTTTTTATTTCAATACATAATATTTCAATACATAATACAACCTCTTTAAAAATTTCTATTTTTGATCTAAAGGTTTCTTATTTTTAACGTTTATTCATTTTTGAGAGACAGAGAGAGACAGGACATGAGCAGGGAAGGGGCAGAGAGAGGGAGACACAGAATGTGAAACAGGCTCCAGGCTCTGAGCTGTCAGCACAGAGACCGACGCGGGGCTCGAACTCACGAACTGCAAGATCCTGACCTGAGCTGAAGTCGGACACTCAACTGACTGAGCCACCCAGGCACCCCTGATCTAAAGTTTTTTAAAACTAATTTATTCTTCTCTATGAGAGCGTGCATGCATGCACACACATGAACAGGGCAGGGGCAGAGAGAAAGAGAACCCCAAGTAGGCTCACATTGTCAACACAGAACCCAACACAGGGCTTGAACTCACGAACCGTGACATCATGACCTGAGCCAAAATCAAGAGTCAGACACTTAACCAACTGAGACACACAGGTGCCTCAATACAACCTCTTTTTATAACTGTAAATATATTAACTTCACTGCTCAGTTATCTTAATTATTTTACTAACGGCAGTTGAAGCATTTGACAAAGAATGCCTGAATTCATCAAGGATGTTTATATTTGGGTAGAATTATGAGTGAATCCTTCCTTTAACTTACCAAATATTCTGTAATGTGACCATATTATTTTACTTTAAAAACCTAAAAGAATGGGGGCTCCTGGGGCGCCTGGGTGGCACAGTCGGTTAAGCGTCCGACCTCAGCCAGGTCACGATCTCGCGGTCCATGAGTTCGAGCCCCGCGTCAGGCTCTGGGCTGATGGCTCGGAGCCTGGAGCCTGTTTCCGATTCTGTGTCTCCCTCTCTCTCTGCCCCTCCCCCGTTCATGCTCTGTCTCTCTCTGTCCCAAAAATAAACAAAAAACGTTGAAAAAAAAATAAAAAAAAAAAAAAAAGAATGGGGGCTCCTGGGTGACTCAATTAGTTGAGCGTCCAAATCGGTTCAGGTCACGATCTCACAGTTCATGAGTCAGGCCCTGCATCGGGCTCTGTGTTGAGAACTCAGCCTGGAACTTGCTTTGGATTCTGTGTCTCCCTCTCTCTCTTCCCCCTCCCGCTTGTGCTCTCTCTCAAAAATAAATTTAAAATTTTTTTGAAAAATTAAAAAAAAATAAAACACAAAAGGATGTCTATTGCTCGCACATATTATTTAAGTATTATTTAAGGATGCCAGCTGCAGTACCCTCCTTACACCAAAAGAGGGCACTAACACACCCAATGGTTAGCTCAAGGCTAAGGAAAAAGAAACCGGTACCTGTCCATCCAAGTGAGAACAGCAAACCTTGTTGAGTCCCTACCTATTGATTTTTATCACTCAATTTGGGAAAAGCTCTTGGTTTGATTAACTTCAGCCATTCCCAAAGGTCAACTGACTTCGATCTACCCTCCAAAGTATACACCTTAGAAGAAAGGCTGTTGAAATGCTTATTCTGAAAAGGAGTAAATGGTTAAGAAATTTTAAGTTTTAGCAGTTAATCAGCTTTAACTTCATTTTGAAGAATAAACCTCCTTGGGGTGCCTGGGTGGCTCAATGGTTAAGCATCTGGCTTTGGCTCAGGTCATGATCTCATGGTTCATGAGTTTGAATCCCCGTGTTAGGCTCTGTCCTGATGGCTTAGAGCCTGGAGCCTGCTTTGGATTCTGTGTCTCCCTCTCTCTCTGCCCCTACCCTGCTCACATTCTCTCTCTCAAAAATAAATAAATATTTAAAAAAATAAATAAACCTCCAACTCAAGAATCTGTACAACTCTTCCTATGTTCCATGCATTAGTTTTTCGAAATTTGTAAGTATATATCTCTAAGCAAACTGAAATGTGGCTGAAAGAAAAAAAAAAATAAGCGAGGCTTTATGACCACAAGTGGGAAACTGTACATTAATAAAAGGGAAACAGGTAATTAAGCTTTTGGTATGAACAATTATTGATGTAAAGAAAAATGCAAAGATATGTTCACACTGATTATTTTATCTTACATTAATAGCTCACAATAATAAATGAAGCCACTTTTTGAGTTGCAAAAGACAGTAGATTCAAATTTTGTGACTGCTAAAATGGGTTAATAGTCTGCCCTGCTACAGATTTACCCTTAACCAAAGACATTCCCTTCCCTTCAAAATGGCACAGAAGGATCACCGAGTAACACAAAACTATTTGTCAAAGACAGACCCAAATGCTTTTGTCCACGAATCTATTTAGCTTGAACTGAAGTTCAATGTTTATTTTTCTTTTGATATAAAATTTATGCCGAAATACATAACACATTCACTGATTTTGGAGACATGCATACACCTAATTAACTCCATCAAGCTACAGAACATTATCATCACCCCAGAAAGTTTCCTCATGTTTCTTTGCAGCCAACATCCCAAGATGTAACAAGTGCTCTGATTCTTTTTCCTACATAGACCAGTTTGCTTGTTCTATAATTACACCTAAATGGAATTATGCAGTATGACTTTTTTTGCACTGTTTCTCTCACTTGGCATAATTTCGGAGATTCATCCATATTGCCACAAGTATCAAAAGATAACTAGCTGTATCACAGGTTATCTACTCCCTTGTTGATGGACCACTAGCTATTTCCAGTTCTGAGCTATGATGAATAAAATTGCTATGAACATAACAAGTTTTTGTATGAATATATTTGTATTTCTCTACAGGGGAGTTACAAGCTCATAGGGTAGCTGCACGTTTAGGGTCGCTAAGAAACTGACCAACTTTCTCCAAAGTATTTGTACATTCTTACCAATAATTTATGAGCGTCTCAGTTGTTCCAAATCCTTGCCAACATTAGGTGTTGTCAGTCTTTAGTTTCAGCCACTCAGGTGAATGTGCAATGGTATCTTATTTTAATTATGTGAAGACTCCCACGTTGAACACATTTTTATTGGATTATTGGTCATTTGTACATCTTCTTTTGTGAAATGCCAGAATCTTTTCTAATCAGTTTTTTTTATAATGTTTGTCCTTTCATTGTTAAAATATAGTAGTATTTTCTAGATACTAATCCTTTATGAGACACATGTTTTTTAATACTTTCTCCCAGTCAATGGTTTGCCTATTAGTGGCATCTTTTAATGTGCAAGTTTTAATTTTGAAGTTTAATTTATCGAGTTTTTATTTTATGGCTAGTGCATTGTATGGTGCAATAAACTTATGCCTAAACCCCCAAGTCATGAAGATATCTTATGCTTTCTTTTAAAAGTTTTATTGTTTAAAAAAAAAAAGTTTTACTGTTTTAGTTTCTATGTTCAAGTCTCTGATCCATTTTAATTTTTCATGTCATGTGAAGTAGGGATTGTGGTAGACAGAATGCTAAGATGGCTCCCGAGACTCTTGCCCATTGGTGTATATGTCCTGCATATGTCCCAATGTGAGCATAACCTGTAAATATGATGGGATAGTAGTCACTCTTGTGTTTATCTTTCAGTTACATAAGATCTGGTAGTAGACTGGAGAGAAATTCTCCTGAAAACTTTGAAGGAAGTAAGCTACCATGTGATGAGAGGCCCATGAGATCAGGAACTGAGTATGGCTCCCAGCCCCCAGTCAGCAAGCAAAAAAATGGGGATCCGGCCCTACAACCTCCTGAACTCTGCCAACAATCTGTGAACAGAACTCCAAGTCTCACATAAGATCACAACCCTGTTCACACCTGGTGTTTTCAGAGCACACTTTATTTCAGCTAACCTGTGCCCACACTTGTGATCCATGAAAACTGTGAGATAATAAATTGTTGATTTAAGTTCCTAAATTTGAAGCAAATTATTATTTCTGAGTTTTGTTTCTTAGATCTATTTTTTGACTCTTTTGCAAGTACTACATCATCTTTATTACTGGAGTTTTATAATGTCTTAAAGTGAGTATTCCAAGTCTTCCAACTTTGTTCTTTTTCAAAATTGCTTTGGATTTTCTAGGTTCTGTGTATTTCCATAGACATTTTGGAACGAGTCTATTAATTTCTATAGAAAAAATTCTCCTGGGATTTTGAATTGTATTGAATCCATTGATGAATCTGGGTAGGACTGATATCTAACAATACTGAGGCTTCCATGAACATAGCATGGCCTTCCTGTTAGATAGTTCTTAAGCTTTTCTTTGCAGTTTTGCAGTTTTCAATATAGAGGACTTGCAAATTTTTTTGTTAAATTTATTTCTATCTTATGCTTTTGATGCTATTGTTTTAAAATTTCATTTTCTGGAGATGCTTGGGTGGCTCAGTTGGTTAAGCATCTGATTCTTGATTCTGGCTCAGGTCACGATCTCATGGTTTCATGAGTTCAAGCCCTGCGTCGGGCACTGCACTGACAGCTGGAGCCTGCTTGGGAGTTTCTCTCTTCCTCTCTCTGTGCCTCCCCCACTTGTGCGCGCTCTCTCTCTCAAGGTAAATAAACTTTAAAAAGATTTTAAAACATATGTCGTTTTCTAGTCTCTCTTGGACCTAGCACCATCTTCTTAGAAACCTCTGTGCCATGAAAGCCAAGTTAGGAAGAAGCAAATGCATAGGCTATAGACTAAAGTGTAAAAGAAAGATGAGGCAGAGGTCCAAGTAAACCACTAGCTTGTGCACCCACAGAAGCTACAGGAGAAGAAAGTCAGAGGCCAGGGATACTGGTACAATTTTTTGGACTGCATGCCTATGTTCTAGAGCTTCATTCAAGGGATCTAGAACAACCATCGTCATCTGATCATATCGACCACCTTTGAGAGGCCTACCTTGCTCATATAAAAACAGTCCCTTTTGGTCCTTTGCCCTGGACTGATATACTTAATGCCAAAATATCTCAGGACTAATTCTGTTTTCATTTGTGGCTGAATGTAACACACATATACTGTCTTAACTGAGGGAAAGAAATTTAAAAAATAAAATTTCATTTCCTGATTATTTGCTGCCAGCACATAACAAATCAAACTGAGTTTTGTGCATTAACCTAATATCCTGTAACCTTGCTAAATCCACTTATTAGTCCTAGTAGTTGTTTTGCAAATTCCTTAGGATTTTCTATGTAAACAATCATGTCAACTGTAAACTAAGACAGTTTGACAACTTCTTTTCCAGTCTTCATTCATTTTATTTCTATTTCTTGTCATAATTCAATGGGTAGGATGGACCTCCAGTGTGATGCTGAATACAAAGAGAGTGAGCACTCCTGCCTTATACCCAATCTCAAGGGGAAAGCATTCACTATTTTGGCACTAAGGATGATGTCAGCTGTAGTTTTCAACAGATGTCATTTATTAGACTAAGGAGATTACCTTCTAGTCCTTGTTTGCTGAAAATTTATCAGGAAAAGGATGTTGAGGTTTTTCAAATGTCTTTTCTGTATTGACTGAAATAATCATAGTTCTTCTATTATGTTAATGTTCTGAGTTACACTGATTGATTCTCCAATCTTAATACAGGCTTGTATTCCTGGAACAAACTGTACTTAGTCATGGTGTATTAACCTTTTGATACACGGCTAGATTTGATTTGCTAATATTTTAAGTAATTCTCATTTTCTAAAGGATTTCTCATCTTACTATGTTCATGAGGGATATTAGTCTATAATTTTCTTTGCAATGTCTCTGTCCAGTTTTGATATTACTATATACTTGTCTAAGAGTTGGAAAGTGTTCTCTCCTTTTTCCTTAAAAGCTTGAAAAAGTCCCAGTAAAACCTCTGGCCCTGAACTTTTTTTGCATGACAGATTTTTGATAATGAATTTAATAGAAACTGTGTTAGTTTCAGTAAGTTGTATTTTTCAAAGAGTTTGTCCATTTCATCTAAGTTGATAAATTTCTTGGCCTAAAGCTATTCATAATATTCTATTATCCTTTTAATATCTGTAGGATCTGAAGTGGTGGTCCCTTTTTCATGCTTGATATTGGTAACCTGGTTCTGTTCTTTTCTTGATCAGTCAAGAAATCGATTTTGTTGATCTTTTCCAGGAACTAAATTTTGGCTTTGTTAATTTTGTTTTTTATTCCACTGATTTCCGCTCTTATTTTTAATATTTTCTTTCTTTTAACTTAAAAAATATTTTTTAATGTTTATTTTTGAGAGAAAGAAAGAGAGAGAGAGAGAGAGAGAGAGAGAGAGAGAGAGCGAGCGCGCACAAGCAGGGGAGGGGCAGAGACAGAGAGGGAGACACAGAATCTGAAGGAGGCTCCAGTCTCCTCAGCACAGGGCCCAACACTGTGCTCAAACTCATAAACCATGAGATCATGACCTGAGCTGAAGTTAGATGCTTAACTGAGACACCTAGGTGCCCCTACTTTGCTCTTTTTTCTAGCTTAAAAAAAATTTTTTTTAAAGATTTTTAAGTAATCTCTATACCCAACACGGGGCTCGAATTTACAACCCCGAGATTAAGAGCTGCGTGCTCTGAGCCAGCCAGCCAGGTGCCCCCTTTTCTAGCTTTTTGAATTGAAAGCTTAAATCACTGAATATAGATATTTTTCTTTTCTAATATCAGCATTGAGAGCTATAAATTTCTTTCTGCACTGCACTCCAGAAGTTTGATATACTGTATTTTCACTGTACTTCAGTTTAAAGCACTTAAAATTTTTTCTTGTGATTTCTTCGTTGAGCTATGGATTATGTAAATATGTCTTGCTTAATTTCTCAATGCTTAGGAATTTTCTTAGGTATCTTATTTTCATTTAAGATTTAATTTCATTATGGTCTTAGAATATATTTTGTATGCTTTTCATCTTTTAAGTTCACTGGGTTTTTTTATGGCCTAGCATATTGTCTACATTGGCAAATTTATTTCTTGTCCACTTGCAAAAGACTGTGTATCCTGCCATTGCAGGGTACGGCGTTCTATAAATATCATCTAGGTCAAAGTGGTTGACTGCAGCACTCAGGTCTGTGTGTGTGCGCATAGGTGTGTGCAGGTTGGTCTATCAATTGCTGAGAAAGAGGTATTAAATCTTCCAGGGATGCCTGGGCGGGCGGCTCAGTCAGGTAAGCATCTGATTCTTGATTTTGGCTCAGGCCATGATCTCACGGTTCATGAGACTAAGTCTCACACTAGCCTCCATGATGACAGCAGTGCCTGCTTGAGATTCTCTCTCCCTCTCTCTCTGCCCCTCCCCTGCTCACACGTGTGAGCTCTCAAAATAAACTTAAAAAAAAAAAAAACAACAAAACTCCAATTCTGATTACAGAATTGCCTATTTCTCTTAAGTCTGAAATTTTTGCTTTAAGTATTTCGAAGCTGTTATTAGGTACATACACATTTATGACTGAAGATTTCTTGATACCTTTTATCATGACAACATGTCACTTTTCATTTCTGGTAATACCCTTTGTTGTCTTATGCTCTAATTTTGCATGGTATTCATTTATATATTTTTTGGTATATACGTTTCCATCTGTTTACTTTTTACCTATCTGTGTCTTTAATGTGCAGCTTTCACAGTCAGCACATAGATGGGTCTAGCAGTTTTATGTAGTCTGTCATTCTACTGATCGTAGTGTGTAGTCCACTAAACATATTGATATGGTTGCATTAAGTCTCCCATTTTATCACCATTTCCTCTGTCTTTTTTCTTTTTTTGCCTTCTCTTTGATTATCTGAAGATTTGATCTATTGGCTTTTCAGCTATGTCTTTGTATTATCATCTTAGTGGTTGTTTCCGAGTATATAATACACAACTTTGACTTTTCAGTCTACTTAAAATTAATACTTACACTTCAAAAAGATGTAGAAATTCTTGCTATAGAAGTTCATATATTCTTTTGTTCTAAATTGTTATATGAATAACATTACAATCTCCACACACATTATAATTTCTGCTTTGAAGAGTCCTATATACTTAAAATTTTTTTTAAATGTTATTTATTTTTGAAGGAGAGAGACAGAGCATGAGAGGGGGAGAGGAGCAGAGAGGGAGGGAGACACAGAATTCAAAGCAGGCTCAAGGCTCTAAGCTGTCAGCACAGAGCCCGACACGGGCTCGAACTCACAAACTGTGAGATCATGACCTGACCTGAAGTCGGACGCCTGACTGAGCCACCCAGGCACCCCAAGTCCTATATATTTTAAATTAGAGGAAAAACTTTTTTTTTAAAGTAAGCTCTACACCCAATGTGGGGCTTGAACTCACGACCCTAAGATCAAGAGTTGCATGCTCTATTGACTGAGCCAGCCAGGCACCCCGAAAAATCAAGCCTTTAGTATTTTTTCAGGTATTTAGCATTTCTAATGCTCTTTATTCCTTCCTGGAGGTCCGAGTTTCTATCTGGTTGGTATCAACTCTAATCTGAAGGATTTCCTTTAGTGTTTCTTATAGTGCAGATCTTCTAGTGACAAACTCTTAGTTTTCTTTTATCTAATAATTTAGTCTTTATTTTGCCTTCATTCTTGCAGAGTATTTTTGCTGAATAGAGAAATCTGGGTCGACGTTTTTTTCCCTGTTTGACACTTTGGAAGATGTTATTTCAGTCTTCTAGCATTTGTGGTTTCTGGTAAGAAGCTAGCTCTAATTATAATTGCCATTCCCTTTTATATGTCATTCATTGCTCTATAGTTACTTTTAAGATATTCTCATCTTTGGCTTTAGTAATTTGACTATAATACTGTAAAAGAAAGGGTTAACTAAGTAGGCCTCAAATGCTCAAACCCTGTACATGCCAAAGAAAGGTCAGTCTTCAGGACTGGTCCTTGGCTGGCTCCTAGGAGATGAACTCTGAGCCCTTGGACTACTCTGGCTGGTGTTTTTTTGCATGCCTGAGCACTTGAGCCATGCTGTACTAGTGTGACCAGGTGAGTTTATTCTAACAATATGATGTATGGCAAACATCTGGTTTTACTCTGGGGGTCTGAGTAGCTAGGGTCAGCCATGTGGGCACTGCATGGCATTCTGGACACCAAGCACTGAGTATAGCTTCCCTTATTGGCAACACTGCACATGCTGTCATATCACTGATGGGAAAATTAAGGGCATCCCTGTGTGACTCCTCTGGCCACCAGGAAGCTTGCACCTGGTTTCTCCTGGACTTCATCCCATGTGCCTTTCTCCTTTGCCAATTCTAATCTATGTCCTTTTGCTGCAATGAACTCTTAACTGTAAGTATAACAGCTTCTCAATCCTGAGTCCTTCGAGCAAATCACTGAGCCTGAAGGTGGTCATGGGAACCCCTGACACATGTACAAAGGTATGGTTCTTTTCTTATCTTAATGTTTCCACTAAAGCTTCTTTAATCAGTAAATGTGTGTGTGTGTTTAATGAGGCATTCTTTTGCTATTTTGTCTTCATATATATTCTCACTTCTGTCCCTCATTGTCCTTTCTTTCTGAAACTTCCAATTATATGAGTTGGATCTTATAATAATTTCCCAAAGGTATCCGAAGCTCAGTAATATATTTTTCTTTCTGTTCTTCAGGTTGGATAACTTTCTGTTCATCTGTTACCAACTTCACTGACTCTTTCCCTTTGTGATCTCCATTTTGCTGTTAAGGCTACTCAGTGAATTTTGATTTCAGCAGCTGTATTTTACAGTTCTAAAACCTCCACTTGGCTCTTGTATTTTTCTCTATTTCATAGTAAGAGCTGCCTTAAAACTCCTGTTTCCAAATTCCAACAAATGAAGTTAGTTGTTGTTCACTGTCCTTTTCTTCAGACCGGGTCATATATTCTCAGCTTTTAAAATGTGTAGTTTTGCATTATATCTTGGACACTGTGAATATTACGTTGTACAGCCTCTGGACTCCGTTATATTCCTCTGGAGAGTGCTGATACTTGTTTCAGTATGCACCTAATTTGGTGCATCAAACTGCAAACTCTTGCCTCTTGGGCACCATCTCCAATCTTAGTTCACTTCTTTTTTCTAGAGCTGAGCTGCCTGTAGTCTTCCAAGCATGTGTGTAGTTCAAGGATTAAATGGAGGTGTATACAGAGAGTATGTACACAGAAGTTTAGGCTCTCACTCTCTGGATCTTTCCTCTCCAGGATTCTTCCTTCTCTTACTTTTCAGTGGTTGAATGGCTGTGGCTGACCCAAATTCTGTCCTCTCGTAAGTTTTCTATGAAAGCTTTATTAGCCAATCTGCTGGGTGTCAACTTCAGCCTGTCATCTGGCTAAGAGCAGTAAACATGGAGAACAGATTCCATGTTTTCTCTTCTTGGAAGTGTCAGTCCCTTTTCAGAATCTGCCTGCTTTTGTTCATTTTCCAGGGCCTTCTGATCTTTTTTTTCCTTCCAATTTTGTCCAGAATATATAGTTATATGCAGAAAGATCAGTTCCAGTAAAAGCCTACTTGGCCATACTGCAAGAAAAACCATCGTGATGTTATTTTTTAAAAATTTACTTCAGTTTCACATGTGTGGGTATACAGATTTTTAAAAATCTTTTTAAAGTTTTGTTTAAGTAATTTCTACACCCAACATGGGGCTTGAACTCATTATCCTCATGAGATCAAGAGTTGCATCCTCTTCTGAGCCAGCCAGGCACCCAATATAGATTCACTTTTAATCATTATTCTGAATATCTTGTTTTCTAACTTGTGCTTTTCTACTGTAATCATTCCATGATATAACAAAAACTCTACAAAGGTATTCAATAATACAATTTTTATTAATAAATTATGAACATTTGAGGCACCTGGCTGGCTCAGTCAGTAGAGCACACAACTCTTGGTCTCAGGGTTAAGTTCAAGCCCCACATTGGGTGTAGAGATCATGTAAAAAAATAAAATCTTTAAAAGTAAATTATGAACATTTTCACATACCAGCAGAAACTCCAGCTCTGATGGTAAACTGACAAGAACTAGAAAAATAATGCACATACCTAGAAGTTAAATTGATGAGCAGTGGCACTCTGACCCTAGAGAAATACTTGTATATGTGTAAAACCAGACAAGTACAAAGATGTTAACTTCAGCACTGTCTTTAAGAGTAAAAAATGGAAAATAGCCCAAATACTAATCAAAAGGGAAATAACATAGATAAAAAGGATTACTACACAGCTGTCAAAATGAATAAATTATTCATTTCTTTGAAATTATATATATTTCAGTATGGAAGGAGTTAAAAAACCCTAATGTCGAATGAAACAAGTTGGATATCAAAGATGGTAATATTAATAAAAGTTTAAAAACACAAACCAATACTACATACACATACATTTAAAGTAAACTGAAAGCATTTATCAGGTCCATGATGGTGGTTGCCTCCAGAGAAGGGAAGAAGGGAGTAAGTGGGACAGGTGGTAATCAAAGGGTTCCTTGGTTTGGAGGCAATCACGACCATTAACAGTAATGTTAATTAACAGAAGTTAATTCTACATATAGAAATGTGAGTGTATGTCTTTTTGTACTTTCCTATATTTTTCCATTTCTTAAAAAAAAACCTGCAACAACTGCAGTGGTTGCATACTTGACTGCACAGATAGGTCATAACATATTCTACCAATCTCTAATTGTTAAGACACTGAGATACCTGCCAATATTCTGAACAGCACTACAAAAAACATCTTTGTAATTGTTTTTGCACGTACAATTTCTTCCCTTTAGAATAAGTTCCTAGAAACACAATTGCTAGCTCAATTCTAGGTCTTTGTTACATATTGCCAAAATGTCTTCCAAAAAAGTTGTCACAACTTACACACACCTATCACCAAAATATATACCTGCCTATTTCATTGCATTCTTGCCAATCTGGATACTAAAATCCAAAAAACGGTCTTCACTCAATTAGGTGTATGAGCAGAGATTTAAATTTTCCCCAATTAGTTATATCATAGCTCATATCACAGTTGTTAAACTATAATGTTATCATAAAGGGAATGAAATTAGGCTTCATTAGCAGTTTATACACAATGTATCATAAAACAGCAAAAGAAAAATAAAATACCGTTAATACTTTTCTTTTGCCTATTTCCCCCCACAGTTTCAGGCAGAACATAATTACAGAACTGGTTTATCTTTTTAAATTTTTTTTGTTTTAGAGAGAGAGAGAGAGCATGAGAAGGGAAGAGGGGCAGAGAGAGACAGAGAGAGAGGGAGAATCATAAGCAGGCTCCACAATGAGACCAACGTGGGGCTTGATCCCATGACTCTGGGATCATGACTGGAGCTGAAATCAAGAGTTGGACATTCAAGTGACTGAGCCACCCAGGTGTCCCGAACTGGTTTAACTTTAAAAGGAAGGCTATTCAGATGTACTACTTAGAACTAGAGACTGATGTGTTTTGCTGAAGTAGTTACATTTTAAATATTTACTCATAAAGTAAGACAATTTAAAAAGATTTTCTGGGAGCATCTGAGTGGCTCAGTTGGTTGAGCATCTGACTCTTCATTTCAGCTCAGGTTATGATCCCAGGGTCGTGGGATTGAGCCCCACTGCTCTGCACCACAGAACCTGCTTCAGAGTCTCTTTCTCCCTCTCTCCCTCTCTCCCCTCCCCTGCTCTCTCTTTCTCAAAATAAATTAACTTAAAAAAAAAAAAAGAAAAGAAAAAAATAAATAAAAAGGTTTTTTGTTTTGAAGCCTGCAAAGGAAGACTTTTTAGCGTCTTGATCTAATTATATTGGTTTTTAATTAGCATCTAAATATATCTACTAATCACAGAATTTAGCCAGTGACAAATATCCTAAACTTCCACGGCCCTTTTCACCTCTCACAATAGATGAAATAACTCAGTTAAGAATTAGTAATAATTAGTATTTACACAGTTTGTTATTTACTACAACACTATAAAGGATGGCAAAATAATTATAGCCATATTAACAAAGGAAGATGTTGAACCAGTTAGATGAGCTAAGGTCATGCTAAAGCAGGAATGTGCCAAAATTAGACACCAGAATTCTTGTAGCCTAATTCCCATATGCCTCATCACACAAAAGAACCTATAAGAATTACAACAACAACTCATGAGGAAATCTAGAGTCAGAGAATATTATTTTTATATTTTAGAGAAACAGAATCTTAAGCAGGCTCTGCACCGAGTGCAGGGCTCAATCCCACGACCCTGGGATCACGACCCGAGCTGAAATCAAGAGTCAGATGCTCAACTGATGGAGACACCCAGGAGCCCCTACAGTCAGAGAGTATTATTAAAATGATACTGAAGATAATCTTCAACATTCTCGCATTATAGATAAGAAAACTAAGGCCCCAAAAGGTGATATAACTTCATTGTTCAAAGCCACACTTCTAGATGCTGTAAAGCAACAGTGAGAATTCACTCCTTAATCCAAGCTCAGCAATCTTCAATCACTAGAGGATAACAGCTATCCTTAGCAGTCACTTCAAATTTTTTAGTTTGTGAAACAGTCTCAATGTTTTCACTGATACTGATCAATTCACTCACTAACAATTAATTACCCGATACCTACCACATGCTAGGTCCTGTACTATGCGGTATTTATTGTATGCTAAGCACTGCATTACCTGCATTTCCACATTTAATCCCTACAATATTAATATAAGGTAAGCACAATTATCTCTATATTAAAGATTAAAATTTAGAAAGACTAAGTAAACCACCTGTGGTCTTCAGAAAGGAAATATAAAGGAAATGCTGCCCTTCCACTTCAGCAGCCACTGAAGAGCAGCAACCACATCTCTGCAGACCCCATGGTCATGGGTCTCAACAAAGGCCCGAAGGTGACCAAGAACTTGAGCAAGCCAAAGCACTGCTGGCATGAGCACCCCACCAAGCACATCAAATCAGTGCAAGACAAGATCTGAGAGGTGTGTTTCACTCCTCACGAGAGGCACCCCAGCAAGAGGAGCTGAGCCGGTTCTGGCTGCCACCAGGATAGGAAAGTGGCTGCTAAGGGCTGGGCTTCCTGTCCATTCTCGTGCATAACAAAACCTTTACAGAAGAAGAAGAAGAGGATAAAAGAAAATAGTATAATCACATTTATAAGTTTATCCTAACAAAAAAATCTTTTTATTTTAAATATTGTAACTCTATGTATGATTTCATTTGAAAAAAGGGATCTATTGTCAAAGAAGTTTGGACAACCACAGATCCCTATATAGCACCTATGAGTGACCATATAGTAAGTATAGAGCTTAGATCAGAAGTTGGGGGTACCTTTTGGAAGGCTTGGAATATCCTTTTTTTCTTACATCTTCTAAGACCCCGGAACAGATAGCATTTGAAGTAACTTAACTGAAGGCTGAGTGTGAGAAAAGTAATCAAATAAACAGAGGCAATGGGAAGGGCTTCTAGTACCACATAATAAATGTTGGCCTGAACAATATTAAATAAGGTCCAAAGTAGAAGAATGCAGGACTTCTCTTGAGCAATACTCACAAAACAGTACTACAATATAATACTGGTTACCTACTTTCAGAACATAAAATCTCTGTAGTATAAGATCAAATTAATTAAAAGTTTCATTTGCTGTCATTCCCAGCAGGAATTCCTTTATCTTTGATTGCTAAATAGGTTTCACAAGGCCCACAGCAAAAAACCCAAGTGCTAAGCAGTGCAACTGTTATGGAGATTTAAAAATAAGCTTTGGGGGTGCCTGAGTGGCTCAGTTGGTTGAGTAACTGGCTCTTGATTTCAGTTCAGGTCATGATCACAGAGTATGGGATCAAGCCCTGCATCAGGCTCTGTGCTGAGTGTGAGGCCTCCTTGGGATTCCCTCTCTCTCTCTCTCTCTCTCCCTCTGCCCCTCTCCCCTGCTTGTGCTTGTTCTCTAAAATAAAAAAGTTTTAAAAATTATTAAAAAAAATAAGCTTTGTAAATAAATACATGCCTAATGACATCCTTAAATGCAGCAACTGCCCTAGGGCCAACCTATAGGGACAGGAGAACCTTGAAACAATTGGAGCATAAAAAAATGTTTTAAGGAGAATATTAATTTTAACAAGTGTTCTGATTTGGGAAATATTTGTAGAAGAAAACCAAATCAAGCAACCATGAAAAAAATTTACCTTTCTCCACTATACAATGTGTTTTTATTCTTGCCATAATTTTGGTGATATAAAATCAGAGACTTAGAAAAATGGCATTCTATTAAATAATCAATCACAGCAGAAGTAATCACATGCAGTATTTCTAATGTAAATGATTACCTGAGAAGTCCGTCAGAAGTCTTGCTAGGACTTGCTTGTTTACCACTTCAGTCTTACTAAGGCTCGGTATAATATCTACCCTAGTAGTTTCTGTGACAATTGTGGGCTTCTTGGAAATCCCAAGATCAGATCCAGTGTTAACTTCTGTGTGTTCTAGGACATCATACGCTCTCTGAAGCCAAGAGGATTCTGGAGCACATGTGAAAGTGTGCTCGAGTGTTTCTTCAGGAGGAGATTCTACATCACCCTGTACAGAAGCTGACTTCTCAGTCCTCCTTTCACTCAATTCTTTAAGGGCTTTGATTGTGAGCTCTTCCTGCTCTAAGTCAAGAGATGCCACTGGAGTACCTCGGGCAGGGAAAACACCCAGAATCTCACTTCCATTTGTTTCTTTGCTTTGTTCCATGTGTTCGCTTCTTCGGTCTTTAATTTCAGAACCACCTGACTCACTTTCATGCAAGACTTCCACAGCAAGACTTGTTTTAAAGTCCCTAGTCTTCTCTGATGTTGCGTCAAAGGCATTCCCTTCACCTTTACCTATGATTCCTTTCTCTCTGGTTTCTGTAAAGGCTGCTATCAGGTCCTCTGGGGAAGAATCATCTACATCTTCAACATTTTTTTCATGTAAAGACTCCAAATAGGCAGAGGTTGTTCCATTTAGTGAGAATTCTGTCTCATGAAGAACACCTGGAGATACAGCTGAAGGATGCTTTGGGTTCTCAGTCGCAACATGTTTTTCAGCAGCAGCTTCACTCATACTACCTGACTGCTGCACATCTTCTGACATGGTCTTCAGATCACATACTTGTGAACATGCTGCCTCACCCACTGGACTCCTTTCGGGAATATCAGGCTGAACGTGTGCTGCCTCAGGGTCACTGACTGGCCCTTCAAAGGTTTCACATGTTCTGTTTTCCCTATTGCAATTGAAAGCCTCTTCGATTTCTCTTTCATCTCTTTTTACAATAGCACTTGGAATGGAAACAGGTTTTTCAGCCTGAATTTTTTTACCTTCAAATGAAACACTGGTTGTGATGTCCTCTATTACTGTGTCATCAGACTCACCAGAACTATCAGCTTCTGTCACTTCTCCTAACACAGCGCTCTGCCAGTTCATTTCATCTTTCAGGTGGCCATCAGGTAAAACCACTTTCACGGTGGCCACTCCAGAACCCCGAGAGACACCTTTGTCAAATGGAGACCCAGGGAACTCTGCAACTGTGTTATCTTGTTTCTGCGCATGGCCTCCCACACCTTTGATATTGACTTCCTTTGTGGAATTGAGACAATCCGGTACAGGTTTGTCAATGTTAGCATTTTCTTGTGGGAGGGATTCCTGTGCCCAATCACCTGCTGATTTAGTGATGGGAGTGTTCCCATTAATAGAACGTATAGGAATTTTCTGGTGAGTGTTAGTTTTAAGATTTACAACAGGGATTTCTGATTTATATTCACTCATGTCAAGTCCTGTGGTTTTTGTGACGTAGTCAGACTTACAGCTCTCTTCTTTTGCTTGGGGAACCAAATCCCAAGTCAGTATTTCATTAGTAAAGTTATGCATATCATTCACACATCTAGACACTTCTTCCAGTGCTGCAGTTGTGTGTGAAAACTGTCTAGTGAGCAATGCAGAGGTTGGGTAACGCCCTGCCTCTTTACTTCTCAGTGGAAATACTTTGTCATTAGACTCTAAAATGTCTGCAGATGTTTCTTTATCAGTGTTCATTGCCCAGCTACCAAAATCATTTGGGCTCTCCTTATATACATCTTTAAATTCCTTGTCAAATGCTTCTTTGTCAATAATTACTTCAAATGGTGACTCGGGGGAATCCTTTTCAATAATACCACCTCCTGAAACTTCAGATGGGGACAAGGAATATTTACAAATGCCTTCTGCCTTAGACTGCTGGGTCAGTGGTTTCTGAGCTGTCAGCAAAGTGAACTTGTCATCAGCATCTAATTCAGTTTTACCGTCTGTACTTGGTACCTCATTTGGGTTCTTGGACTCTTGATCTTTATTTATTTGCTGTTCCAGTAGACTCATTTCCTTTGAGAGAAAAGCAGGACGATCTGGGAAATTGGCCGGAATGAAAGGACGGTTACACTGAACTCCTTCTGCCACAGAATCTGGGGAGTATGCTAGGTCTTTACTGGTCTCTTGAGGCTTTTCCATCTTTTTCACATCTAGGAGAGCCAAGGAGTCTTTTCCTTCTTTGGCTAAAATAGGCTGACTGCCTGACACTTTGCTTTTTTCTCCGTGTAGTATTGTAAGGTCATTGTTATGCATTTCAGAAGATGAAAAAGAGGAAGTCATAATTTCTGAAGGTGGCTCACCAGAGCAAAGAGAGCTCAATCCCTCTATGGTCAGAATTTGAAAGAAAAAAGTTTGTTTACCAGGCACAATTACACATTAACTACTCAGGCCAAGCAGCATGCTTTTCATTTTTCAAGTACATATATATACACACAAGATGTATATATACATATACACATACACGCACACAACACACGTAAATATGTAACAAAACAAGGACCAACAGTAATCCTATAAAACATGCATAAGATTGCCAACAGTCAAACAGAAAAGCTGTATCATGCTACAAATTGCAAATGACAAAATTTCATGACATATTTTTCAGTCTACTTTTTCCATTGTAAACGTAAAGCATAAAGAAGTATAAAAAGATTGGAAAGTCTGGGAAGGTTCCTTCCTTTGTTTTTTTGGTAGAGCTACTCAATGTAATCCATATAAAACAACTCACTATTATGAAGCACTGATATGCTCTCATCTGTAAGCTGCATATTTCAGTACACACAGCTTCTACAAATCCACTGTTACAGTCCAACAATTTGAGATGGAAAAAAAAAAAAGCGACTACAGTTCTTTTGATTCTCAGGAGACATAGCAGATTCCTCCCAGGTCTAAGAATCAGACTAGAATTATTGTATTCTATCCTAGGGAAGATTGGTCTCAGGTACAGATGGCCTCCTTTAAAAAAAATTTTTTTTTTAATGTTTATTTACTGTTGAGAGAGAGACCGAGAGAGACAGAGAGACAGAGAGAGAGAGGGAGAACGTGAGCAGGGGAGGGACAGAGAGAGGGAGACTGCAGAATCTGAAGCAGGCTCTAGGCTCTGAGCTATCAGCACACAGCCCTATGCGGGACTCAAACTCACAAACTGTGATCGTGACCTGAGCCTAACTAAGTTGGACAATTAACTGACTGAGCACCCAAGAGCCCCAGATGGCCTCATTCATTTTAAACTAAAGAGTATGAAAAGGATGGCTGACTTCAAAATCTCTTGCATCAACTTGCCAATTTAACCAACACTGAACTGTGTGAATCAGTGAGGTTTGTCTTTTGGTTAGGAAGAATTAACTCCAGAAATCCTTTTAAAACAGAAAATATCCTTCTGAAAGTAATACATTAAGTCTTATCAGTTCTTAATACCACAGTAGCCAGTGATTTATCACATTGTTTTCCAACTTTCCAATCTAGCAAGTTTTTACTTGACAAAAGATCAAAACAACCATTCCAAGGGCAGGTGCTGTCTTTCGTGCATGTTGTTACCTCTGCAGCTGGAACAAAAGTAGGTCTTAAATAAATAGTTCCAAATGAGTGAATCAAAGATTCAGTTTGGTCAGATGAGAGCTAAGCAGGTCCAGGACAGCAACACCTTGAGTGTGAATGAGTAATTGTGAAGATGTGAAAAAGAAAAACCTTTGGGATTACTTTTATTCAGCTTGTATTTTTTTTTTTCATGTGAGGAGCTAAATACTTGACGAAAGCAAAATTGTAACTTTATTCAAAATATAAGATTGAAAAGAAAATTAAATATCTTACTGCAATAAATAAAATTCCACTATTATAAAAATGTTTCCAAATGCCAGATGATAAAGTTCCTCCACATCAATTGCATCACTGAAATTTCATGTAATAGGATCTGACCTTTTAAAATAGTTTAACTGGAATCTGGGTATTGAGGAAAAAGTCTTTGTAAACTGAGGAATAATAAAGTTTGGTGGTACAGACTGTACTAGTGAGAGAGAAAATATTTGAAGCAAGGTGAATGCACATTTACTTCTAATGTAGTAGACAGAGATGGTTTGCATCTATCGTTATATACTATGATATAATATTATAGAGTACTCAACAAGACCAAATTAAGGGAACAATATAAATGAAGCTCAGCATTATAGGTTAAAAGATTCAAAACCTGGGACCTCTGGGTGACTCAGTTGAGCATCTGACTTTGGCTCAGGTCATGATCTCACAGTTGGTTGAGTTCAAGCCCCGTGTTGGGCTCGCTGCTGTCAGCACGGAGCCTGCTTTGGATCCTCTTCCCTCTGCCCCCCGCCCCTCCCTGATCACTCTCTCTCAAAAAATTAACATTAGAAAAAAAAGGTTCGAAACCCTGTAATTTAAAGAACTACATTTTTAGTAATTTATAAGCTACACTTAAATCAGAAACATTCCATGATCTGAGCTATGTATTGTTATTGAACTTACTGGTTACTGTTTCTATCAGTTCAATGCTCAATGGATTAAATCTGGATTAGGTAAAACTGTTTGGGAACCCCTCCCTTCAAACATGAGTGGAACTTTGACATGATCAAAACTGAATCCACTTTACAGGGAATGCTCAGCTTACATGATTTATAGAGACTGCACTATCAGATTACTCAGACCAACCATCTTATAGACAAAAATGGACAAAAAGAATTAGTAATAATTCCACAAATATTTACTAAGTACCTATCATGTGCCAGACACTGCTTTAACTAGACTAAGAGGCTCCTGGGTGGCTCTGTCAGTTAAGTGTCTGGCTCTTGATGTCAGCTCAGGTCATGATCTCACAGTTCCAGGGATTGAGCCCTGTGTCGTATAGAGTGGCTCCGATAGCTTGGAGTCTGCTTGGGATTCTCTCTCCCTCTCCCCCGCTCATGCACGTGCTCTCTCTCAAAAGAAACAAACATTAAAGCAAGAAAGCAAGAAACTAGATTAAAAGCAGTGAACAAAACAAAAAATCCTTGCCTTTGTGGTGCTCACAGCACAGAATGGGAGATAGACAGTAAGCAAAATCAACAAGTAAAATGATGATGTGGTGGTAGTGGGCTTGAAGAAATGAAAAAGAAAGCAACCTACACTGATTGGTAATCAGAGAATGTGCACATTAGTGGGAAAAAGCATGCTGGAACTGTTCTAACATGCTTTGTCAGGACACACACTTGTCAGTTTTCCAAGCCTTGTTTATCTTCTTTGAACTCTTAATATTCTAAAAGTTTCAAGTTAAATATACAATAATCTGAGGTGAAGCTAGATTACGTTAGAAATCGTTCTCAGAATACCAGCAAGTCCTGCAATAAATAAACTTCCAATATTCTTTAATTAAGACTCATATGACGTCACTCTTATGCACAGAAAAATAACTTTAGTTGTGTTCCTAGTAATTCTGTGACTTAATATATGGGGTGGAGAGTGCTTTCTGGGAGGTTAGCCTTGGGGGGGCAAAGAGAAAGAGCTCAATGCTGCAGTAATCGCGCAGAGGCTGTGACACCGGCGCTAGCTCTCGGCATCAGCAATCAGGCTTTCCCACACGTAGCAAAGTAAGTTAGACCCTCACCTGTGCTTTAATTATCATGTTTAGAATTTCAGCAAATGAAAAGAAGTTTTTTGGCTAGTTGAAACCCTAACAAACTTGGACACAGCTGACTTGTACCAAGACAATGGAAAAAACTGGGCTGGAAGTAAAGAGTTTATAAAGGCATGAAAAAATTAAACAGAATGAAGACCAGCATCTACTAAGCCTTTTTTTAGAACAGCTCCCATAAGCAAGGACTCTTCCAATTAGTGAGTATGGCACTTAATAGTCACTGGTGTTGTCCAAGCCTGCAAAACAGCAGGAAACGCCAGGGAGTTTGAAGTTTGTTAGTTTTTAAAATACTATATACTATAAAACTGCCGGATAGAATAACTTGGGATCCTCTTACATTTCAGGAAATGTCCACTCCCTTTCCTTTTTCAGAAGATCCAACCCTTCACGTGTATTACAAGACTTACAACATTACTCAAAACCACTGTCTGTCAAAAAAAAATTTCCTCATTGTGAATATTTGCTCATTTATTTTCTATTATAGGATTTAACGTGCATATTCATTTTCAAGAGTTCTAATTAGTTAAAAATAAGGGGTTATTAACAAAGGGGTTATACACTTAACAGCTTTGTTAAAAAGGGAATTATGTATGTTAAGTGAAAAATATCATAAGCCCATGATGATCATGAGAATGTTCCCAAATTTATCCAGTACTGAGTTCTTTGCTTACCCATATCTTCTTAAGCTCTAAATATTTAGAGGTCTCCATTTAAGTGTATTACCTGAAAAAGACTAGGAAATTAAGTTGGCAGTCACAGTCTAAATTTCTAGACCTCTCCCAGACCACAAATTCCTATTAAAAGACGCAAAATCATTTTATCACATTTACTAATCGCATGGTCTTGGCAAGTTGCTTACTCTCATCTAAAAAAATGGGGATACTAAAGCACCTAACTTGAGAACTGCTATGAAGGTTCAATGAGTTAATATGTGAGAAGAGCTTAGAACACATCCGGCACTTAATAAACCCTCGGTAAACATCCCCTAACACCTCCAATTCTCGGAAAAAATTCTCCTGACATAGAGACTCCACATCATATGCCTTTTTGATAGGGGAGAGTATGTAACACAGAGAAAACTCAGAGTTTTAGACACTTTCCCTCCTACCATTCTCAAATAAAAGGAAGTAATTACTAAGGAGCTTTGATCTATTTCAAAAATCTGAGTGAGGCAACTTCTCAATCAGTTATTACTCAACAGATGCCTGCGGCATTCCAAGAATCATGCTAGGTTCTGTGTAGGTAAAGACATTTAAGACAGCCCAATACAGAAAAAATTTGAAGCCAATGTTGAAAGAAAACAGAACTTTTCCCATTTTACCACCATCAAGGTCAAAGTATATTTTAGTTCAATGTGCAACTAGCTGAACAGTACAACAACCTGGCCCCAAAACACGGTTTGACACCATCTTTGGCAATCGCTTTCAAATTTGAGAACTGCTAGTACTTCATGTGTGATCTCTGACTTACTGACTCAGCATTTCCTGACATGAATACAATCTGCACTACAAGTGTCCTAGGTAATGAACCTGGTTTGAGACCCACGGCCTGCCTGCACTTTACAACTCCCATCCTGTAAAAATCCCACAGGAGATGAGCCTGACACTTCTCTCTCACTCTTGCCCCTGGATGGTCCTCGTCCAGAAGCACAGCTTACACGTCAGTGGGGGCAAGGGTGGTCCTTTGTGCCTGCTTTAAATGCTTCTACCTACTAATTTCAAAGTATAGGAACTCGAAATTTTGGCTGAATAAGGCAAAAGCTCCATTTGACTAGAGACTTTGGTGTGGGAGTTCTGGAAGAAGTTCCTCTCTCCTATGCCTACAGTATTTTACCTCACGGAACAAGGAGGGGAGTTAAAAATGGCAGAATGAAAAATCAACTTCCAAGTAAGCACTGTGTTCACACCAAGTAAATGCACTGGAATTGAAAAAGGCCCTTCATGTGTTGTTTATCCTTCAAAACAGCTCCTCTTCACTTTTATTCCCCAAACTGCCTTTTCAAAAAAGATTTAGTATTTGTATTTAGGTGTTGGTAACTTAACTACTGAAAACATTGTGATCTGGGAAACAAGTAAACAATAATGTCATCAGAGTTCTTCCTAAAAAGAGTGAATAGCTTAGAATCATTATAGTTACTGTCTGGTTACTCCCCCCACCCCCTCGCCCTCACTAAAGAAATTTATTACTTTTAATTAAAAGGATAGCTGGAACATGGAAAACCATACACATCAGTGAAGAAATACTATGCATATTCATACAAAGGAGGCTTGAAATATTCAGGTATAGGTTTTCCTACACTTGAATTTTCTCATGTTCACAAAACAGGAAAAGACAAATTCTCGTGCAAAACAGTATCAGCAACTTTCAGCCACAGCATCAAAATAGGAAGTTAGCCAGCAGACACTTTGCAGCCAAGCTAGATCCTAAACAAAAAGTCTCTTTTGTACAAAGAAAAATGTTTTGGTTTTGTTAAAAAAAAGGCTGTAACTGGCAAATTTCTTCCCTCAACACTTGCCCCAAAGTTCAGTGTTTAACTTCCTATTCCAGATGCCTACTGCATTACTCAAATTGAATGCAAATGTTCATTACTGCAAATGTGCTCCCAGCTCTCCAGGGTAGGTGGTTCCTCTCTTTTCCATCTTATTTTCACCTACTTTTCTTCCATGTTTTCTAAAGAAAACCAGAGTATTTTCCAGCCTCCACTCTTATCAAAGGTTTCAAAAGTAGAAACCAAATTTCAGTTTGATTTTGTGCTGACGGAGGGAGCACATATCCCCAATGATACTAAATTATATCACTAACAGCAGTAATATGGTTCAAATAGTAATTTCTGCCTCTTCCCCTGCTCTCATGACTGTAACATCAACCTGAAAATGACACCTCTAAAAAATATCCGCAAACCCTAAACTGCGACTAATATACTTTACCATAGGCAGTGTTTATGGGCATGGACTTTGGAGTTCTCCATCTGTCACTCTGTGATCTTGAGCAAGTTATTGCACCATTTTAAACCCAGTGTTCTCATCTGGTAAAAGAGCTAGTAGTGCCTTTTCCTCCATAAAACTGGCTGTGAGGAGTAAATGAGATGGTTCTCATCAAGTATTGAACAAGGTAAAAGCTCAATAAAAATGAGCCACATCCTACGTCTATACCTCTGTTGGTATCCTTATTTTACAGTCGTGAAAATGTATTCCCCTATTCTGAAATACTCAGGGATTAGGCTGAAATTAAATTCTCGTTGATGAGAAAAAAGGAATCAGTAAGAAAAAGACTACAAAGGACGAACTCAGGAGTACAGTTTATTTAAAAAGAAACGGAGGGGCGCCTAGGTGGCTCAGTCAGCTGAGCGTCTGACTCTTGGTTTCGGCTCAGGTCATGATCTCGCTGGTTTGTGAGCTTGAGCCCCACATCAGGCTTTGTGCTGACAGTGCAGAGGCTGCTTCAGATTCTCTCTCTCTCTCTCTCTCTCTCTCTGCCCCTCCCCCCCAAGTAAATAAACTTTAAAAAATAAATAAATAAAAAGAAATGGAGTATTCTATTGTCATCACAAATGTATTTAATAGCTGTCAAAAAGTTTACTTTGCTAATTTAAATAGCTGTATACTTCAAAGTAGTACAATTTTATAAATATTATATAATATTATTTTCTGTCCTTCCTTTATTCAGTCCAAATTAATGGCAGTTTTTTGTAAATGGGATAGCCCTGAAGGCCAATAATGATAACTATTTTAGGACTGAAGATGTCATTCTTAAATATGAAAACGTCCTACTCAATAACTGCTACATATTGCTTAATATGGTTTAGATACATAAAAGTGAGACACAATTCTCCAAGACTAAATAAATGGTCAAGGGCTATGGAAGCCAGAGACAGATTAGTTAGTTGGGTTGATGCCAGTGATGGACTTAAGGTTCCTCTTTTTTTTTTTTAATGATTTATTTCTTTTGAGAGAGAGATAGCCATGAGCAGAGGAGCGACAGAGAGAGAGAGAGAGAGAGAGAGAGAGAGAGAGAGAGAGACAGAGAGACAGACAGAGAGACAGAGAATCCAAAGCAGGCTCCAGGCTCTGAGCTGTCAGCACAGAGCCCATTGTGGAGCTCAAACTCACAAAACCATGAGATCATGACCTGAGCTGAAGTTGGACGCTTAACCGGCTGAGCCACCCAGGTGCCCCTCAAGGTTCCTGGTGGTAGCAGCAGTCACTTTGAAAGTCCTGCGTTGGGCCAGACTGGTCTCAGCTATTCTCCCCAGGGTTTTTAAGCCAGTTAATCAAGGACATCAACATCCTCTTTCCTCATTTTTATTAAGGCATTCTAGAAGCTACCGTTCTTGGCTATTCTAGAATATACCTAATTACTTGCCAAGGTGTTTCCTCAAACAACAGGCTGATCTCTAGACTTGACAATGAAGTCGAGCACCAATTGGGTTACTTTTCCATTACGTGGGTTTTTTTGTTTTTTTTGGTTTGTTTTTGCAAGAGAAAAATGCTAGTACTAACACAGGCTAGACTGTATTGATGAGAAAAAGGGAATCAATGAGAAGAAGACTACAAAGGACCAACTCAGGAGTACAGTTTATTTAAAAAGAAATGGGGGGGTGCCTGGGTGGCTCAGTCTGCTGAGCCTCCGTTCCTGGGACCTTCAGGGGTACAGCTTTTTAAACTGTTACTCTACTGGGCATCTGGGAGGCTCAGTTGGCTAAGTGTCCGACTCTTGATTTTGTGGGATCAAGCTCTGTGTTGGGCTCTGTGCTGACAGCACAAGTCTGCTTGGGATTCTCTCTCTGCTACTCCCCACCCCCCTCAAAATAAGTAAATAAGCTTAAAAAAAAACCCAAAACTGCCACTTTATGATACCCTTTTTAACAATAACATTATCCTAAATCTGCACTGGTCAAAATAGCTATAAGCAAGAAGGAAAAATGGCAAATCTGTTTTCTTTTACAAACTCACTATGCCACTGAAGTCTACTTAAACCTTAGTTTTTAATTAACAAAATCCTTTATTTACCTCCATTCTACTTGAATGTATGTGTATTTTTCCTAACAGGACCTAAAATAATTTTTGAAGCTATGACACTTATCTTGTCAACATTCCATATGTTAGGGATGTTGTGCTTGGCTTACACTGTTACACTATTTACGATATCAGGATATCAATTATCCCCTTTTTGAAAAAAGTGACTAAAAGTTATAAGCATGAAGAATTTATTTTAAAACATCTCAAATATTTACAACAGAGAGAATGTAATGATTTGTTCCATTTACACTATGATATTTTTACCAGTTTATCTTCCAGAGTAGAATACATGTAACACCTACTTGCCTAAATTATTAAATTTCTCATAAAGAAAAAAAATTAAAAATATCATTTGGTTGGGCTCCAGATGTTGAGTCTCTTTGTAGATTTGTTATTTTCTAGTATTCACAAAATATCTATCTTTTAATATAAATGCTTAATTAAAAAATTTTGTTTAATGTTTATTTATTTTTGAAAGAAACAGAGACATAATGTGAGTGGGTTGGGGCAGAGAGAGAGAGGGAGGCACAGAATCTGAAGCAGGCTCCAGGCTCTGAGCTGTCAGCACAGAACCTGATGCGGGGCTCGAACTCACAAGCTGTGAGATCATGACCTGAGCTAAAGTCGGACGCTCAACCGACTGAGCCACCCAGGCGGCCCATATAAATGCTTAATTTTAGAGGTCATGATTTGACCCCAAGATACCCAAATTCACACAATGAGACACATTACAAAGGGGCTGAGGGGGATCTAATATTATCAGTCTGAATTAAAAGCAATAAATTATCTACCATGCTTTCTAAGAAGCAGATTAAACCCCTGAAAAAAATATACTTGTTCACTTTATCCCATTATATTTTTATTCTTATAAGGTCAAAGTCTTCCTACCAAACCAGCATTCACACTTTGCATCTACAGATGGGACAATTCCAGCAGGGACAATAATCTGTTTGCACAGGGCTTCTCAGACCTATCTAGTGAGTTTAATTACCTTTTTTTAAAATAAGGGTTTTCCATTGACCTATATTTTAGGTCAAGTACAACCACAGAAATGAAACTGTACTTTATTATCAGTGCAAATGTGCTCTCCCTTGCAGATTCTTGGTAGTGCTACCCCCACATACAGCTATCACACTCCAATTCCCTTCTTCACTGGCTGGGAAATTAAACAAACAAGCAACCCCACAATCCCTAGGAAAACAACCCTTGCTTTTCAAAACGTCAACTGACTTGTTCAATGTCCCTAGGCAATTTGGTACGAGCCTAGCTCTTGGGACAAATCTCAGATAAATTCACACTAAAGTACTCTAGCTAGGTTGATGGATTAGCAGTTCAGCGGAAGCACACTTTTATACTGTCTTTCCAAATCTACTACCTCTCTAAACCAGTTACACAATTGCAAATCAGGAAGTTAAATGCATCCTGCAGTGAGTTGTTTTCTGAGCCACAATTCTGTCTGCTCTAAATTCTGTGGCTGAGTTTATAACCTTTAAGAAATGCTCAAAACTATACCTAAAGCTTTTGCTCTGTTAAAAGAGTCCACCTACCTAGCCTTAATCTATTAACCTTTATAGGAAATCCAATGCAAACTGCTAAATATGAAGAATTGGTTTACAGATTTTATTTCAAGGGATTTGGGAGCAATAGAAAACTTGTGCCTCATATCCCCAGTTACAGCCTCTTTCTCAACATTTTTCTTTTATAAATGCACACAAAAAAATGACAGACTTGCCTTGTGAGGTCGAAAATAGAGATACAGGCTGAGAGGAAGAGGAAGAAACAAAGGAATCTGAAAGAAAATATACAGCGTGAGAATTTGACAACCTCACACAGGAATTTTAACTTCAACTCTCCTTTTTTTTTTTTTTTTTTTTTTTTGGCCAAGCATCATAATTTCATTGGGTTTGAGCAAGATGGGAAAACTCAAATCTTTACTTCCATTTACTGTTTTCACTCACCTGGCAGCAAAACCTTATTTCATTTTCAAGATGCATTTCTAAAAGTTAATTTAATTTTTTGGATCAAATATTCTCACCCTCAGAGAACGAAAAGAGGAACCCCTAGCATTTTAAAACAAATATAACCTGAAGAAAGATGATACTCCCCTGCAAGTCTTTTTGGGAAAGAAAAAATAAGAATCTTAGTACTAATTGATATTTCCTTTTAACTATTTTCAACTGCATTTGAAGAGTTAGTCACTAATATGAGCATTTAAAGTTATATACTTGGCAAATATGCAAAGTGGACCCTGATTATGTTTAAAAAAAATCACAAATAATCCACTAGGCAAATAGGACTACATGAGAAACCTTCCACCTTCTAAAATTATACTCTAAATTTGGCAACATTTATCAGAATTTTAAATGCATGTACTATCCCCACCAACCATCAATATTCTTTTGAATTTGGCCAGTTATACTTCTAGGAATATAACATAAAATATTGTCAGAGTATAAAAACATGTTTATAAGAATATTTATAAAAGCAGTGGTCATAAATATTAGGAATAATCAAAATGACCACCAACAGGAAACTAGTTACATCCAAACAATGGAATACTTGCTGCTATGAAAAAGAATAAAGGCACAGCTATGTATGTTGATACAGTTGATGAAAAAGCAAAGGGCAGAGATACATACATATGTCCCCGTTTGTTAACTGGCAACAAAGGGGACTAGCAAAAGGGACTTTAAGGTTTGAGGTGGGGGAGATTTGCTTCTAACTACAACCTTTGGCCCTTTAAAAAAAACCAAACAAACCAAAGCATATAAATTATCTTTTCAGTAAATACAGAAAAAAAATTAATAAAAATAGCATGGGAAAAGCAACCTCCCCCCAAATGCCCCTAAATATACTGGCCTTTACTTGTTACCTCCTTTTTTCCTTGCAATTATAAACATGTTTTTACAAACATTAGAAATATACTTAAAATGGGGGAGATTGCTTTAAAGGACTGGGCTATAACTATATTGTAAGTACTTAGTCAACAAATATGGAGAACATAACACCAAGACAGTTTAGTGGACAAGTAGCAGTAATTCAGTAACTCAAGACCAGACTTTTAAAATTCATTGCTTTTTAATCATCTTAAGATAAAGCACCACATTTGCCACTACAAATGAAAAACTGTTTTCCGTTATTTATTTTTTTTAGTAATCTCTACTCCCAACGCGGGGCTCAAACTCACAACCCTGAGATCAAGAGTTGTACACTCCTCCAACTGAGCCAGCCAGGAACCCCATCTCTCTTCTTTTTAAAGCAAGCATTTCTATAGGTTTCTTTAATGTTTCTAGATGGGTTCATCCCTATATGCATTTACCTTCAACATTAAATCTCCACCAGATGATGAGTTTAAATTTGAACAAGCAAAAACCAAATGCTGAAAAAGCCCAATGCCAAAAATGATCCTATGAATTTGCCCATCCACCTCCACCTAACACCCCCTCCTATGGAAAATTTTAACACACAAATTCTTATGCATCACATCTACTCTGATACAAAACACAGATAACCAGTAACAATTTGCCAAAAAAGATCCTGTGAACTTGCCTATCTACCTCTACCTAACATCCCCTCCTAATGGAAAATTTTAACATACAAATTCTTATATATGTGAAATTCCATTCATATATATACATATATTCATACATATATGAAAAGATATACATGAAAATGTTAACTGGATGGTACTACTCACTGGTTTTTAATTTTCTTTGTATTTTTTTCTTGAATTTTGTTATAGACATACATTTTTCAAGAATTCTAAATTTCTAATTTCTAATTGCCCTCTCCTTACAAGGAACAGGTAAGCAACCTTAGAGGAGAAAAAGGACACCTCAAATGGGATCTCTAACAGGCCTTCCAATAAAATTTTAGTGAATAATCTTTTTAGTCTTCACACCACTAGATTTTTAATCCTCGTAAGACTTTAATCTGCAACTATCAAAACTACCACACACACACACACACACACACACACACACACACACACACACACAAATCATGCCACTTTGAAAACAGGTTGTTCCATTTACTGAGTCCTGAATGCTGATAGACACTGAACTAAATACTTCTATGCATATTAAATGAAATCGTTACAAACCTCACTTATGATTTAAAAAAAAAAAAAATGAAAACCTGAAGCTTGTGTCAAGAATCAGTATTCAAATCCACACTTTTCCTGGAAGTCTGTGCCTTTCTTTTTATATAATTCTATCCACCAGTCAGATTACCTATCTTATATGCTAGTTACCTAAAAATTTACTAGTCAAGTTTATGTTTTAAAACTTCATCAGACCAGTAAAATAAGATCTTGTCCCTACCTTTTAACCCTTCTCTCCCTAGCAGCATACTGAGTGGGTGAGAAGTGGAAAAACAGGTGCAAAGAGAGCAAAAGGGCACACCAGAGTAGGTTTTCAAATTTGTGTCAAGCCTGTGCCAGATACTGTTGGGGGCAGAGGGAATAGGAAGAGAGGTGCTTTGGACTGTACATGAGACTTCAGTTTTGATTTATTATTGAGGGAAAATAAACCAAATAAATCTCACTGTTTGAATTTTCTAACCCCCATTAAAATATTATTCCAACAAATTATTTATTTTAGTGACAGCTGTCCTTCAACACCAGCAGAATACAAACTATATTTTTACACAGAGAAACAAGGTTCGGTTATTAAGGCATCTTTCAATACATAAGGAAAAGTAGTATTTGAAACTTTATCTAAAACTCATATAATGAAAATTAGAAATCCATCAGCTCTTTCAAACATCTTTCTCTCTAACGTTAAAATTAAATATTCTTTTCATTACTTAGTTTTCCTGTTTGCCTATAAAGGTAGGCTCCTCGAAAAGGATTTCTATTCTTTCTCGTGACCACAATTCCTGATGATAACTCATATCATTTCAGTAGAAATGCTAAACTAAACCAACGAATGCCCTCTCTCCTATCAGAATTCCAGGGATAAGCAGACCAATTTTTTCCCCAAAATTTATTCAATTTTTCCCTTATATTTTTTCTATTACTGCATCACTGAAGAGAAGTAGTGAAAGTGGGCCTCCTTGCCTCTCCCAAAGCAATTCTGATTTCATGATTAAGGGTTTCTTTAAAACAAACTTTTAATTTTAGAATAATTTTAGATTTACAGAAAGGCCCAAAGGTAGTAGAGTATTGCTTTATATCCAGCGCTCACTTTCTCCCATTGTTAACAAGTTATGTTAATATGGTGGTACATTTGTTACAATTAATGAACACTGATACATTTCATTAATTTTTCCCTAAAGCCCTTTTTCTGTTCCAAAATCCCATCCAGGATACCATATCACATTTTGTCATCAAGCCTCCTTAGTCTCTTTTAGACTATGACAATTTCTCAGACTTTCCTTGCTTTTGATGGTCTTGACAGTTTTGAGGGAGCATTTGTCAGATACTTTACAGAATGTCCCTCAATTTGGGTTTGTCTCATGTTTAGGTGTTCTTCTCATGGTTAGACTGGAGTTTTGGGTTTTGGGGAAGACTACAACTTAGGTGAAGGGTCCTCCTTCTAACATATCAAGGGTATATACTATCTCAATATGACTTATCACTGAAGATGTTAACCTTGGTCCCTTGGTTGAGGGAATTTGCCAGGTTTCTCCAGGTAGTACTTCTCCCCCATCCTTCCATACTGTACTCTCTGGAAGCCAAGTCACTAAGCACTTCCTACTTTAAGTCTTTTATTAGAACACTAAAAGGGTTGGGTTTCTTTGTACATTTATGGAATAAATGTATATATAATCCAAGAGAAGAACAATCAGAACTCTTGTTGCAAAAGAAACGTAATTAGAAAGTCTAACAGAAACTAAATGGACTGTGTTAATAGGAAATTGGCTACAAATATTTTAATGACCCAATTTCTAAAACAGCACTACATTTACTTTTAGAAATGTCTTACCCTTCTCCAAATAGTATTCAAGATCAATGTAGTGAATCAAAATCTCATATTTTTTTTAGGAATGAGATGGAAATTAGACTTATTTTAACATATTTAAAAATCCTGACACATCAGACTAGCCTACCACTGAGTCCTTATTCGAAATGGAGTCTAACACACCAAAATGTGGCATTCAGGTGGTTACAAAACAGAGACTTCTCTGGATTAAAACCACTAGTGAAAAATACCTCAAGTCCAGACGTAAAGAAGCCAATCTTAAACACAAGATATATTTATTACAGATACAGTTTTACGGGCTTACATAAAAACCCTCTTCTTAGCACCTATGTCAATGTATCAATTTCCACAGGAATAAGTTTTTTGCAAAACTCCTAATTTGATTTTCAAAAACCAAACATTCCTCATCTGTGGTTTATGAACAATTTCATAGCAGTTCATGAACTCTGTGAAAGCTTATGCACTACTTTGTTTATATGCCTGTTTTTCTGGGAATAAAATGTCTCCAACCATTCATTTCATAAATATTTATTAAACACCTATTATAAACCAAGGACTAGTTTTAGTTGCTTAACAAAAATGACTAGTTGCTCATCCAAAAATATCTGAGGGCCTGCTTTGCACCAGGTCCTGCTCAGATATTAGAAACAGAGCAGTGAATGGGGCACCTGGGTGGGTCAGTCAGTTAAGCGTCCAACTTCAGCTCAGGTCATGATCTCATGGTCCGTGAGTTCAAGCCCCGTGTCAGGCTCTGAGCTAACAGCTTGGAGCCTGGAGCCCGCTTCGGATTCTGTGTCTCCCTCTCTCTCTGACCATCCCCCCATTCATGCTCTCTGTCTCAAAAATAAATAAACGTTAAAAAAAAAAAAAAGAAACAGAGCAGTGAAGAGGTGCCTGGGTGGCTCAGTCAGTTAAGCATCTGACTCTTGATTTTGGCTCAGGTCACGATCTCATGGTTCGTGAGACTGAGCCCTGCATCAGGCACTGTGCTGACAGCGCAGAGCCTGCTTGGGATTCTCTCTCTCCCTCTGCCCCTCCCTCCTCTCTTTCTCTCAAAAAATCAAATAAATAAATAAATAAATATTTTTAAAAAAAGCAGTGAATAAAACAGCAAAAATCTCTACTCTGATGGAACTCGCATCTAGTGTGGAAGACAGACAATAAAGTCAGATCATATACTATATAAATATAGTAAGATTGTGACAGATATGACAGATGGTAAGAAATATAAAGCAGTGGAGCTCTATAAGGTGTTTTTTCTTGTTCGATTTAGATAAGGTGGTCAAAGACCTAAAGAAAGTGAGGGAATGAAAAGCTCTGAAGATATATGGGGGCAGAGCATCCTAGGCAGAGTGAACAGTAAATAACACTCTGAGGTAGAGGAGTGTTCCTGGTGTGAACAGTAAGGAAGCCACTGTGGCTGAAGCTGGGTGAGCAAGGGGGAGGGTGAGACCGGCATTGACTCTTGAGTGTGATCAGAAGCTACTGGAGCATTTGCCCATGAGTGACATGATCCGACTTATGTTTTTCACAGGCTTACACCATCTGCTGTATGGAATACAGACTGAAAAGAGGCAAGGGATAAAGTATGAAGACCAGTTAGGAGGCAAATGCAATAATCCAGCGGAGCTATGATAGCAGCCTGGGCCAGGGTAACAACGGAGGTCGAGAAAAATGGTTAGACGCTGGATATGTTCTGAGCATAGAATCAATAGGATTTGCTGATGTTATATGAAGGAAGGAGTCAAGAATGACTTCAAGCTTCTTGATTTGGGCAAAATATGGACAGAATGACTGTTTACTTAGATGCACAAGACTGTGAGAAGAACAGACTTATAAAAGATCAGGAGTTCAAGTTTAGACACAGTAAGTATGAGATGCCCATAGACATGAAGACTGAAGATAAGGATTTGGAAGTCACCAATTTATAGATGGTATTTCAAACCACAAGATGGCTCTCATAAATGAGACCAGAGCACAGAGAAAAGTTCTGAGAAGTAAGTCCTGGAACACTCTAAATTTTAGACGTTGGGGAGACAAAAAAAGAATTAGCAATATGAAATCCCAATAATAAGGAAATCCACAGAGTCAGAAAGATTAGTGGTTGCCAAGGAATGAAGGGAGGAATGGAGAGTGACTGCTACAGGTACAGGGTTTCTTTTGGGGGTGATGAAAATGTTCTGGAACTAGACAGTGGTGATAGTTGTATAACCTTGGGTATACATATATACATATATAAACATTTTAATATGGTGCTTTCTATGTTATGTGAATTGTATCTCAAAAAAAAAAAAAAAAAAAGGAGAGGTGAAGGAGGAGGAGAAGAACTAGCAAAAGACACAAAGGAGGAGCAGCCAGTGATAGAGCATGTGGTGTCGTGGAAGACTAAAGGAAAAGTATTATTTCAAAGAGGAAGCAAGTGATCAATTTTACCAGAAGCTGCTGATAGGGCATTTAAGATGAGGACTAAGAAGTGGCTACTGGATTTAAAATGTGGAAAATAACTAGTGAGCACA
The DNA here is from genome assembly GCF_027475565.1 of Acinonyx jubatus. Classification (NCBI taxonomy): domain Eukaryota; kingdom Metazoa; phylum Chordata; class Mammalia; order Carnivora; family Felidae; genus Acinonyx; species Acinonyx jubatus. The sequence goes on from NC_069390.1 coordinate 8,425,924, forward strand.
ACAGAAGTTTCTATAGAAAAGCAGAGCAATACAGCACATGGCTTAGGAAGCATGGGATCAAAAATTAAATTTTTTAAAAATTTATTTATTTAAATTTGTTAGTTTAACATACAGTCAGAAATTAAACTTTTTAAGTTCAACCAATAATTGAAGTGAAGAGGGTGACTGAAAGATTTTTATCACAGGTTGTTTCAAATTTTAAAGAGAGCAGTATGTGTATTCAAAAGAGAACTGAATTGGACCCTCAATGATCCCTTAGTTTTATCCTACCCTCAACTTTACAGCAACAAACGTTTAGGCATGTCACTTAATCTCCCTAAGCCTGATTCCTCATCTGTAAAATGATGCTTATATCACTAGCTATGTCGTAGATAGACATAACACAAGTCTTTCTCTTATTGAATATAGCTTCCAGAGATGTAGATATCTGTTTTACCTGCCTATCTCCCAAAGAGCTTTACTATATGCTCAAACATTTGTTAAGTTAATGTACGGGCACAACTTACACTACAAAGCAATACACAAAGATAAGATATAAAAATCAAATATTTCTATCTCCTATATAAAAGACACTGCATTGCTGAAATGCTTTCAGGTAACAGGACAAAAGGGCATCTGTATCAGTTTTGCTAAAAAAGTTTTCCAGGCTACCCTTCAATATCCTTAAGGGCAAGGTGCCAATGAGGAACATGTCAGAAAGCTCCAACCGCCTCTCCTGGTTAGGTTATGATGATATGCTTACAGGGAGAAATAAAACAGCTGATTGGAGAAAATAGGTAAGTATGTTTCTTCGAAATTAAAAAAGAAAATCATAAGAGAAGGCTACCTTCTGACACACCCTTTCCTAATAAAACAAACACCAATCTGATACAGTATTTAAAGGGATTCTCTCTGAAACTGCACTATCACAGAGTAAAAATGTCTTACATAAGTCACAAGAATGCAGTAAAAGACTTCAATGACGCAATCACAAGCAATACTGATTATAGCTAAACTTACGTGGCATATACAATTTTTCAAAACATCTGTAGCATACTCAATGACCAAAAATAATTCTAGAATTAACAGCTGTAATAAATGAACTGAGTAAAAAGTCAAGTCAGTTTCCTGGGCAGCTTCTGAATAAGATAATTATATAAACATAATATCAACTTGATAATTTTTATCTAAAAAGCTTTACTATTAAATTAATATATTTTTCACAAGCCTATAAAGTTTTGGAGGCAGTTATAAAATTCATCATTAACAGTAAAGCTGAACATAAACTATTAAGTACATAAAACAAATATGTGTAATTATTCATTTATTTGGAGCCTTTTATAATTCCACTTGGAATTACAAAAACGGTTAAGTTCTAGGATTACTGCTAAAGGGAAGTGCTTTTCTACAGAACAAACAGCCTCAAAAAAACTGGAAACCTTAACTCTCCCTAAACTTCAATGACAAGTCACCAACTCCCTCACTACTAAACTTCATTTACAAGTGCTTGAAACACACACAGGATCAAAGAGGTAAGTGAGCCCCTCCCCCCAAATAAAATAAAATAAACCAGTGAGTCCTAGATCAGAATGAGTATATAATTTCCTTACCACAAAATACAATAAAAGCAATAGTATTCATCTTATTTTGTTTTTAGGCCATCTCAAATTATAAAAATTTAAAAACACTGATGTACTTACCAGCAATTTCATAAACAATCATCTAGAAATTTCAATTTAGGGTTAAGGTATGCTTGTCACACATGAGAGACTAGATTAGAGTGGTTAAACTATTTGTGAATGTGACTCTAAAAGAAAACAGTATTAAAAGAAACATTTTATTTCTGGGGAATAAAAACCATCCAAGTCAATAGGCAAATGTAAACCATACTGACATAACCATTCTTGCTGTCTCCTGTACTCTTTCTTGCTTTCACTGACAGTGTATTGTAACACACTTATGGTCAGAATGCTGCAAAAAATACTTCAGCATATATTTTTAAGCTTTATTTAAGTAATCTCTACACTTCACGTAGGGCTCAAGAGTCGCATGCTCTTCTGAATGAGCCAGCCGGGCGCCCCAATACTTAACCATACTGATGTCATGCCAAGCTATCTACAAAACACCTTGGCTGCCCCTCACCTTCCTTTTAACAGACTGGCTGAGTGAAAGGGCTGGTAGCTTAGAAGACATTAATGTGAAGGGTCAAAGCTGCAACACCCACTTTTATAAAGAGGAAAGTGGTGTAAGATCTTCCTTCATTGTGAGGAAGATTATGATTTCTCACTTGAAATTCAACTGACATTTTTTATCTATGTGCAAACAGTTTGTAACCTGCGAATAAATGAATCAAATATTAGGTACTCTTATTCAGTGAAAGTGAGGATTTAAGGGCACAAAGCAAATTTGCCTAGGTCATATTGCTGAGGCTCAGGATATGCACAAGGTCATACAACCATTAGAAGACAGAATCAGGCTTGAAATCTGTATGCCTTTGGAGCTCAAATCTGCATGTTTATCACCATGTCATACTGCCACTGATAATGTGACATGAATATAATACAGTTAATGTCAGTGTTAAACAGGTAGATTCCTTCCTAAGGGTTAAGATGGAAAATACAAATTACATACTTATATTTGATTGACATAATAGAATAAACTGTGAAAGTGATGCCATAAAAAGTACACAGGACAACTAAGCTTCACGAGTGAGAAAAGAAGGATTTAAAGCAAAAACTATTTTTTAACTGTCCAAGCTGTTTTTGCTTTGAGTTAATTTCCATGAACAGATACAAGAAATGTAGCTTTATTCTGGCATCATGATATTCAGAGCAATAATAAAGGACAGTCTCTGTCAAGTTGTAGGATTTTAAACACTATTAAACGCTTTAAAAAGACAGTAAACCTTCAAAGTTCAGACACGGTATCTATACTTGGTGTCTAATAAAGGCAATCCCCTTTCTGAAAAAACACTAAATATTTAAGTCTCTTTTACCTTGACCTCAAACTTCTGCCTTTGAGATCTTTGATTTTCTTCAAAGGCAGAAAATCGGGATGCCAATTCTGGCCCTTGACCACCTTCTCCCAGCATACTCTGCTGGCTGCACTAGCACCTGGGCCCTAGACCAGAGAGTGTCATCACTCATTCTCTACCTTTAGGTAGTAACTAATATTTCTAAAAGCTGTTACTAGACAGGTCAGTTGAGACAAAACTTTTTCCTGCAGGACACCAAGCGACCACCCTTTCCACATTTTGAAAGTCTCTTAAACCAAGAGGAGCTTGGTGAAAAGAATGTGAAAGCTGAAGGCTGACATCAATCAACACTTGTAGAATTTTTAAACAATCGAGGTAGATTTTTAAGTGTCCATTTTAAATAGGTTAAATCGTGGAATAACAAACTTCACCTTATTTTCGTAGTGCAGAAGCCTAGGACATTTCCTCTGAGATATGGAGAAAACATTCTACAAGGGGGAAGAGCTTCTCCAATGGAATGATTAAGCACACATTACAGTATCTTAAGCTCAACTTTTCAAGTAGTGACCCGACCAATGAGGCCCACCAAAACTGTATTAATGCTTTTTAGATAATATTAATACCCATCTACAACAAATGAGAACTTAAGTAAGACAGAGTATCTACCTATTTTGCAGGTGAATCAAGAATTCAAAATCGCGAAGAATCAAAAGGTCTATACAAAAGGGCCAACAACCAAACAGTAAGCAATGACAAGTGATTAAATCCAAAACACCAAGTTGCTAAGTTATAGGGAAGCTGTTGTTCATCTGGACCTTTGCCCAGAACACAAAAATTTGGAGGAGAAACGCTGGCCGTTTAAAGGGAACAAGGGTTCTAAATTTGCTGCCTCATTCCTTTATCTGGACAGCTAATCTTGACCTTGCAGAAGCTTCCTCTGATATTGTCTCTATCAAAATGGCCATAACCACACTGGAAAATCCAACAGGGTCCCAAAGCTCTTATGTGGAAATCCAGTGTTCAAAAAACTAGAGAAAAGGGGCACCTGCCTGGCTCAGTTGGTGGAGCATCCAACTCTTGATCTTGGGGTCGTGAGTTCGAGCCCCACTTTGGGTGTAGAGATTAAACAAAACAGAACATCTAGAGAATATTTAAAGCCAAGATCAGAAATCCCACGTTCTTTAGAACAATCAACCCAAGATTCTGGCAATGGAGACAACGGAGTATTTTAAACCCGCTCAAAATCCTTTAAGGTAACTAAATGCAGAGCAAAATCGTCTGTACTTTCCCCGGGTTATGGCCCCCTTCCTTTGGCGAAAAGGTTTTGTTTTTTTTTTCTTTTTTTCAAAGACTGAGTTCCTCTAAGAACCACCACCTGCTCACGGTGCATTTTTTTTTTGCCCTCAAGAAGGCATCTGCACTGCAGATCTCTGCACGAGGGGAGCTTGCCAGCCAGCTCCCACCAGCAGGCAAACGCGTATACAATGGAAACTAAAAGCGGCCTGCAGCTTGCCTCCTAGTCTTTCACAGAGAGACAGAAGAAGGGGTTCAACCAGCTCCTGCTTTGTCTAATTTTTCTCCCCCTCCCCCCTTTCTGCGCTAAACACTCCCCTTTGTTACACTGCGATCAATAATGGCCCACAGAGAGCATGAAATCAAAATGTGTTGATGGCTTGGCATGACTCTATTATCTTCTAGAATATAAGCAATTGATTGCTTGTCCCCACCCCCACGCCGCGCCAGTGAAGAGCGGGCTGTGTTGCAGATGCAGCCACGGATCCATCTTGGACCATCGGCTGCTCCCTCCCAAATCTTCCTGGAGCTATTCTCATCACGCCTCCTCTCACCTCGGAGCCTCAGAAAAGCGAGCATTTAGGGAGTCTAACCACAACAAAAATTACAGGCGCAGGAAAAGAGCACAGAAAACGGCTACCATGTTTCCATCAAACGTCCTGATCCTCCCCCACGGGAAACCAAAAAAATATTTCTATATTTCTGGAAGACTACCACGAATTTCCGACTATGTCAACACCTGTCTGTAAACCCGCAGTGCAACCTTTGCACCATCATCTCTTCAAAACCCTAGCCAGCTCGCTCTCCTGCAACCAACCTGCCCCAATCCTCTCAATCTCTCTAATCCTCCACTAAATCACCCCGGTTCAGCCGACGGCTCCCCCGAAATGGTGTTTCTCCCCCACCTGCTGTGCCTCGGCGTTAACGCCCACTCCCCAGAATATCTCCCCGCCCCCAACCTGTTTGCCTCACACCCCGTTATTTCCTCACCGCCTGCACCACCTTACTCTCCCCTCCCCCTTAGCCCATTTTCCACCCGCTCGTAACCGGGGGCTGAAGCCCCTGGTAGGCGAGGGTCCTCTGCCTTCCCTGACACTCCAACGTCCCCCCCACCCCCCAAGGGCGGGGTTCCCCGGAGCGCCTCACCCGCACAGGAGGAGCCGCAGCTCTTCGCCCCCAGGGCGGGGCAGGCTCCAGGGCTCCCGCCGCCGGGCGCCGAAGGCTCGGCCCCGGAGGACGACGACGAGACAGACGGAGACTGAGTGGCCGCCGACGGCTCCGCCATGGCCGCGCGAGCAAGAGCAGGAGAGGGGTGAAGAGAGATGTGGGGCGGGAGAGAGGGAGGGGAAAGAAAATAATCGGGCAGCTGGCTCTCGGAAGTCCCTTCGCTCCTCCTGCTCCGAGGACAGACTCCGACAGACTGACTGACTCAGCCGAGCGCAGCGAGAGGGCGGGAGGGCGAGCGCGAGCGCGCAGGCGCACAAAAGGCCCCCGGGCGGGCGGCGGTCGGGTCTAGGCGCCCAGCGACGCAGGGCGCAAGCGCAAGAACTGTCCCTCCGCGCTCCTGCGGGGAAGGAGGGGCAAAACTGGCTTCACCAAGCGCGGGCGCGAGAGGCCGGGGTGGGCCGCGCCCCTCCGGGAAAGAGACGCAAGGGGCGTGGCCAAATGCCAAGCCTCGCCTACCACTGCGGCCGAAGTGGGAGGGGGCCCCGCAGGTTAGTATTTCTTCATAACTCCTTATGTGAATGTGTCAGGGTCGCCGGATTATGGGTTTTAACAATAGAAGTTTCTTTTGCTTCCATTAGCTGGAGAATGTCTTTCCCATAAATTCCAGAGCGGATGTCTTTTGTCTGATGCGTTCCTGCCTGTGACACCAATGAAAAGTGAAAAGCGGAATGTGGATATAGGCCCACTGTGCAAGGTGCTTTATTAATTTTTCTGGATGTGTCGTAATCTCTGAGGCAGAGATGGCACGGTCTCCCATTTGGTAGGTGGAGCAAGATGCTATACAGAATGAAAAACTATTACTCATTCTAGTCACATTCCAATGCAGCCAACAGAACCTGCTTCATATTCTTACCTTGTTTCTGTTCCCAAAGAGGGGTCCACCTTGGGTCTTAAGGTTGTCCTTTCCTCCACATAGGCTATCAAGTAAAGAAGACATATTTTGAAGAAAAAATAGCTGAGCTAATGAGAAGAAGAGCCCGGAGATAACATCCTGGCTGCGGTTATGGGGGGATGGTAAAATGAGGTATTGAGAATATGCCACAAAATACATACGATTGAATTTTATCCATAGCCTAAATGGAGTCTTTAGTAGAAAATTTATTTGAAACCAGATATCTAGCTTATACTGGATTTTGTTCGTTTTTGTTTGTTTTGTTTTGTTTTGGTCTCCTCTTTGGTTGGATTGTGAAATTCAAAGCCTTCTCCATACACGTGATCAAAATACTTGAAATGTGCATGATTCTTTTAAAAAGGGGAATGTAAACTGGAAATGGCAAAAATCAAAACTGTAGGCCTTGTGATTGCTAAAGCAGCAATCGATGACCTGAAGGGCAATTGCAAGATCAGCAGATCCTGTAGAGATGCAGCCTCATGAAGGGGGAGGTGGTATGCCAGGCAGCAACAGAAAGGACAAGTGATCTGACCATTGGAAATCTTCTAGAACAGAAAGTAGACTACATCTGCCCTTGACACTTTTTAAGGTCAGGTAACGCCCAGATAGGAAAAAAACTGGCCATTGCAATGCTCTGGAAAAAAAGGCACAGAAGATATTTCCCAAAATAATACGTGGCAAATATCTTCCTCTGACACTTACGGCATCAGTTGATAATGCAGCAATCTGTCCTTTAGATGACAAAGGGAAATAGAAACCAATCTGATAACCAAGCCAGTTATCTACCCATTCTGATAAATGCATAAACTTTAAAAATGTATGCTATTAGATGCTGGATAAGAAAATGAATGAGGCTGGTCCTTAGCCTGACAGCGATTGCTAGGCTCTTAAGGAAAGGAAAGGAAACCTGTTTTCATGGTAACTAGAAGTAGAGAAAAGAAGCTAAAAATAAAGGTACGGATGTCTTGGTGGTCCTTTCATACTCTTAAGATTTCTTCCGTAAGAGACCTTTGTGCTAGGTCCAATTCCTGAAACTGTTTTTCTTTCCTGCTCCCTCTTGCTGTACCAGTAAACTTCCCTGAGACTGACTCTTGCGTGAGATGTTATTTGTATCTATGATTTGTTCCACAAATGTTTACTGATCACCTGCTGAGAGAATGACACCATCCTGGGGAATGTGGAGGAATCAAAAAAATATGTTTGTCCTGTCTTCAATGAGCTTACAAGCTAGTTGGGGCTCGAAAATACTCGCATAAAAATAAAAATTAAATGGCAACCAAAACAACCCCAAACAACACAGAACTGTAGTGTTCTGATGAGATGGCAACTCAGTTGTATGAATTTAAAGGGAGAGGGAATCATAATGGAGCTGGTAGTGGCTTGGGAGGTTTTATGAAGAACAAAGTCAGAGTTTGGAATGGTAAGGAGGTCGTTAAAAGCAGAGAATGGAGTGAAGCAAATGAAGCGGCTGCTTTTGTGCAAGTATACAGTAAGACCTCCTTCTGGGCAGACCAATCACTGGAGAGCACTCCTTCCTCCCTGCCCAACCCATGATGCACTTCAACGCTGGCTTGTTTAGCAGAACTTGGCCTAGATTTGATCCCCTCTTGCCCCTCCCCTCCACAGGCTGCCTTAGGGCTACATGTAGACTACACGGCCATCTGTGGTGGCTAGAGGGTCAGAAGTGTGACTCTAGTAAGGTTTTTAGGGTGTGGTTAGCCCAGTTGGCTAGAGCCAAGGGCTTGAATTGAAACAAGGGGGAGGTAAAATGGGAAAGATGTGTCGGGGCCAGAGAGTGGAAAGGCAGGAATATAGCACTGAGGAACTGAGGGTTCCTCTTAAGGCTAATGGGAATATGGGGGACCCAGTGAATTCAGTGAGGTTTTCCGACAGAGATGGGCTCAGACGGGATTATTAAAAAAATGTTTTTTCAATGCCTATTTAGTTTTGAGAGACAGAGCGCGAGCAGGGGAGGGGCAGAGAGCGAGGGAGACACAGAATCCGAAGCAGACTCCAGGCTCTCGGCACAGAGCCCGACGCGGGGCTTGAACCCGCGAACCGTGAGATGGTGACTTGAGCCGAAGTTGGACGCTTAACCGACTGAGCCACTCAGGTGCCCCTCAGTTGGGATTTTTGAAGTGTTCACTGGAGCATAGCCACTTCTCAGTTCTGTGTAGCAATTTTTTTTTTTTTTTCTGGAGTAATTTTTTGCTGCTGAGGCACTGAGTTGGGCCTCTTCTTCCTTGGCCCTGTCCTTAGAGGACTGGTGTTTACACAGCTAGTTTCCCACCTCGGCTTCTAGGCCATCTCATTATCCCATCTTTTCCCCCTGACTTAGGGGAAAACAAAAGGATATATTTTAATTAAGAAACCTCTTTGAATATATTCATATGTTATGTATATAGGAGTATATATATTCAAGAATAGGCCCACTATAAAGTTTTCTTCTATTCTTAACCCCTCTCCAGCAGTTACTAGTCTCCTCTACACACACATAGGTAAGTACTGTTAGGAGTTTTTGTGGCAAATGCAAAGGTGAAGAGAGCAAATCTTCATCCTCATTCACTCTTTTTAACATAAATGATAGCATGCTATACACAGGTTGTTGCTTCCTTTCCTTAATAGTAAATTCTAAGGGTCTTTCCTAGTATCGTTTTTTTTTTTAAGTAGACTCCATGCCCAATGTGAGGCTTGAACTGACTGAGCCAGCCAGACACCCCTCTAGTATCTTTTTGAAGACACAGATAGCTGTGCTGTTGGCTGAAATAACAATGATGAAGCAGCTGATACGTTTTGAGATTTTACTGTGTTACCACCACATTGAGGGCCTGATATCCAACTTTTTCTTTTTAATTTTTTTGATGTTATTTATTTTTGAAAGAGAGAGACAGAGCATGAGCAGGGGAGGGGCAGAGAGAGAGAGAGGGAGACACAGAATCCGAAGCAGGCTCCAGGCTCTGAGCTGTCGGCACAGAGCCCGATGTGGGGCTCCAACCCACGAACCATGAGATCGTGACCTGAGCTGAAGTAGGACGCTTAACCGACTGAGCCACCCAGGCACCCCTCCAACTTTCTGACACCCTGTCAGTTGGGGTTGACTATTTTCTTTTCATAAACTATGCCATCAAGTCAATAGCTCATTTTATACACAGAGCAAAGTAAGGTAGATATTTAAATGACACCCAGAGATGCCAGTAGTCCAGTCTGTCCCTTCCAAGGCCCCAGACTGTTGCTTAAACGTGGATCTTAGGAGTAGGCGGTAGGAGGAAAGGCTGAATTGGGTCCCAGCACAGTCACAGTGAGTGATAATTATTTACTTGGCTATTTACCCCATAATACTGTGAGTCTCTGGAGGACAGGAATGTGTCTTACTCATATATCAGCAATATGGCCTAGCACTATGTCTGGCACATAACAATTCTGGAAAGCTATTTTTGGAAAGCTTTGGGACCTGAGTCACAGTGGATGTCACTGCAGAAACAATTTTGTTACTTGTGTGCTTCATAAAACACTTGGTTATCTGGAATATTTCTGACTTTGTTTTTGCTTTTTCCCAAATGACTCCGGTTACCAATATTTGAGCACCAACTATGCATCAATCATAATTGCCCAACACTTACATCGCATTTAACCCACAACAACTCGAATCATTTGGCAGGAGATAATGAAATAAGTTCAAAGAGGTTTAGTAACTCCCCCCAAGTTTGCACAGCTAGTAAGCAGCAGAGCCGGAATTCAAAGACAGGCTGGTCTGACCCCAAACACTGTGGCCTTAGCCATTCAAACATGTCTACATGTCACCTGCTTCTGGAAAACCACAAGGAAAACACAGACTCTGGTCATACCACATGACTCAATTCAGAGTGAGATGGCTAAAGGCAGGCTGTAATCAGTATTATCAATATTGAGCATTTTAAATGTCTACTGTTTTGATGACCCTGGTTATTGGCGAAGAAACAATGACACTAACAACAAACCATTTTTTCTCGTTTATAGGAGTTGTTTTCTGAGCTGTGACTAATCCTTAAAATCTACCTATAATTTGTACTGTTGTTCCAAATGCAACTAACACTGACTTTGGTGATATTATATTGAGACAGATGTAATGTCAGCATTTACTGGTCACTTCCTGACAGGATGGACTTCAGCAGATCTCCGTTGGGAGCCCTTAAAATAGAACACGGTATTTTGTTCAAAAGCAGAAGTTCGGGACTTAATATTAAGGGAGCAAGAAAGTGAGTGAGCAGCGTTAGGTGTCACATATCCCTTCTTTATTTATCTGTTCAATAAATATTAGAGTTTCTACTATCTGCCTGGCATTGTTTGAAACACTGTGGATACAACAGTGAACAAAAACAGACAAAACTTCCTATTCTGATGGGAAGAGAAGTGAAAAGACTATGTTTTACTTAGGGGCAACTGGGTGGCTCAGTTGGTTAAGCATCTGACTCTTGATTTTGGCTCAGGTCATGATCTCATAATTGTGGAATTGAACCCTGCCTCAGTCTCTTGTGTGGAGAGCGTGGATCCTGCTTGGGATTCTCTCTCCCTCTCACACTCTCTCAAAATAAGTAAATATTTTAAAAGACTATGTTTTACTTAAAACATAATAAGTCATATGGCAAGAAGTCTAATGAAAATGGATGAGGAAAGGGTCTAGAGAATTCTGGGATGTATGTCCAATTTTAAATTCTTACACTGTATGTTGCAATTGTGACCAGTCATTGGCCTTTGGCCCCTCTCTCTTTCTGAGCATGCCACATAATGCCCTGTAGCTGTGACACATCCTGTAGGGCCTGCACACCTAGTGTGAAACCCCATTAGCCACTTGCCCTGATGTCCCTGTCTAGGTTTTTGCTGGCCTAAATGGACTAGATCTAGACTCTTTTTTTTTTTTAACGTTTTATTTATTTTTGAGACAGAGAGAGACAGAGCATGAACGGGGGAGGGGCAGAGACAGAGGGAGACACAGAATCGGAAGCAGGCTCCAGGCTCTGAGCCATCAGCCCAGAGCCCCACGCGGGGCTCGAACTCACGGACCGCGAGATCGTGACCTGAGCTGAAGTCGGACGCTTAACCGACGGCGCCACCCAGGCGCCCCAGATCTAGACTCTTAAATCTAAAGCCTCAAGGAGAGTATTCAAGTGATCTTGAGTGTTTGGGAAGAATAGGAAGGCAGGGGAAAAGAAATCTAAACATGGTCTCTCTAGTAAGATTAGGCAGAATTATCTCTATCTCTTCACCTCTGTCCTAATCACTCAGGCACTAAAAACAGCTCAAAAGCTTGGCAAGGCCTACAGGTAGCTGGAAGGAGGTTCTGGGTAGGTTATAATAGTTAAGGCAGAGGCAGAAGAAAGTATAATAATTTGTCTAATGAATGAGGGAATGGTAATACCAAGAGGTGGTGGTGGTGCTGGGATGGCTGCTTTAGCCTCCTATAAGCTCCACCAGCTACTTAGCTCCGATAACTGCCCTACCCCAACAAATCCAAAATAACAAGCTTCTTCAACTGTGGCAACTGACATTTTCTCAATCATATGTGACGTGTGAATAAAAGCATTTTTGGAGAACCTGCTTTTGCATTGATCAGTAAGTTGTGCTTGCAAAAGTAGTTTCAAAGCAAGCTCCTGTAAATCTGACATTTACCAGACATGGCCATAGCTTGGGCTGGACAAAGCCTGTGGAAGGAGACTCATTGGAATTTCTTAGCTATCAGGGCGGTGGTGATCCTTGACCACCAGCCTTGGCCAGGCAGGGGATTATGGGGTCAAGCTGATGATGGTGGTAATGAAGTCACGACCTCCTCTCCTTGTGAAGTCAAAATCGTTAAAAAACCAGTGACGCTCACGTCATCCAGGTTTGAGGCCTCCCTTCCGTCCTTAGACACCGAAACCGTCTCAAACGCGGCGGGTAGGGGCTGCAGGCCGGTTACCCCAAATCCCTCGCCCCGGACCGTGCCTCAAGCTCAGGATCCCAGCGGGGCTCGCGGGCGGGCCCGGGCTTGAGCGGGCTCGCTCCTCCCCTCCCCGCGTGGCCCGTTGGGAGTTGTAGTTCAGTCGTCGAAGAGCCGCGCCAAGTCCTTTCTCTTCCGCTTCCTCCCCGCCCCGGATGAGTGCGCAGACTAGGGACCGCAGGCTGGGACTCAGAGCGCCGGACTACAATTCCCAACGGACAGCCGCCCCCATTACGCAGTCCCAGGTAGCCAGCGGCGCGCGCGCGCGCCCACGAGCACACGCGTCGGGCGGGCGGGATTCGGTCCCTTGCGCCTCCCCCACCCCCGGCCCGCCCAAGCGCCTGCCGCGCCTCGCAGACCCGCCCCGTGTTCTTTCCCTCCAAGCTCTGCGTACCCCTCCTTCCCCCCAGTTTCTTCTGGAGCCCAGGCCCCGCCCGTTTCCCGCCTCTTGGGCCCGGTTCGTTCTCGCCTCAGCCCGCCCCTCTCCGCGCCCCTGCTGCTTGTGCTGAAGGCGGAGGCTCCATGTTGTCCCCTCAGCGAGCGGTAGCGGCTGCCTCGGGAGGAGCAGGTGAGGTGCCCAATTTCCCCCGCCCCCGCCGCCCTCCTGATTATAGTTCCAAGGAGACCGCCCGTCCGCACCGCCGCCCTTTCGGTCCCGGGGCTTGTACCGCGCGCCCCTGCCCAGGGTACTCTCGGCCGCGACTTCGGGGCCGGGGGCTGGTAGCGAGGATCGGGCACGGGCGGCGCCTTGGCTCCCGGCTGGGAGCGGCCGCCTTCGGGGGTCGGGCCCTGCGCGCCGGGGAGGCCCGCAGTGCGTGAAGGCTGGTGGGGCGGGCGGAGTCCCGCAACTGCGGCCCCGCCGGCCCCGCCCTGGCCGAGCGGCGCGCGCTCCGAGGCTGCGGCCCCTCCTCCCCGCCCGGCACTTCGCTCGCTCGCTCGCTCGCTCTCTCGCTCTCGGCCCGGGATCCGGGGGCCCAGGGAGCGGGAAGGTAGATGGTCTAGGTTCAGCCTTTGGCAAGGCGCTGGCGGACTCCGAAGTCTTGGAGTTGGAAGCTTTATTTTCGTCCTAACGACCTCGAGGCGCTGACAAGTATTAGGAGAGTGGATTTTAACATCACCCTTCTTTCCATGAACGAGATCAAAGAATGCGGCCTGAATTGGTCTTTAGGAAGTTCTTCTAGGAAGTTAGGCACCGGACGTTGTGCCGAGGCTTTCCCGAAGACCTAACAAAGAGCAAAAGTATTAACAATCAAATAGAGACCATAGGTTGAAGGATAGATACTTCATCTGTCATTTTACCCAGCTTTGTTCTTGGCTTGTGTGTTAACTGAAATCGCCTAAAGTTTTACTCGAGAAACCTAGAAGCAAAAAAAAAAAAAAAAAAAAAAAAAAAAAAAAAAGAACATTGTTTGGAGAATCTTAAATCCGAGCCCTCGAATCTGAGTGCGAAGTTGGGTGCAATGTTTTGTGAAAGGGAGAGAAGAACTAACGGACCCCAAAACGTCACTTCACATTTTGGCTTGCCTTTGGAGAAGCAAAACCTACGTGGTTTTAATCTGTGTCACGTGTTCAGTGTTGCAGTGACCTGAAGTTCAAATTAGTGCTTTTTTCGACTTTGTACCAAACTAGCCTTGTAGCCTAGAAATCCGTTTCTGCTTTTACCACCTGTATAGGAAACGCTTGGATGAAACGGATCTCTGTAAGAAAAGAAATAACACTAGTGCAGCACGTTGTTTTATTAGCTACCGTTTACTATCTCATTGGGATAATCGTGAAATTAAGGAAAATAACGATAGGAGATAAATGTGTGTAGTGGCATAATTTTCTTAGCGTTCACTATATAGGACTTGTTTCGAATGGGCTTTTTAAAATTGATTCTCTGCGTTGCAGCACGTGTGTTTTTCATTCTTCTGATTTCTAAATCTTAGAAAAAAGTTTAAATGCACACTCATTATTTAAAATGAGATAATAGAGAATTGTAAGAAGCAAGAGATCAGTATAAAGTTGTCTGACCTCCCCATATCCCCAGTGCTAGGTCATTTAACAGTTTGGTTAGTATCCTTTTTAAATTTTTTTTTTTTAACATTTACTTATTTTTGGGACAGAGAGAGAGAGAGACAGAGCATGAACGGGGGAGGGGCCGAGAGAGAGGGAGACACAGAAGTGGAAGCAGGCTCCAGGCTCTGAGCCATCAGCCCAGAGCCCGATGCGGGGCTCGAACTCACGAACCGCGAGATCGTGACCTGAGCTGAAGTCGGACGCCCAACCGACTGAGCCACCCAGGCGCCCATTAAGATTCCTACGAAGCACCTGGGTTGTGTGAACTTGTTTGAGAACCGGTTTAAAATTTGCCTATAATGACTAGGCATGCCTGTTAAGTTTCTCTGGCCTTGTGAACTGAGAAATTGTTTACGTAACACAGATGCATTTTAAAGTTAATCTGTATTTGAAAACATTTCCCAAAGTTATCTGAAGTTTTAGGAATATATTGTCTAAAAAACATGGCAGGGGAAGGGGGAAGTGAGGGGAAAGCTTTTGTTTAAAAGAAAAAAAAAAGCTTTAGTCACTGTAGAGCCGACTATCTCAGTTCTGCACATTAGAAAAACCTGTGGTGTTTAAAACCTGATGATGTGTGGGACCCACTGATTCTGATTTACTTCATCCAGGGGCCAGCCAACAGTTAACCCCAAGTAATTCTAATTTGCGTACTAATATATACTAAAATTTCCCTGTAGGTGGTTGCTTACATTTGAATTGATTTGTTACTTTATGGGAACTATAATTTGTAATATCAATATGCGTTTAAAAAAATTTTTTTTTAATGTTTATTTTTGAGAGACAGAGCTGGGGAGGGACAGAGAGAGAAGGAGACACAGAATCTGAAGCAGGCTCCAGGCTCTGAGCTGTCAGCCCAGACCCCGATGTGGGGCTTGAACTCAACCTGGCAGTCATGACCTGAAGCGAAGTCAGACACTTAACCGACTGAGCCACCCAGGTGTCCCCGTAATATCAGTATTTGTATTGAGAAGTTGATGCTCTTTGCAAATTTGTAAAAAATACTTTTTAGTAGCATGTATTTTGATAGAACTTGATATATTTCACAGCTAAAGTATATTACAAGTTAGGAAATAGACTTTACTGGTGTAGTAGGTGAAAAAACTGTTTTTATGTCTTGATAAGGCATCCAAGTCAAATATTGCCAATTAAGAAAGCATTATTCAGTTGGAACACAGACAAATAAAACCTTCGGGTAACCAAATTGATTTTGGTGATTTCTTATTTTTAGGGAAGAGTCAAATAGGATGAATATTGAACTCATTCTATTAAAAAAATGTTTTTTTTCTATAATACAGCCTGGCGTCATTTTTAGATTCAGCCTGGTCTCTGCATTTCTGAATCTTCAGTACTGTTTAGTCATAGTTATCTTTATAAGTTCATAAAGCACTACAAAACTGACCAGGAAAATACAGTTTTGTTCAGCATTCTGTGCTAAAGTACACAGATTTTTTTTTATGGCAGATGAATTGAGAAAAAATTCCTCTTAAGCCCTTGAATTGATTAGAATGTAAATTTCCCCCAGTGTTCTCTTTTGTTTCGTATAAGTAGTATTTTCATTGAGACAACTTAAAAAAAATGTGTATCTACTTAACTGCCTTAAGACAGAATAGAATACAGTATATAAAAGCACTCCCCAGCCATGAGCAAATGGAACCACACCCAGCAGTTGGAGTTGGCTGAGGTCTTAGTGTACTTACCATCACATATGATGATGTGTTTTCTCTGGCCTTGTCTGAATTAGGAACTTTAAAGACCACCAGCGAGAACAAGGCATGAAATGATATGCCTCTGTTTTTGGGTGTGTTGCTCTTGCCCTTTATTAAATGTGTTTCAAAAGGAGAGTGGAAAACTCAGGTCATAACTTTACCCTGAGTCATACACTATACTTAGTAGAAATGTTTCTGAAACTGAAGTTTATTTGCTTTTTGGAACTCTCTGAGCAGCAAAGATGAGCACTGAGGCTGGCTCTACTCTAGTGGTTCTTAACCCAGGGTGATTATGCCCCGGTGGGACATTTAGCAATTTCTGGGAACATTTTTGGGTCTTACAACCAGGGGGTAGCATTACTGGTATCTAGTGAGTAGAGGCCAGAGTTGCTGCTCGATATCCTGCAATGAATGGGATAGCTTCCCACAGTAGAGAGTTACCTGGCCCCAAATACCAGTAATGCCCAGGTTGAATAACCCTGATCTACACTGTCGAATTGATCAACTAAATTCTGTATGAATTTTCTGAAGTAGCAGTTGCAACTGCTTCCAGTTAACTAGTTTCATTGAATTTATCCCCGTTCAGGTGTGTTTTCAAATATTTGAGGGGAATTTAAACTTTTTTTCCTACGATGCTTTTCTAAGTTTGTTTATTTTGAGAGAGAGAGAGAGAGAGTGAGCGAGCGCACAATGGGGAGGGGCAGAGAGAGAGAGAGAGGGAGAGGGAGAGAGAGAATCCCAAGCAGGCTCTGCACTGTCAATGCACCAGCCTGACGGGCTCGATCTCACCAGCCAGATCATGACCTGAGCCGAAATCAGAAGTCAGATGCTTAACCGACTGACTGGGCCACCCAGGTGCCCCCCTATAATGCTTTTCTGATAGAAATTATTTGTTAGAAGTTATGTTTTCCATAGACCTGAAAAGCCCAGTTATGATTCAGTAGTCTCACCTATTTTTAATTTAGCCTGTGGAACTACGTTGTAAAAAGTCTTTTAAACGTTCAAAGTTAGATCGTTCTAGGAAGAGTTAATGCTGTAATTTGCTACGTCTCTACAAATGCTTCCCTGTGATAATTTGTTTCACCTGTTAAGTCTTTCAACTTTCCACTTGGGTTGTCTGCCTTTGTCATTTTGGTGCAGAGCTAAGTGTATTGAAAGCAGTTATCACAGAGATTATTTGAACAGGTGTATATAGACCTGTTGGTGAGTCCGGATTAAGGTGTGTTGTGCCAAAAGTAAAGGATAAATCAGTACTTTAAAAGTAATTGGAAAAAAGATTGTAGCTTCCACACAAACTGTTAAAAGACTTTAATTATCCAGATATTTTCAGCATTTCCCACATACCTGAAGTGATGGCTGTTTCAGTATTACTATGAGCTATTACAGCAATAATCAGAATTGGCAGTATGAAAGAGCATTTGTCCTACACACTTTTTTTTTGAACATAGGTTTTAAGTTCCCTTATATGTATATGGATGACAGATGTGACTATGGTCAGGCCACATCTCTATATGTGTACAAAAATGTCTCTGTTATTCATATAAACACAATACAGCCTTAGCTCTTCATATAAACGAACATTAACTGTTCATGTAAGTGAGCATTACTGTTGTGTCAGAGTAGATTTATAGATCTTGGGAAAGAATTGCTTCACTAAAGGGAGAAGGCATGTAAGGTTGCCACTTACAAGTTTTTTTCCTACCATTCCTGGAGGTTGGATCTTTAGAGTTTAAGATTCCTGAGAAGTGGGAGTCATTTCATTGCAATTAGGGGGAATCCCAATCCCCACCCAAAAAAAAAAAAACCCTCAAAACAAAACCCCAAACCTCGAAAGCTTTCGTGTGAATCCTTAGCAAGTTGCTTTAACGTTTTTATCGTTATAAATTTTGATCTGTTCTTTAGCCAGTCCTGTATAATTTAAATTACGCCAAGGGATGAATGGGTTACCTAGCAAGTTTGGCCGATTTAAATATCCAGGAAATTTTCAATTGTTAAAGAGCCATTGAATTTTAGAGCTAGAAAATCACTTCACCTAACTGCCTGGTTTTGTAGAGGAAACTGAGACACAGAGAAGTAAAATGATTTACTCATGCTGTTAAGAGTCATTGCAAAACTGGGCCCCAGTTGGGGAAGACCTTTCTCCTGTACATACTGCCTCACTAGAGTAACAACCTTTGCCAAAAGAGGAGCTTGAGTCATAGGAGGAAATGATAGGATTTGGGGATATGTAGTGTAAAGGAAGATAGAGTCGGGAGGTGTAGAGGCTGAGAGGTAGAGATTTCAGAGAAGTGGAACAATTGAGAGGATTCATTTTGATGACACTACAGGTAGACTCATGAAATGTTAGTACTGGAAGGGTTTCTAGAGGTTGAATCTTGACTCATCTCACAGTTGAGACCGAAGACTAGACATGCCCAGAATGACGCAGGTTGCTAGTGGTAGGACTGGAACAGGGACTCGTCTCTTGACGCCTACACCCGTATATTTCTACATATTACTTCTGAGAGTGAGGTGATGGTGGAATATCCAGGCGAATCTGTCCCTTAGGCAGTTTCACATTTGCACCTGAATGCAGGTTAGGAATTAATGAAGTTGCATCACCAACATAGAGGGTATAGCGAAATTCCAAGAATAAAGAGCTCATTGAGGGAGCGAATGAGAACCACAAGACTGAAGCAGAGTGCTGGCGTAACTCACAGGAGGCCAAAGAGAAAAAGAAGCAGCTGAAGGAGATGGGAAAGAGATTGGGTGGGAGCTAGGAATGGGCACTGTCTCTGAGTCCAAAGGTTTTCAGAAGTTCTAGAAGCAGGTGGCAGTTGTGTTGTCACACAGTTGAATGAGAATCAAGAAAGGGCCATTGGATTTGGCAAGAGGTCATTGATAAACCTGAGAATAGTTTCAACAGGGAGATTGAGAGGAAAGTCAGATTGCAAAGTGATGAGAAGGGAATGGGTAAATGGATGAAGACATACCTTCAAGGAGTTTGGCCGTGAAAGGAGACTGCAAGAGGGAAGAGAAGAAACGGATTTTTATTAAATACTTGACACGTACTATTGGGGTGAATGTGCACAATACTAGGAAACTTCTTCCTTTTAGATACTGGGACTGAATGTGACGGTTTCCCTACTTCCCAGAAGCTCCCAGCTGGGTAATAAGTCATGATCACAAATGCTAGTGTTGTAATGAGTGGAATAGTAGTAGGTATGAGGTTTTATTGGAAATAGGAAAGTGGGACCACTTTATTGAGTTCCTAATATGTGTTAGACTCTGCTTCGAAATGAGTATTCAATTTGTAAATAAATGGAGCTACAAGTGGTAAGAAATTTATCCATAGTCACATTGAGACTAGGTGGTGGGGTTTATTCAGTTTATTCAGTTATTATTATTATTTATTGGGTGCCCACTAGGTGTGGGCCTTGTTCTGGGATCTTGGGGGATCTAACATTGAACAAAAGAGGAAAAATTCCTGCCCTCATGGGGCTTACATTCTAGAGGGGAGAGAAGAAAGATTCAAGCCCTTCCCTCTGGATTCCAGAGCCTGTTTTCTTTTTAGTATATCAGGTAAAGTGATAGGCTCTGAGAGTCTGGGCTGGAAGGGATCAGGACAGAGGGAGTGTGAATGTGAGCGCCGAAGGATAATCGTTTGCCTGGAGTCAGGGGGGAGCTTGCATTTCAGAGGTGGGAACAAATGGTTGAATAGGTTGTACATTGGAAATTTTGGAATCCAGGCAGGACAGGACCTGAATCCTAAGTTTCTTCCAGTAGAAAGACCAGTGAATGTAAATCTGCCTGGGAAGATGAGGGGAGTAAGGAATTCGAGGAACCAAGGCAGTGGGGAGAACCGTGAACAACCTTGGCTTAGAGGATGGAGGTTTAGCTTTGAGCCATCAGTCCATAAAGTGTTTTGATAGCCCCTTGTGTAGTTGCTGTCGTGATGTGTTTTTGTGCTGTAACGAAGGTCAGCCCTAATGGATGAGGTCCTATCATTAAAGTGACTCTTGGGGACGGTGCCTAACTGGCAAGAAAGATTGGAGGTGGTATGGCCTAAGCTAGAGTATTGATGAAGGGATCTTAAGGGATCAGGGAGCCTGAGATATGCAGATAAATCAGCAAAGGACAGTTATCTTTTTATTTAAAACATTTATTTTTGTAGGTTTATTTAACTAATCTCTGCACCCCACGTAGGGCTCAGACTCACGACTCCGAGATCGTGAGTCACGTGCTCCTCCGATTGAACCAACCTGGTGCCTCTTTTTAAAAAAATTTGGGGGGGGGGGTACCTGGCTGATTCAGTCAGAGGAACATGTGATTCTACGCCCACGTGGGGTGTAGAGATTACTTAAGTAAATAAAATCTTTAATTTTTTTTTAAGACAAAAAGGACATTTATATAACATCTGGAAAGGTGTGAGTAGAAATAAAGTTTTTACTTGGAAGATCAATGATACTGTCTCTTTGTCTTAGGAAGTGAGAGAGAAAGATGATGTGGTGAAAAGAGAGCAACTCTGTTTAAATTGAATTATTGGTGGTGTGTACAGTTCAAAATGATTTTTCCCTTAAGTGGAACCAGACCAAAGGAACAAGATCTTTTTAAATGCAGTGTGCCCAGTAAACTGTTGTGAAGAGAAATGCAAGCTCACCCCGGGTCCTCCAACTAAACATAGCCTGGTTCTCTTCCTTTTCACTGGGCTGTAGGCGGAAAGAGGAAGAAATGAATGACGGTCTTACCGCCTTTGTTCTCCCAACTGGCCTTCTCCGTCGTCTTCATCTTCCCTTGAAGTACAGTTCATTGTGCACAACTGCATATGTTCTGGTCATCGGTTTATTCCATCTTGTCTGTAGCCCCAGGAACCTTACCTCCTGTGCCTGGTGCTCTGACAAAACCATCTGCATCCTCGGGGTCGTAGCTTTCAACCTATTCCAGAACATACGGTTCATTGTTTTTACAGTCGTTTATTGTGGGCCTGCTGTGTGTCAGAACGTCCACATTGCTCAGCAAACTTTAATGGTGGAATAGATGAAATTGAAAGAGCCAGCATCATGAACTTAATTGTGAAGTCCCCCGGGACTGTTGTACGGGTTACTGGGTTTGGCTGTATCTGAGAGAGCCTTCAAGTAAGTTTCATTCATTCATTCATGCATTCATTCACAGAACAGCGAGCCAGCATGGCGCTTCTGCCGCATGAAGCCCTAGGCCCTACCTCTCTTGTTGCTCCAGTGCTCCCGGGCGTTGCCCTCATGTGCCTGGTGCAGGATGACTCCCTCCCGCTGATGCATCCAGCTAGCAGGAAAGGGGGAAGTTGTTATATCGTTTCCAGTCAGAACTTAGGCACACGGTGATGGTCCTGCTGCAGGATTGGGTTGAAAACGTTTTTCTTTCCGGCAGTGTTATGCCCAGCTAAAAATTTGTTGCCATAGCAGGAGGGGAAAATGAATGTTGGGGGAGCGACCAGCCATCTCAGGGACCTTGTTTGGAACTGCTCTGAGTATTGCACAGTACTTAACACTGTGGCTTATCCATAAGGTCCGAATAAATTGTTCTTGTTAGTTCTTTTATATGAAAGATTGAAGGTCCTTAGTTCCTGGATTCACCTGCTATTGTGGCAATAAAAAGAACTGTGAGAGAATATTCACAGAAATGTTTCCTTTTATCCAGGCAGTAAAGGGAAAGAAAAATATTCCTATACATTTATCACAATGATACCATGACAGTTATTGTGTATTTATAACTTGTTTTCCAGTAGTCTGCCAAAAATTAAAAAGTGGCAAGACCCTTTTGTTGCTGACATTTTAAATATAAAAAGTGATCAGCAATTTCTTTAGCTTAAAGGGTGCAGTATGGCAGTCATGCTGTTTGTTGACTTTGCCTGCTGTGATCATGCAACCTTCAGTCCTTCCCAGACAAAAGTAACTTGGGAACCATATTTGTGATTTTGGCCATATCTGCTTACCTGTACAATGCTTTACTTAATATTTATCTTTCAATTTACTTTATTATTTTTAAAATTTTTTAATGTTTACTTATTTTTGAAAGAGAGAGAGAGAGAGAGAGAGAGCATGAGCAAGGGAGGGGCAGAGAAGGAGACACAGAATCTGAAGCAGGCTCCAGTCTCTGAGCTGTCAGCATAGAGCCCCATGTGGGGCTCGAACCCACAAGCTGTGAAATCATGACCTGAGCGGAAGTCAGATGCTCAACTGACTGAGCCACCCAGGTGCCTCTCAATTTACTTTAAGTTGATTCCCCTTTTAAACTTGCCATCCTTCTAAGCAATAGTCCGTTAAAACATGGTTTTGTTTCCTAATACACATTAAAATACATAATTATTAGAATAAAAATTGTCCTTTTAACTACATGGAAACATCTCCTTTAATGCCTGTGGCACATACTCACATTTAGGGAAATAGTGCTTTGCTTCATCCTTAAGCTACGCTTGTAGCTTTTTGTAAACTTTCCATAAATCCATAGCTACTAAGTGGCTCAGAATTTCTTTCTTTTTTTAAAATTAAGATTTTTTGTTCATTTTTGAGAGAGAAAGTGCAAGCAGGGGAGGGGCAGAGAGAGGGAGAGAGAATCCCACGCAGGCTCTGTGCTGTCAGCGCAGAGCCTGACACGGGGCTTGAACCCACGAATCGTGAGACCATGACTGGAGCCAAAGTCAGACGCTTAACCAACTGAGCCACCCAGGGGCCCCGGCTCTGAATTTCAAAGAATTAATATCTTTGTGCATTCAACTGTGTCAGGGAAACTACTAGTTAGTGCTTAATTTTGAGCTAAAGAATTAATTGCCCCTAAAATGTTGACTAGGTTATTAAAAGTGATCTGCAAGTCCTAGCCCTTAAACATCCTTTCAGGCTTTTCTCCAGAACTTGTTGGGCAAGATGTTTAGCTTTTGTAAGCTCTAGTATCCTTATATTAATTAATTAATTAGTTAATTAATTAATTAAATTTACATACAAATTAGCATATAGTGCAACAATGATTTCAGGAGTAGATTCCTTAATGCCCTTTACCCATTTAGCCCATCCCCCCTCCCACAACCCCTCCAGTAACCGTCTGTTTGTTCTCCATATTTATGACTCTTATGCTTTGTCCCCCTTCCTGTTTTTATATTATTTTTGCTTCCCTTCCCTTAAATCCTCATATGAGTGAAGTCATAAGATATTTGTCTTTCTTTGACTAATTTCACTTAGCATAATACCCTCCAGTTCCATCCACGTAGTTGCAAATGTCAAGATATTCCTTTTGATTGCCGAGTAATATTCCGTTGTATCTGTATGCCACATCTTTATCCATTCATCCATCGATGGACATTTGGGCTCTTTCCATACCTTGGCTATTGTTGATAGTGCTGCTATAAACATTGGGGTGCATGTGCCCCTTTGAAACAGCACACCCGTATCCCTTGGATAAATACCTAGCAGTGCAATTGCTGGGTCATAGGGTAGCTCTATTTTTAGTTTTTTCAGGAACCTCCATCCTGTTTTCCAGAGTGGCTGTACCAGCTTGCATTCCCACCTAGTATCCTTGTTTTTAAATACAGGGCGGTATTATTTACCTCATAGGATTGTTCTGAGGATTAAATTAAATGTATGTAAAAGGCTTAGCAGTGGCGGGCATCCTTTCTACTGTTGATGGACATTTGGATTGTTTCTGGTTTTGGACTATTTTGAATAAAGCTGATGTGAATGAACATTCTTGTATTTCTGTCTTTTGGTAGACATAAGCATTTATTTCTCTTACATACCTAGGAGTAGAATTGCTAGATGGTAGGTATGTCTAGTTTTAATAGATATTGCCAAGAAGATTTCCAGAGTGGTAATATTCTCATCAGAATGTGTGTGAATATTCCAGTTGTACCATATCCTCTCCCACAGTTGATATTGTCTGTCTTTTAAATTTTAGCCTTTCAGATGGACGGCTGATGGTATCTCATTATGGTTTTAATTTATGTTTTCTTTGCTAAGTAATGGTATGGAACCACCTCTTTATATGATTATTGACCATTTGGATATCCTTTTTTCATGAAGTGCCTTTTGCTTATTACTATTTTAAAAATTGGAATATTTGTCCTTTTCTTATGGATTTCTGTATTCATTCTGGATGTGAGTTTTTGGAACAGGTATTGTGAATATTTTGTCCTAGCCTGTGGCTTTCATATTTACCTAATGATGTCTTTTAATGAGCAAAAATTCTTAATTTTATCATGGAGTCTAATTTGTCATTTTTTTCTTTTATGGTTAGTGCTTTTGTGTTGTTTAAGAAGGTTTTGCTTTTCCCATGTTCAAAAATACAAATTTAAAAAAAAGATTTGAAACTTAATATTTTTCTCTCCAACAATCTAGGTGATGCCATGGAGACTGGAAAGCCTGGTCCAGTGCAGGTTGTTTTGGTTCAGAAAGACCAGCATTCCTTTGAGCTAGAAGAGAAAGCTTTGGCCAGCATTCTCTTGCAGGACCACATCCGAGACCTTGATGTGGTGGTGGTGTCCGTGGCTGGTGCCTTCCGAAAGGGCAAATCCTTCTTTCTGGACTTTATGCTACGATACTTATATTTCCAGGTAAGTAAGAATTATTTCATCTCAGGTTAGAAAATGAGACTTTTGTGTCCAAAAGAGCAAGATAAGCTCATGGATTATCCTTGATGTGCAAAATTACTCAAAATTTAAGATTTAATGGATATTGCTTATTTCTCCTGTAGAAGGAAGGTGGCCGTTCAAATTGGTTGGGTGACTCAGAAGAACCGTTAACAGGATTTTCATGGAGAGGGGGCTCTGACCCAGAAACCACTGGGATTCAGATCTGGAGTGAAGTTTTCACCGTGGAGAAGCCAGGTGGGAAGAAGGTAAGGAAGAACAGACTTTTAAATGAACAAAAACAACAAAATGGGAACTTTAATGTGTACTCTGATAATTCAGTTAAAAATAATATTTATCCAGGGTCATCTGGGTGGCTCAGTCGGTTGAGCGTCTGACTTCAGCTCAGGTCATGGTCTCATGGTTCATGAGTTCAAGCCCACATCGGGCTCACTGGCTGTCAGCCTGTAGGCACAGAGCCCGCTTCGGATCCTCTGTCTCTCTCTGTCTCTGTTCCTACCCCACCCGTGCATTCTCTCAAAAATAAACATTAAAAAAAAAAAAAAAGAATAAAAAGGTTTGTTAAATGGTACCAGAGTAGTATTTAATCTAGATCTATTTAGTCCTCACCACCCACTACTCTTCTGAGTACTCTAGAATTATGGGACTTTTCAGTCTGGCTGAGGGAACAGGCCTGTTCTTGGCTGTCTGTGCGCGGGGTACTGTTCCCTCTGAACCTTTTGGATGGTTGTTTCTCGAGCCTCAGGTAGTGTCCTCATGCACACGTGCTTGTAAGTACTCAGCTGAACTCTTGATGTGGACCCTCTGCAGATCCCTGGGGTTTGTTGTATCTCTCTCTGCCTGGGAATTCCAGCTTTCTTGGTCTCCCTGACTCTCAGCTGTGTCTCTTCAACTCAGGGAATCTGTCGGGTTCTGCCTGGGTTTCCTTTGCCCGAGCCTTGGCCGGTAAGCTGGGACAACGGACGGGCTCACCTTACCTGTTGCCTTTCCCTTGAGGATCATTATCCTTTGTTACCTGATGTCCAGTGTCTTGAACTGCCTTTTCATGTATTTTGTTCTTTTTTCGTTTCAGGTAGGAGGGTAATTTCAGTCTCTTACTCCATTTTGGTGGGAAGTGGAAGCCCAGTCTTCCCATTTTAGAGATGCCAGAAAGAGACCCAGGGAGTTAAGGCCTGCAGTGGGTAATACAGGGGCTTTTCGGTCAGACATTACAACAAGGCCCTACAACTGTTCATTTCTGTGTTTTTCAGTATCATTGCTCTCTTTCTA
This sequence comes from Acinonyx jubatus, assembly GCF_027475565.1. Classification (NCBI taxonomy): domain Eukaryota; kingdom Metazoa; phylum Chordata; class Mammalia; order Carnivora; family Felidae; genus Acinonyx; species Acinonyx jubatus. The sequence goes on from NC_069390.1 coordinate 8,451,868, forward strand.
CATTTCTGATAGTGTATGGTAGATGCTTTCATAATTTTCTTTCCAGGAATATGTAATTATTTTTGACTTCGTGATTTTGTAGAACTGGTGGATCTGATTCTTATTTTGGGGGGCAACTGGTGTGTTATTTTTTCATAATAGTTTAGGAAGTCTCTACAAAGTTAGTAGTAAGCAAGCTTTGCTTTTAGTTATCTGACATTTGTAGTGCCCTCATTTTATCTTGTTGAATTGACTCCCATAAAGCTCATTGTTTTTTGACATCATTTTGGCTTCCTCACCTTTAAAAAAATTAATAATTTTACTTATTTATTTTTTGAGATGATTATTTATTTATTTATTTATTTATTTATTTAAAATTTACAACCAAGTAAATTTAAGTTAGCATATATTAGTTAGTTAGCATATAGTGCAACAATGATTTCAGGAGTAGATTCCTTAATGCCCCTGACCCATTTAGCCCATCCCCCCTCCCACAAACCCTATAGTAACCCTCTGCTTGTTCTCCATGTTTAAGAGAAACAAAACACATTTATGTTTTACCCCCTCCCTTGTTTTTATATTATTTTTGCTTCCTTTCCCTTACGGTCATCTGTTTTGTCTCTTAAAGTCCTCATATGAGTGAAGTCATATGATATTTGTCTTTCTCTGACTAATATCACTTAGCATAATACTCTCTAGTTCCATCCATATAGTTGTATATGGCAAGATTTCATTTTTGATTGCTGAATAATATCCCATTGTATATATATATTTACCACATCTTCTTTATCCATTCTTCCGTCAATGGACATTTGGGCTCTTTCCATACTTTGGCTATAGTCGGCAGTGCTGCTATAAACATTGGGGTGCTTGTGCCCCTTTGAAACAGCACGCCTGTATCCCTTGGATGAATACCTAGTAGTGCAATTGCTGGGTTGTAGGGTAGTTCTGGTTTTAATTTTTTTGAGGAACCTCCATCCTGTTTTCCAGAGTGGCTGCACCAGTTTGCATTAATAGACTTTATTTTTTGGGCCAATTTTAGATTTATGGAAAAATTGATCAGAAACTGCTGAGTTCTCATACTCCCCTTCCCATCTGCCAGTTTCCCCCTATTGTTTATATCTTGTTTTAGTGTAATGCATTTTTTATAATTAATGAACCAATATTGATATATTGCTATTAACCAAAGCCCACAGTTTACATTAGGATTCCCTCTTTGTGCTCTACATTCTGTGGGTTTTGGTAAATGTATACTGATATGCAGCTACCATTATTGTGTCAGACAGAATCCTCTGTGCTCCACCTGTTTGTTCCTGCCTCCTCCCCCCCCCCCCCCCCCCCCCCCCCCCCGCCTCCTCTCAGAACTGGCAACCTCTGATCTTCTGTCTCCATAGTTCTGCCTTTTCTGGAAAGTCATATAGTTGGAATCATACAGTCTGTAGCCTTTTCTGATTGGCTTCTTTCCCTTAGCAATGTACTTTTATGGTTCCTCACCTTTTTTAATGACTTGATAGCTCATTTCTTTTTATTCCTGAATAATATTCCATTATATGGATGTTCCACAGTATCTTCACCTACTGAAGGACATCTTGTTTGCTTCCAGGTTTTGGCAATTATGCAGTCAAATGCCCTACCCCTGAGCTATACTCCCAAGTTTTGGCAATTACGAATAAAGCTGCTGGAAGCATTTGTGAGCAGGCTTTTGTGTGGATGTCAGTTTCAACTCATTTGAGTAAATACCAAGGAGTGTGATCGTTAGATTGTATGTAAGGCGATGTTTCGTTTTGTAAGAAACCGCCAAACTGTCTTCCAAAGTAGCTGTATCATTTTGTACTGTTTCAAGCAATCATGCAAGTTCCTGTTGTTCCACATACTCGTCGGCATTTAATGTTGTCCATCTTCTTGATTTTGGCCATCCTAATAGGTGTGTAGAGGTATCTTGGTGTTGTGTTTCCTACCTCTTTAAAAAACATTATGTTCAGACATTCAACAGGATCAGGAGTGCTTTCAGAAATCAATATAATATTGTATAAATGCCATACTAATAAGCAGTTTTTTTAGAAGTTTCCCAAATAAAAGTTTCACATGATTGTCTTTTTTTTTTATTTTTTTTTTAAACTTTTATTTATTTTTGAGAGACAGAAAGAGAGCATGAGCAGGGGAGGGTCAGAGAGACAGGGAGACGTAGAATCCGAAACAGGCTCCAGGCTCTGAGCTGTCAGCACGGAGCCTGACATGGGGCTCAAACCCACTACTGTGAGATTATGACCTGAGCCAAAGTTGGATGCTTAATTGACTGAGCCACCCAGGCATCCCATGATTGTCTTACTTAAAAAAAAAAAAAAAAAAATGTTTACTTATTTATTTTTGAGAGAGGAAGAGGGAGGGAGAGGGAGGAGCAGAGAGAGAGGGAGACAGAATCTGAAGCAGGCTCTGTGCTGTGCTAACAGTGCAGGGGTTCGAACCCACGAACCGAAAGACCATTACCTGACCTGAAGTCGGATGCTTAACTGACGGAGCCATTCATGAGGCACTCCATGATTGTCTTAACTTTTTAATATACTTGGTGAGATTTTAGCTTAGCACTTACCTGGATAAAAATGTAGATAATTTATTTATACTTTTTAGTTGAAAATCTTTTAAATATGTAACTTGTGTCTTCTTTTTAACTGTTATGTAGTAATTATATGAATGTCTTATTTTATCCATTTACCTACTCCATTAAATTAAATAAAGGCCATTTAGATGGTCTCCTTTTAAAAAAATTTTTTTTTTAATTTTTATAATCCTTGCTACAGTGAACAATCTGATAAATCTCTCCTTGAGTAAATGTGCAAGCATGACCCCAAGCCATAGTTTTTGAACTCTGTCCATGACCCATGAAGGGTAGAGAAATCAATTTATTGGCTCATGACCAGTATTTAAAAAGAAAGAACTAGAACAGAGCAGAAAGTATCAGAGTGCAGTGTGCATACACATTTAGTTTCAGCTTTGTGTATGTGTGTAATGTATTCAGTCATGATGTTAAATATATTTCTTTCTTTGGGTCCTGGTCCAGAACATTAGAGAGCCACGTGGCAGTGCATTTGCTAGGTCTGAGAATGCCCATTTCCCCTTTTCTAGCTGCTACTAAATTGTTCTTGACTGTGGTTGTGACAGTTCACCATTTCACTATGTGATACGAGAATACCATTTCCCCAGACATCCAGCAGTTTATCTGAGCGTACATGTGACTCCTGTTCTGCAAGAGCTTCTCTTTAGCATTTTGTTTCCCCATTTGCCTTATTTTTCTTTTTGTAAATATATGCCATGATGAGCTCTTTTTTATTGAGATATAATTCACATATCATAAAAGTCATCTTTTAAAAGTATATAATTTAGGGGTACTTGGGTGGCTCGGTTGGTTAAGCACCTGACTCTTGATTTCTGCTCAGGTCATGATCTCTGGGTTCATGGGATCGAGCCCCACGTCAGGCTCTGCACTGACAGCACAGAGTCTGCTTGGGATTCTCTCTGTCCCTCTCTTTCTGCCCCTCCCCTGCTCGCTCACTGTCTCTCTCTCAAAATAAATATTTTTTTTAAAAGTGTATAATTCAGTGGTTTTTTTATCTACTCATGAGGCTGTGCAAGGATCACTATTGTCTAATTCCAGAACATTTTCATCACCTCAAAAAGAAACCCAGTACTCATTAGCAGTCATTCCCCCATTTCCCTCTTTTCACAGCACCTGGCCACTCTTGATCTACTTTCCCTCTCCACGGATCTGTTTGCCTGCTCTGAACATTTATTTCATACAAATGGAATCATACAATATGTGGTTCTTACGTCTGGCCTCTCCCCACTCCCAGCCCAGCGCCCTCAACACCCGTCCGTGGCGTAGCATCATGAATGCTTCATTTCTTTTCGTGGCTGAGTAATACTCTGTTGTATGGACGTGTCACACTTTATCTTTTCGTCATTTGAAGGATATTTGGGTTATTTTTACTTTGTGGGTATTATGAGTAATGCTACCATGAGCATTCATGTACAAGTTTTCATGTAAACATAGGTTTTCTTTCTCCTTGTTTTTACTGTAGTTAAGAGCATTTAACATGAGATCTACCTTGTTAGAATTTTAAGTGCATAATATAATGCTGTTAACTGTAGGCAGTAGGCTGTGTAGCAGATTTTGAGAACTCGTCCATCTTGCGTAACTAAAACTTTATACCCATTAAACAGCGCCCATTTAGCCTTCTCCCCAGCCAACCACCATTCTCTTCTCTGTTTCCTTGAGTTTGACTATTTTAGATGTCTCATGTCAGTGGAATCAGGCAGCATTTGACCTTCTGTGACTGGCTTATCTCAGTATCCTCTACACTAAATTGGTAGATGGCAAAAATTCACGGGCGCTAATTGAGGAGAAAGAGATGCCCGGAAGCGTACTTTGGCAATACGGCAATGACCTTGCTTGGTTCCTACTGGACCTGGGAGAGATCGAAGGTTGTCATGTATGGCAGGATTTCCTTCCTGTTTAAGGCTCAGTAGTATTCCACTGTAGGTAGATACCACATTTTCTGTATTCCTTCATCAGTTGATGACCATGGGAGCAATGACCATAGGAGTCGAGATATCTTGAGATACTGATTTGAATTCTTTTTGGGTATATGCCCAGAAGAGGAATTGCTGGATCATAAGGTAGTTCTATTTTTAATTTTTTTAAAAAGTTTTTCATGTATTTTGATAGAGATAGCATGTGCAAGTGGGGAAGGGGCAGAGAGAGAGAGAATCCCAAACAGGCTCTGCACTTGACAGCATGGAGCCTGATTTGGGGCTCGACCCATGAACCGTGAGATTAAGAACTGAGCTGAAACCAAGAATCGGATGTTTAACTGACTGAGCCACCCAGGCCCCCTCCACTGAGCCACTCTGACTGGTGTGGGTGATACTTCATTGTGGTTTTGATTTTCATTTCCCTGATTATTAGTGAATGATATTGAGAATCTTTTCATGTGTCTATTGGCCATCTGTATGTCTTCTTTGGAAAAATGTCTATTCAGATCATCTACCTACTTTTTTTTTAATGTTTATTTGAGAAAGAGAGAGAGAGAGAGAGAGAGAGAGAGACAGAGCAGAGGGGGAGGGGCAGAGCGGGAGACACAATCCGAAGCAGGCTCCAGGCTCCGAGCTGTCAGCACAGATCCCAATGCGGGGCTTGAACTCACGAACCGTGAGATCATGACCTGAGCTGACGTCAGACGCTTAACCGACTGAGCCACCCAGGCGCCCCTCCTCTACCTACTTTTTAAAATTTTTTTTTTTCAACATTTATTTATTTTTTGGGACAGAGAGAGACAGAGCATGAACGGGGGAGGGGCAGAGAGAGAGGGAGACACAGAATCGGAAACAGGCTCCAGGCTCTGAGCCATCAGCCCAGAGCCCGACGTGGGGCTCGAACTCCCGGACCGCGAGATGGTGACCTGGCTGAAGTCGGAGGCTTAACCGACTGCGCCACCCAGGCGCCCCCTCTACCTACTTTTTAATCAGATTGTTTGCTTTTTAGTGTTGAGGTATATAAGTTCTATATATATACTTTAGATATTAATCCTTTATTGGATATATCATTTGTAGATATTTTCTCCTATCTTCTCCTATTCAGTAATGCCTTTTTGGTTTTTCGGTTGTTTCCTTTGTTGTGCAGTAGCTTTTTTTTTTTTTTTTTTTTTTCAATTTAAAAATTTTAAATTTCATTTGTTCAAAAGCTTTTTATTTTGGTTCATTGTGGCTTTGATTTACATTTGTGTTTCCATAATGACTAATGATGTTGAGAATTTTTTTGTTTAAAAAAATTTTTTTTTTTTAACGTTTATTTATTTTTGAGACAGAGAGAGACAGAGCATGAACAGGGGAGGGGCAGAGAGAGAGGGAGACACAGAATCCGAAGCAGGCTCCAGGCTCTGAGCTGTCAGCACAGAGCCCGACGTGGGGCTTGAACTCACGGACCGCGAGATCATGACCTGAGTTGAAGTCGGACGCTTAACTGACTGAGCCACCCAGGCGCCCCTGTTGAGAATATTTTTATGTACTTCCTAGCCACTTGCATATTTTCTTGGGAGAAATAACTATTCAAATAAAATTCATTTTTTAGTTGGATCATTTGTCTTTATTGTTGAATTGTTCTTTATATACTTTGAATACTAGACCTTTGTCAACATAATTTGCAGTTATTTTCTTTTATTCGATAGGTTGTCTTTTAATTTTCTTAAAAGTGTCTCTTGACGTGCAAAAGTTTTAGTTTTAATGAAATCTAATTTGTGTACTTTTTTTTTGTTTGCTTGTGCTTTGTGTTCAAGCAACCTTTACTAAACCCAAGATCATGAAGATCTTGGAAATACCTCTGTTACCTAAGGGTTTTGTGGTTTTAGTTCCTATATTTAGGTTTTTGATCCATTTTGAGTTAATTTTTGTAGGTGATGTGAGGTAGGGATCCTTTTGTGTGTGGATATTCATTTGTTTCAGCTATAATTGGTGTTGATTACTCAGTTTGACAGTATGCTCTTCAGAAAATGGATGTGTGGAAAGGATAAAGCTTTCATGTCTGTCACTAGGTTTCAGTGTATTGAGGCTAGAAACTTTATTTGCTTTGATTTATTTTTATGCATAATACTTCCTTTACAAAAATTTTTTTTAACGTTTATTTATTTTTGAGAGAGACAGAGACAGAATGCAAGTGGGTTGGGGGAAGAGAGAGAGGGAGACACAGAATCCGAAGCAGACTCTAGGCTCTGAGCTGTCAGTACAGAGCCCAACGCGGGGCTCGAACTCACGAGCTGTGAGATCATGACCTGAGCCGAAGTCAGATGCTCAACTGACTGAGCCACTCAGGTGCCCTGATGCATAATACTTTCTTTTGCGTGGATTTTTTTATATCTCTTCTATCACAGTAGTGGGTTGGGTATCTGAAAATAAACTCAGAAACATAATATGTGATTACTAGGACCTGATCTATGAATTACATAAAGTAATAATCATTTCTGTGAACAAAAATGCCTGAATGATTGACTAGGTAGGTGAGCTAATCGGTCTCAACATTGGACTTTTTTTTTTTTTAATTAATGTTTATTCATTTTTGAGAGAGAGCGTGAGTTGGGGAGGGTCAGAGAGAGAGGGAGACACAGAATCTGATGCAGGCTCCAGGCTCTGGCCTGTCAGCACAGAGCCCGACTTGAACTCATGAACCAGGAGATTGAGCCAAAGTCAGATACTTAACCAACTGAGCCACCCAGGCGCCCCAACATTTGACTCTTAATTGGTGGGCATTTTCCCCTTCCATACGTATTGCTCTGTAGGCCTCTGTTTCATACCATCTCATCAGGTCAGAGCAGATAATCTTCTCCAGGAAGATTCTCTGATCAAGACAAAGCCCCTAAAGAACTACTTTTCTGTGGAATTTACGAACAGGTGCCAAAGCCTCATTTACATGTCACCTGGACTTTTCAATTTCTTTTTTACATTTTTCCCTTTCTCACTCTTACCTTGCTGGTTTTTTCGTTTCTCTTAGGTTGCAGTTGTTCTGATGGATACCCAGGGGGCATTTGACAGCCAGTCCACCGTGAAAGACTGTGCCACCATCTTCGCTCTAAGCACCATGACCAGTTCTGTGCAGGTGACACCACTTGCTTAAGATAAAAGTTTGCAGAGGAAATAAGATAAATGGAGTATATCTATTTTCAGTTATTGTTCTGTTATCAGAATCCCTAGGTGACATGTAAGTGTTCTTTTTAGACTGCAGATAGACGTTAAGCTCTTAGAAGCTCAAAAAGGAGCTTAAACTGTTTTTCCACTTTGGTCGTAAGTATTTATAAAATACGCCAAAAAAAGTCTGGAAAGTGGAAATTGAAATCACATTAATTACATCACACAGGAACTGGAGATTTGAAAGAACTTAGGAAAACTGTATTTTAAGCAATAAAGGAAGAATTATGTGATTCCAACCTTATATGCGTCGTTTCCCAAAAGAGAGATAATATTACTGTTTGGACAGACCTTGGGTACTTCTGTGCAAACCTTTAGTTGTACAAGGCTTCTCTTCAGTGCTTTTGCTTATTTGGGGTTCCTTTCAAGTAAGCTAGAGTGGTATCAATCTGGATTTTTGTTTTCTAGATTTATAATCTGTCCCAGAACATTCAGGAAGATGATCTTCAGCAGCTACAGGTATATATTCATCATAAAAGTCTTAATGTCATAATGTATCATTTAAAAGTTTTGAGACTAAGAAATATTTTACAGCTGAGTAGTTATAGCAATAGATTGAATGGTGGGGGAAAGTTTTTGGCTCACAGCGGTCCGGTCCTGTTACTGCTGGGTGATGAGGCAAGGCCTTACTGAGTTGAGCACGGAACCCAAGAAAGTGGGCGAGTAAGTTCTGCAGCTATATCTGGGGGGGTGGGGAGTAGTGGTGCAGGAGACGGGGCAGCAAGACGACCTGGGGTGGAGGGTGCTTGGCAGGACTGAAGAGCAGCAAGGAGGCCAGTGGCTGGGACTGGGAAGTGTGACAGGAGGAGGCTTAGCGACGACGTCAGCGAGGCATTTAGGTCCTGCTGATGCTCGGCTTTTGCAAGGGCTCGGGCTCTTCCTCTGGGGCAGGTGGGAGCCGTGTGTTGAGCAGAGTAGTGATGTTAGGTGAGCAGAGGGTCGCTCTGGCTGCTGCATTTGGGATAGATTTTTAGGGACAGGCGTGCATTCAGTGAGGCCGGTTGTGAAGCTGTTGTAGTAATCCAGGTGAGGCTCAATAAGTCCGTGTTTGTAAAATGCGTAGCTTTGTGTGCCTGGAAAAGAGTATGTGCTTAATAACTGCGAGCCATTGTTTATCATTACTGTCACTACCTACGGTTAATTACTCGCGGTCTTCTATTCGCCACGCAGCGGTCCTTCTATGTTCGTCCTGTAAAATACTGTCCCGTGGCGACTCCAGAGTGGGATGCAATTCTTAGCATGTCTTTCTGATTCCACCTGTCCCATTGACGTTCAAGAAAACACATCGGCATACAGAGGAATGAGGGTGTCATTTATTATGGGGATTACCTGGAGTTAGTTCTAACTTATAGTCCTGTAAAAAGCAAAGAACATCCTTCCTCAACCTTGGCCTGTACCTGGTGACTGGTGTTTCTGCACCGGGGCCGCGACTCAGTGGTTGAGAGAGCTGTTGTTCTTAAACGCGTCTGTCAAAACTTGAGTTCGACACCTTTTCCCCTGAAACGGATTCCTCTCTAGACTCCTGCCTTCCGCACACGTTTCTGAATGTCTACCTCGTGTGACGCGGTGCACCCGGTGCTGTAGACACAGTAATGCTCGAGGCAGACGTCACTGTGTGTGGATTGTGTCATCCGGTCAGCGAGAGGTCATAAATGCGTAGGCGTGGGTGACGGGTGAGGGCTGCTGTAGCCAAGGACCGCAAACGAGGGGACTCACACAACACAAAATTATTGGGTCACGGTTCTGGAGTCTGGAAGTAGAAGTCCAGCTGTCCACAGGGCCATGCCCTCTCTGAGCCTGTGGGGAAGAGTCCGTTCCCGCCTCTTCCTCGCTTCTGGCCGTCCTCGGCATTCCTTGGCTTTGTAGACTTTCAGTCTCTGCCCCTGTCTTCCCTCCGTGCGTCTCTTTGTCTTCACCTTGCATTCTTCCCCGTGTCTGTATTACTTTTTCTCATAAGGACCCCAGTCATATTGGCTTAGGGCCCACGCTAATGACCTCGTCTTAACGTGATCACCTCTGTGAGGACCCCGTTTCCAGTAGCGTTTCCTGGTGGAGATGCTTTCTTCACTCTATGCCGTCTTCATAGAGGCTGAATTTAGCTCTATAAATTAGTAATACATTATCTGTCACCGTAGTAGTTTCTTTATTCTTAAAAGTGAAGTGTATTCCTTATGACATTAGAAATGATGTTCTAAAAAAGTGATGATGTTCTTGCAAAAAATTGGACACCTTGGATAGATTGAACTCCTCCTTCACCACACGGATCAGGTTTGAATGTATCCTTTCTGTTCTTTTTCTTTGTAAGCACATATATATCCCTATAGAAAATAGGTAACGTGACTACATGCCTTATGCAAACTCTTTGAGACTATGTGTGTTTTGGAATTTGAAATTTTTTGGACTTTAAATATATATTTTTTAACATTTATTCATTTTTGAGAGACAGAGTGGGAGAAGGGGAGGGGCAGAGAGCGGGGGAGGGGCAGGGGAGACACAGAATCTGGAGCAGGCTCTAGGCTCCGAGCTGTCAGCACAGAGCCCGATATGGGGCTTGAACCCATGAACCACGAGATCATGACCCAAGCTAAAGTCGGATGCTCAACCGACTGAGCCACCCAGGCACTCATAAATTTTTTGGATTTTAGATAGAGAAATATGATGCATATAAGCATGAGGTTGAGGACAGTAATAGACATTCAGGTAATACCTTCTAATAAAACATTTTAGTATTTCTGCAGTGAAAGGTATGTCTGATAGATGAAATGGGACAAATAAAGCTTAGAAAAAGCCTCACATCAGTTCAAGGCAGGTTTTCCTCCAAATGAGTTTGCCACCTAACTTGGGTTTTCAGAACTTGTTGGATTTCAGAATTAGGTAGGAGAGATCATGGGTTTTGTACAGTTTTGTATGTGTGTTTTTGTCTTGTTTATATGTGGTATTTTGTATGTTTTACGTGCTTTCTTTTTTTAAGTATCATTTTATTGTTTTGATAAAGTAATATATATATAATGTATATGCACAAAATAATGTATATACATACACATATGTATATATACTACATACACACACATAGTGGAAAAGTCCGTAGAATTGCAGCGTTCATAATAAAAAAGAACATTCTTTTGACCTCCTAGTTCGTTCTCCAGAGGTAACCACTTGTGCTTTGGGCTGTGTCTTCTGCTGTTTGCTTCTGAATGTTTAAAGAACATGCTTATACTGTTCCTTCTGGATTATTACAATTGAAATAGTCATAGCTTCTTGTGCAGAATTAGAATTTAGCATCTTTACCACTCTCTCACCCTCACCCATTGGCTTCCTTCCCCTCGTCCTTCCAATAGGTAGGTCACAAGTTGTAGCTAAAAAGGTATTTGTATTTGCGTTATTGTATGGGTATTTTTCTATGTTTTCATCACTGACGTTTCTTGTGAATTATGGTTGCATTTCTTGTAATGAATTACCTGTTTTTTTTTGTTGTTGTCGTCATTAGTTTAGTGTTCTGTGTGCTTATCACTAATGTATCTCAAGGGATAAACTCCTAAAACCTCTCAGTATGACCTACACACTTAGGCTCTGGTTTTGTGTTTTGTGTTTTGTTTTTTTTTTCTTTTTTCCCCTTGGGGAGGCCTCATGCCTGGTCACAGTGTTCTCCTCTCCCCTGGACTGCCTCCTTTAGGCCTGGTGCACAGCTGTCCCACTGTCAATTTCTTTCTTTCTTTCTTTCTTTCTTTCTTTCTTTCTTTCTTTCTTTCTTTCTTTCCTTCCTTCCTTCCTTCCTTCCTTCCTTCCTTCCTTCCTTCCTTCCTTTCTTCCTTCTTTCTTTTTTTAATTTTAAATTTTATTATGTTTTCCCTCATGATGAAAACATTTATGATATGTCTTTGCAGCTTTGAAATATACAATGCCATATTAGTAACTATAGCCACCATGTTGTACATTGCTTCCCTATGACTTATGTATTTTATAGCTGGAAGTTCATACTTTTTTTTTTAAGATTTTATTTTTAAGTAATCTCTATTCCCAACATGGGGCTCAATCTCATAACCCTGAGATCAAGAGTCGCATGTTCTACCAACTGAGCCAGCCAGGCGCCCCTGGAAGTTTATACTTTTTAACCCCCTTCACTTTCTTTCCCCTACCCTCGCTCCACCTTTGTATCCATACGCTTGTTTTTAAATTTGTTCAGATTCCACATACAAGTGAGATCACATAGTGTTTGTCTTTGTCTTAGTAAAACAGTACAGTGCCTACAAGGCCCATCCATATTGTTGGAGACAGCAAAATTGCCTTCTTTTTTATGACGAATAATATTCCACTGAATTTTGCACCACATTTTTTGTATCCATTCAAACATGGATGGATACTTAGGTTGCTTCCATATCTTGGCTATTGTAACTAAAACTGCATTGACCGTGGGGGTGCATATGTTTTTTTGAATTACTGTTTTCGCTTTCTTCAGATAATTACCCAGAAGTGGAATTGCTAGATCATATAGTAGTTTCATTTTTAATTTTTAGAGGAGCCTCCATACTGTTTTTCATAATAGATGCACCAATTAAATTCTTACCAACAGTGGACAAGGGTGCCCTTTTTGCCACGTTCTTGCCAACACTTATTATTTCTTTTCTTTTTTGATAAACATTCATTCATCACACTGATGAGGTAATATATCATGGTTTTTATTTTCATTTCCCTGGTGATTATTGATGGTGAACATGAATAATTCGTGTACCCATTGGCTATCAGTATATCGTCTTTGGGAAAATGTCTGTATAGATTCTCTGCCCATTTTCTAATTGGATTATGGTTTTTGTGGGCATGTGTTGTTTGTGTTTTCTTTTTTTGTTATTTTGGCTGTTGAGTTATATAAATTCTTTTTTATTTAAAAAATTTTTTAATTTATTTAATTTAAAAATTTTTAAGAAATGCTTATTTCTTTTTTAAGAAATTTAATGTTTATTTATTTTTGAGAGTGTATGCCTGTACGCTGGTGGGGGAAGGACAGAGAGAGAGGGAGACCGAGGCTCTGAGGTGGGCTCTGTGCTGACAGCAGAGAGCCCAATGCGGGGCTTGAACTCCCAAACCGTGAGATCATGACCTGAGTCAAAGTTGGATGCATAACTGACTGAGCCACCCAGGCACCCCTTAAATGTTTATTTTTATGTATTTTGAGAGAATGAGTGTGTGGGAGGGAGGGGCAGAGAGAGAGGGAGGGGAGGGAAGGGGAGAGAGAATCCCAAGCTGTTAAAAAACCCGTGAACCATGAGATCGTGACCTGAGCCTAAATTGAGAGTCAGACACTGACTGAGCCACCTGGGTGCCCTGAATTCTTTATATACTTTGGCTATTAACCCTTCATCTGATATATGATTTTAAATTATTTTCTCTCATTTAGTAGGTTGCTTTTTCATGTTGTGAGTATTTTTCTAATTCCTGTGCAGCTTTTTAGTTTGGTGTGGTCCCACTTGTTTATTTTGGCTTTTGCTGCCTTTGCTTTTGTTGCCAAATCCAAAAAATTGTCGAGACTGATGTCAAGGAGCTTACCACCTGTGTTTTCTTCACAGAGTGTTAGGGTTTCAAGTTTTAAGTCTTTGATCCATTTGGAGTTAATTTTTGTGTCTGGTGTTAGATAGTGGTCCACTTTCATTCTTTTGCATGTGGCTGTCCGGTTTTTCCACCACCATTTGTTGAAGAGACTGTCTTTTCCTCATTGTATATTCTTGGCTGCTTTGTCATAAAGTTAATTGATCATCTATATGTGGTTTTATTTCTAGGAGAACAGAGAGCTGTTCTGTTCCATTGATCTGCATGTCTGGTTTTATACCAATACCATATAATGTTTATTACAAAACAGTAATATAGCTTGAAATCAGGGCCTGGGATTTTTTTTTCAATTCCTTTTGCAGTTGAATCCTATTTAACCTTTTATTTGTTTATTCTCTCCTTTGTTGTTGTTGTTGTTTATTCTCTCCTTAATTCTAGACATTCTCCACTAGCTTTTCTGAGAAAGGTTAGAATGGATGTATAGCAGATCACTTTTTTGAGTTCTTGTAAGTCTGAAAATATTTTAATTTTATCCTAGAATTAATGATAGGATAGAAATAATTTTCTTTTAGAATTGAGGGCATTGCTTCATTGCCTTCCAGCTTCCAGTGTTGCTGCTGAAGTCCCACACCATCTGATTCCTGATCCTTTGTATGTGACCTTTTTCTCTCTGAAGCTTTTAAGATCTTCTTATTGTTGGCATGAATTTCCATGGTAATGTACCTTAGTGTGGGCTTTTCCTTCATTCTTTGTAAACCCGCATCCTCAGAAAGATAAGATGTTGCAGCTCGTGCAACCAAGAAAAAACTGGATGCTGTTAAGAAGCAACATTCAGAAAACAAAAGCTCCTGGAAATGAAAGCTGTGGCAGCAAAAACGGAAACTTTTGTAGAGAAGGAGTTAGACGCCAAATTGGAGAAACTCTTGCTGGTAGGTTGAATGAAAGAACAGAGTAGAAATTAGACCAGAGGGAGGGAGTGAAGCAGCGAGAGAAGGGCAGGGGGGTGGGGAGGAGAGAGGAGGGAAAAGAGGGAAGAAGAGAGGAGAGGGAGAGGTGGAGAAGAAGGAGAACAGGAGGGCACAGCAAAAAAAGGAAACGTTGAGCATCAGTTCAGGAGAGGTCGCACCTGTTATTAATGATAGGTGTTTTAGTAAAAGAGAAAATGGAAGGAAAGCAATTATAAAAGGGATAATGTAAGATGATGTTCTAGAATGAAGGACATGAGTTTTTGTCTTTCTTCTGGAAGCTTGTCTCAGAGGTCTGGTCCTTGGCCATGTGTATTTAAGATGAGTTATTAAAAATCTGACTGGACCTTTGGCGAGAGGGCGAGCCTTGTGCACTGGTTTGGACAGTGAGGTGACTGAGCAAGATTATTGGATATTTTATTGCAACCCCGAAATGTCTGTATTTGCAGACTGTTCTTCTTGGGCTATGAGTGTCCCCAGAGAAGAGTTCTGTAAACCCCTGCCCGAGTGGGTAGAAGCTTACTGTGGCTCCAGCAGGGCGACAGGCTAAGGAGACTTCACTGTTCAGTATGTCGACCTTGACTGAAGTGCCCGTTTCCGGGAAAGTAGGGGACTTACTCCTCTTGGCTGAGTTCGGTATCGAAGTCTAAATTCTTTCTAGTTTATCCCCTCCAGATAGTACATTTCCCATCTTCTGTGGGCAGATAGAGGGTTTGGAGCTCGGGGAGGAAGCGGGATCTGCGAGGTTAGGTGCTCCAAAAGGTGCTCTCTCCAAAGACTTTCAACGGTTTCTTTAGTTGTTAGTCCCGTTTCCTCACCCCCCTCCTACATGGTGACTGGTGCTTCTCATTTCTGAGCCTTTCAGGGATTCTGCTGAGAGAATCTGCTTTTTTCTTGTTGGCCCCTGCCTGTCACAGACAACTTAAGGCAGAGAAAGCCAACACTTGAGACAGTTTTTCATTTGTCTGTTTTTCTTCCAGAGTATTTTTGATAACTCTTTGCTGCCATATCAGTTCTCATCTTCTTTGTCCTGTGAATTTATAACTTCTAAACTTCATTTTGCTATACTGTTTTTTTCAAGTTTATTTATTTATTTTGAGAGAGAGAATGTGAGCAGGAGAGGGGCAGAGAGAGAGAGAGAGAGAGAGAGAGAGAGAGAGAGAAAATCCCAAGCAGGCTCCGTGCTGTTAGCGCAGAGCGTGACGGGCTCGATCTCACAAACCGTGAGATCATGACCAGAGCTGAAGTCAAGAGTTGGAGGCTTAACCGACTGAGCCACTCAGGTGCCCCCGTTTTGCTGTACTTTTAGTGCGAGGCTTCATAAGGACATAGACATAAACGGACGTGTAAACCCTGACCGTAGAGAATTTGCTCATTTGGTCATTTGCATGCCATATATGCTCCTGGCCCCATATTCCTCCTGCTGCCTGAGAGACAGTGCCCAGAACAGGCAAACATTCCTGCCCTCCTGGAGTGTATCTGCTAGTAGTGAAGGCAGGCACTGTCAAAGTAAGTAAAGGTGTGGTGTGTAGCCTAGTGAGATGGGTTAAGGAAAAATATTTGAAAGACACGAGGTAGGAAGAATTGTGGGGAGACTTGTAATCCTCTCAGGTAGGTGGTCCGGAAGTCTTCTTTGAGAAGGAGCCATTTGGACTGTAAAAAGTGAGGGAACTGATTGTGCAGTTATTTGGGGGGAGAACATTGTAGGCACAAGGAGTCAGAACAAAGTCCCTGAGGCAAGCACTGTGCCCAGCGTGCTGGAGGAAGAGCAAGGAGGGCCAGTGTAGCCAGATCTCACCGTAAGGGGCTGCCTTTTATACGATTAGGTTGGAGGGTTTTAAGCAGAGGCATCATGTGATCTAACTAACTTCTCAAAGCACAGCCACCTAGGCTGCTGTATTGAGAATGGTCTGGGGGGCAGAGCAAGGGTGAGGCAGGGAGGCCAGTTAGGAAGCTGTGTAATATTCCAAGCCACATAGAAGCTGTGAGTGGTTGGCTTCTGGGTTTGTTAATGAATTGGGATATGGGATGTGAGATAGGAATAACAGGTTATTGTAAGGTTCATGGCTCTCTGAGTTTTTGAAGCCGTAGAAGTGTGGTCCCATATGAGTAGTATTGAGTCTGTTAAATGAGTTCTTTGCTGAAGAATACCCATAGAAATACTTTAAATAATTTGGCCTAACAAGCCATTAACTTTTCTTTTTCAAAGCTCTTCACAGAATATGGTCGTCTGGCAATGGATGAAATTTTCCAAAAACCCTTCCAGGTAGAGTGTTAACTATAATGTAATTCATGTCTTTGTTTCAGTTTGGAGATCAGCCAGCTGCAGGACACAGGCCAGATCAGGCTAGCGGCCTGTTTTTATAAGACCTGTGAGTTAGGAGTGGTTTTTATATTCTTCAATGATTGAACTCAAAAGAGGAATAATATTTCATGACGTGTAAATTAGCTGTGGACACTGGCATTTAAATTTTACATAAAGTTTTATTGGAACACAGCTACACTTATTTGTCCACAGCCTCTTCTTCTTAAATACTTAAATACTTCTAAAATACTTACTCTTAGGTCCTTTACGAAAGTTTTCCGGCCCCTGCTTTAGTTAATTGTTTCATGAGGGTGAGAATGCATAGTAGCCTCAGTGAGATTAGAGGAGCTTTAAGTATTACTTAATTTAGTTTTCCTTTCTTTTAAAAAATTTTTTTTCTAGTGTTTGTTTATTTTTGAGAGAGAGAGAGAGGCAGACTGTAAGCAGGGGAGGGACAGACAGAGAGGAAGAGACAGAATCCGAAGCAGGCCCCAGGCTCTGAGCTGTCAGCACAGAGCCCGATGCGGGGCTTGAACCCATGAACCACGAGATCATGACTTGAACCGAAGTCTGACGCTTAACCAATTGAGCCACCCAGGCGCTCCTTTTGTGTTTAAAAAAAAAAAAAAAAAATTTTTTTTTGATGTTTAGTTTTCCTTTCTAACATTTAAAGTAGATCTGATTTTATGATTAGCTGCTACCATGTTGTTTTCTTGTCCTTTACTCCGTTCTTTATACTTGTCTTTATAGCACAGCCCCAGATTTGACATCTTCTCATCAATTTCTTCCTTCTGCTCTTATGAACCCATGGGAACAAAAACAGCAGATAGGTTATAGTGACCTCACATTTGTTTTGTTTTGTTTTGTTTAAAAAAGTTTTTTTTTAATTTTTGTTCATTTTTGAGAGAGAGACAGACTGTGAGCAGGGGAAGAACAGAGAGAGGGAGACACAGAATCGGAAGCAGGCTCCAGGCCCTGAGCTGTCAGCACAGAGCCCGACATGGGGCTTGAACCCACGAACCGCGAGATCATGACCTGAGCTGAAGTCAGACACTCAACTGACTGAGCCACCCAGGAGTCCCTGTTTTGTTTTTTTAATATGTTTTTTAAAATGTTTATTTATTTTGAGAAAGAGAGAATCCCAAGCAGGCTTCACACTGTCAGCACAGAGCTGACATGGGGCTCCATTTCACGAACCATGAGATCATGACCTGAGCTGAAGTCAAGAGTCGGATGCCCAACCGCCTGAGCCACCCAGGCGCCCCTAGTGACCACACATTTGGCTTATACGTGTCCTTGAGTGTTTATAATGTTCCTAAGACTTTACGGAAGAAATACATCCTTCACATTTTGTTGCTCCCTTTGAAGAAGCTGGCATTATGCAAAGAAGTATTTCAGTTGTTATTTTGAAAATGCATTTATGCAGCCTTGTGACATGCTCTGCTCTTTTCCTAAATAGACACTGATGTTTTTGGTTCGAGACTGGAGTTTCCCCTATGAATACAGCTACGGACTACAGGGAGGAATGTCCTTTTTGGATAAGCGCCTGCAGGTAAATAGAAATGCAATCTTCTGAGGAGTTACCTACATGTCTTGATAACGTTCTCATTTGCCTTTAGTTATTGTATTTAAAGCAGATTATAGAAAATTTAAGTGTTAAATACTTATCGGCACACTAATAGTGCTTATGTAAGAGCACAGAGCCTGGGTATGTAATGCATAGAGACTGCAGAGAAGGACTCTCCTGGCAAAGGCCCAAGCTTTGACTGTAATTTCCATTTCATGTTTTACACCAGGTTCTCCATGTGCCTTTAGAATGTCATATTCAGAACTTTTGTTCTGTTGTTCTTATTCACAGTTCTTGCTTGTTTTGGGGTGGATATAAACCGGCTTAGCCTGTTCTCCAAAATTAAAATACAGGAGTCCTCTGTCAATCGCTACTAGCTAGTTACATCCTCCTTCTGCCCACAAGCAAACCTTCCCTTGTTCTTCTCCAGTATTGTGCAATCCTCTTTTTTGTAAAAGAAAGTCTTCAGTACGTGTTCTTGAGTGGCTAAAGGAGCCAGGCCATGGTTAATCAAATGTATGCATTTATTGCTTCTAGCGTCCTGAGTTTCTTCATTGGACAAAACATAGGCTGCTCTGATGCATCAGAGTTGGTATATCTTCTCTCCTTTGTCCTCCTGTACCATTGGTTCCCAGTGCAGAAACACAACTGGTCTTTTGTAAATTGTTGGTCTTCGTTGGCAGGTAAAAGAACATCAGCATGAAGAAATTCAGAATGTCCGAAATCACATTCACTCATGCTTCTCCAACGTCACTTGCTTTCTCCTGCCGCATCCAGGGCTCCAGGTGGCCACAAGCCCTGACTTTGATGGGAAATTGAAAGGTGTGTCACAAGTCATGTTATTCTAGACATGTGATGTGAGCTTTGGAATGAACCAGTGACCAGAAAATATCAGTTACGAGTCCAGAGAATGCTTAAGAGGAATAGTATGTTTTCTTAGAAAGAATGGTAGTTAGAGTCTACTTTAGTTTTTACATCTGCCGTACTGTGACCATCAGAGTTTACCTTAATTTTTCCATCTGAAATGGTGGTGGTAATATTGATGTCTTTCTAAGAGACGTGTTGTAATTACTGGCTTACAAGAGATAGCAGTACTAAAATAAAAGAGTAAACGTTGGTTAGCTAATACTTATCAAGTAAAATTAAGTTGCCAAAGGATGGTAACATGATGCATGGCTTGGCTGTTTGTTTTCATCTTCTTTGTGATTATGGCAAAACCTGATGCCGGGTCACGTGCGATTATCAGGAGGTGTTGCCTAGATGGCAGCTTGGAGAAATTCGAGTCGGGACTCTTGGATTCCATTATCTTATTTTTGTTCCTTATTCATTAAGACGTTGACTCATTTAATGGCTAGCCCTCCGTTTACACAGGTGTAAAACTAGCACTTTTGTTTATAAACGTGTCTGAGCTTCTCAGGTTCCCGGTAAAGTTGGAATGGAAATAGCTGCCATTTTTAGAGGCTCAGCCATGTTCCCCGCCATCAGTCTGTCTGGGCTGCTGTCGCAAAATGCCGTATGTAAACAACAGCTGTAAACAACAGCCGGCTGTAAACAACAGAAATTTGTTTCTCATAGCTCTGGAGGGTGGAAGTCCAAGGTCAGAGTGCCAGCACAGTCGGGTGAGGGCTGTCTTCCTGCTCTCAGGCCTCTGGTTCCTTCATGTGGTGGAAGGACTAGCCAGCTCTGTGAGGTCTCTTGTGTAAGCACACTAGTCCCCTTCACAAGGGCTCCTCCACCCTGGTGACCTGACCGCCTCCCAAAGGCCCCACCCGCTAATACCACCATCTTTAGAGGTTAGGATTTAAACATACCAAATTTGAGAGGGACACAGACATTCAGACCATAGAACCAGTGCTGTGGTAGTTCACTTTCACACTTGCTGTTCCCGGTGGTTCCATATGCAGATATTCTCTCCTGTATCTCACAGATGAAGAAACTGGCTTAGGAGAGTTAAGTAACTTGCTCAAAGTACTCAGCTGATAAGTGATGGGGTAGAGATTCACATCTAGAATCTTTTTGCCCCAGAGTCATATTGTGCTAAAATAGAAGTTTTTCTGTTATTTTGGGGGAAATTATTTATTTTTATTAAAAAAAATTTTTCTATATGTTTTTGAAAGAGGCACAGAGTGTGAGCCGGGGAGGGGCAGAGAGAGAGGGAGACACAGAAGCCAAAGCAGGCTCCAGGCTCTGAGCTGTCAGCACAGCTCTGAGCTGAAGTCGGATGCCTAACCGACTGAGCCACCCAGGTGCCCCTATTTTTTATTTTTAAATGTTTATTTATTTATTTTGAGAGAGCGCAAGTCGGGGAGGGGCAGAGAGAGGGAGAGAGAGAATCAGTGTAGAGCCCTACACGGGGCTCCCATGTCATGAACCCTGAGATCATGGCCTGAGCCAAGATCAGAGAGTCAGATGCTTAATCAGCTGAGCCACCCAGGCGACCTGAGGAAATAGTTTAGAGGGTATATAATGTTTAGTTACCAGGAGAACTTTTGAAGTGGAAGTTTTTCATGGCCTCATATTAAACACAAAATGCATCATTTTCAATTTATTGGACTTATTTGATCCAAGAACGTTAATATACTTGTTCACCTTAAGATTTACATTCCAGCTGGTCTTAATACTGCTAAAGGAACTGAGTTTGAGAGGCTTTATCTTCTGTTTGTCCCTGTGTGGTATTTTTATGTGGTTGGCAGCTTTCCTGAGCAGGAGACTTCAGAGCCTCTTAGATGGCAATTCAGAAATCCAAGTTTGGAGCTAGAACCGTTTACTTGAAAAGCAGTAACAGGTACTTTCTGAGTGGAGCGTGTAGAGAAAGTTGGGTGTGTAGGTGATGTGTTCCTTTTGGGTGGTGATACTCTATTATTAGACATACTTTTACCAAACCTAAACTCTGGTTTGGTCCTCACTGGGAGAGGAGGTGCCCAGGGGATTCCTAAATGAGGAATCTGAGGAGGGAGTGGGCTTGCCTCAGGGTGGTCCCATGTTTTCTGGGATAAACATACAGAATGGCATTCCTCGGTATTTTCAAGCATTTTAACATTTTAAAACATTCTGTTTTAAAATTCATCACTTTCATTATGTTATTCTAGGAAATAGGAAAAGTTTCTTTTAACTGTTTTGTAGCCCTGAGCTTTGAAATTTTGTATCGCTGTTGGGTTTGTGTATTGTATCTTTCCTAAGACTTCTGTAACAAAGTACCACAAACTGGTGGCTTAGGACAACAGAGATTTACTGCCCTAACAGTTCAGGAGACCAGAATTCCAAAATCATGGTGTCAGCATTGATTCCTTCTGGAAGCTCTGAGGGGGAATCTGTCCCGTGCTTCTCTCCTAGCTTCTGGGGTTTGCTGGCAAGCCTGGGCACCCTGTGGTTTGTAGCTGTGTCACTCTGGGCTCTGTCATCACATGGCTGCCTTCTTTCTGTGTATCTCTGTGTGTTCTCTCTTCTGATAAGGACACCACTGTTTGGATTTAGGTTCCACCCTAATCCAGTAGGATCTCAACTAGTTATGTATGTAATTTACAAACAAGGTCACATTCTGAGATTCCAGGAGGATATGCATTTTGGGGGGGTACTGTTCAACCCTGTATGTATTTAAAAATTATGAACAGCTTATCACTGAGTATTCAGTGTGCTAATTTTCATATATTTATAAAATAGGGAACAAATTCTGTGTAAGCAACTTTTAGCCTCATGATTATTATTTGGTTCCCTCATCCACCATTGATGTTCAAAACACATTTATAAGGTTAAAATCTTCCTCTCTTACGTGAAAAGGCAAGTCCCCAAAGAAGAAATGGAAATGGTCAGTATATACTCATAAAAATATGTGTAGCAGCAAAATAATTAACAAAGTGCAAATTTATTGGTACAGATTCAGTCTTTATGTGTTGGTATCAAAATTTTAAATGTTTATGTCCTTTGATCCAGAATTTCAACTAAGCAGATGTATGGACAAGGATATATATTACTGTAGCATAACAGGGAATAATTGGAAACAAATGGGTGTTTTTGAGGAGTTAGTGAAATTATGGTACATCTGCACTTTTAAAACTATTTTTTTTAATTTATTTATTTTGAGAGATAGAGGGCGAGCAGGGGAGGGGCAGAGAGAGAGAGAGAGAGGGAGAGAGAGAATCCCAAACATTGGGCTGACAGTACAGAGCCTGATTTAGGGCTTGATCCCACGAACTGTGAGATCATGACCTGAGCCAAGATCGAGCACTGGATGGACACTTAACTGACTGACCCACCCAGGCGCCCTAGTACCTCTGCACTTTTAAAAGCTTATTTAAAAAAGTTATTAAAAGTCTTCTAAAAGGTTAAGGTAGATAGATGGATCTGTATGTATTTACATAGTTGTCTATGACATATTATTAAATGTAGAAAGATTGCACAGTAGCATATGTTGTATGATCCTATTTATTCCAAAATAGTATTTATAATTATGTTTTTGAGAAAAGATCTGAAAAATAAAAAATTCCTTTTTTGCTTTACTTCAACAATATGTTTATAATCTGCCCTTGTGTGTCTGTTTCAGGAACTATAGTCATTAGGATTGTTCCCAAAGAATTCTTATTAGCTCTGCAAAGGTCTGTGTACTTCGTAGCTTTGGAGACAGATATTTTGTAATTTTAGGAAATCTAAACGGTGTTTAAAAGAAGGGTTTTGAGAGAAGCATAAATTGGATGCTAAATTGCAAATGGTGACTCGGAGTATTTGGCAGGTGCTTGACTGAGAACCACATACACTTTATTGTGGGGGACCTGTAAATAGAGCTGATGTACTTTTCAGAGTTAAAGAAAATGCCTAGTTGCTGTATTTTCTCAATTATATCCTTGTGCAGTGACTTGGTTGAGATCCTGCTGCCCTATTCCATATAACCTGAGAAAGACATTAGCTTGAGAGCAGTTAGGCCTAATCCATAGGAGGATCTTTTTTTTTTTTTAATTTTTGTTTAATGTTTATTTTTTATTTGAGAGAGAGAGAGAGAGACAGTGTGAGCAGGGGAGGGGCAGAGAGAGGGAGACAGAAACTGAAGCAGGCTCCAGGCTCTGAGCTGTCAGCACAGAGCCTGACATGAGACTCGAACTCACAGACCGTTATGACCTGAGCCAAAGTCGGCTGCTTAACCGACTGAGCCACTCAGGCACCGCTGTTTTATTTATTTTTAAAGAATGACCATTTGTTCAGAGGTGAACACTTGGTGTTCTAACTGAACACAATCTTAGTTTTGGTGTAATTACTGCTTAACTGCTGCTGCTTCCTGTTGGCTAGATTAGCTCACTTTTAAGACCCTTTTCATCAGACACAGATGACTGTGTCATCACCATAAAGAAAACTGTCATCTTTGTATTTTCTAGAGCAGAGAGACTTAATGCAGTAACCACTGAGTTTTGTTTTGTTTTTGTTTTTTAAGTTTTTTTAGAGAGCATGAGCAGGTTACAGGGGCAGAGGGAGAGAGAGAAAGAGAGAGAATCTTAAGCAGCCTCCATGCTCTGCATGGAGCCCGACTCAGGGCTTGATCCTGTGACTCTGGGATCATGACCTGAGCCGAAATCGAGGACTGAGCCACCAAGGTGCCCCACCACTGAGTTGTTTAGCTAGAAATTAACCTGAAGAGTTTGTAGGGCACTGTCTTTTTTGACAGCACGAGATTTTGAGATTATCAGGAGACCATTCTTGTCTATTCTGAGTCTAAAACTAGTATTTTGGTACAGCCTTCAGAGAAGCATTAATGCTTAAGGGTCTTTAAATCTGGGTAAAACTGGGTTTAGGAACAGTCTGTGGTGTCTAGATTGTGCCAGTTCCTTGAGTGAAATATTTTTGAAGCCCTTAGTCTTCCAATATGATTAAAGTTGAAGCCATAAAAAAAAAAAAAAAAGGTTTTTTTTTGGAATACGTGATACATTCACATGTTTAAAATCTCAAAAAGGATTAAAAAGTATTCAGTGAAAAGTCTGTCTTCCATTTTTATAGGCTTCCAGAGTTTTCTTTAGACTGTGCCAGCAGATATGAATACTGTATACACAGAATAGCATAGTATATGCACAATTTTAGGCATTTTTTGCTTCAAGTCATGAAGAATTTGTCCCATTTTTTTCTCGAAATTTTGCAGTTTCATCTTTCACATTATAACTTATGATCCAGTTTAGATTCATCTTACTTCTGAATGGCAGCTCATTTGTTCCAAAAGTATTTATAGAATAGTCCAGCTTGCCCCACCAGTTGAAATGTCACCTTTATCATACATTAAGCCACTAATCAATATGTAATATGGGGATTGATCCCTTTTTAACGTTTGCATAGGCCATACTTTGGCGCCATCCTGAGGAGAATATAGAATTAAGAGTATTTGGATGGGAGATCGGTACCAATTTACTTTTTGGTAGGACAGATTTATAAACCTAAACAATTTTTCGATATCAAGAGATTTTATAATTGGTCAGCTATTTAAGATGGGATGTGAGTTGGTGGAGATGAGAAGTACCTATTACTATTTACAGAGAAATGCCATGTAGATTTCAATTTATGAAGCATAAATAAATTCTAGATAGATTACAAAGTTAAATTATAAAAATTAAAGCATGGGGAAAAATTTAATTTTATTAGACCTCTGGAATTGGGGAACGACTCCTTAAAATTTGGAGGAATAAAAGGAATTGCCAAAGAAAAATGGTGTCGGTTTGAGTACGTAATAGTTTTATGCATGTTATAAAAAGACAAACAGGGATGCCTGGGTGGCTCAGTCAGGTAAGGCTCAGGTCGTGATCTCACGGTTCGTGAGTTCGAGCCCCGCGTCAGGCTCTGTGCTGATGGTGTAGAGCCTGCTTGGGATTCTCTCTCTCTCCCTCTCTTTCTGCCCCTCCTCTGCTCGCTCTCTCTCTCTCTCTCTCTCTCTCTCTCTGTCTCTTGAAATAAATCAATACACTTAAAAAAAAAAAGTCAAACAAACTGGAGAATTTAGTACACATAAGGATAGCATGTTTATTTAGTTTGTGAAGAATGACTGTATTCTAAGAAACAGGCCCCTAGTAGGGGAAAAGGAGATCAGCTGATGAACCAGTACAGAAGAAAGCTTGGCCTAACTACCAAAGAATGTAGCAGTATTACACATGTAAAAGAATACATGGAACTTATATAAGTAAGGCTTAGTACATCATATAATGAACATCACAAACCTACTGCCTAACTTAATATCTAGAACCAGAATTGACAAGTTTTTTCTGTGATGGACCAGATAGTAAATATTGTAGGTTTTGTGGGCCATACAGTTATTCAGCTTTGTTGTTGTAGCAAGAAAGCAGCCATAGACGATGCATAAGTGAAGACATGGTTGTGTTGCAATAAAACTTTATTTACAATTACAGTTTGCAGGCCGTATTTGCCCCCAAGGGCTGTAGTTTGCCAGTTCTTGTCTAGAACATTACCAGTACTGTCTTCCGCATTTGTGTGCTTCTTCCCTATCCCATCTCCCTGCCTCCCCACAGAATTCACCACTGTTCTAAATTTTGCTTATTTTACCCTTGAATTAAAAAAAAACAACAACAACTATTGCTTGTGTTTGAATCAGTTTGTTGCCAAGTTTCTTTAATTTTGACTTATTAAAAACAGTATGCATTGCATTTCATTGAGTGTTTTATTTCTGACATCTGTATCATTGCATGTAGTTGTAGTTCATTCACTTTCGTTGTGCATAATTGTGCCTTCTGTGAATATAACGCAGTTTATTCTCAATAGAAATATAAGCTTTTCCAGTTACTTGCTATTATGAACAGTGCTGCCATGCACAATCTGGTATATATGGATAAATGAGAGTTTCCAGAGGGTATGTGCTTTGGGAGCAAGACTACTGGATGTTGGAATCTGTGTATTTTCCCCTCAACTGGATAATGCCGATCGTTTCCCAAAGTGTAGTCCCAGTTTATGCTCCCTTCATCAGTGTGTACAGAAGTTCCCATTGGTCCATATCCTTGGTAGTGCCTGGTATTTTCAGACTTCTAGTTTTTGCCAAATTAGTGATATAGAATAATATGTCATTATGGTCTTAAATTGCATTTTTCTGATTGTTCATGAGATTGAATATCTTTTCATGTATTTAGTTACATTCATGTTTCCTTCATGGTTCCTTTCCTCTGCAGTTCCTTCTTATGCCTGTTGTTCAGTTTTAGATGGGGCTTGTCTTTCTATGCAACGTATAGATCCTGTATGTGTATTTTAAGATATGAAGCTTTGCTGGTTGGTTATGTGTTGCACATATATTCTCCCATCTGTGTCTTGTCTTTTTTTTTTTTTTAATGGTGCCTTAGTTTTAATGTGGTTGAATTCATTCACTTTTGATTTTTTGAAGTACTTTTATTTTTATTTTTGAAGGTTTATTATGTATTTTTTTGCATTCTTTACTTTCTATAACTTATTTATTTTTTATAATTTACCTCCACGTTAGTTAGCAACAATGATTTCAGGAGTAGATACCCCTGACCCGTTCAGCTCATCCCCTCTCCCACAACTCCTCCAGCAATTCACTGTTTGTTTTCTGTATTTAAGAGTCTCTTATGTTTTGTCCCCCTCCCTGCTGTTATATTGTTTTTGCTTCTTGTGAAGTACTTTTAAAGTCGTGTTTTAGAAAATCCTTTCCTGGGTGCCTGGGTGGCTCAGGCAGCTAAGCGTCCAACTCCTGATTTTGGCTCAGGCCCATGAGGTTGAGCCCCCGTTTGGGCTCAGCGTGGAGTTTCGTGTCTGCCTGGGATTCTCTCTCTCCCTGTCTCTCTGCCCCTTCCCCGCTCATTCCTTCTCCCTCTTTCTCTGTCTGTCTCTCTCAAAATAAATACAAATACACTTAAAAAAAAAAACCCCGCAAACAATCCTGAGAAGGGAGGGAAGGAGACGGTGAGGGTACATGTAGACAGAGGTCCGACAGCAGCCTGGTCATAGGCAGAGAGTGTCAGACACAGTTGGGACCCCCTCCCTTCACTTTCAACTAGCAGATGTTAAAACAGACTATGAAGGTCACATTTTATGCTCAGCTTGGTTGAGTAAGTTTGCTTCGCTTATTGTCTGCTTCTCCGTGGTCTCATGAACAGATATTGCCAGTGAGTTCAAAGAGCAGTTGCAGACCCTGGTTCCATTTGTGTTAAACCCGGCTAATTTAATGGAAAAGGAGATCAATGGCTCAAAAGTCACCTGTCGGGGGCTATTGGAGTATTTTAAGGTAAATATGGGTTTTAATTATCAAAATAATGTGATTTTTGGTGAAACTGATCTAGGCTGTAAACTAACTTTGAATTTCACTATTTTAAAGCTGAAGGGGGAAAGTTTCACGGGGAGATGGTGAGAGGCATTTTCAGAGCCTTCGGGGTCCTTCCAGGAGCGGGCCACTGGGTGGCAGTATCGGTCTAGGAACCAAATGAATGTTCTTTGCACTTTCTTAGAGGAGTAATTACTGTGGCTAAAGGAAGATTGTTCCTCAAGGAAGATGGTGTGGACAGGAGGTGGTTAGGAAGTTGCTGTGAGTAGGAGGAGACGGCACCTAGATGTGACACGACTACCTCAAGGCGGATGGTCACTGTGCCCACAGGCAGTGGTGAGGCCAGTGTGCATGGGGAATCTGGTGGGAATCCTAGCCTTGGTAGGCTCGTGCTGCTTGAGAGCTACTTTCAGTTAACTCAAAATACGCTAACATGCACTCAAAGGTGTGTTGTGTTTTTGCTAATTCCTGGGTGTTGATCTAGGTCTTTAGGAAAATGCAGTTGTACGGTCACTTTTAAAAAGTTAAAATGTGACTGAATGTGACAGAATGACATTTTTCATAGTTCTTTTTACGTTTATATCCTAAGGCATATATTAAAATTTACCAAGGAGAAGATCTGCCTCATCCCAAGTCCATGCTTCAGGTGAGCACTTCTTTGACCTCTTAAGTGATCCTGTTTGGTTACTGGTGACCCATACATGAGAATGGGAGTGTGACTGCCTTCTGGGTTTTTTGTGCGTATTCCGGTGGTACAGTTAAAGCAGAACGGATCTTCCCCTGGTCTTCCCGCCAGACATCCCGGGGAGAGCACTGTTTTTTTATTACGCCTGGTAGGCCGGGCCCACTCATCTTAGACAAATTACTTTCCTGTTATCTGTGGTCTACTAAATCCTGACATACTTCTTTAGTCAGGTTTTTTGTTTTCAGAGATTTTTATTTTCAATATTTTGGTATTTTCAAGATGTAATTTCATTAAAATATATAATTTCTGACTTTCAGGTACATAACATAAGGTAATTTACTGCCAAATGTTTCTTCTATTTTTGTTGTTGTTTAAAATTTTTATAATGTTTGTTTATTTTTGAGAGAGACACACAGAGTGTGATCAGGGGAGGGGCAGAGAGAGAGAGGGAGACACAGAATCCGAAGCAGCCTCCAGGCTCTGAGCTGTCAGCACAGAGCCCCACGTGGGGCTCAAACCCACGAATCGCGAGATCGTGACCTGAACTGAAGTCAGACGCTTAACCGACGGAGCCACCCAGGCCCCCCTCCTTTTTTTTTTTTTTTTAATGTTTCTTTTTGAGAGTGAGAGAGAGCATGTGTGCATAAGGAGGGGTGGGGCGGGGAATGACAGAGAATCTGAAGAGGGCTCTGTGCTGACAGCAGAGTCTGACGCGGGGCTCGAACTCACAAAATGCGAGATCATCACCTGAGCCGAAGTCGGACATTCAATGGACTGAGCCTCCCAGGCGCCCCCAAAGGTTTATTTCTTTAATAGTGAAACCTTTTCACAAAGGAAGCCAGAGCTTGGGATTCATATACAGATAAATTTTTCCCTTTTTTGACTTATATCTGTTTCTTAACATTTAAAATTGAAGCAAAGGGAATGATATTTTTAGAAGTTTACTTTACGATAAGATTCTTACATATAAGAACTTTTGGGACAGAAAATTTGGAAGAAAAGTTATATTTTATTTTATAAATAGGGCTATATGGGAACCTAAATAATGGCAGAAGGATCATAAAAAAGTGAACGGGGATAGGGTGAGAGGAGATGGTGGAAGAATGTTAAAAGAGGAAGGATCCATAGTTTATGCTTTCCTTTCTTAAAAGGCCACTGCTGAAGCCAACAATTTAGCAGCTGCGGCGTCTGCCAAAGACATCTATTACAACAACATGGAGGAGGTATGTTGGGCATGTGTCGTCTTCTGAAAGATCTATATAACCTGGGCCTGTTGCTGCCTTCGGAAGCCCAGCCTCACCCTGTTTACCGTATCTTAACGTGATGAGGCAGCAAAGCTGTGTTCAGGTCCCCTGGGTAATAGGGGTCTTCCAGTTATTACCATTTCTAACCAAGGCTTTCTTACGGTGTCGTTGCTGTCACTGATCAGTGTCACCCTGGTTATGCAAGTGCACTTTTCAGAGGAGGTGAAACCAGACTTTATTGGTCTTGGTCACCATTTTACAGTTCATTTCTAATATCTTAAAACATTCTTTTGCAGTGTTTTCACTTGTTTCGTTGGGCACCTGTTTTCGAAGGCATCTTCAACACCTATGTCTTTATTCTTCTTAGGTTTGTGGAGGAGAGAAACCTTATTTGTCTCCAGACATTCTAGAGGAGAAGCACTGTGAATTCAAACAACTTGCTCTGGACCATTTTAAGAAGACCAAGAAGATGGGTGGGAAGGATTTTAGTCTCCGCTATCAGCAGGAGCTAGAGGAGGAAATCCACGAACTGTATGAGAATTTCTGCAAACACAATGGTAGCAAGAATGTCTTCAGCACCTTCCGAACCCCCGCAGTGCTTTTCACAGGCATTGTGGCTTTGTACATCGCCTCAGGCCTCACTGGCTTTGTTGGTCTTGAGGTTGTGGCCCAGCTGTTCAACTGCATGGTTGGACTGCTGTTAATAGCCCTTCTCACGTGGGGATACATCAGGTATTCTGGTCAATATCGTGAGCTGGGCGGAGCAATTGATTCTGGTGCAGCGTACGTGTTGGAGCAGGTAAGTGGTGCCAGGTGACAAGGCTGAGGGTTGATAAGGGACGGATGCTTGTGCTTTTATTGTAAAGTATTTCCATTTGAAAGAGTTTCCTAGTGAAAGAAGGCGTGAGAAACTTCCCCTGGCTTTTTGTTTTGTTTTGGGTTTTTTTGATAGACATTATGTTGTATCATCCTTCTTGAGGATATTCATATTTAATCCTATTATTTTGTTTTCATGCCTAAAAACTCTCCTCTAATGCAAACAGAGTTTCAACTTGGACATACTTTGTTTATCATGGGAAACTTCTAACCACATGCTCTTCAGACGATTCCTGTGATTCTCCCTGATCTGAGGTTAATTTGCTTCCCTGAAAATCAAGAGCTTTGAAAATTTTCTGTTTTGAGTTCTAATGGATGGCATCTCTTTGACTTCAGATCTTTCAACAAGCAGTGGCTTTTGACATTGACGTGACCTCCAGATTTACAGATACTTGAGACCCTGATCGATTTCTTTTTCTGAGTAGCATGAGCAGATCGGTTAAGTCAGAAGCTTGCGAGAAGCCAGGAGAGCTGCCCGCCCTGCTACATACAGTCACAGAGCAGGGGCTCAGTGGGCTCTCTTGGGGGTCTGCTGCTGCCACTTGCTCCCCCAACACCTGTGTTTTCATTTCCCCATTTTCTGTAACATACCCGTGCTGTAGAACGAGATGTCTGAAAGTTTGTCTCCGCGGTCTTACTCTCTCGGCGCTGTGTTGTATTTTATTAACTTACGTGTTTGAACAAATGGACTTTTGCAGGCTACATCCCATATGGGTAATTCCACTCAGGCCGCTGTGAGGGAAGCGGTTGTTGGGAGGCCACCCGCGGATAAAAAAGCTCAGTAGCATCTTCACAAGAGGATCCAACGAGAACGCAGCCAGCCCCTACCGATTTCTGGGTTTCTGCCACGGCCACAGGTCCAGGTCCAGAGGAACACAGATCTGGGAATCATCTGGGAAGAGCTGAGACTCAGCAGTAATAAATGAACAGACCTTTCCTGTGGCTTCAAATTCTTACATCATACTTCCATTTCTGTTGGAAGCGTTTCTTTTCCTTGCTGATATAGATCCAAGCCTGTGTCTATTTCCTTGTTACTCTGCTTTGTGCACTTTAAAGGGGGAGAAAGCGAAAGGAGAAAATGCAAATGTGGTTTTAAATCCTGAATGTGCCACTTCGTGCCTTTTAAGATTGAATCCAGGCTTTTGAGGACATGATAGGGAGGGGATTGAGGATAACCTCATGGAAGATGCTGTTTTGGGGTGAAACCTGTCCGTTCTTTTTATACCTTACTCTTTTTAAACAGTTTACAAAACTTGCAAAAGTTTCGGAACAAAAGGCTGAAAACGATGCCATTACACTTTTAAAATCTTATGATATTAGAGAATCCTGTTTGCCATATAGTGTGGGAAGATTGTATCACGTTGAAATCCACCGTACCCTGGAATTTCCAGTCTTTTACCTGACAGGCTAACAGTTTTGGTGGGATATACTTTTATTTTATTTTTGCCTTCATTCCTATAGCTTCTTTCTAGAAAAGAAGCAAACATGCCTTGAAAAGCCAGAGTGGCTCATCATAAAAGGAGTGAGCTTGATATTTTAAGAAGAAAGCTTGAGTTTAAGTGAACCGTGTGACCTCTGATAAGTCACTTGAACTTGTGCCTTGGTCAGATTCACTGTTTGTAGGTTTGTATGCATATATGTATTCTATATAACTCACGGTTATCATTTGAGAGGCCTTGTTTTTTCAAGAGTTCTGCATAAGAACGGAACTTTATTAAGGATTAGAGGAAACACGTTACCAAACGTTACTGCCTTTAGTTGATGTCCTGTTCTTGTGGCCTAGCAGTAAATCAGGTCTTTATCTAAACCATTTGTCTTTTCCTATGCACTAAGATTTTTAATAACGAAGCTACTAACATTGTCACTTTTGTTTAGGGACTCATCCTTTATTTAACTTCATTTGATTAGTTGGTAGCTTTAAAATAGCTTTGGCTTAGTAGGGACCAAAGTCCTACCCAAATGTGGACAGTATCTAGAAGTATCCACGAAACCTTTATTTACCTTGTGTGGTAAAAAACACTTTATCTATTAGTTGCCTTTTCCTTTGATTTATAATGGTGAATTGTACATTTTAAAACTTCATAAAACTTGCCTGCAAGTATTTATATAAACATTCAGGTCTGAGAGCCTTAATTCTTAAGAGATTTTTTGTTTTGGGGGGAGATAGGGAAGGCTTAGGCCAAATCCAAGTGTAGGTTCTATATACGTGAAGTCTGAACGGAAGGCACAAAGAAGTCTCGTGTGGCATGTAATCTCTTTATCAAGGAAGTTTCTTTTTATTTCTTTGATGGCTCACCACTGAAGCATTTTTATAAGTCCTGAACTAGTTCCAAGCATGTTACATGTTTCCATATTTATATACCGTCTTATCCTGAAGTTCTTGCTATTTTTTTCAGTTGCCATTAAATTTTAGGAAAGTTCCAGCTTGTTCTGAAAACTGTCTGCTTGCATATCAGTGATGCTTAGTTTTGACTATTAAATCGAAAGCTTCTCTTTGAAATTTTGGTGCATATCAGGTGGCCCCTCATTTTCCTGAAGGTTTGTCCTTACTAGCGAAAGGCCTTACACATGTTGAGATACTTGGCTTTTGATGCGTTGTAGAAGCACATTTATAGTTTTCAGAATAATTGTCTAGAACGATGCTTTTAATGAGAAAAGGATGATGTGTCTAAAACTTATTTTAATCCTAAAGTATTAGAAATTTTAAAATAAATATATTGTGTGATTAGTGCAGTCTTACGATTAGTTAACTGTTTAAGTCACCATTTCTGTTTGACCTTAAAGAAATAATTTGGCTTAATTACCCTGGGGAAGCCTTATTATTTTTGTTTTTATTAACTTACTGTGCCTCTGGAGCGTGTTTATAAAGTTTTTCTCAATGAGGATCCTTAATGAGTTTTCTTTGGCCTATTTTTACAGGAAGTTGATGGTTTTATATCATCTTTTTCGATACAAGATGCATTCTCGTTGCTGGCTTTAAATAGTCCTGGGGAGATTTATAATCAGGTTGAAAGGAATGTCTTTTACCTCTTAACTTCCCTCAGCCTTTAGTTTGTGGGTCGGAGACGTTGAGGAGGGATAGTCCAGACTGAAAGCGTTGGCTTGGCCATGTTTCTCTGCCATCCCTGGCCAGTCTTCCCACACAGGCGATTTTTGTGCGCTCATTTCACATGGTTACACGGGGCCTGTTCCTGTTAACGTATAAAAGGAGGTTTTCAGAATTTTGATGAAGAGTATTCATTTCAGGGAAAAATGTTTCTTCATTTTTTTTAAATACTTCCAATTAGCTTTTTATGGTAAAAATCATAGAGTCAGAATTTCAATTCTTTCACGAATAATCTAATAATCGTGTATGATGGGAAGCATCTTTTGGAGTCCTACCGTATTTTAGCAGTATGCCAAGAAGTCTGTTCTGTGGAGGTGTGTGTATTAATGCCTGCTTTATACTTGGTAAAATTGTCTATGAATACTGTTTTGCTTTATCTGTTCTTTCTCTTTTAACGTGAAGTTAGGCAAACAAATAAACTGCCTTGTTAGTGGCAGTGTGTTTCCTTAGGTCATATCCAGTGTTCTACCTGGCTCATAAACATTTTA
The DNA here is from genome assembly GCF_027475565.1 of Acinonyx jubatus. NCBI lineage: Eukaryota > Metazoa > Chordata > Mammalia > Carnivora > Felidae > Acinonyx > Acinonyx jubatus. The sequence continues at coordinate 8,485,602 of NC_069390.1, forward strand.
TTTTTTTTTCCTAGAGTTTTTTTTTTTTTTTTTAATAATTTATATGGAAATCTTCATAGGACTTCTCACAGCCCCCCCCCCCCCAATAGAACTATTGAAATGTAATTTAGGGTGATTTAGGATGGCTACCATGTAAGGTAGCCAGAATGGGCTACATCTTTCTGGCTTACATTTCGATCTGACAAAATTTTAGTCAAGGAATAAGGGCATAATGAAGACAAGCTTCAGTCATGAAGGTACAAACCATGTATATAAGTGATTTTTTTAAAATCACTTTAAGAAGTCCATTGTATGAGACCATTTGCTGCAATTGAATAGTGTTCTTATGTCCTGTTACAGTTATGATTTGGGTAGTGGCTCTCATCTGCCTTGGAGTGCATAAGACTTACTTGGGAGGCTTGTTTAAAAACATTCAGATTCCTAGCTTTATGTCAGGGATTGCCTCAGGGGGTCTGGGTTGTGGCCCTGGAGTCACCACTTGATAAGACAGTATTGCAGGTGGTTCAGAGACCAGCGAGAGAGACCGCTCCATGTGATGGGGAAGTGCAATTCAGTATTGTCTGGAGGCGAGTGGACAGACAGCTTCTACCGAAGGCTCACGATATGTGGTCTGCCGCCAGAGACCCTGGCTGAGAGTTTCCCACGTTCAGAGTAATAAGGGGGATATCTTTCATCTAGAGGATCGTCCAGGCTCCTTAAAGCTGTTGTAAATCAGGATGTCATAGTGCCTTCTCTGAAAAATGAATGTACACGTATCCTATTTACTAACAAGTGTAATTAGGATTTTGAAAAAACTATTTTGAATGTTGTTTTTCTTTAAAAACAAAATTCAGCACTTTGACTCGAACCCCTCATCATTCCTGTACAGAAAACCTTAAGCCATAAATAATAATAATGAAAAGGAAGGAGAAAACAACTTTGAAAATTAGTGACAAAAGTGCCCCATATCAGGAACTTCTCAAAGTTCTAGGTCTAAAAGCAGAAAGTTTTCAAAAGAAATTTTTCCTCCCTGGGAAGAAATTTCATGTGCCAGAACTAAAATTTAAATGTAGTGCTCTTATGACCAAGGGAAGGTTGCATTTGATTCTCAAAGCTTTCTAATCTAGATGGCTAAATGCTGCCATGGACTTTAGCCTTAAAAGGTCAATATTAATCCTGAGCATATACAGGTTTTCTTCTCAGAGTTCTTTTTCTTTTCTTTAAAAAGTGATTTGTTGAAAATACTTTCTCCTAGACCCTTGCCTTTGAATGGCTTTAAAGTTTAATATACTTTTTAAAAAGTGCAATGGGATGAGATTATGCTATTAGTTTCTTAAAAGCATGTTTTCTGTTTCTTAGTTGTAAGGTCATTTAATTGAATAAAGATCATAGCACCATGTCTGTGGGTTTTTTTTCCCCCTTTCTCCATTCTTTAATGTGGGAAGATCTGTGAGATAGATTCGGGCTTGGCAAAGCGAATAGGAGATCTAAGGGGATGGATAACTCCATGTCAAAGTGGGCAGTAGTAATGTGGTTTGAGCTTGTCCCCTTTCTCTGTCCTGCCAAGTAGTCCTGAACAATCTTCCTAGCATAGTGCTCGAGAGGGCTGTGCACTTGGTGGTGGGGCTTAAGATCGAGCACAAATTTCATTTACAACAACACGAACTTGTGAGGACCTTTGAACTTGTAGCACTTCACCTGGTCGCCCCATCTGGTTAGATGGTTCCTCTTTGGGACTGGGGTGTGGTGAAGCCCTACCGAAAGCTTTCTCTTTCAGTGGTGACCTTGAAGCCAGGGGGGAGGTTGCATTGAACTTCTCAAATACTGACTAATCGCCAGACATAGCCCATTTGGCCCTGCAGGAAGAAAGAAGATTTCTACTATGTTTCTAGTTTGAAACAGGCTGGGTGGGGTCAGTAGCATCCATCTGTCCATCCACCTGCCTTCCCCAGTGGTGGTCATGTGTTAGGTGCCAGGCTAGCTGTCATGTTTGAGTTCCACACAGTTTAGTTAGGGAAGGTGCAAACTCACGAACTGGTGAATACTTGGGTGCTACCATCAGAGTGCAGATACCCCCATTAGCATAAGCTGGGGAGAAGGAAAGGGGGGGAAGTGGGTGTGTGTGGATGGGGATGTGGTGTGTGTGTCCAGCAAACTGGTTTGTCTTTGGTACATTGACATTCTTGCCTTTGATTTCCATGTATCAGTTCGCAAAGACGAGTTCAACTCTCACTAGCTTAATCGAAGAAAAAGCAATTGTATTTGGATGTCTCGGGGTAAAATAGATACCAAGTACCGGAAGAACCCATGTCAACAGGTCTGTTCTCTCAGGTATGTGTTGGCAAATTCAAAAGCAGATGGATTTATTCCATGCTGCAGGGGAGGAAAGTCACAGATGGTTCCAGGCTTACATCATACCACTTAAATGTCTCCAGAGGAAAGAGGCTTTTTTTTTTTTTTTTTTTTGGACACACTGCCTATTTTAAAATGTGTGTGTGTGTGTGTGTGTGTGTACGTACATAGCTCCATCTTGGAGAAGGCTTCTGATTGGTCTGGCTTGGGTCATATGTTCCTTCCAGGGTCAGTGGATATAGCCTGGGGGCTGGGGCCTCAATAGCTGGACCTGGGTCACGGATGTCCCCAGTCAGGGTGACAGAGTACTGTGATATGGCAGATCCACCAGAACCACCCAGAGTCACCAAGTGAAAGACCGCTGGACAAAAATGAATGTCCATTACAGTTCCCAGGTCCCCGGACTGTGAGGCCATTTAACAAACAGTGGGATGAGAAAGGCTGAACATTTCAGGAATGTTCTTTCAAGGGAAAGTATGGTCGTTATGCTGCACGTTTATGCAGGGGAAACTCTTCAGGGCCTCTCAATAAGGATTTGTTCTCTTCAGTAGGACTTGAGGGGTTTCAGAGATGGAGATTGAGGAGGAAGTTATATGTTACCTTTCTTTTCTTTCATAAAAACCTGATTTTTCTCGTCAGCAAATTGTCAGAGCTGGCATATTCACAAAGCCTCACCAGAGTATAATGGATAAATGTTAAAAGAAATGTCCTTCAGGGGCGTCTGGCTGGCTAAGGGGTTCCTGGCAGAGCACGCGATTCTTGACTTCAGGGTTTTGAGTTCAAGTCCTGCATTGGGCGGAGCCTACTTAAAAAAAACAACAACAAAAACAAAAACCTGTACTCAGTTGACTGATAGAGCTTTCCCCTGAAGAGTGTTCAGGTCTTGAGAGTTAATGTCAAGCAAAGAAACCCTCATGTTCTCAACAAAATACTCCTAATGGATTCTGTTTCCTTAAATGTGGCTTGCCTGCCCTCTCTCTCCACCCCCTGCCCCTTTCCTCCTTTCCTTCTCCTGCTCTGATCTTCCTGCTGCTTCTACCCTACCTGCTCGGAATCTCCACAAGGTGTCATGCCTTCAGCATAAGCCTGAGCCATTTTCTCCTACTTTCTCAGCAAAACAGTGGATTCTCCTGGAGTAGCCCACCCCCTCCTTAGAAGGAGGAGAATGGGGACGTTGCAAATAATTAATTAGTTAATACTACTCCTCCCCTGTCACAAGAAGAACGGGTCTCCATGGCTGTGGTTGCAGGAAAGACCAGGAGCTTTGGTGTTGATCCTGGCATGGCTTCCCACCCATACAGTGGTGATGGACTTGGGATGGGGCTTAAGGAGAGTCTTGCTGGCAATGGACCGACATCATTTGGTAGCTTCTCAGCCTGCAGTCTGTCTTACAGAGCTCCTTAAAAAAAATTTTTTTTAATGTTTATTTATTTATTTTGAGAGAGAGGGGGGAGAGAGAGAAAGAATCCCAAGCAGCCTCCACACTGCCAGCACAGAGCCCAATGTGTGACTCGAACTCACGAACTGTGAGATCATGACCTGAGCCAAAACCAAGAGTTGGGGGCTTAACTCACTGAGCCCCCCAGGTGTCCCTGGAGCTCCTCTTTTGAGAGCCGTGTGGAAGGTACCAACCACTTTCCTGACATCTTCGGTGCCCCCCACGCCCCCACCCCATATGCTTTTTGTTTTGTTCTTCCTGGCACAGCACAGTGGGAGGAGAAAGGAAAGTGACATCTGGGTAGTGACATTTCTGGCAGAAAGCGAGTAAGGAGAAGCAGAAGTCAGTCTGGTGGGCTCAAAACTGAACCTTTCCACCCTGGGTTTGGACTGTTTTACAGTCACCTGCTTCATCGGCACTACAGTTTGTAATGCCCGTAAAGGTCTGGTATGTATCTGCATCGCCTCTGACTCACCTGTTGGGAAGCTAGTGAGTGACCCCTGATGCTGATGAGCACGTGCCTTTCCTCATGTTAGCGGCCAGCGTGTCCTGATGAGGATTTACCACGTGCCACACAACAGGCTCAGCACTTTACAAGCATCATTTCGTTTGTTGCTCTCCCTTTGGGGAATGCATTTTTATATGTTAACTTCCATGTTGTCCGATACCATCATCACTCCGTTTAAGAGATGAATACACTGAGGTTCAGAGAGGGAAGGGTGTCCTGGGCCCTCTAGCTAGCAGGTGACAGGGCCAGGATTGGCCCAAGCATCTTGACTGCAAGGCTCAGGGACTTGCCCGGCCCTGGCCGGAAGAGAGGTGAACAGGAGTTGGTTCTACTCTTAGGGAGTCACAGCCCAGTCAGAGCCCAGTGCCAGGAAGGGCCAGTGTCTGGTCATCCATTCCTTCCTTCCTTCCTTCCTTCCTTCCTTCCTTCCGGTCATCCCTCCCTCCCTCCCTCCCTCCTTCCTTCCTTCCTTCCTTCCTTCCTTCCTTCCTTCCGGTCATCCCTCCCTCCCTCCCTCCCTCCTTCCTTCCTTCCTTCCTTCCTTCCTTCCTTCCGGTCATCCCTCCCTCCCTCCCTCCCTCCTTCCTTCCTTCCTTCCTTCCTTCCGGTCATCCCTTCCTTCCTTCCGGTCATCCCTCCCTCCCTCCTTCCTTCCTTCCTTCCTTCCTTCCTTCCTTCCTTCCTTCCTTCCTTCCTTCACGGAATGCCTGCTGTGTGCCGTGTTTGGGGGCTGAGGGCTTAAGACCCAATAGTTAAAAGTGCTTTCTTTTTATTTTTTATTAAAAAATTTTTAATGTTTATTTTTGAGAGAGAGAATGCGAGGGGGAGGGGGGAGAGAGGGAGACGCAGAATCTGAAGCAGGCTCCAGGCTCTGAGCTGTCCGCACAGAACCCGCCCCCCCCCCCACTCCTCCCCATGTGGGGTTCAAGCTCCTCTAACCACGAGATCATGACCTGAGCCAAAGTCCGAGGCTTTAACTGACTGAGCCACCCAGACGCCCCCAAAAGTGCTCTCATTCTGCTAGACCTTTGCCTTCGAATGACTTTGAAATTCAATGTCGTTTTAAGCCGTGAGTCCACTCGAATGGAGGAGGTAAGTAAACGGATTCCACGCCCGTGGGCTGTGTATACAGGTGGAGTGTAATACAAGACGGGCTCAAATACGGGGCGGCCGGAAGCGCGCGGGTGGAAGGGGTGAGGAGGCGGTGGCGCTGGAACCGGAGCGCCTCTGGGTGGAGGAGGGCGTGGGGAGAGGCGGCGGCGGCGGGGAGCGGGCGGCAACCTGGCCTGTCTGCCCCAGGGGCCGGGCCGGCTGTCTGGGGCGCGGGGCCGGGAGCCCTGCCGGCTCTCATTAGTCAGCCGCGCGGGGAGGAGCCGGCTGACCTTACACTGACTGGCCCGGCCTCTGCGGCCATTAGAGCTCATCCCTCGGTGGCTGCGCTGCCTCCCAGTCCTCGAGGTGGGTGGGGCGGTCCTGCCCCAACTTAAGGAAGGGTGAGATGCTCGGGGTGGCCCTCCGGGTCCCGGACCGCTGCGTGCGAGGCGGAGAAGTTGGGTGAGGCGGGAAGAAGCAAGTTAGGGAGCAGCCCGTCGGCAGAGGCGCCCCCTGGCACCTGCGGGCCGGGCGCGCCACCCTGGGCAGGCGACAGGGATCGAGCTCCCCCGGGGCCGCGCCGCCGCCTCTCCGGTGGCGGGAGGGGGGGGGGATGAGCCTCCCCCGACCCGACCCTTCGAGGGGTTCGTCTGTTCACGGCCAAGTGCAGGGGCAAGGAGGGAGCCGGCGAGGAACTCGAAGGGAGAGAGGTGGCAGCCCTCGGAAGAGTCGAGGAGAACCGCGCATGGTCTCCTGGCCAGACTCCCCCCCACCCCCCCCCCCCCCGTACCCTGGGGTCCTGGGAGCTCTGTTCCCCATTAATGACATAACGAACCCCTGCTCCCCGCAGCCTCAGGCCTTTACGCAGCAGATAAACCGAACTCCAGCCTGAAATTGAGGGTCCACGGCAGGAAAAAAGATGAGAGCGTCCATCGTAAGTATGGGGCGGCGTGGGCTGGGGCGGGGGCTGTGTTTCAGAGGGGACTCATGGTTCTGGAGCCTGAGTTATTACTGATGGGAAGGATCCTGGAGGACGTGGGGCCACACCTCTAGGAGCCGCGGGCCATCAAGTGTCAGCTGTATGTAAGCCAGCACCTGGTCGTCTCGTGCTTGCTTTTCTTGCACAGGCACCTGTCTGGAGCAAGTCCCAGGGAAGGCAGGACCTACGGAGGAGGGAGGCAGGGAGGGGTGACTGGCTCCACAAGTGAGACCAGAACACCTGGCCTTGGGTCTGACCTCTGGTCTCAGCTGACACACCCCGTGACCAGCCCTGCCCAATTTCCAGGCTTTCACTTTTCCTTTTTCTAATCTGATATGGTTCAGAAATCATAAAGGGGCTTACCAAATGCTTCCATTCACCAGCTTTTGAAGTAGACCCACCTGGGATTGTGTTCCCACCCAGCCCTTGGCTGTGACATATGTGTGCCAAGTGCTGTTCTGAGCACTTCCTGTTTCGAATTTACTCTGTCCCCTAAAGTGAAGATTATATGACTTAATACAAGGCTGTGCTCAGAGTAGTGTTTCACACACGTATTAAGTGCTCAACTGGAATTCACTATTATTATTACCTCAATCCACAAAAAGATGCCACAGTGACCAACATCAGTATGTACCTGGCATATTTGATGCCTGGAGTGATCATTTTATTAATTCATTTATTTTTTCAGAGAAACACTATTTTCTTTTTTAAAGTAGGCTCCACACCCAGCGTGGGGCTTGAACTCACTACTCTGAGATCAAGTCCTGAGCTTGAGATCAAGAGTCAGACACTTTTTTATTTTTTAAAATTTACATCCAAATTAGTTAGCATGTAGTACAACAATGATTTCAGGAGTAGATTCCTTAGTGCCCCTGACCCATTTAGCTCATCCCCCCTCCCACAACCCCTCCAGCGACCCTCAGTTTGTTCTCCATATTTAAGAGTCTCTTATGTTTTGTTCCCCTCCCTGTTTTTATATTCTTTTTGCGTCCCTTCCCTTATGCTCATCTGTTTTGTCTCTTAAGTCCTCATAGGAGTCAAGTCATATGATTTTTGTCTCTCTGACTAATTTCACTTAGCATAATACCCTCCAGTTCCATCCACGTGGTTGTAAATGGCAAGATTTCATTCTTTTTGACTGCTGAGTAATACTCCATTGTATCTATATACCACATCTTCTTTATCCATTCATCCATCGGTGGACATTTGGGCTCTTTCCATACTTTGGCTGTTGTTGATCGTGCTGCTATAAACATGGGGGTACACGTGTCCCTTTGAAACAGCACACCTGTATCCCTTGGATAAATGCCTAGTAGTGCCATTGCTGGGTCATAGGGTAGTTCTATTTATAGTTTTTTGAGGAACCGCCATACTGTTTTCCAGAGTGGCTGCACCAGCTTGCATTCCCAAGGAGTCAGACACTTAACCAACTAAGCCACCCAGGTGCCCCTTGGAGTGGCCACTTTAAATATCCCTCTCCTTTATCTGACAACACTATTTTCAATAATAATCAGGAAATGATTACTAATAACAGGAAATATTACTAATATTAGTAATACTATTAGCAACAATATTCAGAAAAGAAACGGTGAAAATTTTCTTTTATTGAGCTTTGCATATGAAATCATGCCAGTGAAAGAGGAAAAACATGAAAAATAAGGAAAAATGTTATGGAGAAAAATGGGGGAAAAGTAATGGATTAAGAGTTTTTAACTGCGGGGCACGTGCCTGGTTCAGTTGGTGGAGCGTGCGACTCTTGATCTTGAGGTTGTGGGTTCAAGCCTCATGTTGGATGTAGAGATTGCTTAAAAATAAAATCTTTAAAAAGAAGGGTTTTTAATTGCATTTGTGTATTTTTGAAAGAAAGCTTACTCTTACATGTAGGTTGGTCACAGTCATGAATGATAGCAATATTAGTTTCTCCTTTGGAACTTTTACTTCTGGAAAGTTGTCCATGACCTTGTCAAAATTGATCTTCTCTGCATATTTATGTTCAGTAGTCCGTTGAGCTAGATTTGTCTTATTTTTGCTCGCAGCTGACTGAAGAGCACTTTTTATTCATTTTAATGTCAAAGGCTTCTCTCGCATGAAACCACAGATATACAAATAGGAAAAGGCTTACACATTAGGACAAGTGTGTCAGAGATTCATAAAAAGCACATTTCAGAATAAATTCAGAAATCGCGATACTGCCTCTTAAAAAAAAAATCAATCTGCTTGCTTTTAAATATCTCCGTATGTGAAACATTTTTACTACAACGTCGTCACCAGAAAATTCAGCATACGTTTTTATCTCATTTGGCAAAATTCTCCCAAGTTTTCCTTCTGGAAAAAATCAGAGAACACGGTTGAATGGTAGTGAATGCTGACACTTATTTAATCTGTTGCTTTAGAGTAAGTCTAGTTCTCGATGAAAACGATCCATTTCTCTTTTAGTTTCTTCTGGCGCTGAGAGAGCCGTCTCTTTTGTCTTCTGTTTAAACACAGGAAAATGTAGGACCTGGACAGTTGGCACACAAACTGTGTCGAAAGTGAGCTCAGTACGGCTCTGAGCTATTTGGAACTTACTGCTAGAACAATGGTTGAGTTTGTGTGTCTGCAGACTATATAACTGGGTGTTTTCTGGTTGCATTTCCATGTAGAAGGCAAAATTTTTAATTTTATTTTTTTATTAAAATTTTGTTTAATGTTTATTTATTTTTGAAAGAGAGACAGAGAGAAGGAGACACAGAATCAGAAGCAGGCTCCAGGCTCTGGGCTGTCAGTGTAGAGCCCAACACGGGGCTCGAACCCGTGACCTCAGCCGAAGTCAGACGCTTAACCAACTGAGCCACCCAGGCACCCCTACTTTTAGTCTTTAATCAAACGTAAACAGTAAGGCACTAAGGCAGCCGTGAGTTCCTTGAGGAAGGTCACACTCGGCGTGTTTCGGGGGTCTGTCAGTGTGGGCTGCAAGCTGTAAGGAAATGTAACTGAAATTACATTTTTCTTGCCTTTGTGTCTCTCATCACAAGGAATACAGCCCCTACCTCCCTGCTCTTTGAGTGTGCCGCTGTCTGACTCTCAGGGCTTGACAAATGTCATTTGTTGTTAAAGCAGGTGCCCGGACCCGGAGGCGCGGAGAGCCGCGTGTCTGCCGTCCGGGCCAATGTGTCTCTCTCTTTAGTCCAGCCCGGGATGCCTCCTGGTCAGTGCCAGCGCTAACCCGTCCGTGTTCCGAATCCGCGAAGAATGAGCGGGCCAGGAGCTTTTCTCCAGACATGCTGCCCTTAAATCCCTTAAATCTCTGGCTGACTGCTGGAGAAGTGAAAATCCAGAGTGAAACAGGGGCTCCATAATCTGGATACCAAACTGGGGCCTCGGACTCTTGAAACAATAGAAGTTAGTGAGAGGCTGAAAGAGAGTTCCAGGAAAGGCTTTACTGGGGCGGCAGCACGAAGGAGAGAGTCTGCAGGCTGACTGGGCGAGGAGAGGTCAGGGTGAGTTTTTCAAAGAAACTTAGGTGGGGGGGAGGGGACGCCTGGGTGGCTGGCTCATTCAGTTGAATGTCTGGCTCTTGACTTCAGCTCAGGTCATGATCTCACAGTTTGTGAGTTCCAGCCCCACGTCGGGCTCCACGCTGACAGTGCGAAGCCTGCTTGGGATTCTTTCTTCCTCTCTCTCTCTCCCCTTCCCTGCTCTGTCTCTCGAAATAAACTTAAAGAAAAAAAAAGAAACTTAGGCGGGGGGTGGGGGAAGGGTGTGTGCGGGAGGGATTTATTAGCACCTAGGCACTTAAAGGTCATGCTTCTGTTGTGTGTAGTAGGTCTAATTAGCATGTTAAATCTCCACCCCCTGGGCGTGATTTTTAGTATTCTCATGAGAGGAAAAGTCGGGGGAAGTTCAGCCCTGGGGTCCTTCTTGGGGTGCAGACTGGTTTGGTCTGGTCTAAGCCGGTCTTGGTAGTAAACATCCTCGATTCAAGAGAACATCCTCTCTCTGAATTCCTGCAAGGTAGACTATTCAAGAGGCAAGAATTGTGGCTCTCCCCCCCCCCCCTCCCCATGGAGGCAGGAATATTCTATTTCAGGGTCAGGGTTGATGGGACCTGAGTCCAGTCCCTGCTCTCAGTAGGAGGAAATTGATGGGCTTAACTCTGATCTCGATTCTAGACTCCCTTCTCGACAACTTTTAAGACCCTCTAAGTTTGCCTCTAAGTTTGCCTGACGTTCTGGCAAGGCCCTGCACGGATTCATCCGCACCCTGGAGGGGCCGCCACTGGGAGGGGCTTAAGGAGCGCATTCATCGAGGTCATGACCCTCTGCTGAGAGCATCGTAGGTGCCAGGCCTAGCAGGTTTGCTGGGCATCGGAGCCCCATCCCTCCTTCCCGTGGGCTCAGCTCAACAATTCTAGTCCCCGGATAAACAGGGCTGTGGCCTGCGGAAGCAGCAGTTACACTGTTTGGTGGGGTAGCAGGGCAGGCACGGAGGTGGATGTGCTGAGCCCATCTGGAGGGGTGAATAGGACTGTGCCAGTGAATAGCCAAGGGTACTGCAGGCCTAGAGAACATGGAGGTAGAGGCCCAGCTCACCGAGGGGTGGGGGCGGGGGGGGTGTGTTATCGGAAGTCGGTACCTTCGTGTGAACTACTTGGTATACTGGGGAGAATTTGGCCCTTGGATTCAGAAAGTCCTGGCAGTGTTTCTTGGGGAGCTCTGAGACCCTGGGCAGGTTACTTCCCATCTCTGAGCCATTTCCCGATCTGTAAAATCGGGCTGCTGTTAAGAATTCCAGGTAACTTGTGTGCCGAGTGGTGCCCGGTGGGGGTGGTGGTGGTTTCCAGATGAGTTAGGAGACAGTCCTGATTCACGTGGTGGGAGGCTGGACTCCGTCATAGTGTGGGCCTCGAGCCAGGAGATCAAGAGCTGGGGAAGGCAGATAAGTTTTGCTTCCTTTTTCTCAGACACCTTTGGGCTGCGGGGGCGGGACCTGGTGTCCCTTGGAGCCACTGGCAAGGGAGGAGGTGATGTGTCAGCCCAACCCGTCCTCCACCTTCTCTCTGGGCCTGAGGCTGGGGGGCGCAGGATCTCAACCCTCTCACAGGTACACGTGGTTTTACAGCTTTTGCCCCATGATCTCATGTATTCCTCGCACAAACTCTGCTGGATGGGCCCGTATGGCCCCATTGTACCAGAGAAGCTCAGAGAGGTTGAGTGATTCCTGAAACTCACAGAGCAGCAGAGCAGGGAGGGGCTGAGTCTTGGGTGGTGGTTTCTGCTTCTGAAAACGCAGCCTTGGACAGACGGGGTTGACGCCCAGGCCCTCGCAGGTTTCTTCTCTTCCTGAAGCCTTGGTACCAAACTCCCAACTCTTTGCTGGGAAGTCCCTTCCCAGCACCCATGCTGGACTTCAGTCATTCTTGTTATTACTAACTTCTAGGCATTTCTCCCAGAGCATCAGAAATGCAGGGGCTGAGGCGGGGATTTCCACATTCACCGCACGCAGCACGTGGTTTTGGGAACAAGGACAGCCTGTTCTCAGGCTGCGTTTCACAACCTCCACAGCCTCTCCAGCTGGTCCTGGAGCTGGGAACTTTCCAAGTCAAAAAAATAATAAGAACACACCCAGGAACAGTGGCTGTAAACCCTGCTGTGTACAGAAGGTCTTCCTTCCTGTGTGCCAGGCAGTATTTGCTGAGTGTTCTGTAGGTATTGACATATTTGATCCTCGGGACGGCCCCGTGAATCAAGGGCTACAATGACGCCCAACTTACAGCTGGGGAAACTGAGGCTAGGAGAAGTTGGGTAACTTGTCCAAGGCTATCCAGTTAGTAAGTAGTGGAGCCCAAATCTGAACCGAGGCTGTCTGGCTCTGGAGCCCCGAGGCCGTATAGTCAGTGTGCTTTTTCTGAAGATGAAATCCGTCCTGATTTAAACACGCTCAGGAGTCACGACGCTCAGGAGCCTACTTTCCGTAGTTTTTGTACACCTGAAATATTTCATTAAAAAAACCCAAAATGGCAGGGGCACCTGGGTGGCTCCGTCGGTTAAAGCATCTGACTCCTGGTTTCGGCTCAGGTCGTGATCTCACGGTTTCGTGAGTTCGAGTGCCGCGTCGGGCTCCATGCTGACAGTGTGGAGCCCACTTGGGATTCTCTCTCTCCCTCTCTCTCTCTGCCCCTCCCCAGCTTGCACTGTCTCTATCTCACTTAAAAATAAATAAATAAACTTAAAAGAGCAAAATGGCTACATGGGGCCGGATGTGTGTGGAATGGAGCCCTTCCGTGGCGGCCTTGAATTGAAGAGAAGCATTCTTGTTGTTTCGTTTCACCTGTTGGGTTGAAAACTCTTCTGGAGGGGCGGTCACTGTGGTCTCTGGCCCTGACTGGTGCCCTCAGCTGAGGGCCTCACCCTGGAGCAGAGCTGGGGGGTGAATGTGGATTATTACGCAGGGGCCACGATCCTAGATGGAGTTGTCTATGGGAGGGCTGGGCCGGTTCCTTTCTCCCTGCGGTGGTGGAAGCGGAGGGGCTTCTAGTTCTCCCTTTGCCCCTTTCAGGCCGACGCTGGGTAAATGACCTCATCTCCCTTCGCCTCGGTCCCCCCCACCTGCCAAATGAGGTTTGTGCCCATCTCAGCCTGACCTTCTGTGTCACTGCTCTTTCCCCTCTGGTTCTCACTCTGGGCTGCACAGGAGGACCACCTGGAAGCTTTAAAAAAATGCTCCTGTGATGCCCTCACAGCTGTGCTTCCGCTCCAGTCCGCCCCGCACCCCTGCGTACCTGTGTCCATTGTCTCCTTGAAGGTGACTTCCTCCCCCGCCACCTTCTGTGGCTTCAGGAGGGTGTGAGGGTTGAGCGTAGGCTTCGGGTTTGAATTCTGCCCCTCTCACCTTTCAGGACCTCAACAAAAATCTCAGGTGCTGCCTTTTCTAGTTTCTTCTGCAGCTCCCCTCCCCCTCCTCGCTGACACCCATTCAGCCAGGCTTCCGCCTCCACCTCTGATAGGAGCTGTGCTCATAAAGGTCACCAGTGACCCTCTCCCTAGAGCACTCTCTTGACCTCCAGACTCGTGGGTTCAGCTGCCTCCCTGGCCTCTCCGTGTGGCTACCTGGGAGTGGTTCAACCCCCTGCCCTGAGCAGCTGGCCTGTCCAAAAGCCTATTCATTCTGCCTCCCACTTGCTTTGGCCAGAAACCCTGGTTATCTTTTTCTTTTTTTTCTTAATGTTTATTTATTTATTTTGAGAGAGAGAAAGAGAGTGCAAGTGGAGGAGGGGCAGAGAGAGAGAGAGAGGGAGAGAGAGAGAATCCCAAGCAGGCTCCATGCTGTCAGTGCAGAGCCCGACCTGGGGCTTGATCTCGAGAACTGTGAGATCGTGATCTGCGCCGAGATCAAGGGTCGGACGCTCAACCGACGGAGCCCCCTGGGCGCCCCCAAACCCCAGTTATCTTTGACTCCACTTTCCTTCACACCAGACCTCACTCCATCAGCAAATCCCGTTGGTTCAACCGTCACAGAAATCCAGAAACCTGTTGCTTCTTTTCCCCACCGCCCCATCTTCTCTGGGCCGTCTACACCTCTCTCCATCCTTCATTCAAAACCCTCTCCTCCTTCGCCTCCTTCTCTCCAGCCACACTGGTCTCCTGGGCTGTTCCTCAAACACGCTCCTACTTGGGACTTTTGCTCAGGCTGTGACCTCTGCCTGGATGTCCCAGATATCTGCAGGGCCTGCTGTCCGCCTTCCCTGACCCCTTCCCATCCCCCTCCAGCCTCCAGCCCCTTTAACCCTGCTTTACCTTTTCTTTCTTTTTGTTTTTATTTGGTATTTCTTCTAATATTCTAGGTGATTTACTTATTTACTAAGGTTTAAAAGAAAAAATGCTGTCTCTCCCCCACAAACAAAAGCTCGTGACGCCGGTAATCTTTGCTTTGTTCACAGACACAGCCCAGGTGCCTAGGTTGGCGCCTGGCACCTAGCACTCTGAGCATCCGTTGAGTGAAAGGAGCAAATAAATGAGTTCCTTGATCCTCCCAGGCAGAGGCGGGCATCCCCCAGGTGAAGGGATTCTCGAGGGAGGTCCTTGGCCACTGACGCCATTGCCCTAGGGTGGGAGAGGGGATCTGTTCTAAATGCAAGGTGATTCCACATGCATGCCAGCAGCCCCCTCTCCTGCAATTTGTGTGCTCGCTCGAGTCTCAGAACCACAGCTGGGGATAAAGGCTGCAGGCTCAGAGTCAGGAACCCAGCGAGTTCTAGAGCACAGTTAGAGCACATCACACACGGCGATGTTGCTGTTTGCCTTGTCCGGGACTCCCTTGGCGCTTCACCTCTGCTTCTCTCAGAACACTGATCATTTAAGTTAAAAAAACTTTTTTGATATTTATTTATTTTTGAGAGGTGGGGGAAGAGAGCGAGGGAGGACAGAAGATCCGAGGCAGGCTGGGTGCCGACAGCAGACGGCCCCACGCGGGGCTCGAACTCACGAACCGTTGAGATCATGGCTTGAGCTGATGTCGGACACTCAGTCAATTGAGCCACCCACACACCTCCATTTAAGTTTTTAAAAAAATTTTTTTAAAGTTTATTTATTAGTTTTGAGAGAGAGAGAGAGATTGAGCGAGGGAAGGGCAGAGAGAGAGGGAGACAGATTCCGAAGCAGGCTCCAGGCTCCGAGCTGACAGCACAGAGCCTGATAGGGGGCTCGAACTCATGAGCCATGAGATCATGACCTGAACCGAAGTCAGACGCTCAACCAACTGAACCACCCAGGCACCCCGACCTCCATTTAAGTTTAAAGGAAGAGTTTAAAGATACTCTGCAGGTGGGATGAGTAGGTGCACATAATTGTGATAAAGCAAATACAGTACCAGAATCGTAGAATCTAGGTGGTGGGAACACAGATGTTCACTAAAAAATTCTGTCAATTTTGAATGTTTGAAAATTCAGATTGTCTCTTTGAAAATTTTGCATCGTAAAATGTTGGGAAGCATGCTATGAACTTAAAAATGCGATTTGTGGGAAAGCTAGAAAATACCAAAAAATAGAAGGAGGAGAATAATCCCAGTAACCACACATCGCCCCTGCACCCAGAGGGAATCTCTGAGATGTTGGTATTTATCTTTCTTGTCTATTTCCATGTGTATTTATTTTGTTACATAATAGTAATTGTATGCATTACCCAAAGTTGAACACACTGATGTTTGTCAAGACTTGTTTTTTTTTTTTTCCTGATCCTAAAATGAATATATGTGTATTTGAACATTTTGGAAAACTAGAAGAGAATTAAAAAGAAAATTAATACCCCCAATTTCACTGCCTAGTAATAAATACTGTTCACATTTTGGCATATTTCCAGATTTTCTCCATTGTTTTCTTTTTTAAACAAAGTTTAAAAGTATATACTATTTTGTATAAGGCTTTTCATTAACTAATATGAAAGGGCATTTCTTGTCATTAAGTATTCTTTCTAAAAAATTTTTTAATGTTTACTTATGTTTGAGAGAGAGAGACAGACAGAGCATGATCAGGGAAGGGGCAGAGAGAGAGGGAGACACAGAATCCCAAGCAGGCTCCAGGCCCTGAGCTGTCAGCACAGAGCCTGACGTGGGGCTCGAACTCACGAACTGGGAGATCATGACCTGAGCCAAAGTCAGATTCTTAACTGACTAAGCCACCCAGGTGCATTAAGTATTCTTTTAAAATAAATCTTTACAACATAACATGTAGAATCCTCGTATATATATATGGCAAGAATTAAAGAATCTCTTTATGTAGGATTTTTACATACCCAATGTTTTGTCCTTAGATGTAACTTTGGAATGGACATCTTTTGTGGATATTTCAGATGATTTGCTTAAGATCTGGTTTCTAAATAGAAACTGGGTCGAAGAGTATGAATATTTTTAAGGTTAGTGATACAAATTGCCAAATTACCCTTCAGAAAAGTTGCACTAATTTTTATTCCCATCAGCAGCGAATGAGGGTATGTGTTTACTTGTATCTTTTCTTGTATTTTATATTAGTATTTTAGGGGCACCTGGGTGGCTCAGTCGGTTGAACATCTGACTTTGGCTCAGGTCATGATATCATGGTTTGTGAGTTTAAGCCCCACATCGGACTCTGTGCTGACAGCTCAGAGCCTGGAGCCTGCTTCAGATTCTGTGTCTCCCTCTGTTCCACCCCCACTCATACTCTGTCTCTCTCAAAAATACATAAACATTAAAAAAAATAATAAAAACATAATATCAGTATTTTAATTCCCCCAAAAGCCAGTTTTTAGTTTACATTTATTTGACTACTCATGAGATAGTGATACTAAAATGTGTTTGTGTTAATGGTAATATGTATATCTCCTTTTTAAATTCTTTATCATGCTCTTTGTCCATTTTTTCCTAGTTTGATATTTAAATCTTTTTTATTGGTTCGTAAAAACTCTTTTTTTTTTAAATTTTTTTTAACGTTTATTTATTTTTGAGACAGAGAGAGACAGAGCATGAACGGGGGAGGGTCAGAGAGAGGGAGACACAGAATCCGAAACGGGCTCCAGGCTCTGAGCCATCAGCACAGAGCCCGACGCGGGGCTCGAACTCACGGACCGCGAGATCGTGACCTGAGCCGAAGTGGGCCGCTCAACCGACTGAGCCACCCAGGTGCCCCGAAACTCTTTATATATTAAAGATATTTATCTGTTTTTCTGTCATTTTCTTCCAGCTGATCGTGGTCATTTGTGGTATTGTTTCAATGCATAGAATGTGCTGGTCTCGCTCTTTTGGCTAGAAGTGACAAGCAGCCCACTTACGCCAGCTTAGGTAGAGAAGTTTTTAATTTAAGGACACAGGTGGAGAGGTAGGGGGATTCTCGTGAAAATCTAAGAACTTGAGCTATAATAAGGCTGGGTCTCCCAGGGAGCTGGGAGGCAGTTCAGGATCAAGGTCGTCGCAGGCACCTCGGCTGCTGGAGTTAGTACGTCCAGCACTAGCACGTGACGCACTAGCCATTCTTGATTTGTCAAAGCATCTTCTATTTGACCAGAGTTGGCATTCTCTCCTCTCACCCTTGGTTTGGCCCATGGTCCCTGGAGTCTCTCTTGCTTCCTCTACGTCATGACTTTTCAGTGTTAGCCCCCACTGCCAGAAAGCTATCCCCCTCCCCCCACCTCCATTTCTTGGTTCAGGTCTTTGAGTCAGAGCAAGAGGGAGAGTGCAAGCGACAACCAGCTTCACTTATCAGGGAGGATCATAGGGCGAGGATTTTTCGGGCCCGTGCCTGCTTCGGGTCCGGCTGGCTGATGTGGGAGGCAGTGGTCACATGGAATGAAATCTGTTTGCCTGGGCAGCTGGGGTTGTGGGCAATCATTTTCCCTTAAAAGGGAGTCTGAACATAGCAGGCAATGATAGAAACTTAAAAAAAATTTTTTTAATGTTTATTTATTTTTGAGACACACACACACACACACACACACACACACAGAGTATGAGAGGGAGAGGGGCAGAGAGAGATGGAGACACAGAATCCCAAGCAGGCTCCAGGCTCTGAGCTGTCGGCACAGAGCCCGACACGGGGCTTGAACCCACAAACTGTTGAGATCATGACCTGAGCTGAAGTTGGATGCTCAACCGACTGAGCCACCCAGGCGCCCCTAGAAACTTTTAATAATAAGACCTTTAACATTTTTAAAACGTTTAAAAACCTTTTTATCTTTTCCTTTGTGCCTTTTTCTTTGGCTTTTATTCTTAGTGGGTCTTGATTCTAAGATGATGCCTCTCCCTCAATATTAGTTTAAAATTTATGTTTTTATATCTTCTATTGAAGTGTTACTGATTTTTAAACATCATTAACATGGTCATATTTACAGGTTCCAGATGGGAGATGATTTCAAGGGATTTTGGTGACAGATAATAGCCACCTTTTCCAATTAAAAACTGCAAGCTCATCAACATTAGGGATTTTTTCCCCCCATCTAAAAATCTTAAAAAGTTTTTATTATACAAGTAACTCAGGGGCACCTGGGTGACTCAGTTGGTTAAGCATCTGACTCTCGATTTCAGCTCAGGTCATGCTCTCCGGGTTTGTGAGATTGAGTCTTGCGTCGAGCTCCGTGCTGATGGCATGGAGGCTGCTTGGGATTCTCTCTCTCTCCCTCTCTTTGCCCCTCCCCCACTCATATTCTCCCTCCCCGCCCCCCATCTCTCTCAAAATAAATAAAGAACATTTAAAAAATGTTGAAAGTCTCTGAAGCCTATCCCCCACTGTAAATAATATACGCCAATTTGGTCTGTTTTTCCCAGATCATGCATAGTATATACAGTGCATTTTGCTTATAAATATACAAAAATGTATTTTAGGGAAAAAATGGGATAATCATGTCTTCAACATACTTTTACAATTAGTTCCACGTCAGCTCATATAAATCTACCTTGTTTTCTCCAATGGCTGTATGTGCACATGGGCAGGTGGATGCAGGATAATTTATCCAATTGGTTCTTGTTGATGATTATGTAGGTTGTTTTTCCGATAATTTCGGAGGCCAGAAATTGTTCCTCGGTTTGCTTGCTAAGGAAAATGGCTGTTATGCAGCTCTTTGTAACTCTGTTTTTGTGGGAAGGATAAAGACTTTTTGTTCTGAAATCCCATGGGCACAGAGTCTCAGCTTTGCCATTGTTTCCGCCTGCGTTGTGCAGTAGAACCCTGGTTACCGTGCGTGCTGGGGAATCCCAGGAGTCCAGCCGTGGAGAGGTAGCTCTCTTGCTTTTCAAAAGAAAAAAAAATTTTAAATGGTTATTTTTTGAGAGAGAGAAAGAGAGAGAGGGAGAAAGAAAGAGAGATCGTGAGTGGGGGAGGGGCAGACAGAGAGGGAGACACAGAATCCGAAGCAGGCTCCAGGCTCCGAGCTGTTAGCACAGAGCCCGACGCGGGGCTTGAACTCAAAAACCGCGAGATCGTGACCTGAACGGAAGTCGGATGCTCAACCGACTGAACCACCAAGGCACCCCGAGGTAGCTCTCTTCCTGATGCTCCCTGTTGGCCACTTGTTCCTGGAGGAAGAACCAGCTGACAAACAGATCCCCCAGAATGTGGATCAAGCTGAGTGAGGGAGACATCACTATCGATCCTTTTTTTTTTTAAGTTTATTTATTTGTTTTGAGAGAGACAGAGACAGCACCAGTGGGGGAGGGGCAGAGAGAGAGGGAGAGGGAGAGAGAGAATCCCAAGCGGGCTCCACACCGCTAGCACAGAGCCCGATGTGGGGCTGGAGCCCACAAAGCCACGGGATCATGACCTGAGCAGAAACCGAGTTGGGCACTCAACTGACTGAGCCACCCAGCTACCCCACTATCCATCCTTTTATTTTTTTATTTTTTATTAAAAAAAAATTTTTTTTTAATGTTTATTTATTTTTGAGAGAGACAGAGACAGAATGCGAGTGGATTAGAAGCAGAGAGGGATCCGAAGCAGAATCCAAAGCAGGCTCCAGGCTCTGAGCCTCCAGCACAGAGCCCAATGTGGGGCTCGAACTCACAAGCTGTGAGATCATGACCCGAGCGGAAGTAGACGCTTAACTGACTGAGCCACCCAGGCACCCCCTACCCATCCTTTTATAACAGGAGTTGGCAAACTTTTTCTGTAAAGCTCAGATAGTGACGATTTTACGGTTTGCAGATCATGGGGTCTCCGTTGCAACCCCTCAACTCATCTACGTAGAGAGAAAGCAACCCCAGACAATATGTAAATGAGTGGGTGTGGCTGTGTGCCAATAAAATTTTATGGACCCTGAAGTTTGAATTTCATGCAATTTCATGTGTCACAGAACATCATTCTTCTTTTGACTTTTCCCCCAACCACTTAAAAAAACATTCTTAGCTTGCATACAAAAATAAGCACAGGCACAAATTTGGCACTGGGATTGTTGTGCTCATACATCTGATTTTATAACATGATTCCTTGAGTTCTTAACTTGGATTCAGCTCAGTTGGCTTGTGTGTTTCATGAAGTTATTGTTTCTCTAGTTAGATTTTATGACAGAGGGTGAAGTCATTCATATTCTTAGTTCATGGCATCCTGTCCTGGCTGGTCCCTGTAAGACCCCCCCCCACCCCCCGCCCCACCGCCCTTCTCTTGTGGGTTTTTTTGTTTTGGTTTCTTTGGGTTCCCTTATATCCTCATCCCTTTCCAACGGCTACCATCCTGATGTATTTAATGTGTGTTCCTTAGTCCACATGATTCTATTCTTGTTTTTGTTGGTTTTTTATTTTTTATTTTATTAAAAAAATATTTGTTTGTTTTGAGAGAGAGAGAGAGAGAGAACGAGCAGGGGAGGGGCAGAGAGAGAGAGAGAGAGAACGAACAGGGGAGGTGCAGAGTGAGAGAGAAGGAGAGAGAAAATCCCAAGCAGGCTCCGTGCTGTCAGTGCACAGCCCTATGTGGGGCTTGAACCCATGAACCGTGGGGATCATGACCTGAGCTGAAGCCAAGAGTCAGACGCTTAACCGACTGAGCCACCCAGGCACCTTCTTGTTGGTTTTTTAAAATGATCTTTGCAGGTATGGTTCTTCTAAGATGCGTATCATTGGTTTGCGTGTGTGTATCTTTAATAAGCAGTGTTGGGTTGCAGAGCTATTCTCATTTTTCCACTTAGCTCTGTATCTAAAAGATCATCCTTGTCGCCATGTGAACACCGAGTCTTTGCACTAGTTAGAAACTGGTGCACAGGGCTCCACAGGTGAGTCCGCCACCTTTGACTTCATTTTTAAAAAGAAGTGTCCTTGGGTGCTATTATGTATTGGCCTCGTGCATATTTGGAAATAGGTACCATCTGCTCCTACAAGGGGCAGGCAATTTGCTTGTGTATTTTAATGCTTGCTTATTTATTTATTTATTTATTTATTTATTTATTTATTTATTTATTTATTTTGAGAGAGAGAGAGAGAGACAGAATGCAAGTGGGGGAGGAGCAAAGAGAGAGGGAGACAGAATCCGAAGTAGGCTCCAGGCTCCCAGCTGTCAGCCCGGAGCCCGACGCGAGGCTTGAACTCACGAACTGTGAGATCATGACCTGAGCCGAAGCCGGATGCTTAACCGACTGAGCTACCCAGGTGCCCCATGATTGCAGATTTTAAAAAAGCAAAACTTTTTTCCTTCAAACTTTAGACATCCGTTAACATTAATTTTTTTATTCATTTAAAAAATTTTGTGTTTAGGGACGCCTGGGTGGCTCAGTTGGTTAAGCTGCTGGGTCTTAATTTTGGCTCAAGTCGTGATCTCATGATTTGTGGGTTTGAGCCCTGCATCAGGCTCTGTGCTGACAGCTTGGAGCCTACTTGGGATTCTCTCTCTTCCTCTCTTGCTGCCTTCTTCCCCTCTCCTCTGCTCGTGCTTTCTCTCTCAAAAATAAATAAATAAACATTAAAAAAAATAAAATCTGTTTTGAAAATTGAGGTCTAATTGATCCTTTTTAGCATTCCTCTCTTTTAAAATTCTTATTTATTCATTTATTTAGAGAGAGGGCACAAGTGAACGAGGGGCAGAGAGAGAGAAAGAATCCCCTAAGGGGCATAAAGAGAGAGAGAGAGAGAGAGAGAGAGAGAGAGAAGTGGGGCTTACCCAGAGCTCATGTTTTACCTGAAGTGGGGCTTGTGTTCACCCAAAGCAGGGCTTGATGTAAGACTTGAACTCATGAACTGTGAGATCATGACCTGAGCCAAAGTCAGATTCTTTTTTTTTTTTTTTTTGATTTAGAAAGTATTTGCAATTTATTTTTTTTAATTTTATTTTTTATTTTTTAAAATTTACATCCAAATTAGTTAGCATGTAGTGCAACAATGATTTCAGGAGTAGATTCCTTAATGCCCCTGACCCATGTAGCCCATCGCCCCTCCCACAACCCCTCCAGCAACCCTCTGTTTATTCTCGATATTTATGAGTCTCTTCTGTTTTGTCTTCCTCCCTGTTTTTAAATTATTTTTGCTTCTCTTCCCTTACGCGCATCTGTTTTGTATCTTAAATTCCTCATATGCATGAAGTCATATGATATTTGTCTTTCTTTGACTAATTTCGCTTAGCGGAATACCCTCCAGTTCCATCCACATAGTTGCAAATGGCAAGATTTCATTCTTTTTGACTGCCGAGTAATACTCCATTGTATATATACACCACATCTTCTTTATCCATTCATCCATCGATGGACATTTGGGCTCTTTCCATACTTTGGCTATTGTTGATCGTGCTGCTATAAACATGGGGGTGCATGTGTCCCTTCGAAACAGCACACCTGTATCCCTTGTACTGCAATTGCTGGGTCGTAGGGTAGTTCTATTTTTAGAAAATGATACTGTTTTCCAGAGTGGCTGCACCAGCTTTTATTCGCACCAACAATGCAAAAGAGATCCTCTTCCTCCACATCCTCACCAACATCTGTTGTTGCCTGAGTTGTTAATGTTAGCCATTCTGACAGGTGTGAAGTGGTATTTCATTGTGGTTTTGATTTGTATTTCCCTGATGATGAGCGATGTGGAGCATTTTTTCATGTGTTGGTTGGCCATCTGGATGTCTTCTTTGGCAGAGTGTCTATTCATGTCTTTTGCCCGTTTCTTCACTGGATTATTTGTTTTTTGGGTGTTGTTTGAGAAGTTCTTTGTAGATTTTGGATACTAACCCTGTATCTGATATGTCACTTGCAAGTATCTTCTCCCATTCTGTCAGTTGCCTTTTAGTTTTGCTGAGTGTTTCCTTCGCTGTACAGAAGCTTTTTATTTGTTTTTTTTTTTCAACGTTTATTTATTTTTGGGACAGAGAGAGACAGAGCATGAACGGGGGAGGGGCAGAGAGAGAGGGAGACACAGAATCGGAAACAGGCTCCAGGCTCTGAGCCATCAGCCCAGAGCCTGACGCGGGGCTCGAACTCCCGGACCGCGAGATCGTGACCTGGCTGAAGTCGGACGCTTAACCGACTGCGCCACCCAGGCGCCCCCAGAAGCTTTTTATTTGGATGAGGTCCCAGTAGTTCATTTTTGCTTTTATTTCCCTTGCCTCCGGAGACGTGTTGAGTTAGAAGTTGCTGTGGCCAAGGTCAAAGAGGTTTTTGCCTGCTTTCTCCTTGAGGATTTGGATGGCTTCCTGTCTTACATTGAGGCCTTTCATCCATTTTGAGTTTATTTTTGTGTCTGGTGTTAGAAAGTGGTCCAGGTTCATTCTTCTGCATGTCGCTGTCCAGTTTTCCCAGCACCACTTGCTGAAGAGACTGTCTTTATTCCATTCTTTCCTGCTTTGTCAAAGATTAGTTGGCCATACATTTGTGGGTCCACTTCTGGGTTCTCTATTCTGTTCCATGGATCTGAGTGTCTGTTCTTGTGTCACAAAGTCAGATTCTTAACGACTGAGCCACTCAGGCGTCCCCTTTCTTTTCTTTAATAATTTTAGTTTGTTTTTTTTTTAATTTTTTTTTCAACGTTTATTTATTTTTGGGACAGAGAGAGACAGAGCATGAACGGGGGAGGGGCAGAGAGAGAGGGAGACACAGAATTGGAAACAGGCTTCAGGCTCTGAGCCATCAGCCCAGAGCCTGACGCGGGGCTCAAACTCCCGGACCGCGAGATCGTGACCTGGCTGAAGTCGGACGCTTAACCGACTGCGCCACCCAGGCGCCCCAATAATTTTAGTTTTTTTAATACGTGTTTTTAATGTTTATTATTTTTGAGAGAGAGAGAGAAACAGAGACAGAGAGCAAGCTGGGAAGGGGCAGAGAGAGAGGGAGACACAGAATCCAAAGCAGGCTCCAGGCTCTGAGCTCTCAGCACACAGCCCGACCCGGGGCTCAAACTCAGACTGCGAGATCATGACCTGAGCTGACGTCGGCCACTTACCTGACTGAGCCACCCAGGCACCCCTAATAGTTCTGGTTTTAAAAAAAGTTTATTTGTTTTAGCAATCTCTCCACCCAACGTGGGGCTTGAACTCACAACCCTGAATCAAGAGCCGCTCCCTCCACAACTGAGCCGGCCGGCGCCCCTTTAGCGTTCATTTCTATGAGTTTTCACCAACACACATGACTGCATAGCTGTCACCACCATCAGATACAGAACATTACGGAAAGTTTGTTCCTCCCTCCTGCCCCTTTGTTGTCCACTCCTCTCCCCACTCCTGGCCCCTGGCAATCACGGATCGTTTTTCTCTCCTATAGTGACAGCTTTTCTGGAACGAGACATACGTGGGCTAATACATTGCACTGCTTTTTGGGTATGGCTTCCTTTACTGAGCACCAGGCTTTTGCCGCTCTGTTACCTTTTGATGTTTACGGTTATAAGGTTTGAATTTCTTTGTAGATATTTTTGTCATTGCAATAAAAAAAATTTTTTTTCAGGCATCCTTCTATGTGTAGACCTCCTTTCACTGGTATTTGTCTGGAACACAGTGAGCTCCTCGGGTCTGCATACCCACCAACTGCTCATTGCCTGACATCTTATTACTGATGGTCAAACTGTCTCCTGTTGTAGTCGGTGGGCTTCCTGAGGGCTGGATCCCTGCCTTGTCTTCATGTCCTTGCTTATTCATGGGGACCCCCAGCTAAACTCCCTTTGGGGGATTTCTGAAGACCCCCTAATTCTCACCAAACCATACACAGTACATTTTCTTCTTTTATCCCGGAAAACAAGTGGGATTCATAAATTGCAGCCATTGTCCATTGTTCTGAAGTAGGTTCCCAGTAAGGTCGGGGAGCCTTCTTTTTGGCAGACTATTTACAATCACTGCAGAAGAGAACATGATTTATCCATAACGTTTCTGTGAAAAGATTTTTTTCCTGTCATATGTAATAGTTCTTTGCAGTTTTAATGTTTGTATAAATAGAAATGAACTTGCCATTGACCTTGCTTCGTAGGCCTTGTGGAGTTGTGATTGGCTAGTCCCACTAACCTTTGTTTTTATCCCCAGGGAGGCCATGCAAGGGTGAGTCCTCCCCATCGCATCCTTGATGAAATCTCTGTCAGGTCCGTGGAGCTTGGCGGTGGAATGTGGGCGAGCCCCCGTGGGTCTGCCCACCAAGGGCAAGCAGGCCAGAGGCTCCCCCATCCCCCCAGATCCTTCACTCGCTGAAGACTAAAGGGATTTTCCTTGCTCATTAAAGAGATTTAAGATTGGCTTGGACCAGAGAAGCTTGTCACCCCTGATGCTGGTCCAAATCGAATGCTCCCACCCCCAGCACTTAGCATAGGGTCTGTTGCTGGTCCCTCAATAATGCTAAGGCAAGTGATCTCGAACCTCTCTGAAGTTTTCTCTGGCTCTGCCCCACGCGCCCCAGCAGGGTAGGGCTCCCAGTGGCATTTCCCTGGCACACACGCACCCACTCACCCCTGCGTGCACTCCTTGTGAGGCAGTAAGAAGTATAATTTTGGGTTATTGTCCCCAATTCCTGGCACAAGGCTTCTAAAACCCTTGTAATTTCCTGACTGACAGGTGAGAGGAGAATCTTTCATTATTCTTAACAAGCCCCTTCCACCCGCACTGGAGTTTCTGCTCATGAGGTGATGAGAGTTCAGAGCTGGAGGAAGTGACCTGATTAGAGGGCTGGAAGTTTCAGCCCCACCTCCGACCTCCTGGGAGGGGAGAGAGGCTGGAGGGCGAGATCATCGCTAAGGACCCATGAATGAATCAATCATGCCTGTGTAACTAACGCAGCCTCCGTGAGGACCCTAACCTAAGGGGTTCGGAGAGCTTCTGGGTTGGTGAACACAGGGAGGTGCTGGGAGAGTGGCACCCCGGACAGCTGTGTGCGTCCCACATGCCTTCCGGGTGCGGCGCGTGTCCCACATGCCTTCCGGGTGCGGCGCGTGTCCCACATGCCTTCCGGGTGCGGCGCGTCTCTTCCATCTGGCTGTTCTGAGTTGCATTCTTTATAACAAACCGGTGATCTAGTAAGTGAATGGTTCCTGAGTTCTGCGAGCCATTCTAGCAAATTATAGAACCTGAGGAGGGGGATATGGGAACCCCTGATTTATAGCTGGTTGGTCAGAAGCGCAAGTGACACCCAGGATTTGTGACTGGCAGCTGAAGTGGAGTTGGCAGGGGGCAGCCTTGGGGGACTGAGCCCTTAACCCGTGGGGTCGGTGGTAACTCTGGGCAGTGAGTGTCAGAATCGGGGTAAATTGTACGACATCCTGTCCATTTCCACCGAGGATCGAATGGCTTGGTGTGGAAAAACCACATATCTGGTGTTAGAAGTGTTGGTGTGAGTATAGTGTACAGGAGAAAGAAGTTTCCTTTATTCATATACTAACATTCACACACACACACACACGCAGCCACTCGTCATTGGGATGAGCAGCCGGGAGGACATTACTTCCAGAGACATACCAATTCTTGGTCAGGCCCAAGGCCAGGTTGCGGAGTACCTAAGAGACACCCTCCCACTTTGACAGCCTCTGGCAAGGGACCCCAGCCTCTGCTACCTGGTTCCAAGGTCTCACTTATGCCACCTCTAACAGCCCTGTTCTTGATTTTGCAGCCAGAGCCCAAAGTTGGAGACCTGATTGAGATTTTCCGCCCTTTCTACAGACACTGGGCCATCTACGTTGGCGATGGATACGTGGTCCACCTGGCACCCCCAAGTAAGGGCGCTGAGGGCCTCCGCTGTGCTGGGGCTGGGAGGAGAGGGAGATGGGCGGCTGTGGGTAACAGGTGACCTCAGCTCCCCGCCTGGTGGCTGGTTCCTGAGTGCTGCGGGGAGGCAATCTGGTGTGAGGCAATGGTTTTCAAACTCTGCCCCTTGGGACCCTAAGGGTTCCCTATAGGGGCTGAGGTGGGCTTCCAAGGGGGTGGCTCTGCTTTTGTGTTTTGTTTTTGTTTTTGTTTTGAGAGAGAGAGAGAGAGAATGTGAGCAGGGGACAGGGGCAGACAGAGAGGGAGAGAGAGAGAATCCCAAACAGGCTCTGAGTTTAGTGCAGAGCCTGACATGGGGCTTGATCCCACAACCCTGAGATCATGACCTGAGCCAAAATCAAGAGTTGGATGCTCAACTGACTGAGCCATGCAGGCGCCCAAAACACATTCAACTCTTTTTTTTTTTTTTTAACGTTTATTTATTTTTGAGACAGAGAGAGACAGAGCATGAGCGGGAAAGGGGCAGAGCGAGGGAGACACAGAATCTGAAACAGGCTCCAGGCTCTGAGCTGTCAGCACGGAGCCCCACGCGGGGCTCGAACTCACGGACCGTGAGATCATGACCTGAGCCAAAGTCGGACGCTCCACCGACTGAGCCACCCAGGCGCCCCAACACACTCAACTCTTAAGTGTAAAGCTCCCTGAGAGAGCATGGGCTTTTGGGCAGCAGGTTCGGTGGCGAACCTAGTTTCTAGTCTTCAGTCTCGGTTTCCTTTTCTGTAAACTGAGGCTAAGAACCCTTCACCGGGAGAATCGTTGTGATGGTCCCCCATCACTTTTCTTACACTTTTTTTTCCGCTTAAACTGAGGTATAACATAAATATAGTAAAGTACAGAAACATAGTATAAAGCGTATGGTCAGTGAATTAAAAAAAAAAAGTCTCCATCCGTGTGACAGTGACGCAGGTCAAGATCTGGAACATTTCCCCTACCCTAAGAGGCTCCCTCTTATCACTGCCCCACCCCCACCCCCAGGGACGATCGCTATTGTAGCTTCTCTTGCCATAAATCAGTTTTGCCTGCTCTAGACCTTCATGTCAGAAGAGCTGCATAGTCTGTGCTCCTTTGTGTCTGGCTTCTTTCCTTCAGCCCGTGAGAGTCATCAGCTTGTGAGGAGCAAGTTCTTTATCATTGCTGGGTGTTTTCTGTTATGTGAATACACCTTGGTTTGCTATCCGTTCTCCCGCTGACGGACATTGGATTGGTTCCAGTGTTCGGCTGCTGTGAACACAGTTGCTGTGGACATTCTTGGACAAGTCTTTTGCCCCCACCCTCCCCCTTCCTCTAACTAATGGCCTCACCCTGTAATTACAGAGAAACCAGAAGTAACCAGAGTATAGGTCATCTTCCCCAGCCCCGGTGAACCAAACCCCCCAATATCTGCACCCATATCATCTGCCTTTTCTTCCGCTAAAATGCAAAAAGTGCCCCTGTCCTAAGGTTTAAAAGGCCAGCCTCTGCATGGGGGTCCTAGACCCCCTCTCTTACTTTCATGAGCACTTTGCTCCTCAAATTCCTCACCTCCTGTATTATCATGGTCCCCCTCTCTACTAGGTTATTCCAACTGGCGTAGAAACCACGGCAATAGCTCTGTTGATGAAATGAACAACGCTCCCCCGCCCTCCCCATGTCTTCTCTAGATAACTCCCTGTAGAGTGAATCTTTGATTGTCTACCATGGCCATCAACGCTTCTTCACTTGCCCGTCCCTCTTCGGTTCCCTCCACTGGGCTGTCTCTTTGTTTAGCCCCCTCCCGAAGTAGCCCTTCTCACAGCTACTGAAAGACCTTTCGCATCTTGACAAAGCTAAAGGTCCATTTTCTCGTCAAAACTTACTAGGCTTCTCTGCAGCATTTGACACGAGCAACCTCTCTCTGGTCTTCACCCAGCACCCGTCTTTCTTCCTCTCTCACTGGGCCCTCCTGTCATGGTCTCCTGTGTGGGTTCTTCATCCTGTCCCATATCCCTCATCCTTACTCTCCCCAGGTGACCTCCTCGGGCCCCTGGCTTCCGGCACTTTCTATTGGTGGATGTTTCCTAAGCCCATACCCGCAGCTTAGGCCTCCCTGCTCAGCTTCAGCCTTGTATATAGCCTCTTGACCACTTGGCATCTCCACTTGGGTGTCCAGTTGGCACATTGAACTTGACACGCCCTGAAAGTCTCCAGTGGATGACACTACCCAGCTTCTGGAGCCCAAAATCCAGGCGTCATCCTCAATCCTTTTCACCCCGCATCTGATCCACCAGGAAAGCTGGTTGCCTTTATCTCCAAGACAGACCCCGGGTCTGATCACTTCTCACCATCTCCACTGTCGTGCCCTGGGGTAAGCTACCGTTCTCTTATCTGAAGCTTCCGGCTGGTCTCTCTGCCTCTCGCCCGCTTGTGGTCCGTCCCTCCTTCCCTGGGCAGCCAGCATGATCATTCTAAAGTATAAAACTGATTATGTTACTTCTCTCCTTAAAATTCCTCCCCCCTCTCAGTTCAAGTTTAATAGAAACAACAAAAGATCAAAAGCGATGCCCCACTACCGTGCAGATCAGTTGGCCTGCCCCATAGCACAGCCTGAGCTGTGACCAGGAAGAAAGGAAGGAAGGCTGGCCCGAGGAAGAAAGGCTGGCCTCCCCAGCCCCTGCAGGAAAGGCCTGTCCTATCCCAGTACCAAATCTAAAGTCTTGTGTTTTAAGCATGACAATAGTACAAAAGAGGTTTTGTTTTCATGGCCGACCACTGCAGCCCGGCCCGAAAATGACCCAGCGCTCGCCTCTGCTTAGAGAATTATTCTTTGCTCTTCTGGACATCGGGCTTGACTGTATCACTGTCAGGCTTTCAGCCAGCTGGGCCCACTCCCCCCATGCTTGTCAGTAAACTGGGAGGCCTGAACTAGTCTCAGAGTCTCATCCACAGAGCGGCCAACAGGGAGGTCATTCACATGATGTGCCGAAGGATTCCTTCATGATCAATGATAAAGAGGCCCCTGAACGAGATGCCTTCATCAGCCTTGAAGACTCCATTGTCCTGAGCGATGGTACCCTAGGGGTGTGATACCTGGGTCCCAGTCCTGGGTATGTGGATCCACGACAGAAATGAGAGTCCACAGAAGCACCAATCACTTGCAATCGAGTTTCTTACATTCTCCCATCCTGTCACTGACAGCAAAGATCTCCGTGGGGGACGTGAAGGTGAAAAGACAAGAGAGTAGAAGAAGAACACAGCGTAGATTTCCCTTTGTGGTCAGAGAGGCTGATGCCTTTGAACTGGTCATCTGGCATAACGGCCGTGGCTTTGTACTTGGGGGCAGGGTGCCCAGTTTTGGCATTTCCTGAAGCCATCTTGCTATCTGCCCCTAACCACTCTCAAGCACCAGAGCTCACCTGGATGCCTCCCCCTTCATGGCACCCTAAGTTGAGTAGGGCAGGTCCCCGGGAGGGGGGGAGGATGAGGAGAAAGTGCCAACCGGGGTGTGGGAGTGCTTCTCACCAGCTCTGAGACAACATGCCAAAGACCAGTTGGGAAGAAGATGCCCCTTAAAATCCTTTTTTTTTTAAATTTGTTTTAAGCTTATTCATTTTTGTGAGAGAGAGACAGAGCATGAGCAGGGGAGGGGCAGAGAGGGGGGTGCAGGACACAGAATCCAAAGCAGGCTCCAGGCTCTGAGCTGTCAGCACAGAGCCCGATGTGGGGCTCGAACTCACGAACTGCGAGATCATGACCTGAGCTGACGTCAGATGCTTAACTGACTGAGCCACCCAGGTGCCCCAATCCTTTTTTTTTTTAAATGTTTATTTTTGAGAGAGAGCAAGAGAGAGAGTGCGAATGAACAGGGGAGGGGCAGAGAGAGAGACAGAGGGTCCGAAGCAGGCTCTGCGCTGACAGCAGAGAGCCTGATGTGGGGCTCGAACTCACCTGAACTGAAGTCGGAGGCCTAACTGACTGAGCCACCCAGCCACCCCCAGATTCTTGATTGGCTTTTCCATGACACATAGAATAAGAGTCAAAGTTTATACTGTGGCCCATGAGGTCCGGTGTGGTCTGGCCTCTGCTTGCCTCTCTGACCCTCACCTTTCTCCCCCCTCCTCCTGGGTCTCTGGATTGCAGCCACACCGGCCTCCCTGCAGCCTCTGGAGCATACCACACTCTTCCTTCTGGAGGCCCTTGCCCTTGCCCTTCCTTTTGCATGTGATGCTCCTTCCTGAATCTCAGCACAGCTGCCTTGCCCCCATCATTCCAGGCTCCACTCGACGCCCATTCCCTGGAGTGGACCTCCCCTTCCCAAGCCTCCCCTCTCCTGTAATCCTCTCCTAGTCATCGTCTCCTGTAATATTTCACCTAATCTAATCCAGAGCATTTTCACTACCTAGAAGTACCTGATTTTGTGTTTTTGCTCCTTATCGGGGTGAGTCCTCTCACTGGAATGTGAGCCACTTGAGGGGAGGCACCCTGTCCAGTTCATGCCACTCTCTCCAGCACCTTGGACAAGGCCCGACACACAGGAGGGCCTCCGTGTTGACTGATTGCACAGTGGATGTACCTGGTGGACAGGAGACAGGGGAGGGCATGGCAGGGATCCTGGGGACAGGTGTGTGTCACGGGTCATTGGGTGGGTGATGCTCCTTTAATGGGAAAAGTTGCTTCCACATGTATCTTCTCATGAGAGCTACGCAGGAATCTTGCCAGATAGGTCAGGACTGACCTCATGCTACTAAGGAAATGGTAGAAATCAGAGTTGGAAGGAAGCATGGAGAACGACCCTAATGATAGTGACAGCTGACACTTGCTGGGCACTCCCCCTGTTCCAGGCACCAGAGAAGTCACCTTACATGGCCAGGTCTGATCATCCTTGCAGCCCCCACTGCAGTACAGTAGGGACAGAGAGGGCTGTTATCGTCTCTGTTCTACAAGGAATTGGAGACTCTGAGAAGTTAAGCACCTTGCCCAAGGTCACACAGCAGAGAGAGGTAGAGGTGGGAGTTGAACTCTGGCTGTCTGACTCTCCATTCTCGGCCTTTAACCATGATGTTATACTGCCCAGTCTGATATTTCCCCCAGTTCGGTCATCAAATGTGTGCCGTACGCATGTGCCCTTTCTATGATGGCTTAATTAATATTTTCTTTTTTTAAAAAAAGATTTGTTTTTAAGTTTATTTATTTTGAGAGAGAGAGAGAGAGCACGAAGAGGGAAGGGACAGAGAGAGAGAGAGAGGGAGAGGGAGAGGGAGAGAGAATCCCAAGCAGGCTCCCTGTTGTCAGCACAGAGCCCGACGCAGGGCTCGATCCCACACACCATGAGATCATGACCTGAGCAGAAAATCAAGAGTTGGATGCTCAGCTGACTGAGCCACCCAGGCATCCTACTTAATTAATATTTTCTTTAATGGCTAACTTAAAATTTTTTTTTAATGTTTATTTATTTTTGAGAGACAGAACGCGCGAGCAGGGGAGGGACAGAGAGAGAGGGAGACGCAGAATCGGAAGCAGGCTCCAGGCTCCGAGCCGTCAGCGCACAGCCTGACGTGGGGCTCGAACTCACGAACCGTGAGATTATGACCTGAGCCGAAGTCCGACGCTTGACCAGCTGAGCCACCAGGCGCCCCTTTAATGGACTGACTTTAAAAACAGAAATTAATCCTTTGAAAAGGACCTTTAAATTACGATGTGTGTTTGGGTGTCAGTTTTGGTATGTATCTGGAGACTCCCACCGTGTTGGCTCAGCAAAATGAAGTGACAGGTCGGGACCACTCAGCGATGGAGCCAGAATGAGTCTCATTATCAGCCAGGGCCCTATTGTACCACCCACCAGGGTACCCACCTCTTTTATTTACTCCAATGGCTCCCTCAAACACCTCCTGCCCTATTGGTAGCCAGTCTGAACTCCCCTGGTTTTCTAAATTCTCAGGATACTACTCAGGGCAGAGGGGTTTAGTCCTCTTTGGAAAGCCCAAGCAGCGTAGGACCTGGAATCTGATCAGCCCCTCCTGGCATTGCTTGTTGCTGTCACACGGTGTCACAGTGGAAGACAGTTCCCGCCCAGCCTAACAGGGTGCGTCCCCTGCCAGGAGGAGCCTTGGAGATCCGATCCCAGCAGGGCCACAGAGGCCCTCTGAGAGAGACTGGGTCCCTCCGGGGTCCACCTCTTTGGTGTGCACCCGCTTTTTCAGCCGTCGTACGCAAAGCACGCTCGCACTGTGTAGGTTGGCCGCCTTGGGGGGAGATGGCCAGTCTCTGTGCTGACATCAGCCTCCCCTCCCCACCCTCCTGGTCCTTGTATTGACCCTAGACTGCCTTTCTTTGAGGCAGTTTTATGGTTTTAAAAATGTCTAATGTTTATTTTTGAGAGAGAGAGGGAGGGAGGGAGGGGCAGAGAGAGAGGGAGACACGGAATCTGAAGCAGGCTCCAGGCTCTGAGCTGTCGGCACAGAGCCCGACGCAGGGCCCGAACCCACAGACCGCAAGATCATGACCTGAGCCGAAGTTGGATGCTTAACCGACTGAGCCACGCAGGCGCCCCTATTTTTTTTAAATTAAAGTATAGTTGACACACGATGTTGCATTAGCTTCAGGTGTGCAGTGAAGGGACAAGGCTGTCCGTTCCGCTGTGCTCACCGCAAGTCTAGACGCCATCCGCCCCCATAAGAGGCTACTACGGCATCCCTAATGACACTCCCTGTGCTGTGCCTTTTATCCCCATGACTTCCTCACCCCGTAACTGGAAGCCTGTACCTCCCACTCCCACCCCACCCCTGCTCCTCCCTCTCTGGCGACCACCGTTTCATTCTCTGTCTTATGGGTCTGTTTCTGCATTTCGTTTATTTCTTTAGTCATTTGTTTCGTTTTTTAAGTTCCA
Organism: Acinonyx jubatus; assembly: GCF_027475565.1. Lineage (NCBI taxonomy): Eukaryota > Metazoa > Chordata > Mammalia > Carnivora > Felidae > Acinonyx > Acinonyx jubatus. The sequence continues at coordinate 8,519,420 of NC_069390.1, forward strand.
CATGTAAGTGAAATTATACGGTATCCATCTTTCCCTGACATCTTTTCGTCTGACTTCTTTCGCTTTGCGTTAATACCCTCAAGCTCCACCCGTGTGGTTGCAAATAGCAAGACCTCATCCTTTTTTGTGGCTGAGTAATATTCCACAGGCAGTTTAATTTCTGGAGCTTTGGTGTCCCTTCCAGGCCCTCAGCCTCGGCCGGGGCCGTGCCAGTGCACCCAGTGGGCCTCCCTGGCACCACGTCTCGAGGAACCGCTTCCAGAAGTCTGGGAGCTACAGATCCACCTTTTCTGCAGTAATCAGCCTTGTATTTGTCCCAGGAACGCATCCCTGCTGGACTCCCAGAAGGGTCATACTCTATTCCCCTAGGGAGATGGCTGTGCTCAGGGCCCATATTTGCACAGCCAACAGGGCCCCTGAGGAGTCACGGGGTGTAGAAGGTCAGCTTCTCTGGGTCCAAAAAAAAAAAAAAAAAAAAAAAATCACAACAAATCCCAAAACTTGACCACTCCACATTTCAGATAAGGAAACCGGGGCCCAGAGACCGCAAGTACCTTCTCCAAAGCCACACAGCAGGTGTCTGGCCCTGCTCCCCGTTCCCTCCCACATCTGCTCACGCTCTTGTGGATGGTGCCAAGGGCCTGTGGACGGACCCCGACGGGTCTGCCCGGGACCGATCCCTCTGTCTCCTCTTGGTGAACCCTCAGGTGAAATGGCGGGAGCGGGCGCGGCCAGCATCATGTCCACCCTGACTGAGAAGGCCGTGGTGAAAAAAGAGCTGCTGGATGACGTGGTCGGGAGAGACAGGTACCAGGTCAATAACAAACACGATGACAAGTACTCGCCGCTGCCTCCCAGCAAGATCGTCCAGCAGGCGGAGCAGCTGGTGGGCCAGGAGCTGCCCTACTCGCTGCCCTGTGAGAACTGCGAGCACTTTGTGAACGAGCTGCGCTACGGAGTCGCCCGCAGCGATCAGGTGTGTCCCCAGCCTGTGTCCCCATCCCCCGGAGCCGGGCCATTCCCTCAGCTGACTGTGGCTGGGCGTCAGGCACAAAGACGATGAAGCAGTTGAGGCAGAATCCCTGCCGTCGTCAGCCGCTGCCTTGATGGAATCCTGTGTTTTGAATAACCTTCTTCTTTTTTTTTTTAAGTTTATTTATTTATTTATTTTGAGAGAGGAGAGCACAAGTGGGGGAGGGGCAGGGAGAGAGAGAGGGAGAAACCCAAGCAGGCTCTGCACTGTCCGCGCAGAGCCCGACACGGGGCTCGAACTCACGAACCGTGAGATCATGACCTGAGCCACCCAGGGGCCCCAACACTATTCTTCTTTTATCCACTTAGAACTTTGCTAAGAGTGAAGAAAGCGCACGGTAGAATTTTCCTGTGCCCAGGAATAATTCTGGGGCTTCGCGCGGGGGAGCCGTGTAGTCTAACCGGCTAATTTTCTGTGCTCTAACAGAATTTCAGTCTGTCCGCTTAAAAAAACAAAAAGGCAGATTTCTTCGCCTTTCTAACGCGGGACAGCTTTTTCTGTTTCATGCTGTTCTCCTTGAAGACCTGTGTGTGCTCACACCATGTGGCCCTTTTTCGTGATCAGAGCTCCCATAATTCAGCGCGGAGCCTGGGCTCACCCAGCAGCCCCGCGACTAGGAAATGCTCGGTGGTGGTCGTAGTGCTGACTCTCTCAGGCTGGTCACTACCCGCCCCCCCCCCCATCCCCCGTAAAATGTGCACTATCAGAACTAACTAGAGACCACTTTCTTGCATTTGATGATACCCTTTGATGCCTCACGGACCACGCTCGCAGTCAGGCTATTGTGGTTTTTCTTGACAAAGTACCTTTTGTCCGAAGCCGCTGCCTCAGCATTTGCCCTCACTCTGTGAGGTTCTGTAGAGAACTGGGGGCGCATTGTGCCTCCTGCATCATCTGAAACTGTTTGTCCCACCCGGACAGATCCGTTGAGCGAGGAAAACGCTGGGGACAAGTGCTTTCGGGCAGGTTCCGTAACAGAGAAGCACAGCTGTCACAAGGCCATGCCGGATTTCCTCCAGGAGGAAGGCTAAAGGTTGGCTTGTAGGCAAATGTCAGGTCAGCAGCTTCATGCGGACTCCGTCATCACGCCTTCTGGCTGCTGGGAACGGTGGTTCTGGGTACCACGCTGGTGACGTCAGTGATGCGGGCGTATTTCCTGACACCGCGCACAGCTATGGTGGGTCCATTTATGGCCCACGTAAGCCTGGGCAGCACCAAGATGTATATATTTTTCACCATCGAAGACCTCCAAGTTCTTCTCTCCAGGGGGTCATGTAGGAGTTTGGGCAGCCACAGCATCCAATCCAGGCAACCTGTGAGCTTAGGCGGCAAGGGCATCGTCGACCGTGTTGGGTAAGCGTGTTCGTTTTGGGTATCAAGTTCATAGTTTCCATCCTTTTTATTCCTGCAATTTTTGGCACGTTGTCTTCATTGGACTTCTTGGCATAAAAGCGAGGATCGAAAATCGTGGTCTTTGCTGTCCCTGGTTCTGCTTCAACACCTGACTTAGTTTGTGGGTGAGATTTCTTGATCCCTGTTCATGATGCTTTTTCCTGCCTTCGTTGGGAAAAAGCACAGTTTTGCTGATTTGGGGCATTGTGTCTTCACTGGGGACAGTGGCTGTGAGCAGAAGGGAGGGCTGGCTCTCCCTTTGCTTTGTCATGGGAGCCCGTGCCCCCAGAGTTGCGCCTGGATAGTGCTGGAAATGGGAAGAGGCCGAACTTTCTCACGGTTTCTTGCTGATCTGAATTGTTTCCGCTGAGTTTGTTACCTTCAGTGTTGCTGCTGCACCTGATAACATGTGAAGGGCGGAACGGTGGCTGTGAGGACACGGTGGCTTAGAAGCTGGGAAAGAAACTGGGGAAAGGGCCACTGGATACATTGGCTCTGCAGCCGGAGTGTACATTAGGGCAACTGACTTCCGTGTTGGGGTGTTTTTTTTTTTTAATGTGTATTTATTTATTTTGAGAGAGAGAGAGCAGGGGAGGAGCAGAGAAAGAGGGAGAGAGAGAGAATCCCAAGCAGGCTCTGTGCTGTCACTGCAGAGCCCAATGCGGGATTCGAACCCATGAACCATGAGATCATGACCTGAGCAGGAACCGAAAGTTGGACATGCAACCGACTGAGCCACCCCGGTGCCCCTTGGGGGTGTTTTCTAAGCTTCAGAGTACATCCTCAACACTCACTAACAGAGGCTTTTTATCGACACCGAAACGAAGGTCTTGACATCCATAGAGCTCATCTATGGCCACCATGTTTCAGCTCAGTGGCAGACTGTCGGGTTCTCGAATTATACAAGGAGAGTGCTGTGCACATCAAATGGACTTGAATGTTGAGGTGAAAACAGAGCTGGGGACAGCAGATCTAATTCCTGAAAGCTTATTGGAGGTAGACAGAGTCCTGTCGTCTGGAACACCAATAGCAAAGCTGAGTGCACTCTTAGGCACTTGAGACAAACCAGGTTGAAGGGCAGAGGTCAGAGGTAAGGGGAAGGTTTCCAACAAAGTGAAGGATGAATCTGAGCTGTGTGTGTGTGTGTGTGTGTGTGTGTGTGTGTGTGTGTGTGCGCGCGTGCGTGCAGGCATGCAGGAGCTCTCAGTGACCCCGTCACAAAGCCAGACTATCACAACAGCAATCATTTAACCACATGCTTCTGTTCGATCAGTGTAACACATAGTTGTCTGTGTGATGCGTCAGTGACGTTTTCCCGTGGCTCTTTGCTGGGATGTCACGTGTGTGTCTTCCTGAAATGCCCATAGTCTTTGCCTCACCTACGGGATGGCTTCCCCATCACCTTCCTGCCTTTCAAGTCTTGTAGACATGGCGTCGGCATTCCAAGTGGGTGCAGAAGGGTTTTGCGGCAGGTTTCTGAGCTAACTGTGGTTGCCTCTATTTTTTTGTCTTTTGTTGTTGTTGTTTCTGGAGAAGTCTTTGAAATTTAATTTTTAATCTTTCCAAGTAATGCATGCACACAATTTGTAAAGACAGCCAGGGCTCAGGGTACCCTACCCCACACCTCTCTACTCCTCCCCATCCCCCCCAGCAGCCACTCTTCTCTCTTTGAGTTTGGCATTTACCTATTTCTGAATTTCTTGTATTATATTTCTTCTTATTATTTTAATGTTTATTTAGTTTTGAGACAGAGAGACAGAGAGAGAGAGAGAGAGAGAGAAACAGGACATGAATGGGGGAGGGACAGAGGGAGAGGGAGACAGAATCTGAAGTAGCTCCAGGCTCCAAACTGTCAGCACAGAGCCCGACGCAGGGCTTGAGCTCACCAACCGTGACATCATGACCTGAGCTGAAGTTGGACACTTAACCAACTGAGCCACCCAGGCTCCCCATTATTTAAAAATTTTTAAAAACTAAGTTTATTTATTTATTTTGAGAGAGAGAGAGTGAGCGGGGCAGGGGCAGAGAGGGGGGGGGAGGGGCAGAGAGAGAGGGAGAGAGAGAGAGACTTCCAAGCAGGCTCCATGTCACAGCGTGGAGCCCAACATGGGCCTTGAACTCACGAACCATGAGATCGTGACCTGAGCCGAAACCAAGAGTTGGACCCTTAAACCGACGGAGCTCCCCAGGCGCCCCAGGGTTTCCTTTTTCCTCGAAGATAATTATTATCTCCTTTCATTGCTTAGTTTTCCTTGTACCTATTGTCCGTTCTCCCCACACTGTCTGATTAGCCCTCAGTACAGTTCCCCACAAGGGAAATCATGTCCAAGTAATCTATCAGTTCTAGGATGTTCTCTTTGGACACATGCATCCCCGAGATGGCCATTCTGCCGTCAGTGCTGGTTGGCTCTTGGCTGACCGCATGGTTTTACCCCAGGATTTCCCTTTGCTGTCTTCCTTGGGATTTCCTTTGCCTTTCTCTTGGATCGGATACCCTGGTTCCATGATCTCTTCATTTCTTATTTCTCGGATTTTCCCTTAATTTACGTAGACCACGTCCCTCAGAAGTTGCTTTAGGTTCGAAAGACAGTACATGAGATAACGGGGATGCTGAGGCACACCGCTCTTATCTGGTTACTGTAGAAGCTTCCTCTGGCTGCCGTCACAAATTACCACAAATTTAGTAGCTTAAAACAACCCAGAGTTACTGCCTTCCCGTCGTGGAGGTGAGAGGTCTAAAAATGGTTTCACTGGGCTAAAATCAAGGTGCCAGCAGGGCTGTGTTCTTTTCTGGCGATTCCGGGAGAGAATCTATTTTCTTGCTTTTCTGGCTTCTAGAGGCTTCCTGCGCTGTTCGGCTTGAAGCCCGTCCTCCGCGTTCAAAATCAGCAATTGTTGATTGAGCCTTTCTCACATTGCATGACGCTGACTCTTCTGATGCCCTCTTCCATCTTGTAAGGAACTTCATGGTTACACTTTGGAGCCCACGTGGGTAACCCAGGGTTAGCTCCCCTTTTTAGGGTAAGTTGACTAGCAGCCTAATTCTATCTGTACTCTTAGTTCTCTCTCGCCATGTAGCACAATATACTTACAGGTTCCTGGAATTAGGACATGGACGTCTTCAGGGGGCCATATTTCTGCCTCCCGGTTACTCTCTACAGCTGGCACAAGGCTGTTGTCCCGGGGATCTCCCCTCCCCATCATTCTGGAGAAATTCTCTTCTGTCCACTTTCGTAACGGAGCACCCCCTCTTCTGCACCTCGTGTCTTCTTTCGTGATTTACTCCCTTGTTCTGGTGGGAACCTTCTTTAGCAGCTTCTTGAAAAAGGATGTACGGAAGGTACATTTTTGAAAACGCTGTGTTTCTGAATTCTTTTGTTTTACCCTTGCACCTGATTTGATAGTTTGGATACGGAATTTCTAGTTTAGAAATTGTTTTACTCTAGAATTTTGGAGGCAATATTCCATTGTCTTCTTGCTTCCGGAATTGCTTTGGAGAAATCTAAAGCGATCCCAACTCTTGATCTCTTGATCTTTCCTCTCTTTCCTGTTTTTCTTCCCTGTGCTAGCATTTGGAGTATCTTTTCTTTCCCCAATTTTCTTTATTATTATTATTATTATTATTATTATTTTAATATTGAGAGAGAGAGAGAGCACTAGTGGGGGAGAGGGGCAGAAGGAGAGAGGGAGAGAGAATTCCAAGCAGGCTCCATGCTCAGCCCAGAGCCCAAAGCGGGGGCTCGATCCCACGACCCTGGGATCATGACCTGAGCTGAAATCAAGAGTCGGACGCTCAACCCACTGAGCCACCCAAGTGCCTCTCTTTACCCAGTTTTCTAAAATTTCACAGTCGTGTGCCTTGGGGTGGGTCTATGTTTATCCATCATGATGGGCCTCAGAACACCATTTCCATCTGAAAACCTGCCTCCCTTAGTCCATGGATTATTTCATTGTTGATTCTCCTCTGTGTTTCCTGTATTATCTCTTTCTGGAACGTCTATTATTCAGATATTGGCCTGCCTGGATTATTCCCTCTTGTTTCCTTTGGCTTCTGTTTTCTTTGTCTTCATCTTTTTGCTCTTTTTAAAAAAAAAAAAAAACTTTTTTTTTCTGAGAGATTTCCTCAACTTTATCTTTCAAACTTTCTGTTGAGTCTGTCATTTCCATTGTGCTTTCTAAGAATTGTTTTTATTCTCTCAATATTCTATTATTTGTTATAGCACCGTGTGTTATTTATTGGATGCACTACGTCCTCTTATTCTCTAGCGATCATTTTTTAAAGATGTTTTCTTTCCTAGATACGGTTTCTGGGTGCCTGGGTGGCTCATTCGGCTAAGCGTCCTCTTGATTTCAGCTTGGGTCGTGATCTCACGGTTCGTGGGTTCGAGCCCCACATCAGGCTCCGTGCTGACAGTGTGGAGCCTGCTTGAGATTCTCCCTCTCCCTCTCTCTCTCTCTGCCCCTCCCCTGCTCTCTCTCTGTCTCAAAATAAATAAATAAACTTTAAAAAACTAAACCTCGTTATTAAAAATAGATATGGTTTCTGGTTCCCCAGATTGCTTTTTGTTGGTTTTGCTCTCTGTCTCCTGTTTCAGAGTCTTCCTCAGATGTCTGGTATCCTGGTCGTATGCTCATGACTCAGGGTGGGTGGTTTCCTACAGAATGGAAATTCTGAGTGAACTGAGAGGGGACAGTGGCTTGCTGACTTTGAGTTTCACTTCTGGGTGACATAGGTGGACAGTCTGTTGGGGAATCTTCATATTGGTATCTTTTGTTTCTACTTGGGCTGGTCAGATTCCCCAGGAAAGTTTTCCTGACTCGTGTGTGATGGATCAAGTTCTGGGAGCAGAGAGGGGCAGGAGGGCCAAGGGTCTCACCTTTAGCATGTTTCTGGTCTCTTCATCCCTTGTTTTGGGCACATCCTCATGTGTGCTTCTGGATTTCCAGAAGGCCCCCAAGTCTTCTGTTTCACCGTCTGCAGAGAATAAACTTTCAGACTTCCGCTGTGGTTAAGGAGGGGTCCAGGGACCTAGCCGCAGAGCTCTCTCTCCTGTTTCCGGAGGTATTTGACATTGCCAATAGGTGATCTTTCCTGAGGATCCTGTTGTACAACTCGGCTGGATCCTCAACTTTTCCTGCTGCCGCCTTAGAATGTAGAGTTCTGTGGGTCCCTTGTGGAATTATGCCTAAAACAAGTGCCTTCCTTTTGGTTAAGTGTCAGGAGAGAGTGAAATTTGACACACGTTCACTTTTTACCCCGAAATCTACTCTGACTTTTGCGGCACTTTTTCCCCCCCCCTAGTACAAGCAATACAAGTCAGCAATCCTAATAAAGTATAACATCACTACTGCTCATAGTCGGGGGCTCATATAAGAACTCGTAGAGAGCATCTCTGTGCCTGGCAGAACTGGGCACGGGGGTGCAGCCAGGCACAAGGCAAGGGAGACGGGCGAGGTCCTGGCTCTCATGAAGGTCAAGGTTGGCATACTGACCATTCAACACGAGTTCCTGCCCCGCTTTGCACTCGCTTCAAGGGCTCCCCGCAGCCACCCGGGCTTCGCCGCCCTGCCCTTCGCACAACCGCGCTCTGAGGGTTTATGTGCTTTCAATACCCACAGAGTGAATCGAGTCGCCCTTAGGCCCATGTGCGTTCCTGGCCAGCTGGCTCCATCCATCTGTTCTTTCCCCATCCAGCCCTCTTCTCCCCATTTCCCTGCCAATATCCGTTGACTCCCGAGTTTGTCGAGTGGGCCAAGGGGCATGTGAGCCTCCCGGAGCGGAGCGTTCTTGTCGCAGGTACGGCCTGCACGCGGAGTCCCCGCAGAATCTGATCTCCCCTCCACTCTCTTGCAGGTCAGAGACGCCATGGTGGCGGCTGGCATCGCCGGCGTGGGCTTGGCCGCCGTGGGCCTCATCGGAGTCATGTTCTCCAGAAACAAGCGGCAGAAGCAATGAGTGGGAAGGGACCGTCCCAGCAGCAGTGACTTTTGTACACTCAGGGGGTCTTGTCGGGCCGGAGGTGTTGAGGTTTCGGTTTGCGGATTTCATGCTGTTTGATGATAAGGCTTATTTTCGCAGGATAAAATAAAGCCCAGTGAGGGAGGATTTTGCTGGAGGAAATACAGCAGGAGCTGCCTGGTGTGAAGTGTGTCGAGCGCACAGCTGGGCCCTGGACCCTCTGGTGGTCTTCCCTGCCTTTGTCTTTGCCGGCTGCGTTCTTCCTCTTGCAGGAAACAGGCCGACTCCTGAGCTCAAGTAATGGGCATCTCGGGTTGTGGGGAGACAGGCGAGCAGCCGGGGAGACGGACAGATGGACGTGACTGATGCGCGAGGACGGGACCCTTGGCCTGGAACTAGACCCGGGACGGCTTCTTCCGGGGCTCAGCAGCCGAGGTCTGCGGGTGGTCAGTGGAGCCAAAGCCCAAACCAAAGCCCGAACCAAACCTCTGCCCGAAGGAAACTCGGTGTGTGCTCTCACCGATGTTGTGAAAACCCCCCTCGTCTCCCCCTGCTCCCCACACCTTTCCTCTGCCTTGTCGCCCCCAGCCCCCCGCGCCCCCTTTTCCTGGCCACTCGGGCTGGCCGTGTCCCCCGAGTCTCGGATCTCGCAGCCCTCCTGCGGCCCCCTCTTCCCGTGGCCCCTCCGCTCCACGCCCCCCATCCACGGTGGCTCTCAGCTTTCACGCCCAGCCTGCTGCTTGGCCAGTCAGCCCTGCCCACGGGGCCGGGTCACAGGGAAGCCTCAGACGCCGGCTGCGGCTGCCCCCACGACCGGTCTCCCCTGGGGACGAGGCACCACCTTCTGTGGCTTGAGGTCTGCCGCTGCTGCTGGCCGGACTTGGCAGGTGTTCAGAGGGGCCACTTGTCTGCAGGGGGGCCTTCGTGGCTTCCTCAGAAGTACTCTGCTGGGGCCAAGAGGCCTGCCCTCCACAGGGCAAGGCTTCCCCATCTGGTTGCAGATCTGTCCTTTTGTCGGCCCTGCTTGCCCGGAGACCTTCGTCTGTCAGACTCCCGGACGGGACTTGCCCGTGGCTCCCTGCCAGCTCCCTCCTGCTTGGCCGAGATCCAGTCCAGGGTCAACTCGTGCCCACCCACACCCCAGCGTAGAGATGAGAATAGTTGTCTCCCAGTGTGGTTTTCTTTGTGTCTCAGCTCTGCTGATGTAACATCTCGTCCCAGTTCTCAAGCTCCCCAAAGCAGGGGACGTAGGCCAAATTCGAAGGGTGGGTCCTCCTGAAGGCCCCCCCTCTCACACGGCATAAGGTGAGACGATGGGGACGCATGAGGTGGAAACCTTCAGGCTAATTATCGAGAACAGAGGGCCGAGGAAAGATAAACACAAGAAAACAAAACGAAGACACCCGGTTCCATTAAAAAATAAAAATTCCATCCAAAAAAGTGGGATGCTGTAGAAATAACCAAACAAGATAGAATTGGTTCCAAATACACTGATCATCACCATATAAACTGGCCATGTAAGAGAGACACCTTTCACTGGGTTGGAGACAGACACTGGGTTAAGACTGATGTCTTAAAAAAATGAACGCTATCGAGGAGAAACACTGAGGGGGTGTGAAATCTGTCCTCCATTGAAAGACACGCTCGGCCCAAAGCAGCTAACTGTGAAAAAACACCCGTGAAAGTAACTTGAGACAACTGGGGGAAATTCGAGTATGGCCCGGGTATTAACATTAAGGAATTATTAATTTTATTAAGTGAATTGGTTTTAGGCTTGTGTAAACACATGCCCTGATTTAAAGAAACAGACGCAGGTGCGCCTTGGGGGGGAGGGGGGCTCAGTCGGTTGGGCGTCTGACTCTTGATTTTGGCTCAGGTCATGATCTCACGGTTCATGAGTTCGAGCCCCGCTTCTGACTCCACACTGACAGTGCGGAGCCTGCTTGGGATCCTCTGTCTCCCTCTCTCTCTCTCTGACCCTCTCCTGCTCACGTTCTCTCTCTCTCAAGATAAATAAATAAACATTGAAAAAATAGATGCAGATCAAGCAAATATGACAAAACAGTAAATTTTTTTAATCGAGGCAGTGGGTATATAGATGGTCATTGTACTAGTCTTTCTAGTACTTTCTATATGTTAAGAATTTACATCATAAACCTTTTAAAAAATCTGAAATTTGAACTTGGACAGTTAAATAAGACTTCTGAACCTACTTCAATAAATATAATAATTTTTTTTAATTTTTTTTAACGTTTTTATTTATTTTTGAGACAGAGACAGCATGAATGGGGGAGGGGCAGAGAGAGAAGGAGACACAGAATCGGAAGCAGGCTCCAGGCTCTGAGCCATCAGCCCAGAGCCCGACGCGGGACTCCAACTCACGGACCGTGAGATCGTGACCTGAGCTGAAGTCGGATGTTTAACCGACCGAGCCACCCAGGCGCCCCAATAATTTTTAAAAATTATAAAAGATACGTGAGGCAAATGCTAAGAACATATACTAACTAAAAGCTGGTATACTGTATTGGTATCAGAAAAGATAGGATTTAAGGCAAAAATTATTACTAGACAGAAAGGTCATTAAAAAGTGTGGCCTAAGGGGGGGCCTGGGTGGCTCAGCTGGTTAAGCGTCTGACTCTTGATTTCAGCTCAGGTCATGATCTCATGGTCTGTGAGATTGAGCCTTGCCTCAGGCTCTGTGCTGACAGCAGGAGGCTGCTTGGAATTCTCTCTCTCCCTCTCTCTCTCTGACTTTCCCTGGTTCTCTCTTTGTCTCAAAACAAGTAAAATAAACATTTTTTTAAAAAAAGTATGGCATACAGGGCGGCTGGGCGGCTTAGTCGGTTAAGTGTCCAACTTTGGCTCAGGTCAGGATCTCACGGCTCGTGGGTTCGAGCCCCGCATCAGACTCTGTACTGACAGCTCGAAGCCTGGAGCCTCCTTCAGATTCTGTGTGTGTGTGTGTCTCTCTCTCTGCCCCTCCCCCGCTCACACTCTGTCTTTCTCTCTCAAAAATAAACATTAAAAAAAAACAACAATAAATAGGGGCGCCTGGATGGCTCAGTCGGTTAAGTGGCTGACTTCGGCTCGGGTCATGGTCAATTTGTGGGTTTGAGCCCTGCATCGGGCTCCGTGCTGATAGCTCAGAGCCTGGAGCCTGTTTCAAATTCTGTGTCTCCCTCTCTCTGTCCCCCCCTCGCTTATACTCTGTCTCTCTCAAAAAAAAAAAAAAAAAAAAAAAAAAAACCATAAAATAATTAATTAAAATAAATAAAAAATTAAAAGTATGGCATAATAAGAAACATATTTGGTCTTTGTCCTTGGTTCCGAGCATGAGCTCCCTTGGAATTTCCTGAGTGATAAGATTCTCTAGTATTATTCAAAATGAACCCCTTTCTATCACACCTGAGTCTGTGCTAATGACTGATGTAAGGTGGGGGCGCTCGAGAGCCTTATGATGGGGCTGGTCATCCGAAAGACCAAGTAATTAGAGGATTGGAACTTAGAGCACCACCCCTCTCCACCCCACCCTCCCCCGCCCCGCTCCCACGCCAATCTCTGGGAGAGGGAGTGAGGTTGAAGACAAAGCCCCATAAAACCTCTTGAACAAGGAGACTTGAGTTGTTGGGTTGGTGAATGCATGAGGTGCTGGGAGAGCCACATTTCTGAGGGGGGCACGGAAGCTCCTTGCATCCCTCTGCCCCCATATCCTGCCCTGTGCATCTCTCCCGTTTGGTTGTTCCTGGGTTATACCCATTATAATAAGCTGCTAAACATAAGTAAAGTGCCTTTCTAAGTTCTGTGAGCTAGCAGATTTTTGGACCTAAGGGTGGTCATGGGAAACCCCAATTTATAACCCATGGACAGAGGCCTGGATGGGCCGGGTCTTGTGAATGACATCCGAAGGAGGGGAGGGGCGGTGCAGTCTGGTGGGATCGAGCCCTTACTGTGGGGTCTGTGCTAATTCCCAGGTGTCGCTGTCAAAACTGGAACGAGTTGTTGGATGCCCAGTTGGTGTCGGAGAATCACAGGATTGGTTGCTGGTGTAGGAAAACACTCCAAAAGGTTCTGTGAAAGTCTCAGCTCGCCAGGAAGATATAATTCTTGACTTGTTTGCATCTAATACGAATCTCTAAACCACATACTGAAAATGTTGGCCTATTGCAAGGAGAAATTGACAAATTCTCCATTACAGTAGGGAATGTAAATGCACTTCTCTCAGAACTGATAAATCAAGGAGACACAAAAATCAGCAAAGACATGGAACATTTGAAAAACCAACAAGCTGACTTAATATAGATAGCACAGTGTATATGCCGTGTACTACATAGTACAATTGTGGCAAACCGATTCTTTTGACCACACACAAAGGAATGTATGTACATAAAACTGGCCTCAAAGCAAGTCTTAAGCAAATTTCAAGGGACTGGTGGCATAGAGATTATCTTGTCTAATCACAGTGCATTAAGTGAGAAATCAACAAGGAAGAGATAGCTAGAAAACCCCTCTACTTTCAGAAATTTTAGAGCACGTCGGTAGTTACATTATGAGACAAAGATGAAAACGTAATGGAAATTAGATAATATTCGGAACTGAATGGTAACAAAAATATTAGATATCGATCTTGGGGCCATGCAACAAAAGGGAGACTTGGAAAAATTTGTAGCACAAGTCCTTATACGAAGAAAGAGAAAAGTGCAAATTAATAAGTTAATCATCCAGTTTAAGAAGATTGAAGGCAAACAGATGGCCAACAAATGCATGAAAAAGCACTCGGCGAAGGGCACCAGGGCGGCTCAGTCAGTTGAGTGTCCAACTCTTGATTTCAGCTTGGGTCACGATCCCAGGGTTGTGAGATCGAGTCTCGCATTGGGGAACTCCACGCTCAGTGCAGAGCCTATTTGGGATTCCCTCTCTCTCTCCCTCTCTCTGCTGTATCACCCCACACCTGTCAGAATTTTGCTGGTATCAGACAGAAAAGAAATAGCAAGTGTTGGTGAGGATGCGGAGAAAAGGAAATCCTCGTGCACTGTTGGTGGGAATTTAGTTGGTGCAGCCACTACAGAAGACAACATGAAGATTCATCAAAAAATTAGAAATAGGACTACCATATCCAGCAAATCCATGTTGGGGTATTTATTCCAAGAAAGAATAATACAACGAAGGAAATCTTGCTTATTTCCAACAACGTGGGTAGACATTGAGGGTATTACGCTAAGTGAAATAAATCAGGCAGAGAAAGAAAATTACTGTGTGATCTCATTCACACGTGGATTCTAAGACCAAACCAAATCAAACCACAAACAAACAAAACAAAGCCAAAATGAAACAAAAAACCAGGCTGACGGATACAAAGAGCAAATAGTTGGTTGCCAGAGGGAGTGTGGAGCAGGCTGGATGGGTGAAGGGGGTTAAAAAGTACAGAGTTGTGGGGGCGCCTGGGTGGCTCAGTCGGTCGAGCATCCGACTTCAGCTCAGGTCATGATCTCACAGCTCATGAGTTCGAGCCCCACGTCGGGCTCTGTGCTGACAGCTCAGAGCCTGGAGCCTGCTTCGGATTCTGTGTCCCCCTCTCTCTCCGCCCCACCCCTGCTCATGCTCTGTCTCTCAGTAATAAATAAACATTAAAAAATTAAAAAAAAATAAAGAACTTACTACAGTGATAGATATCATATACTAATTTATAGAGCTAAATTCAGCCTCTATGAAGACGGCATAGAGTGAAGAAAGCATCTCCACCAGGAAACGCTACTGGAAACGGGGTCCTCACAGAGGTGATCACGTTAAGACGAGGTCATTAGCGTGGGCCCTAAGCCAATATGACTGGGGTCCTTATGAGAAAAAGTAATACAGACACGGGGAAGAATGCAAGGTGAAGACAAAGAGACGCACGGAGGGAAGACAGGGGCAGAGACCGAAAGTCTACAAAGCCAAGGAATGCCGAGGATGGCCAGAAGCGAGGAAGAGGCGGGAACGGACTCTTCCCCACAGGCTCAGAGAGGGCATGGCCCTGTGGACAGCTGGACTTCTACTTCCAGACTCCAGAACCGTGACCCAATAATTTTGTGTTGTGTGAGTCCCCTCGTTTGCGGTCCTTGGCTACAGCAGCCCTCACCCGTCACCCACGCCTACGCATTTATGACCTCTCGCTGACCGGATGACACAATCCACACACAGTGACGTCTGCCTCGAGCATTACTGTGTCTACAGCACCGGGTGCACCGCGTCACACGAGGTAGACATTCAGAAACGTGTGCGGAAGGCAGGAGTCTAGAGAGGAATCCGTTTCAGGGGAAAAGGTGTCGAACTCAAGTTTTGACAGACGCGTTTAAGAACAACAGCTCTCTCAACCACTGAGTCGCGGCCCCGGTGCAGAAACACCAGTCACCAGGTACAGGCCAAGGTTGAGGAAGGATGTTCTTTGCTTTTTACAGGACTATAAGTTAGAACTAACTCCAGGTAATCCCCATAATAAATGACACCCTCATTCCTCTGTATGCCGATGTGTTTTCTTGAACGTCAATGGGACAGGTGGAATCAGAAAGACATGCTAAGAATTGCATCCCACTCTGGAGTCGCCACGGGACAGTATTTTACAGGACGAACATAGAAGGACCGCTGCGTGGCGAATAGAAGACTGCGAGTAATTAACCGTAGGTAGTGACAGTAATGATAAACAATGGCTCGCAGTTATTAAGCACATACTCTTTTCCAGGCACACAAAGCTACGCATTTTACAAACACGGACTTATTGAGCCTCACCTGGATTACTACAACAGCTTCACAACCGGCCTCACTGAATGCACGCCTGTCCCTAAAAATCTATCCCAAATGCAGCAGCCAGAGCGACCCTCTGCTCACCTAACATCACTACTCTGCTCAACACACGGCTCCCACCTCCCCCAGAGGAAGAGCCCGAGCCCTTGCAAAAGCCGAGCATCAGCAGGACCTAAATGCCTCGCTGACGTCGTCGCTAAGCCTCCTCCTGTCACACTTCCCAGTCCCAGCCACTGGCCTCCTTGCTGCTCTTCAGTCCTGCCAAGCACCCTCCACCCCAGGTCGTCTTGCTGCCCCGTCTCCTGCACCACTACTCCCCACCCCCTCCCCCAGATATAGCTGCAGAACTTACTCGCCCACTTTCTTGGGTTCCGTGCTCAACTCAGTAAGGCCTTGCCTCATCACCCAGCAGTAGATATATGGAGTGCAAGACCACTGTGAACCAAAATCTTCAATCCTTTGTTAAAACTACTCAGCTGTAGACTTGAAAAAAGAGTAGAGGACGTCAGTGAGACCCTTAACAAAGAGATGAAAAAGAACCAATCAGAGATAAAGAACATAATAAATGAAACTAAAAATACAATAGATAGAATAAACAGTAGGCTAGAGGAAGCAGAAGAACAAATCAGTGACCCAGAGGACAGAGTAATGGAAAGTAATCAAGGTGGGCAGGTAAGAGAAAAAAAATTATTCACAATGAGAATGGACTCAGGGAACTCAGTGACCCCATCAAATGTAATAGCATTCACTTTTAGGGATCTCAGAAGAAGAGAGAGAAAAGGGGGCAGAAAGCTTACTTGAAGAAATAATTGCTGAAAACTTCCTGAGTTTGGGCAAGGAAACAAATCTTCCTCTAGGAGGCACAGAGATCCCCCAACAAAATCAACCCAAGGAGGTCCACACAAAGACACATAGTAATCAGGTTGCCTGGGTGGCTCAGTTGGTTAAGCGTCTGACTCTTGATTTCAGCTCTGGTCATGATCTCATGGTTTAGGGGACTGAGTCCCGTGTTGGGCTCTGTGCTGACAGCGTGGAGCCTACTCAGGTCTCTCTCTCTCCCTCTCTCTCTGCTCCGCCCCCACCAATGCTCTCTCTCCTTCTCTCTCAAAATAAATAAACTTAAAAGAAAAAGCACATAGTAATTAAAATGGCAAAGTGACAAAGTAGCAAGAGAAAAGAAAGCGGTCACAGGGATGCCTGGGTTGCTCAGTCGGTTAAGAATGTGACTCTTCGTTTTGGCTCAGGTCATGATCTCACATTTGTGGGTTCAAGTCCTACATCGGGCTCTGTGCTGACAGTATGGATCCTACTTGGGATTCTCTCTCTCCGTCCCTTTCTCTGCCCCTCCCCTGCTCATGTTGTTTCTGTCTCTCTCAAAATAAATAAACTTGAAAGAAAGAAAGAAAGAAAGAAAGAAAGAAAGAAAGAAAAAAAAAAACAGTTACCTACAAGGCTATCTGCTTATTTTTCAGCAGAAACTTTGCAGGCTAGAGGGGAGTGCATGATATTTTCACAGTGCTGAAAGGAAAAAAATCTGCAGCCAAGAATACTCTATCCAGCAAGGCTATCATTCAGAATGGAAGAGATGAAGAGTTTCCCAAACAAAATTTAAGGGAATTTATGGCCACTAAACCAGCCCTACAAGAAATGTTAGAGGGGGCTCTTTGAGTGGGAAGGAAAGACCATAAGTAGGAGTGTAAAAGTAGGAAGAATAAAAGCAGTAAAAATAAGTATATCTGTAAAAATCAATCAAGGCACTAACAAAATAAAAGGATGTGAAGTATAGCACCATATACCTAAAATATGAGGGGGACAGGAGTAAGAATGGGTTTAAATTTAGGTGACCATCAACTTATGCTATATGCAGAAGATGTCATATACAAAGCTAAAGGTAATCACAAATCAAAAATCAGTAATAGATATGCAAAAAATAAAGAGAAAGAATCCAAGTATATTACTAAAAGAAGCCAACTAATCATGAGAGAAGAAAGCAAGGGAGAAAGGAACAGAGAAGAACTACAAATACAACCATAAAACAAATGACAAAATGGCAATAAATACATACCTCTCAGTACTTACTTCAAATGTAAATGGACTAGATTCTCCAATCAAAAGACATAGGATGATGGAACAGATAAAAAAGGAAGGCCCATTTATATGCTGCCTATAAGAGACTCATTTCAGACCTAAAAGCACCTGCAGATTGAAAGTGAGAGGCCAGAGAAACATTTATTATACAAATGGATGTGAAAAGAAAGCACTACTTATATTGGACAAAACAGACTTTAAAACAAAGACTGTAACAAGAGACAAAGACACTATATAATTATAAATGATTAACAATGGATAAAATATATAACAATGGAATATATGCACCCACCACAGAAGCACCCCAAAACACAAAGCAGTTAATAAGAAACATAAGTTATCAATGGTAATACACTAATGGTAGGGGACTTTAACACCCTACATCAATGGACAGATCATTCAAACAGAAAATCAGCAAGGAAACGGTGGCTTTGAATGACACATTAGACCAGATGGATTTATTATTTTTTTTTTAATTTTTTAATTTTTTTTTTCAACGTTTATTTATTTTTGGGACAGAGAGAGACAGAGCATGAATGGGGGAGGGGCAGAGAGAGAGGGAGACACAGAATCGGAAACAGTCTCCAGGCTCTGAGCCATCAGCCCAGAGCCCGACGCGGGGCTCGAACTCCCGGACCGCAAGATTGTGACCTGGCTAAAGTCAGACACTTAACTGACTGCGCCACCCAGGCGCCCCTAGACCAGATGGATTTAATAGACATATACAGAACATTCCATCCTAAAACAGCAGAAAATACTTTCTTTTCAAGTGCACATGGAACATTCTCCAGAATAGATCACATATTAGGCCACAAAACAAGTCTCAATGAATTAAAAAGACTGAAGTCATACCATGAATCTTCTGCAACCACAAGGCTACGAAGCTAGAAGTCAATCACCAGAAAAAATCTAGAAAGAGCACAAACACATTGAGGTTAAATAACATGTTACTTAACAATGAGTCAGTCAAGACATCAAAGAAGAAATTTAAAAATGCATGGAGACAAATAAAAATGGAAACACAACGGTCCAAAATCTTTGGGATGCAGCAAAAGCTGTTCTAAGCGGGAAGCTTATAGCAATACAGGCCCACCTCAAGAAGCAAGAAAAATCTCAGATAAACAACCTAACATTATGTCTAAAGGAGCTAGAAAAAGAACAACAAACAAACCCCCAAACTAGGGGAAGGAAGGAAATAATAAAAATTAAACCAGAAATAAACGAAATAGTAACTAAAAAAGCCAATAGAGCAGATCAATGAAACCAAGAGCTACTTCTCTGAAAACAAAATTGGTAAACCTTTAGCAGACACATCAACGAGACAGAGGGAGAGAGAGGGCTCAAATAAACAAAATCAGAAATGAAAGAAGTAACAACCAACACCACAGAAATACAGATTGTATTCTTTTCAAGCTATTCCAAAAAATAGAAGAGGAAGAAAAACTTCCAAATTCATTTTATGAGACCAGCGTTACCCCGATACCAAAGCCAGGTAAAGACACTATGAAAAGAGAGAACTACAGGCCAGTATCTGTGATGAATACAGATGCAAAAATCCTCAACGAAATATTAACAAGCCAAATACACAATACATCAAAAAAAAATCACTCACCATGATCAAGTGAGGTTTATTCCCGGGATTCAAGGGTGGCTCAGTATTCACAAATCAATCAATGTGATACAGCACATCAGTAAGAAAAAGGATAAAAAAAACAACAACCATATGATCATTTCAAGAGATCCAGAAAAAGCATTTGACAAAGCATAACATCTATTCATGATAAAAACCCTCAACAAAGTAGGTCTGGAGAGAACGCAACTCAACATAATAAAAGCCACATATGAAAAACCCACAGGTAACATCATACTCAGCGGTAAAAAACTGATAGCTTTTCCCCTAAGGTCAGGAACAAGACAAGGATGTCCATTGTCACCACTTTTATTCAACATAGTCCCGGAAGTTCTAGTCACAGCAATCAGACCACAAAAAGAAATAAAAGGTATCCAAATTGATAAGGAAGAAGTAAAACTTTTACTATTTGCAGATGACATGATACTATATACAGAAAACCCTAAAGATGCTACGGAAAAAACCTACTAAAACTGAAATGAATGCAGTAAGGTTGCAGGATACAGAATCAATGTACAGAAACCCATCGCATTTCTGTACGCTCCTAATGAAGCAGCAGAGAGAAACTGCACCAAAAATAATCAAATGCCTCGGAATAAACTTAACCAAGGAGGTGAAAGACCTGTGCTCTAAAAGCTATAAAACTTTGATGAAACAGCTTGAAAATGATACAAAGAAATGGAAAGACATTCCATGTTCGTGGGTTGGAAGCACAGATATTATTAAAATGTCCACACTCCCCAAAGCAATCTACGGATTTAATGCCATTCTTATCAAAATGCCAACAGCATTTTTCACAGAACTAGAACAAAGAGTCCTAAAATTTGTACGGAACCACACACACACACACACACACACACACACACACACACAAACCCGAATAGCTAAAGCCATCTTGCTTGACAAAGGAAAAGCTAGAGCTACCACAAGTCCAGATTTCAAGTTATACCAAAGGTGTAGTAAGCAAAACAAAATGGTACTGGCACCAAAACAGACATATATAGAGATCAATAGAACAGGATAGAAAGCCCAGAAACAAACCCACAATCAGATGGTCAATTAATCTTTGACAAAGGAGGCAATGCCTCGCGGAAGGCTTTTATTTAATCTTAACAACCGTGTGAAGCAGCAACTTTGCAGATGAGGGCACGGCCACTCTGGCAAAGCGACTTACCCAAGAGGCAGAGAGGGCATCTGAACCTAGGAGGGTCTGACTCCAGAGGCTTTCCTTTTGTAAACAAAAACAAAAGTGAAAAAGACTAATGTCTTCAATGCCACCGAGCGCATGTGAATCCATTTCCCTTGTTAAAAGAACCCCACAAAACAAAACAAGACCCAAATCGAAACTATTAGCATTATCCCCTCCGTCATAGGTAGTAAAGCTTGGCGTGTCCTCCCCTCCCCCTACGTATTTTTCTATGCCTTTGCCTACATAGAGATAGTCACCCTATAAGTGTCGTTTTGTGGCTTTGGGTTTTGTTATGGTTTTTAGTCTGGTCCCCTGAGTACAGTTCATTTAGGAAATGCTTGAATCTTTCCTTTTCTGGTTTTTGGAATACAATGTTGACTTTGTTTACGTCCTGCCAAGGCGACTGATGAGTTTTTAAAATGTTACAAATGCATGGCTTTTAACATATTTGGTGTGTTTCAATCTGTGTGCCGTGGTTATTCTTTAGAAAAAAATTTTTTTTGACGTTTATTCATTTTTGAGAGGCAGAGAGAGACAGAGCATGAGCAGGGGAGGGGCAGAGAGAGAGGGAGACACAGAATCCGAAGCAGGCTCCAGGCTCTGAGCCGTCAGCACAGCGCCCGATGCAGGGCTCGAACTCACAGAGTGTGAGATCATGACCTGAGCCGAAGTCGGACGCTCAACCCACTGAGCCACCCAGGCACCCCAGTGATTATTCTTTTTGATGCTCACGTTGTCCCATCTTGGGTCAAGTTGACTCTGTTTTCGTTTTTGCTTGTTTTGGTCAAGTTGACTCTTGACCCCTGTAGTCAGGCTTTATTCTCAACTGTGACTCCCCTCCAAGGCCTTCAGTTGGCCGGCAGCCTTGATGCTTCCAGAGGCTCAATCCCCAGATCAGGTGGTCCAGCCCCAGGCCTGGCTCAGCTGAGCGGGAGGGGGGGGGGGAGGGGAGGGGAGAATGGAGGGTGGGGCTGGTGCTATCCGATCTCAGAGAGCTCCTACAGCAACGGCATTCTGAGTGTGGCCAAGGCAACTTATTTCCTGTTCGTGCCAAGTCCAGAAGGACATTCCCCGCCATCGACTCCAAACCTACCCTGTGGTCCCCAGCCGTCACTTGCCCCGGGCTTGCTTAGGACATTCTGTGAAGGCCATCAATATTAGAAACGTTTGCACCTAGGTTTCAGTCTTGGTCTCCTACCCACCAGGGAAGGGTCTTTGGCACATCGCCTAACCTTCCTGAGTCTTACGTCTCCTCTGGTAAGTGGCGTAATAATGATCGTTCTTACCCAAAGGAGTGATGGATAGATGGTCCAGTGGTGAGCACTGTGTCTGACACTCGGGACTAGAGGCGGTGATTCACAGGAATCACTCAGGCCCGGGGATGCAGCAGGCGGCCCTTTATGAGGGACTTTAGACCTCCTGGGAATCATATACTCCTTCGATGACACAACCATGCTCCGTGCACATAATGCACGCATACCCGGCTTGTGCACGGCACTCGGCCCCACTCCCGTGCTGCACCCCCACCGTGTCGTGAGCGCAGCTCTCTGTTTCACCTTTGTTTCCCTGTAAGAGCTCATTTCCGACACAGGAGCCCCGGTAGAGGGGAGGCTTTCCCAGCGTGTCGGAGGAGGGCTCCCTCCTCCCTGTTTCCTGCAGGTGACGGGCAGAGGGAATCTACAGGCTGGGCTGGGTCGTCCTGCAGGTCAGGCTCTAGAACAGTCCCAGCAAGGGCTCACCTCTGCCTGCCTCTGGATTTTCCACTGCGGGGCAAACCAAGACCACGCCTTGGAGACCTGACTGGGGTCTCTCACTTTGGCTACGAGCGCTGGGTCGTCTACGTGGGAGATGGCTATGCGGTCCATCTGGCTCCCTTGGGTAAGGATATGCTCCCTCTCCCTTTTTTTCTTTTTTTAATCTTTTAACCTTTATTTTTGAGAGACACAGAGAGACAGAGCGCGAGGCGGGGAAGGGGCAGAGAGAGAGGGAGACACAGAGTGCGAAGCAGGCTCCAGGCTCCCAGCTGTCCGCACAGAGCCCGACGTGGGGCTCGAACCCACGACCCGTGAGATCGTGACCTGAGCCGAAGTCGGACACCTCACCGACCGAGCCACCCAGGCGCCCCAGGACAGTTTCTCTGTTTAAGCACCAGGGGTGAGGTGTGAACAGTCGTGCGTGTATGGGGGTGTTCACGAGTGTCTGGCATTAAGAGGCCCTCTGTGACAATTTGCTGCGTGTCCTTCCCTGCTCTGTACGTCGACTGTGATTCCTCCTTAGCAGGAGGTTCGTGGAGACACCGTGCACCTTTATTCCAATAGATGACGGGGTTCACTTCCACCCACCCCGTTGTATTTGAGGGACGTCACTCCCCAGGTCCAATCCCCTGTGCGTCTGTGGTTCTGGAAGGACAGACAAGAGTAAAAGGCAGCTACTTCCTTCGAGTAGTTTACAACTGGCCGCAGAGTGTAACGGAAGGAGCACAGGTCTCCCAGCTACACAGAACCAGTGTGGCATCCTGGGTCCCCT
The DNA here is from genome assembly GCF_027475565.1 of Acinonyx jubatus. Classification (NCBI taxonomy): domain Eukaryota; kingdom Metazoa; phylum Chordata; class Mammalia; order Carnivora; family Felidae; genus Acinonyx; species Acinonyx jubatus. The sequence continues at coordinate 8,542,014 of NC_069390.1, forward strand.
GCCCACCCTGCTCACCACAGCCTGGAGAGCCGGCAGGAAGCCCTGCCTCCTGGTGGTGGAGGAAAGTTGTGAAGAGGTGCTCGGGAAGAGCCCCGGTGCAGGGCTTAGCCCGGTGCCCAACCAACCTCTCTTTCCTTCTGGACAACGTTGAGCTGAGCAAGTGTGGACACTTGCCCGGCCCCATCCCTTCGGTCTGTAAATGGTAAAGCTGGCAAAAAGAGGAGGCACCTGCTCGAGGCCTGGTGAATGGGCCGGGGCCGCGGTCTGGGGCCCTGATTCCCAGGTCGGGCCTCCGTCTTGTTCAGCTGCTTCCTTTCTTACTATTTCAAAAGGCCACGTTAGCCTGCTGGGGCCACACAGCTGCGGCTCAGGGGGGCTCAGTGACGGTCTCTAGGCCACGGGCATGTGAGGGGAGGACGGGAGGAGGACTTGTCTTCCGTCCCCTCCCTTCGCCCTGCACCCCTCTGCTTGACTCCTGCTCCACTCTTCCGGGGGCATCTGAGCTCACGTGATCCTTTAGAGGAACTCACGTCCTTTGCTTTAGAAGTGAGGAAACCAGCGCCCGGGGACTCCTGGTGACTTCTCCAAAGTCACCTAGGCATGGGCCTGGCCTGTTTCGGAGTTCAAGGCCAGGCAGGTTGGCCCTAGTTCATCCTTACTGATGAGGCCGAGGGCAACGGGGCTGCCTGCTTGGGGCCGGCTCTGAGCCCAGGGCTGAAGTCACCGTCTCCTCTTTGTGAATCTCGGGTGAAATTGTGGGAGCTGGTGTGGCCGCACCACGTCCACCCTGACTGAGAAGGCCGTGACGGAGAAGCTGCTGCTGGAATGACGTGGTCGGGAGAGACAGGTACCACGTCAACAACAAACACGATGACAAGTACTCGCCGCTGCCTCCCAGCAAAATCGTCCAGCGGGCGGAGCAGCTGGTGGGCCAGGAGCTGCCCTACTCGCTGCCCTGTGAGAACTGCGAGCACTTTGCAAACGAGCTGCGCTACGGAGTCGCCCGCAGCGATCAGGTGCGTCCCCAGCCTGTGTCCCCGTCCAGGAGCCAGGCCATTCCCTCAGCTGACAGTGGCTGGGTGTCAGTGTGGGCCGGGCTTGGGCAGAGACAGGGGCATGAATAAGACAAAAATAACAGAGGCAGCATCCCTGGCCCCAAGGATGTTACAGTCCGGGAGGGGACCAGGGTGTGGAGAACCACAAGCCAGCCCCGCAGACTGATGGTGGGGGGCGGTGATGGCGAAGGACGTGAGTCATGGCCATGAATGTCAGCTTGTTTGTCAAGCCCTCCCTGGCCACTAGGCCCCGAGACCCTTACCACAGCCCCAGACGCGGGTGTTACCAATCCCACTTTACAGATGGGGAAACTGAGGCTTACCGCGTGTAAGTAGCTAGTCCAAACTCACTCAGCGACTAGGTACTGAGTCTCTAGTCCAGGACAGCCACTGTGCAGAGGGGGGGGTTTGCACCCAGAGGTGTTCTGCTCCAAAAGCTCTGGTCAAGCCAGGCTTCGTGCAAGGTCATGCCCGAGGTGAGTCTGATTTAATTCCTTTGATTAATCTAAAACTGGAAAGTGAGTTGGAGATTGACCAGGAAGTAGAGTGATAAGGAGGACGGGCAGAGGGAATTGTGTGAGCCGCCTCCTTGGAGGTGGGTTTGGGGTTACATATTTCTTCCAAAAGTCCTGCCTGGGTAGGACAGCGCATTAGTTAATCTTCCCTACCGGCATCCAGGAGCGTTCACACCTCAGGCTGTGCACTACAGGTGCAGGATGGGTGAGGTCTAAGCTCTTCTCTCGGAAAGGAGGGGAAGGCCTCTGGGGGAAGGGGGATGGGCAAGGAGAAGCCTTACCTTCTGGAAATGAGGAGCCCAGGCTGTTAACTGAGGTGCTGTTGGTGGCCTTGGGGCACAGCGGGAATGCTTCAGGGTGGCCAGGAGTGACCCTGTTGATGGTCCCTTGCTCCTTTGAGCTGAGGAGGGCAGACCTGCCTCTGTCCAGGAGGGGTGGTGGCAGGGGGTGGGAGGGGAGGGATAGAGATGGGCATCTAGAAGTATCTAGAAGCACATCCAAAGGCTGTGCGGAAGCTTCAGCAATCAATCTGGGAGACCCCAACTTTTTGAGAGTGGTTGTCCCCTCTGCTGCGCTTCTGGGAGGTCAGAGCTCAAGAGGGCAGGAGGGACCCACCTCACTTACATCGTGTGTCTCTTGCTCTGGTGCTTCTTTCTGAACTCCTTCCCCTGAAGGTCGCTCATTACCTTGCCTTCCTTTCTCCCTCTCGCTCCTTTCTCCTCCACCGGTCTCACCGACACAGTGACGTGGGCAGGGGGTGGGCCCCCGGGCTCCCACCAGCTACGCTGGGTACACCGACCCTCAGGGATCATCCTCATGGCCCTGTCGCCTCATGGCGTGTTTTCAGAGGATCCGCTTCCTTTTCCAGAGCCCTTTTGCTATCAGTGCACAAGTGAGGCCATCTTATTTCATAAATGCAGAGCTTAGTGCTACTTGGGAGTCAAGACAGCTGTTCAGCAGATAAATCACGAACACCTTCTGAGTGCTTGGGGGCGGGCTGAGTTCCTGGAACACAGAGGACAATCCAGGCAAGCTCTCTGCCCTCAGAGGGTGGTTTCTCCAGTTTTATACTTGCTTCCAGGCCAGCCCTGACCTAGAACATCAGACACTGTCATTCTGTCCTTCCACAGCCACCCCTTGGGGCTTTATTATGCTGTCAATACCCACCAGGCTAACTTCTTGGTTCGCCTGCGCTTTTAATATCCCCCCTCCCTGCTGACGTTTGTTGCGTCTGTGGTTTTGTCAGCGAGGATAAATGCCACAAGGGGCTTTCCTGAGATGCGGGTTCTGGGTGTGTGTTTCCGTAGTCAGCCCCCCCCCCCCCCCCGATGTTGAGCGTGACCCCTTTCTCTTCCGTTGCAGATCCCTGATGCGGTCAAGACCATACAAGCGGCTCTCCTGGCTGCCACGGTCTTCGTGAGGATTCTGTGGGCCAGAAGCAAGCGGAAAAAACAATGAGCTGAACGGAACTGTCCTCCGGGTATCCGGTGACTATGGAGCAAACGTGGCCTGGCCAGCAGCCGTGGCGTTTGGTTTATTGACTTCATTCTGTTTCGTGACCCTTGAGGCCTGTTTTAGCAAAGCTAAATGAAAGCACAGGACATGCAGCCTCGTGTAGCGTCTATTAAAGACACAACTGGCTCTGTTATGGGTTGCATGGTTGTATTCCCCTACAATTCACGGTGAAGGCCTAAACCCCCAATGCGATATATTTGGAAGTGGGCCTTTGGGAAGTGATCAGGATTAGATGAGGTCATGGGGGGTGGGGTCCCCCACAATGGAGTTATTGACCTTGTAAGAAGAGAGACCAGAGTTCTTTTCACACCTCCAATGTGAGGACACAGTGGGTAGGTGGCCACGGGCAAGCCAAGAAGAAGGTTTTGAGTAGGAACTGGGTCCGCCTGCACCTCAATCTTGAAATTTTCAGCATCCGGAACCATGAGATGTAAATGTCCTCTGTTGAAGCCCCCCTCCCCGCCCCGCGGCAAGGTGCGCCCTGGCCATTTACAGCTCTCGAGGCCTGAATTCTTTTTTATGCTGTGAGGACACACGAGGGGGAGGGAGGCACACCCACGATGGATAAAAACAGGAACCACGGGCTTGCCAGGGCCTGGGATCTCAGCAGCCGGAATTGCGTCCAAGACTCTCGGCCACGAATGTGACGCCAGGGAGGGAAGGCTCCCCGATCCTGCTACTCCCGGCTCCTTGCCCTTCCGGGGACCGATTTGTACCGCTCTCTGTGCTCTCCGCATCCTTCCTCTGCCTCGTCGCTTCCACGTCCCCAGCGCTCCTGCTTCCTCTCCACTTGGGCTTGTCGTGTGCAGCAACCCCCTCCCCGCCCCACACTCCTTCCGCGGCTCCTCCTCCGCCATCACCCCAGCTCCACCTCTGCCCACCTCGGCCTGCGGCCTGCGAACCGCAACGCGTTCCCAAAAAGAAAGTGCGGGGGTGGGAGGGGGGGGGCCTCTGCGTTCTCTTGGCTCAGCCTGCTGATTGGCCGCCGCTGGGTCAGGTGATCTCATTAGGCCAATCAGCTCTGCCCGCAGGGGCGGGGTCACCCAGCTCAAAGCTGACCACAGAGTGAATTGACCTGGGAGGGACTGGCCAGAGGCGGTTAGCCCCAGGGGGAGGGGGCGGAGCCAGTGCCCTGGTGGGGGGGGGGGGGGGCCCACTGCTGGGAATCCGGGTGTTGAGCCAGGGGACATTCGTTGACTGGAATGACAGGCTGGCGCTCACATCTCTCCTAAGATCTGATTCCCCAACCTCATAACTCTTTGGAAAATAAAACATTTGATTCCAACTCATTCATTCATTCATTTAAACATTTATTTATTTTGAGAGAGAAAGAGAGAGTGTGGGGGGGGAGGGGCAGAGAGAGAGAGAGAATCCGGAGCAGGCTCCGCACTGTCAGAGCAGAGCCCAAAGCTGGGCTTGAACCCACAAACCGCAAGATCATGACCTGAGCTGAAATCAAGAGCCCTCCGCTTAACGGGCTGAGCCCCCCAGGCGCCCCTTACTTACTGTGATTATGTTTTTCATGTCTCATGACAGATGTCCATTTCATCGTCAGGAGCACTGAGAAAGAAGAAAGGCTCTGTCCCTCCAGCCCCACCTGGCCAGACTCCCTGTCTGTGCTGAGGGCCTACCACGTGAAGAGGAAGGGTGGCCGTGAGGGGCCTCCTGTGGGCCCAGAACCAGTTCTGTGAGCCAGAGCCTGGCCCCCACTATGGCAGATCAGCTGAGCTGTCGCTTTCCTGCACAGTTCTTTGGGTTTCCATTGGTGAATAATGGTAGCCAGGGAAATGTCTGACTGTTAGCCACTTCCCCAGGCCTCCCCCTCGTGTTATAACAAAAGCTGAGCACATCACACACCTCAGTATTGATTAAACACGCGTTCACCAAGGAGGCACAGAGCCCTTCATCCAGCCTGTTCTGGAAGCACATGAACCCACCATCCTGTCACGTGCTGTGCCCACGCCTTGCATGAAAGGCTCACTCAAGGCAGGGTCCTGGTGCCCACATGGCCAGCATCAGGCAACCAGAAATCCCCCCCTGGAGGCGGGGCACGGGAGAGTTTACGAGTCAAGCTTCAGATGCCATCCCTAAAGAGACAGGCTCCGGGCTTCTCTCTCGCACTGTGCTCCTGCCAGGGGCGAGGCGGGTGAAGTATTTTAGCCAGTTCGCATCCCACGAATAGCACTCACTTCACCAATGAGACATCATCGCCAGGCCCTGTTACCACGTCCTTAATTTTTCCAAGGAAAAACCATTTCCAGGATTCAGTGTGCTAGTTCGGAAAACATCGGGTCCTCAGACATGAAGACAGTTCATGTGTCCATCTCATTCAGCCAGAATGCCAGCCTGGTGCCCCTGGGCCTCGGTTTCCTCATTAATAACTCTTGGGGAGTTCTTGTTGGGCAGCCCAAGAGGAGGAGGGGAAACTAGCTTCTTTCTCTTTTGTTTTTCAGGCAGCTGGAGAATGTGCATCAGGGCTGAGCATGGCCTTTTCCTGGAAAAGTCTCAAGGAAGAGCTGCGCAGAGAGCAAAGCAAACAGCGAGGGTGTAGATTGCATTCTGAGGATGCCAGCATTTGCCCTGAGGGTCTGGCTGAGCGGAAGGGCCGAGGGGAAACCCACAACCCTGGCCTCCTGTCTCCTTTCCCCACCAGCCTCTCCCGGAGGGCGGCCACCGAGCCTTCTGACTCCCGTGTGCCTTCCAGAAGCCCCCAGAGCAGGACTGACCCTCCTGCTCTGTAGCGTGCAAGGTGTTCCCTGGGAAACTGGGAAGCTTTCAAGTCTCCCCCCTCCCTCTTCAGCATCCCTCTTTCCTGACTCCCTACTGCCTCCCCACCCTGTTTGTTTCTTTAAAAAAAAATTTTTTTTTAATCTTTATTTATTTTTGAGAGAGAGACAGCCTGTGAGCAGGGGAGGAGCAGAGAGAGAGGGAGACACAGAATACGAAGCAGGTGAGATCACGAACGGTGAGATCACGACCCGAGTGGAATTGGGACACTCAACCGACTGAGCCACCCAGGCGTGCCGTTGTCTTGTTTACTTTTAAAGAACACTCTCCTCCCCCTATAACAGCCCCGGTTCCTGGCTACACACCCTCACACACACTCTCACACCAAGACTTACCCGCCCTAAGTCCCGATTCTTCCAGGTCCTTCCAGAGAGCTGAAGGCCGCCACAGGACCACTTTTTACTAAGATACCAACGGCTTCAAAAGAGATTGGATGCAAATGCTGTCTGGGAAGGCAAATGCTAAAAACTGAATTCACTGTGGCAAATTCCAGGTACCAGGATCGGCAGAGAGAAACAGACTGGGGTTAGGGGGACTGCCCCAAAACCTGCAGAGAGATGATGGGAGACAGCTCTCCAGGTGACCAGCCACGAGATGGGACAATGGCCCTTCCCCACAGCAGAGGGACTGCCAAGGGTCACTAGGTGCTCTTGGTGCTGCTGTCACCCTGGCAAGTATCTCCCCTGAGCCCCTGTCCCCTCACCCCAGGCAGCGCAGGGTCATTCCCCTGGAGGATGGCTCTGTGGTACATCCAGCCGGCTGGCGGTCCTGAGAGTTCCCTTGTCCTCCTATGTCTCCGTCATCCCGGATCCCAACCGCCTTTAGAAAATTCTGGTGATTCTAGTGGAGGCACACAGAGGAAAACACCTAGACATCCACGAGGCCAGAGGGGAAGCAGTGGGGACTTTCATCTGTCCTGCCAGCCTTTCCCCAGCTGTGGGGGGTGACGACGGAGACGCTGGCTTGCAAAAGTGACAGAATGACGTTCAAGGAGAATCCGAGTCATGCCCTGCAGGCTCCAGAATCCTTGTTTCTTCAGCACCCATTCCTCAGTTTTGTTAAACTTTTCTTGGGCTGACACACAGTCGGTGAATATATGCACAGTCTCTAAAGCGAGTTATAGTCCTTAACAGCAGTTCTGCTGAGAACAAGGACTGTCCAGAGCGAGTGCAACCATTTTGTCAACTTATCATATGAAAATAAAGCGTGCTTTTATTAATTATATATATATATTTTACATTTTATTGGAATCCGGTTTATGGAAGTCAGTCTAGAGGGTAGGAGCCTGGTCCAGTATATTTTATTTTTATTTTTATTTTTTAATTTTTTGAGACAGAGCGTGTGCCAGCAGGGGAAAGGGCAGATGGAGAGGGAAGGGGAAACAGAGAGAGAGAGAGAGAGAGAGAGAATCCCAAGCAGGCTCCACTCTTAGCATGGACACAGGGCTCTATCCCATGACCCCAGGATCATGACCTGAGCCAAAATCAAGAGTCGGACCCTCAACCGACTGAGCCACCCGGGAGCCCCTGGTCCATTATATTTAAAATTTTTTTTCAATGTTTATTTATTTTTGAGAGACAGAGCACAAGTGGGAGAGGGGCAGACAGAGAAGGAGACACAGAATCCGAAGCAGGCTCCAGGCTCCGAGCTGTCCGCACAGAGCCCGACGCGGGGCTCGAACCCACGGACCGTGAGATCAGAGTTGGAGGAGCCGAAGTGGGATGCCGAAGTTGAATGCTTAACTGACTGAGCCACCCAGGTGCCCCAATGGTCTGTTACATTTTATTTATTTTTTTTTTAATTTTTTTTTTCAACGTTTATTTATTTTTGGGACAGAGAGAGACAGAGCATGAACGGGGAAGGGGCGGAGAGAGAGGGAGACACAGAATCGGAAACAGGCTCCAGGCTCTGAGCCATCAGCCCAGAGCCTGACGCGGGGCTCGAACCCACAGACCGCGAGATCGTGACCTGAGCTGAAGTCGGACGCTTAACCGACTGCGCCACCCAGGCGCCCCGGTCCGTTACATTTTAAAACTTGATGGCAACACGCTTTTTTTTGTTTTGGCTGCAACTCTTTTTCATATCAGTTTTTCTCTCGACTGCAGAGAATAATAATTGTATTTTCCCATGTAGTAGTGAACTTATGAAGTAAACAACTTTTTATTGAGCCCCGGCAGTACACCAGGCATTGTGATGGATGCTGGGGTCCCACCGTAACGAGCTCACACAGTCCTACCTCTTGGGGGTCCTTGCAGTTCTGATAGACGGAGGGATATTAGTAAAGGGACCACATGGATCAGTGTTCAATCCCCACGGTGACAATTGCCATAAAGGGCAGATACGTGGACACCCGAGACCACTCACGGGGATATGACTTGGTCACGCAGACCAAGCCCACCCTGGAAGGGCCTGGAAACTTCCACTGTCCATTTTGGTGCAACAATTGGTCCTGACAGGAAACGAGGTCCAGGGAGGCGAGTCTTAGACAACAAGGAGTAAGGAAGCCTCTGCCCCTCTCTCTGGGCCTCCCATTTGGGCCCAGACTCTGTACAGGGCAGTGGGGCCCTCTGACCAGAGTGCGGCAGGCATGGACCCTTCTGGAACCCTCAGATGGGGGCGGATAGTCCAGCCTGACAGTCTGAGCGGGGCCCCCTTTGATAGTAGCAACTGCGAGTTACTCTCTGTTCCTGAACCTTCAACCTTCTGAGAGCCCTGCGTTTTATAGGGGGGGTCTTGTGATTAGCGCCAGCCTGGTCTCTGCAGCACGGGGGGATTAAGGAACCCACCAGCTTTCACACCCTTGAAGGGTACAGCCCAGGGGAGGGTGACATCCTTAGTGCTCAAGCCAGAGGGGGAGTGGCTGCGGTGACCACCATGGAGTGGCCATTCATCAGGGTCACCGGCGGCAGAGGCTGGCTGAGGAAGGAAGAGACCATGGAGCTTCTGAGACCGCACCGAGGGCTTGCTGGGAAGTAACGGAGGGATACTCAGAGGAGGCTAATTTTTTTTTTAGAGAGAGTTTATTTTTTAGAGACTTTTTAGATTCACGGCAAGATTGAGAGGAAGGTAGAGATTTCCCATACACCCCTTGTTCTCCCCCAGGCACAGCCTCTCCCACCATCAACATCCCTCCCCAGAAGACCTGTGTGGGTTACAACGGACCAACGGCATTGACACACCGCAATCCCTCCAAATCCACACTTTACCTTTGGGTTCACCCTTGGTGTTGTGCATTCTGTGGGTTTGGACGAACGTGTAATGATATGTACCCGTCGCTATGGTCTCATTCAGAGTTTCACTGCCCTAAAGACTGAGGTGGCGAATTTTCACCATTCAACCCACGGGCAGCTTGAGCCATGGCAACGTCGGCATGGAAAGTTAACATACTTCCGTCTGGCAGTCCCAGGTGGGTGAAGACTAGGCCCTGGAGTTGAAAAGGAAAACTGAAAGGAAGGCTGGATGAAGAAGGTACTCGGAAAGGTGTTGGGAAATGTTTACGCACCAGGTGGTGTGGCTGTGCCAGGACACAACTGAGTTGTTGGGGCACTTTTGCACCCCGACGGTAAAACGAACGATGTCTTGTGACAACAATGGTGAGTCTACATGGAGCGATGTAGACCACCCGTTGAATATCTGCTGGTTACCAGACATCAGGAGTCTTCTCCACATCACCTTGCCTTATGTAATCCTTATCCCCGTCCCAGAGAAGGGGGACTGAAGCTCTGGGAGTCCAGAGATTTCCTCAAGGTCACTCAGCTAGAAATTGCGGGGAGAACCCAACAGGTGTCGAAGTAATGTTCCTTCCTTCCTTCCTGGTTCAGAAGTCTGCAAAAATATAGTGGAAGTCCTTCTTGAAGATACATTTGCTTGATTCATTGGTCTTGGCACAATTCATTGGTCTTCAGCCAGTGAGAGAGGGAGAGGGAGAGACAGAACGACAGGTTGCTGGAGGTTGAGGGTCCGGTAGACAGAGGAGCCATGGGGTGTCTCCACTGGTCTCTGCAGCTGAAGGATTTGGGGCTCCTTCGGGCTGTCATTGCTTTTGGGATCATGTCTTCACAAGCGAGTAGCCAACCATGCCTAGAATGCCGAGTCCCAGGGACACGCCTCCTCCCATCAGGGTATGTTCCGCCTGAAAGTGAGTAGCCCATGTTCAACATCCATCGCAAATGCAGGCCAGTTCTCCCTCCCTTCCAAGGGCCTGGAGTCTCCTCATCCTCCTGCCCTCTGAGCTGGCCAGCCCAGGAAGATGCTGGATGAGTCAGAGGGGCCCCGGGAGATGGGGTTATGAACCCTTCTTATTGGTGAGCTTGTCAGGGTTTGTCCCGACACCTGGCAGGATGGGCGGATGGGATCCTTTCGTGTGAGCGCGCTGGGTGAGGACATTTGTTCCTAACTCTGAGTGGGGAGGGAGGAGGCTTTGTGCCTGGTTTCCCAGAGCCCGGGCTCTGGGGCTGAGCCTGGGAACGGCTCTGCAGTCGGGGCTACACCCCTGCGGAGGCAGGGCTGTGCCAAAAGCCGAGGAGAGACTTCAGGAGACTAGGGCCACGGGCAGCGTACTTCGGGTTCACTGTGCATGGTTGCCAAGTGCAGCCTGGAAACTTCTATGCCCAACCCCACCTCGGCCCTGAACGCCACGCTCCTAGGTCCACCTATGACTCAACATCTCCACCTGGAGGTCTAACTGGCCACCCACCACCACATCCAAATTCTGGATTTCCCTTCTCAAACCTGCTCCTCCCGTCCTTATCCTCGTCTCATCCAGGGGCCCCCGTCCACCCAATCAACTGGGCCTGGAGCCCCGGAGGTGCCGCTGTACGATGGAAGGGAGCAGAGACTCCAGAGAAGGACTGCTGGGGTTCGAATCCCACCTCTGCCACTTATCAGCTGCTGTGTGTTTTGAGACAACAGACGCGGAAGACTGAAGGGGTGGGGGTAGACGCTGTGCCCCAGGTCTTACATAGACAAATGCTTGAGCCATTACATAGGCCCGTGGACCTTGAGCACACCCCCTGCCTCTGTGCTCTTTTTCGGAGACGAGTCACGGTGCTGGGTTGGCCCAGACTCTTCCTGACGACCTGTGGGGGCATCACGATCTACCTTTAGAGGCAAAGGATCCCAGAAGGTCAGACTGGCAGGCCTCCAGAGGTCCTCCATCCAACCCCTCCTACACGTGGGGAAACTGAGGACCAGAGAGACAGCGACCTGTCCAAAGACCCTCAGCGGATCAGAAGCGGATCCGAGATTTGAGCTCGGACGGCCCGACTCCCAGCCAGTGGGTCATGGTGAGTCTCCCCTCTGGCCACACAGCCTGGTCACCCCCAGCCCCGCAGCAGACCTCCAGGGGGAGAGGGCTGGCCCCAAAGAGGGTCTTACCTGCCTGCTGTGGGGCACACCGTATCTCAGATCGGTGACAAAATGCTCACAGTTCTTGCCCAGAAGCCTGTACTCCATCTCCTCACCAATCTTCTTCTTCGCAGAACAGATGATCACGTTCACAGGCCGTGGTTTGTACTTGTGGTCCAAGTGGTTGTTGGCCCTATAGCGGCAGCGCCCCACCACGTCCCGCAGGACCTCTCGTCTCACCACCGCCTTGCTGCTCAGAACGGAGCAGATGATGGAGAAGCTGGCCCCCAGGAGGTCACCTGGAGTCGGAGACACGTCACGGGGAGCCGCTGGGGAAGCCAAGACCGAGACAGAGAAGGGGCGGGGCGAGGAAGAAGGCCGAGGGGAGCACCCCATCGAGGTGTTGGTGTTTGTCTTTTCACAGATGGGACCGGAGGGGCCACAGATTTGGTTCTTTTTACTTCACAAACTGTGGGTATTTTTTTCAAGACACTGAATGTCACGGCTATTGGTGCCAGTGTCGTCGTGTCCCATTACACGGATATATATCGGCTATCTGACCAAGCCCTGGTTGCCGAGCATTTAGGTTGTTCAAAGATTTCACCATTGGGGCGCCTGGGTGGCTCAGTCGGTTGAGCGTCCGACTTCAGCTCAGGTCACGATCTCGCGGTCCGTGAGTTCGAGCCCCATGTCGGGCTCTGGGCTGATGGCTCGGAGCCTGGAGCCTGCTTCCGATTCTGTGTCTCCCTCTCTCTCTGCCCCTCCCCCGTTCATGCTCTGTCTCTCTCTGTCTCAAAAATAAATAAAAACATAAAAAAAAAAATTAAAAAAAAATTTCACCATTATAGGCAATGGTAGTCAAACGTTTATAATTCATCTTTTCGCCCTTGTACATTTCTGAAAGAGATCAAGTTTATCTTAGCACCCACTGCGAGGCACACACTGTGTGACTTTTCAGATATTACTTACTACTCTCCTTTTTAACTTTTAAGGTGATGATCTCCATTTGACAACCAATATTGGTGTCGGGCAAGGTCATCCAGAGGATATGACCACCGCTGACCCATGACCTGGACGGCAGCGGTCAGAGGCTCCCCACTCCCTCCCTGTCCTTGGAACGTGCATTCTGCTTGCCTTCCCTGCTCCCGGACCCATGGGACCCCGCTCGATTACTCAAACAGGACGGGCATGTTCAAGGGCTGCTCAGGAAGAAACCAACTCAGGTTTCCCCGGTTAAGCTCTTTTCTCAGTTCCTCTCGTTATGTTTTTTTGGGTTTTTTTTCTTGGAATTTTAAAAAATCTTTGTTTATTTTTGTGAGGTGGGGCGAGGGGCAGAGAGAGAGAGAGAGAGAGAGAGAGAAGGAGACACAGAATCCGAAGCAGGCTCCAGGCTCTGAGTGGTCAGCGTAGAGCCCGACGCGGGGCTCGAACCCACGAACCACGAGACCGTGACCTGAGCCTCAACCGACTGAGCCACCTGGCCGCCCCTGGTTGCTCTCATTATGTTAACAAATATTTTGGAAATTATATTTCCAGAGACCCCTAGCTTGGCCTGAGGATCCCCCCACTCCCTTGCCGATACTCATCACCAGGTCAGAGCCTGGAATGGTAAGGAAGTCCTAGCCCCCGTGGGGGCCTCAGCCTTCTGTCTCTTTTAGAGGTTTCTCCACAACTGGGGGCTGGAAGCTTGGAAAAAAGGACCCCGTGGAATGGGAGAGTGGAGATTTATTCAGTGCGTGTGTATTATTTCTTATGTACGTGTGTGCCCGCATCACACGGGGGTGCATGGGCACACGTGTGTGTGTGCACATGTCATATGCACGTGTGTTGCGTGTTCTGTGTATATGCACATCTCTGTGTGTGTTGTATGTGTTGGGTTTGTAGATTCGTGTTGGGTATGCTCGTGTGCACACCGAGGGCGTGAACGCCCATGTGCAGGGGAATTGTGCGCACGCTCCTGAGAGTGTGGACATCACAAGCTGCGTGTAAAACCCCTTCACTGGGGTGTAAAACCCCCTCACACCCGGGTGGCTAAGTGGGTGGAGTGTCGACTCTTGATTTCGGCTCAGGTCATGATCCCAGGGTTGTGGGATCGAGCCCCACGTCAGGTTCCATGTTGAGCACAGAGTCTGCTTGGGATTCTCTCCCTTTCTCTCTCTTTCTCCCCTGCTCCTGTCTGAGCTCTCTCTCTCTCTCTCAAAAGAAACAAAAGAGAAGAAACATTAAGAAATCGCTAAAACAAACAAAAAACCAAACAAAACCCCTTCACTGAGGCTGGGTGCCCCACACCCTCCCCAGCCAAGTCGGGCAGGTGAGTCACCAGCTTCTCAGACTGGCCCTCAAGTCCTTGTCACACCTCTTGGCTCTGATAGTCCATGGCCACACCAGGCATTTGCCTTCCTCCCCTTCCTCGCCTCTTTCCTGCCCCTCAGCGTCCCGCCCCCCCGGGTGCCACAGCTTCTGAGTTGAGAATTTTTCAGTTGGTCTCCCTTTCTGTGCCTTGATCTTAGCAAACGACAGCCCCCTATCTCTCATTCCAGGTCATCCGATCGGAGCCCCGGGGTCAGTTTACCTTCACCATCTTTTTCTTGCCAATATCCAACAACCAACGCTGACCCTGGAAGTTTCTCCCAAATTCGCTTCCTCATCCATCTCCTACCCTCCGACTTGGTTCAGGGCAGCCGCTGTCCCTGCCTCTGAGATCCTCACAGCCTCCTTTCTTCCTTTGTCTTTTTAAATTTTATTTATTTTAAGTAATCTCTTTTTTTAAAATGTTTATTTATTTTTGAGAGAGAGACAGTGCAAGCAGGAGAGGGGCAGGGGGAGAGGGAGACACAGAACCCGAAGCAGGCTCCGGGCTCCGAGCCATCAGCACAGAGCCCGACGCGGGGCTCGAACTCACACACCGTGAGATCATGACCTGAGCCGAAGTTGGACGCTCAACCCACTGAGTCACTCAGGCGCCCCTATTTTAAGTAATCTCTACACAAAACATGGGGCTTAAACTCACGACCCCGAGATCAAGAGTCACGTGCTCCTCCGAAGGAACCAGCCAGGCCCCCCCCCCCCGAACTTCGCAGCCTCTTGACTGCCCCCGTCCCTGCTACCCCACATCCAGTCTCCCCAAGGCCCACTGTGGCCTTCCCAAAGGGCACATGTGGCCTCAGGGCACAGGGCATGCCCTTTGGGCAGCGGCTCCCAGGCCCTCCTGAGCAGCCCTTCCTTGCCCTCTGCCCCCCCAGGATGACTGAATGGCTGTGTCTGCCTCCCATCACCTCCCCTCCTCCCCTCCTCCCCTTCGCCCCCCACACCAGACACCCCTCTCCGAGAAGCTGCCCCCCAGGGCCCCAGCCTGGCTCGGCTGCCACTCCCTGGGGTCCCCAAGGCCCCTAGGACGTCCCCCTCCCTCTGCATGGATCACGTCTCTCTGGCATCCTCTGTGCCTGTCTGCACCTCCCCCGGGGCGGGATCCTGTATGCTGCCCCTCCCCCCTTCACCTCCAGGATCCGGTGAAGGGCCTGGCTTGGCATGGGGGCAAAGGAAATCTCCGTGGGAGAGGGGCTGGAGCATCAGCGGGGCCAGGACCCCCTCCCCGCTCCTCCCCTCTCTCAGCCAGGGCGGGGCAGGGCCAGGGATGGTCACCATGTTGGAATCAGAAGGGGATTTTTCACTCCGAGATTAAATATCTAAATAAGGTAGGGCCCGGAAACTGTCCACGGTAGCTGGTGGCAGATCAAATGTGACCTGGGGCCCTGCCCGAATAAGGAGACAGTTGCCCAGGCAATAGAGCCAGGATTTTGTGTTGGCAGGGCTGACAGGACGGGAGATCCAGAGCCAGGAAACCTGACATTCAGGACACATGCCCGGGAGAGAGGGAAGGACAGAGCTGAGCAGGTACCGAGCTCGGAGGCTGGCGGGGTGGGGATCCACTCCCTTCCCAAGTCCTGGGTCCCCCTCTGCCTATGCACCCCACCCGGCGGCAAAGCCCCCAGCCACCCACCCACGGCTCTTCCACGGGAGGCCCCTGGGCCCCACGCTGTGCCAGACGGGAGCCTCAGCCCCAAGCCCTCGCCGCCGTCCTGCAGGGCAAGGGACTTTTCAACAACAAAGGATTTTCCATAAACGCCTTCTAGAGCCTTTCTGAGGTCTGGGGTTAACTGTGCCCAAGGCCAGACTGAGGCCTTTATCGGAGGGGGCCCCCTCCTGCTGTAGAGCCACCAACAGAAAGTTCCAGGGAGCTTACCTGAGCCATGGCTGTGTCTGGTGGTGTTTGCCACTGGTGAGCCGGCTGTTGCACCAAAGTTGAGTTTTGCTTTCGCTTTCCTTTTGACATCACTTAGAAACTGCTCAATGCTAAACTTTTTTTTTTTTTTTTTAAGAGAGACTAAACATTTCCTCTAAAGGGAAAGCCGGGAATCACCCCCAAACCATGGAATCACTGTGGCTGGTTATTGAACCCAGGTCTGATCTGCTCGCTGCACGAGAGAGACAAGAGTGTTGGGACAAGGAAAGTGATTTTATTCGAGAGAGTCAGCTAACCCAGAACATGGCCTTCTGACGTCCCAATAAACCACCCTCCTGTGTCGGTGCAGGCAGGGGTTTTACAGGAGAGACGTGAAGAGAGAAACCAGCTCATACAAGCACTTGAGCAGTCAGATGTCTTCAATTAATGGGGGCCAGGCTCAGGTTCCCTAAGAAACTTCAAACAGAATTGATTACTAAAAGCTTCTCATGGGTTTCGGGAGTGACAGGCAAGAATGTGCTGATTATTTTGTGCAATGTGTTTTGTCTTAATGCAGTCATCCCAGTAAAATCTGATGATCGGGGCGCCTGGGTGGCTCAAGTCGGTTAAACTTCTGACTTCCGCTCAGGTCACGATCTCCCCGTGGGTGAGTTCGAGGCCCGCGTCGGGCCCTGTGCCGACAGCTCAGAGCCTGGGTCCTGTCTTGGAATCTGTGTCTCCCTCTCTCTCTGCTCCTCCCCCACTCACACTCTGTGTGTCTCTCTCTCTCTCAAAAATAAACATTAGAAAATTTTTTTTTGTTAAATAAAACAAAAATTCAAAGGTCAGCTAGTTTCCCTTCAGGCTTACAGTACAGTGTGCAGGCAGGTGTAATGCGGCATAACGAGGGAGGGAGAAGGGTTCAAGGCAAAATGAATTCAAGATGGAGTTAGTCTTGCTGTAGCTTCAAAGCCCCCTGGAGGCCGTCGGTCACCTGCCAGCAGCCCCGAGGGGCGCATTTTCACCTGGCAATGTCCAAAAGTGGCAAAGGAAGACGGTTCTCATCACTGGTCTCTTTTTTCTCCTGGGAGTCAAAGCTTTCCCACGATCCCCTGCCTGTCTCGCTCCCACGCCTTCACTCCCCAGCACTGGGTCCTAAACCAGTTGTGGGCTTCCTTGGATCCGAGGCAGGGCTCTTGCTGCCCAGTGAACCGCAGGGCCCTGTGAGCCTGGGGGAAGGCCAGGGGCAGTGTGTGTGTGTGGGGGGGGTGGGATGGGGAGATGGCCACTGGCGAGGCCACCGATACAGAAGAAGCCCTCACTCACCTCCTTCCCATCCGCTGTCACAACAGCTTTGTTATAAGGCCACACAGAGGCTGGAGACCGTTTGCAAACAACCAGACTGGTTCCCTATAGGATCTGGCAGGAAAAGCGGGGGCAGTTGACTCAGTGACCGGCAGAGAATGTAACAGACTTGCCGACGTGATGCGGACAGAGCCCCCATCGGAAGGAGCTTATGCCTGAGGGGCTCAGGGAGGGCACTGCCTCTGCCCCCTGGTTCTCTTGACTAGACCTTCTGACGTTCCAAGGTCTATTGGCTCCTTTGGCCTTGGCCCCAGAACTTGGCCACCCATTCTGTTTCCAAGTGAACTTCATTTCTAAAAGGAGCCTAACAGACTGGAGGGGCCAAGGGCAGGCTGCCCCACGACGGGCCACCTTGGCTTGAAGGTTATTTTTCAGTTAAAGGCAATCAGATTTGGCAACAGATTCAGGAAAAGCATTTGTCCTCTCGCACAAATGCCGAAAGGAATTTAGATGGGAGGCTTGCTCCGGGAAGAGAGTTGTCACCACAGATAACTACATTATGCCATGAACCGGGTATAATAAACAGGGAGGAACCAGCAAGGGCTGTTTGATTAAAGTCCTCTGTGTCTCACCGTCTCTGGGTGGCCTGGCAATTATTTGCTGACCAAATAGTTGTGGATTCCCTGTAGGTACGAAACTAAAGTTGATTTTCTCTTGTTACTCTGTCTCATCTCCATTTAATTTTCAGTCCAGCTCAAAGGATCTTGAAAGGGCAGGGGAAAGCCTTCCCCCCTGATAAGTCATGACCATTCACGTCCCTGCACTGAGGTCACGTTCAAATTGAAAAAAGAAGAAGAAGGAAAACAACCCCCACAAAAACCAAAGTAAGTCGCAAGCAAGGTCTTGTGTCTTTCAAGCGGTGTCACTTTGGGCAGTCGCCTCTCTCTCCCGGTCTCAGTTACCTCCTCTTTAAGACGGAGGGCTTCGTCTTGGTCAGGCTAGATAGAGGCTGTGAGTCTGCGGATCTGGAGCCTCTGGAGGGATGGTGACTCTGGTCATTGCTGACCCAGCTGGAGCCACCTCTGTCCCTGGACTTCAGTTGCTGAGGCCTGTCTCCAGGTTCAAAGTTGGTGGGTGGTTTCGGCAGGTGGTCTGTTAGGTGGTCTGTGCCTCTGCCCCCAGCGGCTCTTCCCATGCTTACCCATCAGGGGGACTTGCCGCCGGCCACATCCCTCCTGCCTTTCTTCCTCAAGGGCTCTGCTATCAGGTCTGATCAGGACCCGAGCAGTTCTTGGCACTGACGTGGCCTGACAAATGTTCAGCGAGGGCTGGGAGGTATTCCGCGTGTTTGCTGCCCAGCCCGGATATTTCTAGGGTCTTTCCTCATTCTAGCCAGTAAGAGATCAGAACATGAACCTTCCACGAGAACCCACGGAGCAGGGAGGGCAAGGCAGCGGGGGCAAGAGGGAGGCCGTGCTGGCTGTCCAGGTTGGGGAGCAAAGGCCAAGGATTATCTCAGCGTCGAACTCGGAGATGACTAAAGTGCGCGGTGCCCGGCACACGGTGTAACCTCGCCTTGCACCTTTATTCAGCAGGGACCCACTGAGCTCCTCCTGTGTGCCAAGCACCGCTGTAGGCACGCGCCTGTGATCAAAATCAGGCGATAACGAATCTGTGCCACCGTGGCTCTGACTTTCTCATTGGAGAGACTGGACGAAAGTGTAGTAAGGGAGGTATTATGTTAGATGGCCACACGCTGAGCAAAATGAAGAAGAGGATGGGGCTGGGGCTGAGGGGGAGGTGCAATCTTAGGTAGTGTCGGGGGGACAGCCTCCCTGAGTCATGAACTCAAGGAGGCAGGAAGCGAGCCCTTCGCGTGTATGTACACGCAGAGTGTCCCGGGCAGTGCAGCAGCTATTGCAAAGGCCCTGTGGCCACACGTGTCTGCCAGGGTATCCGGAGCCAGGGAGCGGGTCACAGGAGAGGACAGCCAAGAGGTACGGTGAGCCCTGTTTACATGGGGGCGGCGCTGCCTCCCTAAGGGCGTTGAGTCTTACTCTGAATGAGATGGGATCCGCTGAAGGATCGCGGCACGGCAGGGATGCGACCTGATTCGGGTAGTTTTTAGAGACTCCCTCTGAATCCTGTGTTGAAAATAGCCCGCGGGGTCCCGGGTAGAAGCAGCGAGAGCAGCCCTTAGTATTCCGGGCAATAGACCAGCGAGAAGTGATTGGATTCTTCATGTATGTCGAAGGTGCAGTTTGCTAGGGCTGCCGTGAGCAAATACCACAGACGAGGTGGCTTCAATGAGAGAATTTTTATCTTCTCAGGATTCCGGAGGCTGGAAGTTCAAGATCGAGGTGTCCACGGGGCTGGTTTCTTCTGAAGCCGCGTGGCTTGAAGATGGATGCTTTCTACCTGGATCTTCACACGGTCTCCCTTCTGTGCATTTTTATGTCCTCATCTCTTGTCTCGTAAGGACACCAGTCGGCTTAGGACACACACATAGGCCCTCATTTTAACTTAATTACCCCCTTAAATACCCCATCTCCGAATACCTTGTGAAGTGTTGAAGGTTAGGATTTCAACACATGAATTTGGGGGGGAGAAACCTGAATATTCAACCTATGACATTTACCTTCTGGCAAAGCAATGTAATCCAGGCTTGGCTTCCACTTTCCCTGACCCTCCCCTGGAATCTTCTATTTTTCCAGGCAGCCTGGTGCCTTTTAATGGATAATGGTATGTAGAAGGCAAAATTGGATCATTGAAGTAGTTTGGATTTAATTCCTGTACCTTTTTTCTTAAATTATTTTTACTGTTTATTCATTAAAATTTTTTTTAAATGTTTGAGAGAAAGAGAGAGAGAGAGAGAGAGCCAGAGACAGAGTGTGAGCAGGGGAGGGGCAGAGAGAGAGGAAGACACAGAATCCAAAGCGGGCTCCAGGCTCTGAGCTGTCAGCACAGAGCCCGGCACGGGGCTCGAACTCACGAACCGCAAGCTTATAACCTGAGCCGAAGTCAGATGCTTAACCGACTGAGCCACCCGAGGGCCCCTGGTTTTCATTTTTTTTGAGAGAGAGACAGAGTGTGAGTGGGGGAGGGCCAGAGAGCAAGGGAGACACAGATCTGAGCCAAAGTCGGATGCTCAACCGACTGAGTCACCCAGCGCCCCTGATGTTGCCTTTCGTAACCAGACAAAGGTACAGTTATTCATAACATCATTTTAATAATAATCAAAACTTGGAAACAACCTGAATGCTCAATATGTTATTTTTATTTTTTTCAGTAGGCTTTACACCCAGCATGGAGTCCAACGCGGGGCTTAACTCATGACCTGAGATCAAGACCTGAGCTGAGACCGAGAGTCTTGGGGCCCCTGGCTGGCTCAGCCAGTTAAGTGTCAGGCCTGCTTGGGATTCTCTCTCCCTCTCCCTTGTCCCCTTCCCTGCTTGTGCTCTTTCTCTCTCAAAAGGAATATATAAACATTAAAAACAAAAAGAGTCAGATGCTAGGGGCGCCTGGGTGGCTCAATCAGTTGAGCATCCGACTCTTGATTTGGGCTCAGGTCATGATCCCAGGATCAAGGGATCAAGCCCTGCACTGACAGGGACAGCGGGGAAGGGGTCTCATCTGTGAGGAGGGCTTCTCTTTCCTGTCTACTGGGCTATCGATTGTCTGCTCAGATCAACCTCTCTCCATTTCTCCGGTAACTGACATCCTAACAGAGCCAGATTCCAGAGATCTGCTTGAAATGTTGTATTCTGACAAGGAGCACTGGGCCATCCATGTGGGTAATGAAAATGTGGCCTCTGTTCCTTAATCATGAGCCAGAATCTGCTCCAGCTTTTGCTGCCCACTCACGAAAACCTTTGGTATTTGAGACGGTGGAATTGACGACATGGATGGGTTACGCAGGCTCTAGAAGCTGGGAGGGGGATGATGAAGTAAACTTTTGTGATCGTGAAACATCCTGGATTGCTATTATTGATGCTTTTGGCCTTGATTAGTATTTATCTGATAGCCAACAACCAAAACCTAAGCTAGATTCTTTCTGAGAGACCAAAGTCGCTGTAAATTTTATATGGAAAAATAGAGGTTTATGAATACCTAAGTCAAGGTAAAAATGATGGCTAGGAAGAGGAAATATACAAGCCAAACCACGAAATATTAGAGATGATGTTGGCTCAAAGCTAGAATGAATCAAAATAGAGCGTTCAGAGATAAACCTGCGGACGGGTCGGAACATTCCGTACAAAGGTCGATTTTAAAAAGATGGAAATTTGAAAAATAAGACTTGCAAGTTAACGGAAAAAAAAAAAAACTGAGGAACCCCGTCCATAAAACAACCATGTTCCCTTCCATGGCGGCACAGTTTTGTATACCACAAAAAATAGACATTTTACCCCACGAAGACTCAGTATCATTAAAATTCAGTTTGAATGATCTCGGATATTGAGTATGTTTTTTACTGTGAATAAACAACCCAATGACAGATATTTCAAGTTACCCAACACCTCTTCATATATGTGCATGCTCCCTAAACACACACACACACACACACACACACACACACACACACATATCTCTGACACTATGTTCATTATCATAGAGGAGTCATTATCATAACAAGCTTTCTCACCCCCTGCATTTGGTTCCACTGATGGCTTATTTCCTGCTGAGTTGACGAGTAATATAACCCATGCAGTGTCTGGCAGGGAGACATCAAATCAGTCCATTTACCTTGAACGACAGATATTATGAATTAATTTAGTACCTGTTTCAATCAGGGGTTATTATAAAGGCTAAGAATGGTTACCCTTCATTTCCTGGACTCCCTTGTGGTTAAGATTCCATTCAAGGCTACGCTACCCTTCATTTCCTGGACTCCCTTGCGGTTAAGATTCCATTCAAGGCTATGCTACCCTTCATTTCCTGGACTCCCTTGCAATTAAGATTCCATTCAAGGCTAGGCTGACTGCCCAAATTTGGGTGGCAAAGGAGCCCGTGGGTTGGAGGATCCATTTTGTGAGCTCGGATTGGCTGGCAAGAATTTGGCGAAAGCATACAATTCTTTTCTGGGATCCAGTTCATTTCACCTTCTCCGTTCACCATTGGCAATATTACATGCGTTTTTGGTTGATGGTCAAGTCTGGGAAAACCTGTATCTAGCTCCCTTTGTATATGAGCTCTAAGATTTGGAAGGATCTTCTGTAGACTAGCCTCTGACTCTGCTCATCTCTCACCTTATTTTTTCTCTGCTATTCTTATGCTTCCATAAGACCATTGTATCTCATTTTAACTTCTGGCCATGCACCTTTGGTGTTAGAACACTGGGTGAGTCGGCACGGTGGGCAGTAGGAGTGGGTATTCAGGAAGCCTCTACACTGGGACAGCTAGCTAGATGGAGGTGTTCAAGCCCCGCATCAGGCTCTGTGCTGACAGTATGGAGCTTGCTTGGGATTCTCTCTCTCCCTCTGTCTTTTTAAATTTGTTTATTTTGAGAGAGAGAGAGAGAGCAAGTGGAGGAGGGGCAGAGGGGAAGGAGAGGATTCCAAGCAGGCTCCTCAGTGTGGAGCCCAATGCGGGGCTCGAACCCACATACCGTGAGCTCACGATCTGAGCCAAAACCAAGAGCTAGATGCTTAACCGACTGAGCCACCAGGCGCCCCAACACCCAACTCATTCGTACTTGAGTTGCACAGCTGAGAAAACCTTAGGTCTGATGTTCAGAGGCCTGATGAGTGCTTAACAGCTTTTAAACCCATCCTGCGTGTCCTATGTTTGTTTATTTCACTTACTCCCCAAAGCATAGTTGGGACGGATGTATCGAACACTTGGCAGAATCCCTGTATTGCCTTTGATCCTAATTTGGGCTCTTACACAGAGAGATCCAGATGAAAGCAACCTGAATTTCCTGAGTAAAAATGGAAGCCAAACACAATCTTGCATCAGCGAAACTAGTTCTGCACACTTCTCGTGTTTCCTCGGTATAACTCACGACCAGACCAAGACCCATGTGGGTGCGTGTGACGACAGAACCCGGGTCACTGTTTGCACCCAGGGAAAAATGTCACGTTTTAGACTCTACGTTGGAAAGCAGGATCCGCGAGGCTGGAACTATCAAAACGTAAAACGTACACCCAAGAGGATTGCAGGGAGTACCTGCTTCGGGTAGCTCTTTGTTACGAGTAGCTATGCAACTTGGCAAAACGCCCGGAATGACTGTTTCCAGACACTGGACTTTGGAAATCGGAGGAAAGAGCTCTGAGTAAAATGAGCGCTTCAAGCAGCCCAGCTTTCTGCCTGCCGGCCCTTTCCAGACCCCACTTTGGGGCAGGGGGAAGAAAACAGTGTGGCAATCTCGTTAAGCTGAAAAGACAGAGATTGGAGATTGGGGATAGTGGGGTGGCTGGAATTTTCAAGGGAGAAAATAAGCTGCGAGGAGAAGGAGCTAGAAAAATCCGCACTGGGGTCCTCTGGGGTCTTTGAATAACAAAACCCTAAACTGTGCTTGCAAGACTTCAGAAGAACCAGCAAAGAACGAGTCCAAGGACAGAACGGCCCTTTGGGAGCAGCCAGTGAACAGCTCTCCCAGCACACAGGGCTGGGCCATATTCAAACTTGCTTGGCCTGAATTCTGGAAGGAGTTAGTCTGATGGGTTTAAATGCCATTCTTGCCTGTGGATACTCTTGAATCCTTTTTTTTTTTTTTTTAAATCAAGAGCCATGGAAGACACTGTTGTTTTCTTAAATAGCCGTCTACTTACACTTCCCAACCAACATGGGCCCCTCCCTCAAATAGTGATGATCTCTGTGAATAGCCAGGCTGCCTGCAAGGTTTCTGGGAAGGATTTTGCAACCTGATAAAAAGAAAGACTCATGATAAACAAGTCTGTTCTGCCTTTGGATGCTGTCATGTGAGAAGGTGACATACGGAGCTGCTGCAGCCGCTTTGCCTCCATGAGGGCTGATACTGTAGCTGTTGAGAAGGACCTGATGACAGGGGCCGGGAGCTTGATGGCATCATAGACCATCTGCCAAATCCTGGGACTGCCATCTCTTGACTTCTTGAACAGCAAGTGGGAGTTGAGTATTACATCCTCACTGTCTAATGCACTGTAGTTTAGTTACTTTCTGCCAAAGATGTTCCAGGGAATGTAGTGCACATTTTGTGCCCGAAAGCACCTAATCTAGATCCCATCTGCTGTGCTTTTGCTGTAGATGCAGTGCCTCCCACTTGTCACTCTCCAGTCCCTTTTGACCAAATACTTCCTGAGAGCTCAGTTCCTGAACGGTTGTGGAAAGAGTGTCCCTGCTGTGGATTGGATTCTTTCGCTCCCCACTACCCTCCCTCACAGTAATAGATTACACATCCTTGCCATTATCATGTGACTGGAGCATTGCCATGTTCCTCATTGACCTTGGGCTGGGGGGCTGGGTCATGTGGTCTGCTTTGACCAATGGGAGCAAAGGAGCACACGTGAGCACACGTTTCCCACGTCTGAGCAGTTTTATAGGAACGCGCATGGTTAGGCTCAGCTTCTTTAAAATTTTTTTTTAACGTTTTTATTTATTTTTGAGACAGAGAGAGAGAGAGAGACAGAGCATGAGCAGGGGAGGGGCAGAGAGCTACAGGGAGACACAGAATCCGAAGCAGGCTCCAGGCTCTGAGCTGTCAGCACAGAGCCCGACGGGGGCTCAAACTCACCAACCGCGAGATCATGACCTGAGCTGAAGTCCGACGCTTTACCGACTGAGCCACCCAGGTGCCCCGGCTAGGCTCAGCTTCTTTAGCTCCTGTGCTCTTTGTCCCAAGGAAGACGCGTCCCGGCTCGAGGCTGCCCCTTCAGCCGGGGTACCAGAATGAACCCCTGGTGGTGGAAGGCCTGAACTCGATGAGCCAAACTCAGCTAAGCCCAGAAGAATCGTCACTGATCCACAGCCCTCAGGTTACATGAAGGAGAAGAGCTAAGCGTTTGCTGATACGGGGGATGGGGAGGGGTGTGTTTGTTACCCCAGCAAAGCTGATGAAATATTCAGGTGGGAGTCGGGATGTAGCCCTCCCTCGGGTCAGGGATGCTTCCCAGGGGCAGTATCCCTCTCCTGCTTCCGCGTGTGAGGGGTCCCTGTGTGACTGTACATCACGGTCACCTCTCAGGCTTCCGAGTTGGGTTCAATGCCCGGTGAGTGAGCGAGGGGCTCTGAGCAGGGCAGAATGGAACCAAGAGTGAGATTCTCGGAGTTCGTATGGAAGGCGGGGCGGGCGATCAGCAGGTGCCAGGCTTACTCAGCCTCCGCTTGGTGATGTCTGCGCGGAGGTCCTCTTGATGTATAAGGGCACTTCTGCTGGGGGTTGGCTCCCTCGGTCTGCTTTGCGGGGCTTGGGAAGAGTGGGCACCAGCTGCTAGTTTGAAAACTTGTGGAAACATGCCATTATTATATAAAAGCCTATTTTTCCCTGGAGGTGGTGGCGGGGGGACGGACTATGAGGTCTTTTCCGAGTGGATAGCTCCTGTCTGTGTCCCCAGGGCTTGACTGCATGCCTGGCCTGTAGGGAGGGGAAGGCACAGTGAGTGAAACACGAAGGGAGCTGGATTCTTGTTCTAGAAGCTGTGTCTGTCTGGGCCTTAGGGGCCCCGCTTGCCCCCAGGCAGCCCATAGAGGAGGCTTGATGCTGTGTCTGGGGGGGGGGGCACCTTCAGTCTCTGGGAGGTGAACTGATCCCCATCGTGTGGCCTCTGCTCCGGCCAAAGGTTCTTACCCCCCCCCCCCCCCCACGGCACCTCTGTCCCTCTCCTTCCTTCTGCAGTCTTTTCCTCTCCGTTCCAGACCGTTCTTACCTAGGCTGTGAACTATCAGGTTCCAGTAGCCCCGCCTTTCTGTGTCTTTGAAGTTGCAGGTGAAGTTGCACTCAGTGGCGTGCAGCTGAAAAGGAACAAGCCGGGGGTTCGTGCATTGATTCCCGGGAATGGAACATTCCTGAAAAGCATGTCTTACTTATCAGCTGGAAAAGCGAAGGCTGTCTGGCCTCACTCTGGAAGGGAGCTGTCCTGTCCCCAGTGTCCCTCTGTTTCCTCATCCAGGGAGGGAACAAGCTCAGATTTGGGATCCTGTTGACAGCGCCCCAGCTGAGGGCTTAGGCATTTAGGGATGAGGTGAGTAGCCCCTTCGTGTTCACCATCCCTGGGCCCCCATGCCAAGCCAGGCCCTTCACCGGATCCTGGAGGTGAAGGGGGGAGGTGCAGACGGCCACAGGGAATGCCAGCGAGACATGCAGAGGGAGGGGGACGTCCTAGGGGCCTGGGGACCCCAGGGAGTGGCAGCCAAGCCAGGCTGGGGCCCTGGGGGGCAGCTTCTTGGAGAGGGGTGTCTGGTGTGGGGGGTGAGGGGGAGGAGGGGAGGAGGGGAGGTGATGGGAGGCAGAGACAGCCAGATGTGCAGGGGAGCGGAGGCAGGAGCCAGCTCCGTGGTGAGGGGGGGGCACGCCATTCAGTCATCCGGGGTGGGGCAGAGGGCGAGGAGGGCTGAGGAAGGGCCGCTCAGGAGGGCCTGGGAGCCGCTGCCCAAAGGGCGTGCCCTGTGCCCTGAGGCCACATGTACCCTTTGGGAAGGCCACAGTGGGTCTTGGGGAGACGGGATGTGGGGTAGCAGGGGGTGGTCAGGAGGCTGTGGGGGTCACAGAGGCCGGGCCAGGGCTGCCCCGAGCCAATTCAGGGGGTGGGAGATGGACGAGGAGGTGAATTCAGGAGAAGCTTCTAGAGTTAGCATTGACTGGACTTTGGGACTGGACACAAGTGGTGGGGGTGGACATGGAGGCTGGGTGGAGGGAAGGGGTGTGTGAGGGGAATGGAAGACTTAGGATGGCCCTCTTTGGGGACTGGAAAGCCTGGAATAAAGGGTTAGAGTGCCAATGTCATTCCCGGGATCAGGAATATAGAAGGAAGAGGAAGCGGGAAAGTGTCGATTCTTGCAGCTGGGGTGTCCTGGGTGGAACACTGACGGCAAGGACTGGGGTGTGGAAGGCAGGGCCACGGGGGGCAGCCGGTGGGAGACGTGGGCAGAGGAGAGACCCAGCTCAGCCTTTTCACACAAGTGACCTTGAGCCAGTCATCACCGTCCGGGAGCCCCGGTTCCTGCACCTGAACAAGGGGCGATAATGCTTCCTGCTCAGGTTGTGTGGATGGGAGGACGGGCTGGCAGACATCCGCCCCACTGCCTTCAGCTGTGTGACCCCCCTCACCCCCACCCCGAGATCCTGCTCCCTGCCCGAGCTGCCGGTCAGGACACCAGCCAAGAGAGAATGGCATCCCAAGGCCAGGAGGGGAATCTAAGGAGGAGCCTCACCGTGGCCATGGACACCACGAGTGGGGGGGTGCTGGGCTCGAGGGTCAGCCTCCGAGGAGGTAAGGGACTCCACAGGGACTTCTGGGAGTGGTGCTTGGACACGTCGGAAAGATGCTGGGACACATGGCGTCATGACGACACAGGTGCGGAAACGCAACCACACAGGCACGTGAACACACACCTAATGAACGTGTGCTCAGCAGACACACGTGTAGTCCTGGGACCCTCCCTCCTTCTCCACGACTTGGGGGGTGGGAGCGCGGGTCATTTTTCCCAGACTCTAGCATCTGGGCCCCGCGCCGAGGGGACCCCGTGAGAGGCGCAGCAGGGCCGGACATCCCTTACGCGGCCCGCGTTCTCACCTCCCTGGCTTCCCAGGAGGTGCGCCAAGCGCCATGCCTGGAGACCTGGTTGAGAATGTCCTTGAGTGGCCGGGAGCACGGGGCCATCCGCCTGGTTCTGCTCATGCCGGGGGAGGGGGTTGGGGGGGAGGGGGCGACATTTGATTGCTCACATGTCCGGCAAGAGCCACCGTTTATTGAGTTCCAACTCAGTACGCAGTATTTTAAGCAATTTTGACTCCTCACTTCACAACCATCCCGCTGGGTTGATGTAACTGTTCATACCTTGCCACGCGGATGCGCTGAATTTGCCCAAAGCCGTGACCTCTAAGCTCGTAGACACAGCAGGATTTGAACTCGGGCTGTATGCCTTGGGAACCACGTTCAAGAGGATAATCAGTGGAGAGCTCCTGACCAGGAGACAGGACGAGCTGGTTCCTGAATCGAGGACCCCGAGACCCGTTCTGTGACCTTCTGACAAATTACTCGGCCGGTCGGCCCTGCGTCATCCTTATCCTGTTATATCACAGGGTTTTTATAGGAATGAAATGTGTCGGAAAGTGCTGGAAAGCTGAGAGGGCTGCTCCCACGTGAGCCCCACAGCCCTGTGGGGTGATCAGAGCAATGACTTATCCTCATTCTACAGTGAAGGAACTGAAGACCAGAGAGGTCACGGGGTCTACCTGAGGCTCATCAGCATAGAGCTTGTCCCTTTGGGTCTGGCACATTCTCCACTCTCCCTCCCGCTCTTGGTATGCCTGGGGGGCTTGGCTCCCTAATTTGGGGTGTCCCCCTCTTCTCTGGCATTGCTACTTCATCTTACCCTCGATCCCCACCCTGCTGGGGTCCCATCTCTCAAGCCCTGCTCTCAGCGGGCTGGTCACTAGGCCTTTTTCTTTCTTGGAGCAATTTCATATGTAAAGGTACAGAAATGTCCAGAGTCTTCGGGGCCTGAAACAGTCATTTCCAATCCTAGCTGCATGTCAGAATCTCCTGGGAGCTCCTAAAATATTCTGAGGCACAGGCCCCACACCCAGACATTCTGATTTCATCCCTCTGGGGTGGGCACCAGGAACTGGCATGTTTTAAGGACTCCCAGGATGTCTGGAATGTGCAGTCAGAGAGCGGCTGTGGGAGGGAGTCGCCGATCTCCCTCGGAAAATACCCGTGCCTTGGTCTGGGAGATGGCTTTGGAATGTAGTTCAGCGTAAACTTCCCTTTTAACAGAGGGTTGTTAATATGTAAGTAATGAAAACAAGGTGCTCTCTCTAATCATTTCATAAAATAATTGAACGAGCCCTGATTGTCACGTTCTTACTTTCCACGAACTAGTCTTTTTTTTTTTTAAGTATTTATTTATTTATTTAAGTTATCTCTACACCCAACGTGGGGCTCAAACTCACGACCCCAAGATCAAGAGTCGCATGCTCTTCCAACTGAGCCAGCCGGGCGCCCCTCCAGACTAGTCTTTTTATTTAAGTTGGGTTTATTGAGGTTGCTCAAAAAGAAGACGGCAGGCCCCAAATGGCATCGCTTAGATTACATTCCCAAACTGAGGCTCAATCCCCGATCTGATTGGAGTTTCAACCTCCCCCAGAAATGTGGCCTCAACCAGTCAGGAAATTTTTCTTTCCATCAGCATCAGTGAGCACCTGGGTCCCCTCCACCCCCCAAAGAAAGATGAGGTCATGATAAGACCCCTTGCCTTTTCCCCTAGAAAGCAGGCCTGCCTGGACCAATCTTTTCTTGCTAATAAAAACCTTCCATTTTGTTTAACTCCTTGGAGCACCTCTCTGCTTGCCACATGGGGAGCTCGCCCTACATGAATGGTTTAACAAAGCCTGTTAGATCTCTGGATTTAGTTGGTTCAATTTCATTACTTAACAAAAGTATACAGCTTTCAGAGGGAAACAAAGGAGAAATTCTCACTAGACGAAGAGTTTGTAGCTATGATACCAAAAGGATAATCCATGAAAGAAAAAATTGTTGAACTGGACTTCACCAAAACCCAACTGATACTCGGTGGAAGAAACCAAATGAAAAGACAAGCTAAGATGGGGAGAAATTCTTTACAAATAGCATATTTGACAAAGGACTTCTATCCAGCTTGTATAAAGAACCCTTCAAAGTCAAGGGTAAAAAGGCCAACAACTCAGTTAAAACATGGAGAAAAGAGGGGCTCCTGGGTGGCTCAGTCGGTTGAGCATCCGCCTTCGGCTCAGGTCATGATCTCACGGTTCGTGAGTTCGAGCCCCGCATCGGGCTCTGTGCTGCCACACCTACCGGAACCTGCTTTGGATTCTGTGCCTCCCTCTCTCTCTGCCTCTTCCCCGCTCCCGCTCTGTGTGTGTGTCTCTCTCTCTCTCAAAAATAAATAAACATTAAAAAAATTAAAAAACAAAAACCAAACCCAAACAAAAAAAAAAACCCCACTGACAATCACAAGTACGAGGATGCAGAACCACTAGAAGTTTCCCACGTTGCTGGCGGGAATGCAAAAGGGCACAGCCACTCTGAAATAACTCTGGAAAATTGTTGGGCAGTGTCTGATAAAGTCAAAGGTGCCTTTATCGTATGATCCAGAAATCGCACTACCAGGTACCTACCTTAGAGAAATTACAGCTCATGTTCATCAAAGACTTGTACCTCTACTCATGACTGCCCAAACCTGGAACCACCCAAGTGTTCTTCGATGGGTCAGTAGGTAAATGAATTGTGGCACAATGGAATACTGTTGAGTAATAAAGAGAACTGGTCCCTGATGCAGACAGCTACTTAGAAGGATCTAAAACGATGATGCACAATGAAAGGAACCAGATTCAACAGGTCAGATACTGTAGGATTCCATTGATACGGCATTTCCAAAAAAGGCCACACGTAGGAGTGGAAAACAGATCCTCGGTTGCTGGGGTCAGGGGAGGGATGAAGGAGGTATGATTACAAAGCAGTGACACAAGAGAGGGTTTTGGAGTGATGGGGTCTTCACATGTCCTGATTGTGGCGGTCGTGGTTACACAAACCTCCGTACGTGTTAAAACTCAGAATTTTACCCATTCCCCAAGTCAATCTTACTACTACTAAAATAATAAAAAATGGGGCACGTGCGTGGCTCAGTCGGCTGAGCGTCTGGCTCTTGATTTCAGGTGAGGTCATGATCTCACGGTTTGTGAGTTCGAGCTCCGTGTCGGGCTCTGTCCTGATACAGTGTGGAGGCCCGCCTGGGATTCTCTCTCTCCCTCTCTCTCTGCCCCTCCCCCACTTGCTTTCTCTCTCTCTCTGTCTCTCAAAATAAATAAATAAACAGTAAAGAAAAAGAAAAAGTAAGGAAAACCACTAGAAGTGTAAATGCAGTTATAACTTCCAACCCAGTAGAAGACAAGAAAGGTAGGGAGGGTGATAAAGATTTCATCAACCCGACAGCAAGCAGGCAAGCTGAAAATACAAGGAAAAATAGCACCGGAAGTGGAGGCCACGGAATCAGACGGTATAAACAGACATACCAGGAATGCCCCAGATGTACCAGGAATCACAGCAGTAGCACCGTGGCCGGGCACACGGCCATCCCGCTGGAGAGTCATTTTTAGCCTTCCTTGCACACAGCGTGGCCCCGGGACCGAGTGCTTGTGGATGAGATGCGAGTGCGCGCAGGGGGTGCCAATCCCAGGCTGGGGCCTCCGAAAGCAGGGGGGTGACAGGCGCACAGCGTATCGAAGGGAGGAGAGCGGAGCCGCAGCGAGGGGTGCCGGGCGTGGGCGGGTCCTTCTCTTCCCTGGCGGGGCCCCTGGCTCACTCCTCAGCAGTGGACACAGTGGAGCTGGACGCTGCCACTGATCCGGAGCTCCCGCAGCTGCTCCAGGACCTGCTGGTGCACGCTGGTGGCCCCCAGGCCCTGCCCGTTGAGCGCCAGCTTCAGCCCTCCCTCCTGGCACAGGAGCAGCACCTGGAAAAGGACAGGAGGGCCCTGCAGGCTCCCAGACGGACAGACAGACAGGCGGTGCACTGCCTGCCCGATGCCCCACCCAGCAAGCCCTCCGCTCAGAGGTCACAAAGACGGGAACCGTAGGGCGCCCGGTGGTGGGAAAGGGCAGGACTGGGTGCCCCGCTTGTCACCAGATCACTGTGACCTTTCCACAAGGATCGTCTCAGCCCTGGGCCTCAGTTTCACCCTCTGTGCCGGCTGCGTGCCCTCGAGCAGTGGGCTCAACCCTGGCTGCACTTTGGAGTCATTAGGGGGGCTTTTTCTTTTTTTCAATAACACCAATGAGGGGCGCCTGGGTGGCTTGGTCGGTTAAGCGTCCGACTTCGGCTCAGGTCATGATCTCACGGTCCGTGAGTTTGAGCCCCGTGTTGGGCTCTGTGCTGACCGCTCAGAGCCTGGAGCCTGTTTCGGATTCTGTGTCTCCCTCTCTCTCTGCCCCTCCCCTGTTCATTCTCTGTCTCTCTCTGTCTCAAAAATAAATAAACGTTAAAAAAAAAAAAAAAAAAAAACACCAATGAGGGTGATGGGCATGGAGGAGGGCGCCTGTCGCGATGAGCACTGGGGGTCGTATGGAAACCAGTTTGACAATAAATTTCATCTAAAAAAAAAAATAACACTAATGCCAGGGGCAGCCCCGATTAATTAAATCCGCGTCTGGGGAGTAGGGGGTTGAGAGCCGTGGCACAGATGTTTTCTCTGGCAGGCTCTGGCCCCAGCCCCGCATCCTCCACCCCTCCCCAGGACGCACCCCTGGCTCCCCACGGGAATGCAGCTTTTGGCTCTCGCCAGACGGGATGAGGCCGCTCGGCTCCGACTGACCTCAAAAAATCGCCGGGGGTAGAACAGGAAGGGGGCCGAGATCAGCTTCTTGCACCCCCAGGGCGCGATCCAGGCCAGAGTTCTGTCTGCGAAGGAAGCCCTGAGCGTCACAGGAACATGAGCCGCCTCGTCCCGCAGGCTCAGCGTGAGGCTGCAAGAGGGGGTCGGAGAAGGGGCCGCCCCTGAGCTGTGGCTGCCGGATCCTGAGGGGAGGGGCGGATGTGGGAGAGCAGCTGGAAGGTTCGGCGGCTCGGAGGGGTGGGGACACCTGAGCACAGCTGCAGCCACGGGGCGGCCGGGGACCACAGCGGAGCACGTGACCTTGTCGGAGCCTCATTTCCCCTTCGGCAAGATGGGGATCGTTGTATCAGTAGTCGCCAGTATTTACCAGTATTTACCATACGGCAGGTGTTGCCTTAAGTGTTTTGAAAATAGCTATAGGGGTTAGAGCCAGGCTCCCCGGCTTCAGCTCTGCTCTGGTACTTTCTAGTCCTGCGAGCTTGGGCAAGGCACTGTCTCTGTGCCTCAGTCTCCTCCTCTGTCAAGTGGGGAGAAGAGTACAGTACCTGCCTCATGTTACTCAGTTGTGAGAACTGAGTAACATAGGTAAAGTGTGAGAACGGGACCTGGCACGTAATAAGCACGCGAATCACATCTAGTGTTTAGAAAATACTACTATGGGGGCGCCTGGGGGGCTCAGTCGGTTGAGTGTCTGACTTCAGCTCAGGTCATGACCTCACAGTCCGTGGGTTCGAGCCCCGCGTCGGGCACCGTGCTGACAGAGCCTGAAGCCTGCTTCGGATTCTGGGTCTCCCTCTGTCTCTCTGCCCCTCCCCTGCTCCCATTCTGTCTCTCAAAAATAAATAAGCATTAAAAAAAAATAATAATAATAAAATTAAAAATACTGCTATGTAATACAATACCTATCTCATAGGGCCACTGATAGGAACAAAGGAGATAACGGACGGGAGATCTAGTAAGTACCTGGCACACAGGAGGTGTCTTACCGCCTACTGTTAGCTTCTCCGGAGTCCTCTCAGAAATCCTGTGCCTGGAGGCTCATCGGCCCATATAACCGACGGGGACGAGAAGTTCCGAGACTGACTCTGGTACTAGTAAGAGCTGTGGGGCTTTGCGCTGCGATGTGAACAATGTAGGACGCCAGATCTGGGGGGCTTCCTGCTGCCTGGCGTCTGCCCCTCACAGGGCAGCCAGATTCTGTCTCATGTCTTGGGAGCTTCCAAAGTCACCTTTGAAACAAAACCCCTGAAGCTGCTGGTGACTGACCCTTTAGCAGGAGGCGGTTGACAGTTGGGAGGCCAGGATGCCCGTGGGAGGGCAACGTGTGGAAAAGGGATCCTGTTGGACCTGGGCCAGGAGGACGCCCCGTACATTTCCAGCCTTGGGTGGGGGCCGGCAAGGGCTCACCACTGGGAAGAAGCTTGGAAGGCAGGGACCCTGCCTCCAGCCCCAAACCCTTGCCCCTGTGCTTCCCCAGAAAAGTCTTTGTCTTCCCATTGGCCTAAGAATTCAGCGTTCCCACCCCAGCTTGGCCCTATCCAGCACAGCCCCAGGCCGGACAACAGGCTCCCCCCGACAGACACCTAGAGAAGTTCTGTGGAACCTCTTAGCAGCTGTAGCCACACCCCCACAGCCTCAGTGATTGGGGGGAGGGCTGGAGAGGAAAGGACAGATGTTTAATGCAGGCGAGTTCCATGCCCTCTAACTCCTACTCTCTCTGTCCAATTCAAGCCACGGTCGCTTCCAGAAAACAACAGTAACAGCCAACATTTGTTGCAGGCTTGCTAAATGCCAGGCACCGTGTTATGTCTTGATGTGGGCGGCCCATGGCTGAAGTGGCCTAGAGAAATGTCCAGGCTGTTCCATCGTGTTCTTCGACTTCTACTGTGGTCAAAAGTTGAGAAGGTTTGTACAAAAGTGGCTTCCAGCTTCTCTTTTAAAATAATCAGAAGATCTGGCATGAGCGGGTCTATGGAAATGTTCTTTCCACTTTGCCTTCCCAGCCCAGCGTTTCGCTATTTCTGTGACCTGTCAGGCCTCTGAAGGCATGTGAATTCGATGTCCTTGAGAAAGAGCAGTTAAATGACTTGCCGTGTCACTAATAATAACCATTTGACTTTTCATTGGTTGCATTTCTCTACACCAATAATGAAGCGGCAGAAAGAAATCAAGGAATCGATCCCATTCACAATTATAGTAAAAACCAGAAAACACCCAGGAATAAACCCAACCAAAGCGGTGGAAAATCTATAAAACTGAAAACTATAGAACTATAGAAAGCTTGTGAAAGAAATTGAAGACGATACAAAGAAATGGAAAAACATTCCATGCTTATGGATTGAAAGAACAAATATTGTTAAAATACCGATACTACCCAAAGCAATCTACATATTCAATGCAATTCCTACCAAAATAGCACGAGCATTCATCACAGAGCTAGAACAAACAACCCTAAAATTTGGATGGAGCCAGAAAAACCCCGAATAGCCAAAGCAATCCTGAAAAAGAAAACCAAAGCTGGAGACATCACAATCCCGGACTTCAAGCTGTATTACAAAGCTGTAATCATCAAGACAGTATGGCACTGGCACAAAAACACTCAGACCCATGGAACAGAATAGAGAACCCAGAAATGGACCCACAAAAGTATGGCCAACTAATCTTTGACAAAGCAGGAAAGAATATCCAATGGAAAAAAGACAGTCTCTTCAGCAAATGGTGTTGGGAGAACTGGACAGCGACAAGCAGAGAAATGAACCTGGACCCCTTTCTTACACCAGACACAAAAATAAACTCAAAATGGATGAAAGACCTAAACATAAGACAGGAAGCCATCAAAATCCTAGACAAGAAAACAGGCAACAACTTCTTTGACCTCGGCTGCAGAAACTTCTTGACATGTCTCCAGAGGCAAGGGAAACAAAAGCAAAAATGAACTCTTGGGACCACATCAAGATAAAAAGCTTCTGCACAGCAAAGGAAATAGTCAACAAAACTAAAAGGCAACCAACAGAACGGGAGAAGATATTTGCAAATGACATGCAGATAAAGGGTTAGTATCCAAAATCTATAAAGAACTTCTCAAACTCAACACCCCAAAACCAAATGATCTAGTGAAGAAAGGGGCCAAAGATATGAATAGACACCTCTCCAAAGAAGACATCCAGATGGCCAACCGACATGAAAAAATGCTCCACATCACGCATCATCAGGGAAACACAAGTCAAAACCACAATGAGATACCACCTCACACCTGTCGGAGTGGCTAACGTTAACAACTCAGGCAACGACAGATGTTGGCGAGGAGGCGGAGAGAGAGGATCTCTTTTGCACTGCTGGTGGGAATGCAAACTGGTGCAGCCACTGCAAAACAATATGGAGGTTCCTCAAAAAGTTAAAAATAGAACTACTCTACGATCCACCAGTTGCATTGCTAGGTATTTATCCAAAGGATACAGGTGTGCTGTTTCGACGGGGAACATGCACCCCAATGTTTATAGCAGCACTATCAACAATAGCCGAAGCATGGGACGTGCCCAAGTGTCCATCAACTGATGAATGGATAAAGAAGATGTGGTATATATATTCAATGGAATATTACTCAACAATGAAAAAGAATGAAATCTTGCCATTCGCAACGACGTGGATGGAACTAAAGTGCATTATGCAAAATGAAATAAGTCAGAGAAAGGCAAATATCATATGATTTCATTCATATGTGGAATCTAAGATACAAAACAGATGAACGTAAGGGAAGCGAAGCAAAAATAATATAAAACCAGAGAGGGAGACAAACCACAAGAGACTCCTAAATACAGAACAAACTGAGGGTTGCTGGTGGGGTGTTGGGTGGGGGCATGGGCTAAGGGGGTGAAGGGGTGAGGGGCATTAGGGAGGGCCCTGGTTGGGATGATCACTGGGTGTTATATGTAAGGGAGATGTAAGTGATGAATCACTAAATTCTACTCCTGAAAAAAATATATATTTGGATTCAAAAAAGATAAAAAATTAACATAGATCATTAAATCTCAAAAAAAAAAAAATGACCATTAGACTTTGAGCTAGGATGTAAAGCTGGTGTCATGTCTCCAAGTTTTGTTGGGGAGGGTGTTCCTCCTATCGCTGGGAACTCTTTCATTTTCCCTTTACGACAGAGACGATCTTTGTCTTTTACTTCTGATGGGGAAACTCGGGACTCCAGCCTCAGAGAGGTGTAGTGACTTCCCCAAGAGCACATAGTTTATAGGAGGCAAAACCAGGATTCCAACCCAGTTGTGCCAGGCTGTGGAGGTCGGTGCCCTCCAGGGCTGTGTTGCCAGCCTGTCCCAGAGCTCGCAGGCCTGATCAAGAGCGTGCAGGGCAACAGTCTAGTGAGGTCAGTGCTTTAAAAACCAAAACCAATGGGCTCCTGGGTGGCGCAGTTGGTTAAGCGTCCGACTTCAGCTCCGGTCACGATCTCGCGGTCCGTGAGTTCGAGCCCCGCGTCGGGCTCTGGGCTGATAGCTCAGAGCCTGGAGCCTGTTTCCGATTCTGTGTCTCCCTCTCTCTGCCCCTTCCCCACTCATGCTCTGTCTCTCTCTGTCTCTCAAAAATGAATAAACATTGGGGCGCCTGGGTGGCGCAGTCGGTTAAGCGTCCGACTTCAGCCAGGTCACGATCTCGCGGTCCGTGAGTTTGAGCCCCGCGTCAGGCTCTGCGCTGATGGCTCAGAGCCTGGAGCCTGTTTCCGATTCTGTGTCTCCCTCTCTCTGCCCCTTCCCCACTCATGCTCTGTCTCTCTCTGTCTCTCAAAAATGAATAAACATTGGGGCGCCTGGGTGGCGCAGTCGGTTAAGCGTCCGACTTCAGCCAGGTCACGATCTCGCGGCCCGTGAGTTCGAGCCCCGCGTCGGGCTCTGCGCTGATGGCTCAGAGCCTGGAGCCTGTTTCCGATTCTGTGTCTCCCTCTCTCTCTGCCCCTCCCCCGTTCATGCTCTGTCTCTCTCTGTCCCAAAAATAAATAAACGTTGAAAAAAATAAAAAAAATTTAAAAAAAAAAACAAAAACAAAACAGAAAGGGAGAATACGGGGCACCCTCCTTCCTCTCCTGCCCCTCCGCGGAGACAATTGTGCCCCTACCACATTTGTGGAGCCCTTACTATGTGCTTGGCACAATTCTAAGCCTGCACCCACCCCTGAAGCTGGCAGTATTATGACCACTTTTTACAGACAAGGAAATTGAAGCCCAGAAGGGAAAAGAAACTGCCTTGAGGGTGCACAGGGAGGAAGTGTCCTCAGCAGAAGTCACACCCGGGGGATCTGGCCCGGAAAAGTCATGAAATCCAGCGTGATTCCAGCAAGAAGGAAAGGAGACAGGAAAGGAGGAAAGGAGGGGAGAAAGGAAGAAAAGACTAGTCTGGCTTGGAGCCCTGGGTTTAGGGAATGGAGCAGGAGCGCCCCCTGTGGGAGAGGTCAGGCAGCGCCCGTGTAGTTGGTGTGTCGCTCCAAGCTCCCAATGCCTCCTCTCTGGGGTGCCCTGGGAGGTGGAGTTTGCCCTCTGGGTCTCAGCCTGAACCTTTAAAGGACCTTTCCCGAAGTCCCAGCTGGGACCTGCGGCGACGAGAGGCTGGTTGGCCCGCCCAGATGTACCGGCGGGGAAGATACTCCCAGCACTGGGGCTGTCGGGGCCATGGAGGCAGCCTGAGCACCTGTCCCAACCACAGACTCAGCGATTGAGCGGTAGTGTTGGAGACGAAAGAGGAAATTCTTGCAAAGCTCGTGCGTGGCTCAGAGCTGCTTCTCTCTCCCTCCCATCTGCATACTTACTCCTTTGGCTCTGGCAAGACCAGCCCCCGCAGTACGATCACCTGTCCCGGCCAGAGACCCTGGGGAAGGGCCCGAGAGCAGGGCACCTCCTGTAGGGGGACGGAGATAAGTGAGAAGGGACACATAGAGGGGCTTGGGGAGGGCTGGCGCCCCCCAGGGGCCGTGGAGCCCTGGAGCGGGGGACGTCTGACGTCGGGCCTGCAGCCAGGAGAAGACTCAGCTTTGCTCATTTATTAAACACCTATTGCATGCGTGGTCTCCTGCGCTCGACTCTCCCTGGCCCTTCAGGGTAGAGCTCTGTGGCCACCCCCCTCTCCCGGGGCCCGAGCACCAGGTATGTCCCCCAGCGCTGCACCCTGAATTGTGATGGCCTGTTCACTGATCTGTCTTCCCCACCAGCCTGCGATCCATTGGAGGGCTGAGACTGGCTAGTCCCTCTATCCTAGAGCCTGGCACCGGGCCTGGCACAGAAGAGTATCAAATAATTGTGTGCAGAATCAATGGAGAAAAGACAAGAAGCGGGAGCTTCAGCTGGAAGCAGCCTGGCCCACCCGCAGCCCACAGGTTTCTTCTATAAAGGAAGGGGAGACTTTGGTGTTGAGGCCATTTCCCACCAGGGCGGGGGTGGGTGGGGGGTGCCCTCCCAGGACAACACCTCCACCAGACCCAGGCGGGAGGTCACTCACCAGGCTGGGGCTCTTCAGCAGGAAGGGCTGTCAAGGGAAGAGAGGGGGCATGGAGATCATGTGGTGTTTGCTCGGTGGGAAAGAGCCTCTTAATATTGTTATTAAGAATTGAGGGCATTTGGGGTTTATCTCTCTAAAGACAATGCAGGTGAATGATCGGAGCCCCAGGGGGGCCCTCTTGGATTCACACATCAGCTCTGGGAAAATGGGGAGGAACGGGAGAGAGGGTCTGTCGTTCACTTATTGTGTGGCCTTGGGCCTCATCTCCCCTTCTGTCCTGCAGGCCAACCCCAGCTTCCTCCCTGGGTTGGGAACAGAAAGCACCCCCCCTGCCCCCCAGAGGGATCTTCTGATGGCCATACTGGGCAGCCAGCCTACCCCACCCATCTTCCCAAGCCACCCCAGCTGGGGCTGGGAGAGGAAAGGCCAGGCTGGCTTGGGATTGGAGTGGGGCCAGAGGTATCCATGGCAACCGTGCAGGGACGGAAGGGGCAGCTGGCTCTTATCAACCAGGTCAGGCCAGGGGGGAGGAGGGAGCTCAGTGGCTCAGCGAGTGTGGCTGGAACCGTAAGGGCCGACCTTGCTCCCCAGAGACTCACATATCCGACCGGATACTCAATGCCGCCTTCTGCAAATGGCTGTCAGGAAAGAGAAAAAGCAACACACGGGATTTTAATTTATTTTTGTAATGTTTACTTATGTTTTTAGAGAGAAGGACAGAGCGCGGGCAGGGGAGGGGCAGCGAGAGAGGGAGACACAGAACGTGAAGCGGGCTCCGGGCTCCGAGCTGTGAGCACAGAGCCCGACCCGGGGCTCGAACTCACAAACTGCGAGATCGTGACCTGAGCCGGTGTCAGACGTTTAACCGACTGAACCGCCCAGGTGCCCCTCGGAATCTGCATTTTTAGCAAGCTCCTCGGGTGCAAATGGCATAGCTAGCTGCTGTTTGGGCCCCGTGGTGCCAAGTGTCCGAGTGATTCATTTCCTGGCCATTGCTCTTGGGTCCCCTTCTGTGGTCCCCTTCTCATCCCGCTCGCATCCCACACCTTGATGGCCCCCTTCCACCTTGGTTGTAACTGGTGTGACAGGGCCTGTCTGGGGCAGCAGGGGGATCTGGGCCTGTCTACGCATCCACTTGGACGTACATTGGCCCCAAGGGAACTCACGTTGATGTTCAGGAACCCAACGGCCTCCACCAAGATGTCACCAAATATGCCCAGGGTGTCCACACGGGACAGCGGGAGCCGGTAGCGGTAGTGGAGAAAGTGCTGTCCGTTCACGCTCACCTGGAGGGACAGACAGACAGCACAGCAGCCTTGGATGCACGCTGAATTGATACGTGCCAGGCCACGGTGGGCACCCTCACCTGGAATGTCCCTCATTTGACACCAGCTCTAAGAGACAGGCACGATTTACAGACGAGGTGCCCAAGGGTTTGGGGAGCTTATGCGACCTTCCCGAGGTTGCACAGCTGGCGGACGGCAGACCTGGCCTTGGAACCAATGCACCTCTCACTGTCCCTCTGTGTCCCTCTGCCTGGGACACAGCACTTTCCCCACACTGTTCCTCATTTGCCCTAGTGGCCCCAGCAGCCCCATCCACAGGTGAGGAAGTAGAGGTCCAGGAGGCCGCGTGACCCCTACACCCCAGGGCCCTCCGTCCACTGCTGGCTCCCTCCAGCTCCCCTTTCCCCCCGGGGAGGTCAAGGTCCTGGCATCTTTCTGGCAGGAGTTCACATCAGCGGTCAAAGCCTCGAGGTAGAGCTCTCTCCCTGCCCCCTGCCCGCTCTGCCCCTGCTCCGCTCCCCTCCCTGGTGGGGACCCACCTCATCAGAGATGCGGTGAGGATTCAGTGAGCTGATATTGAAGGGCTGGAGCAGAGTCCTGCACAGCGCAGGCTCTCTCCAGGTACTTGCTATGACCGTGGCGGTAGCGCCCCCTGAGGGCCAGGCACGACAGGGCCTTCTTGCTGCCCTGTGTGTACCAGGCCGTGTGGGCCCAGGGGCAGCTTGGAACTGGGCTTAGCGGCTGCTTGGGCCTCTTGGTTCTCAAGCCCTCCCGGCAATGCCCCTCAACGCAGTGACCCGGGGCATCCAGCTGAAGGAAGGAGGAGCGGAAGGGCATCCGTGTCTAGCAGGTTCTAGGCCCCGAGGCCCACCCCCTCCCCCCTCACCTTCATTTCCTCATTTCCGAAGAGAAAGAGGATGAGGAAGCTGGCTCCTCTCTGCAGGCCCAGGCGGGGCCACCGGGCCTCGGCCTGCCAGCGCTCGAGGTACAGGGTGTTGCAGACGACGTGGGGCTTGGTGGTGTGGAAGCGAGGGTTGAAGTGGATGGCGATGTCCGGCCGGGGATGCACGCTGCAGCCGCACTGGAAGTCTACCTGGAACCTGGTGGGCACCCCTGGTCAGAGACCCCCAGGGACCCCGAAGGCAGAGAGGGGCCGCCAGCTCCCCACGGAGCACGCCCTTACCTGCGTGCGTCAAGAGGGACCACTCCCTGGAGCGTGACCATCTTGCCTGCATGCAGGCCACCGAAAATTGTCGTCACGTAAGGAACCACCTGAACAAGGGGAGAGACCTATCCGTAAAGGGTTGGAGAGAGGGCTTTACTAGGACCAGGTGGGTGGGGGGAGAAGAGGAACGAGACGACTCGACTCTCCAGCCCCA
This sequence comes from Acinonyx jubatus, assembly GCF_027475565.1. Classification (NCBI taxonomy): domain Eukaryota; kingdom Metazoa; phylum Chordata; class Mammalia; order Carnivora; family Felidae; genus Acinonyx; species Acinonyx jubatus. The sequence goes on from NC_069390.1 coordinate 8,583,422, forward strand.
AACAGAAACCGCCCTCATGGGGAAAAATCAGTTTTCTCTGAAAGGTCTGTTCTCTTCCACCTTCTCCCCTTTCCTGGACCTTCACATGTCAAAGCCACGTTGCCCTGGGGAGGCCGAGTTCAGTTCCATCGCCCCCTTGGAGCACCAGCCCTGCCCCTCTCCCCAGCTCCTTGGGCACAACCAAGCGAGGCTTGCTGTCCATTGGATGCCATCTTGGCCTCTAGAAGCCTGGTATTGAGGTTTCTCGAGGACCGTTTACTGGCCAGAGCCCAGAAAATGGGGGTGGTTGGGCGGGCAGAGGGAAGGACAAGTTGGGACCTTGATATAGACGCCTGGAGAGATACCCAATGGTGGCCCAGCCTTCCTTCCCAGGCTCACCTTTCCCCACACAGAAGCTGTGCGGAAGTCCTAAAACATACCACACACGTTTACCGGTCCCTACCTTTTCGGGGCTGCTTCCTGTGCTCTCCCACCACGCTGTGAAATCCAACTTGACTTTCAAGGTTCTCCGACACCTTCTCCAAGCATTGTCCACTATGGCGCCCGAGTTTTCCCTTCCCTTCCCTGCTGTTCCCAGCACACGTCACTCACATGGCTGGCTTGGTGGTTGGCTGTCTTAAAGGGAGACCAGGGGCCTGGGAGGCCCAGGCCGCTCAAAACTGAAGCCCTGTCTTCCCCTTCTGTGCTCAGCGCCTGGCGGGGCACAGCATGGGCTCTGAATAGGTGTCTGCAGAACGAATGTGAACATGTAGCAGCTACGCGTGGGCATACGTGTGTTCTCCAGCTCGCAGGAGCCTTTAGAAGCCCGAACCATCTAGAAGGAGCTGAGCCCCAACAGTGCTGCCCTCCAGGCAGGAGCTGGCAGCGTGCAAAGAGAGGAGTGGTGGTGACCTGGGCAGCGGCTGCACCCTGTTACTCAGGCAACTGGGGAGATGCTGGAGCCCCACAGGCTCCAGAGGGCCCACCGCTGACCGGGCTCAGCACCTCAGTCCCTCCCACTTCCCAGGCTCTGGGCCTGGCCTATAACTAGGGACCTGATGCAGCTCTCCTGGGGGGAGAGGGCCAAGTAAAGAGAAAGCGATAATTAGTGCTCAGTGAGGGGAGGGCGGAGTGTGCTGGGCGGTCAGCCTTCCGTAAAGCAGGGCCAGACTTCAGAAAATCTGCATGGGGGCAGCTGGGTGGCTCAGCTGGTTAAGCGCCCCACTCTTGGTTTCCACTTGCATCACGATCTCACCGTTCGTGAGATCGAGCCCTGTGTTGGGTTCCGTGCTAACAGCATGGAGCCTGCTTGGGATTCTCTCTCTCCCTCGGTCTCTGCCCCTGCCCAGCGCAAAATAAGCAAACATTTAAAAGGAAAACAAAAAATAGAAAATCTGTGAGGGCACTGAGCAAGAGGACGAAGTGAGGGGACCCCACGGCCATCCCTGAGTTGGATAACCTGACTCTCTTCCAGGCTGGAGAGGAGAGTACCCTAGGTACTCAGTGGCTCCCCCCAGGGGTACTACCCCGGAGCCCAGAGCCTCCCAGCCCCGTGTCTTGCAGCAGGAGCCCAGCACTGACTCCCGGCAGGCTCTACTGCTTTTATTTATTTATTTTTTTTCAACGTTTATTTATTTTTGGGACAGAGAGAGACAGAGCATGAACGGGCGAGGGGCAGAGAGAGAGAGGGAGACACAGAATCGGAAACAGGCTCCAGGCTCTGAGCCATCAGCCCAGAGCCCGACGCGGGGCTCGAACTCACGGACCGTGAGATCGTGACCTGGCTGAAGTCCGACGCTTAACCGACTGCGCCACCCGGGAGCCCCTCTACTGCTTTTAAAATGTGAGGACCCTGTGAGCTCAATGATCGTTCCCACCCAAATGGGAATTAGCTGGTCAGCTACTTTGCTAAGCTCAGGAGGGCCTTCCAGAGTCCGTGGGCAGGTGCAGGGGGAGAAGGGCCCAAGATTAAAGGCCTCTCCACCCACCGCCGGGGAGTCTGGGCCCCGCTGGGGTGGGGGGAGCCCCGAAACCTGGAGATTCCAGACCACAGTGGCTGCTCACCGGGTGGAAAACTGGTGGCTGCAGGATGAAGTTGTCGGGAAGAGGGTCCGGTTTTTCTCTGGGTGACATGGGGGTGGAGGGCCTCCAGCTCGACCTGCTGATCCGGATTCCAGGAGCCCTGCCCCCACTGACTCGCCTGCCCCCCGGCAGGATCCTTGGTGCCAGGACAGCTCTTCCAGCTGTTAGCCTCACCTGGCCCAGCCGGGCCCCAGTGCCTCCTGGAAGCCGGCCTGGGAGGGCAGGTCCGGGCAGCGGTCTACCCCTCGTCCACACCCCAGCTCCAGTCCCACCGGCTGGCTGGCTTGGGGCTGGCAGCAGAAATCCGAGTCCAGGAGCAGGAAGCTTGAACTAACTAAGCAGCTGGCCAACCAGCTCCCCGCCCCCACCGTGTACAGCCGGGTCTGCAGCACAGAGCTGTGGCAGAGGGAGGGCAGAGGCAGGCTCTTCTAAGGCCTCGGACGGTTTGTGGTTTCTGGGGCTCCCATGGGAGCTCTCCCCAGTCAAAGGCAGGGGTGATGGTGCACGTGGGCAGGTCCCCGGAGAAGCCCCGCCCCCGCTTCTTGGCCACCATTCCGTGGCTTCCCATTCCCTACTCCCTTCCTGCCATGAGGTTTTCATCTCTTCCCCTCGTTTCCCTGCCCCTTCCTCCACTTTTCTCCCTTTTGCAAGATTACAGTCCCTTGAGGCTCCATTTCGGCTTCGGCTAAAAATGCCAGGGCCCAGCTGCGGTCACCAGAAAGGAGGCAGGGGATGGGGAGAAAGGGGCAGAAAGAGAGGGGCACCCCTTGAAGCTCAGAAAAAGCAGCGAGGTGCAGAGGGCGGGACCCACCCGGTGCTGAAGGGATCCTGGGTTCTCACCCAGCCGCTGCTGTAATGTGCTGTGTGCCCTGGGACAAGTCACTTGCCCTCTCTGTGACACCCTTTGCTCATCTGTATATTGAGCGACTCCAGAAGAGTGTTTCCACGGGAGGTCTGTGTCTGGGGGGCGCGTGGGGGGGGGGTCGGATCTTTATCAAGATCCCCCAGGAATCTTTGGACTAGAGTCGCTCCAGTTCTGGTCCAAATTCCCATAAAGCCTTCCCTCTACAAGGCAGTACAATCTCTCAACTTAATCTTGAGTTGGGAGGTCCCAGGATCCGACCACGCCGGCAGCAGGGAATTCTCTGCGGGACCAGGCTGGGCCGAGGCTCCGGGGCGCCTTAGCAGAGGGAGGAGTCAGCCGCTGCTCTAATCGAGGGGCAAGTGCAGGGGCGCCTCTGGGGAAAGGCATCTCGGTCAGAGCCTCTCAAGGGCGGCAGCAGTGTGGCTTGTTAGCAGGCTTGGTAGAAATGCAAACTTTCAGGCCCCACCCCAGACCTACTGGAGAAGACTCTGGGGGCAGGGCTAGGGCGCAGGAATCTGCATTTGCACATACTCTCCAGGTGACGTCGATGCGTGAGAGGCACTCACTGTCTTAGGGCTTAACTGGCGGGGCTTGGGGTGCAGAGCCAGGAGCCTTGTTCAAATCTTGCCGGGTAGGAGGTAGGAGGAGGTGGGCTGCTAAAGGCGCTTTGCCTTAGGAAATTCGATCAGAGGGTCACCCTCCCCCCTCCCCCCTGTGGAGGAGAAGCTGAGGTGGAGAATCCTGTGGGGCAGGGGCAGGGGGGCCCATCCCAGCCTCCCAGCCTGCGCAGATCTTTGGGCCAGGGGCAAATGTGTCCTCCCCCACTCCCCAACCCAGCCTCAGTCCCCCGTCCTCGTCTGAATGCAGAAGGAGGGTGTCTTAGTCGGCCTGTTGTGCCTGCTTGCACAAGAGATGTTTATTTTCTCACAGTTCTGGAGGCTACAGGGCCAAGAGCAAGGTGTCGGAAAGGATTTTTTTTTTCCTGAGACCCCTCTCCTTGGCTTGCAGAGGGGTCGCTCCTTGATCTGTGTGTTTGTGACCTAATCTCTTCTTGTAAGTGGTCCAGTCATCTTGGATGCTACTCATAGGAACTCATTTTACCCTAATGACCCTTTTAAAGGCCTTTTGTCCAAATATAGTCTCATTCTACAGTTACCGGGGTTAGGACTTCAACATAATGATTTTTGGGAGCGGAGCACAATTCAGCCTGGAATTCCTATAACCGGTGTCACCCTGGACCCCCAAGACTGAATATGAGACCCCGTTGGTCTGTCCAGGGGTGGGAGAGGGAAAATCCCTCTTCCTGAGCCAGAGTGAGGGGAACTTGTGGGGGAGGGGGAAAGGGCTGCTGCTGACCCTGACATTGAACCCAGAGGGGCTTCCCCTGCCCCAGGCTGGTGGCCCCCCACCCCCACCCCAGCTCCCTACCCCTGGACTTTTCCCTCAGAGCACTTACCATACTCATCATTCTATGTTGAAGAATTGTTTAATGTTTGTCTCTCCCTCCCCCTCCTTCCTGACTATACGTTCCATGAGGGCAAATTTATTCTTACACCCTCAGTACCAAGCAATGCCTGACACCGAGCAAGTGCTCAAAATGTATTTAAAGAATGAATGACTGTAACAAGCTGTGGTTTTATGGCTCCTGTCCAGCAGCCACCTCCTTCTCTGTCGCTTCCCCCAGCAGTACTGGCCCAAGCAGACACTAGGCACATTTTCTTCTAACTGGCTGCGGATTGTAACCGAGGCAAGTTTACCTAATTATCTGTGAATAACCAATTCGTAGCCTGGGAAACTTAATCCACGGTCAGGGACCTCAGGGTTCCTCACTCTCCCCTGTTCTCTGATCCAGCAGCTTCTTTCCCAATCCCTGCTGCTGAATGGGTGTCACTCTGGGCCTAGGGAGGGACCAGTGCCCAGATGAACCTATTTTGCTCTACATCTTAGCCCTTTCTTCTATCTGATTCCCTTTCTAGGTCACTGGAAACTCTCATGGATCCTGTTTCTCTCGGGACCAGCGTGGACCCATCGTGGAACGGAATGGGGGGATAATGAGCAGAAATCTGGGAGGAAGAATCCACAGAATGAGACAGGTGGCTGGGTAAGGAAGATGAGGAAAAGGAGCTGGAAAACAAACGCACAGACAGACAGAAGACTCCAGCCTCTTGAACCAATGGATTGGGAAGAGTCTGGTGCATTAATGGAAAAACAGGGAAGCTGTAGGTAATCTGGGGTGGGGGGGGGTGTGTGAGCTGGCTGGTTCCAGTGGAGACCAGTTTGGAGGACGTGGGGGGTGCAAGAATTGGCCTGGATAGAGCCTGGGCAGGGCCTCTGTCAATGTTCGATCAGCATTTATTGAAGGAATAAAGATGCTGTTGTCTGGAAGCATGTTAATACACTCTGGAGAAAACAGTTGCCATTTATTCTGATTCTCTTTTGCCCCGTGCGTTTTTATGGTCGCGGCCATTTTGCATGACCAGGTGCGGTGGCTGTTAAAGGGAGCAGCAATCACTCTGGCTCTCAGGGAGCTTCCAGTCTAATTGGAGAGACAACACACCCTGGGAGGGGAGAGCCAATAGGACAGAGCCTACTTCTTTTTCTCCCAAAGAGATCAAACCATCTGGACAGAAATACTGTCAAACGGAGGGAAAGAGCAAGCATCACCGGTGGTAACCTCCGTAGGCTAACACGACACTTCTCATTTCTTTGACGTATAGCCTACGACCCTTCTCCCCTCCCCCATGGAACATAAGTTTATTGCAGAATCTCAACCTAAAAACTTGATGTAGCTTGATTTTTATTCCCAACCATGGCTCTGGGCCACGTGTGTTGACTCCCTCTTTCCCGCGGGGTTGCAGACCTCATCATATCCCAGACAGTTCCTGTCGCTCACCAGTCACTTTTGGCTACTGGAACTCAAAATAGTTTAGCGCTGGTCGTCAACGGTTGGTGACATCACAGAAAGATACAGAAGCAGACATATTTACTTCCTGATGGAAGAACACATGGACGCTAATGGAATCCTCTGGAAGAAAAAGTCACCGAAGCTGAATTTGATTGAGTCTCTATACTTAGTTACCAGTGTCTAGGAATATAGGGCATGAATGATTGTATTGTACAAGACAAATAACTCTGGTTCTCTGGGGTTTGGTTTTTTTTTCCCCCTCTAAATATGGAACGCTTCACAAATGTGTGTGTCTTCCTGGCACAGAGGCCATGGTCATCATCTCAGTACTGTTCCAATTTTAGCATGTAGGGTGCCCACACCAGCATCCCCGTTACTTCAATGAGAAAGTTTCAAGGAAGAAAAGAGGTGGAGGAGAAGCCGGTAAGACTGGAGGTCGGCAAACGTTTTCTGTGAAGGGCCAGCGAGTAAATATTTACACTTTGAAGGCCATAAAGTCTCAGATGCCACAGCAACTACACACCCCTGCCCTTGTCGTGCGAGAGTTGCCAAACACGGTCTGAAAATAAAGGGCTTTTAAAGGTGAAATAAAGGGGACTTAAAGGTGATGTTTAAATCAAACATGGATGGGGCGCCTGGGTGGCACAGTCGGTCGAGCGTCCGACTTCAGCTCCGGTCACGATCTCGCGGTCCGGGAGTTCGAGCCCCGCGTCGGGCTCTGGGTTGATGGCTCGGAGCCTGGAGCCTGTTTCCGATTCTGTGTCTCCCTCTCTCTCTCTGCTCCTCCCCCGTTCATGCTCTGTCTCTCTCTGTCCCAAAAATAAATACATGTTGAAAAAAAAAATTAAAAAATAAATAAAAAAATAAATCAAACATGGATGCTGAGAGTTGGATTTCATATAATTCTCGCATGACACAAATACTCTTATTTTCTAAGTGGCTTAACAATAAGAGTGCCTAGGTGGCTCAGTCGGTTAAGTATCTGACTCTTGATTTCAGCTCAGGTCATGATCTCTTGGTTCATGGGATCGAGCCCCACGTCAGGCTCTGTGCTGACAGTGCAGAGCCTGCTGGGGATTCTCTCTCTCCCTGTCTCTCTCTCTCTCAAAATAAATAAATAAACTTTACAAAAATCTATAAATGATATTTTTGTATTTAAAAAAAATTTTTTTTTTAATGTTTACTTATTTTTGAGAGACAGAGAGAGACAGAGCACAAGTGGGGCAGGGACAGAGAGAGAGACACACACAGAATCCAAAGCAGGCTCCAGACTCTGAGCTGTCAGCACAGAGCCCCATGTGGGGCTCGAACCCATGATCCATGAGATCATGACCTGAGCCAAAGTCGGACGGAAATCGACTGAGCCAACCAGACATCCCTATAAACGATTCAACAGTATATAAAGCCAGTTTTAGCTCTGAGGCCATACAAAAACAGGCAATGGCTGGATGGCAGAGGATAGTTGCTGACTCCCACTTTCACAAAAGGAAATTAAGAGGCACATCCCCTGGTTGTAATTTATGGATCCACGTGGCTTTGGGCTCAAACAAAAACCACGTAAAAAAAACATATAAGCAAAATCAGGGAGAGGGAGACTTTGGCTATTTGATGACATTACAGAACTGCTAACATGTCTTTAAATGTGCTAACGGTGCCGTGGTCATCTTCATTTTTAAAAGATTCCTTATGTTTTAGACATATGTACTGAAATACTTACAGATGAAATGATACGGCATCTGGCATGGGCTCCAGAAAAATCTGGTTGTTGAGAGGAAGTTGGCGGGGGTGGGGGGGGTATAGATGAAGCAAGACTGGCCATGCACTGTAAGCTGGAGAGGCTGGGTGAAAGGTTAGTGGAGATCCATTATTCGGTTTCCTCTGACTTTTATTTTTATGTGCATGTTTCCATAATAAAAAGTAACAAAAGCAAGCAAAGCCCTAAAATAAATAAAGAAAACACCCGACCAAGAAAATCAACCAAACCAAAAACCACAGCTCAGTGTACAGATTTGATTGCGTGTCCTAATTCACCTGGGGTGAGGTGCATGGCCTGAGGGCCTGGGAGCAGAGTGTAGACATCACCGCATGTGGGGGCAAGGAGGAAGGTCAGAGTTGACAGGCCCCGGGAAGCCGGGGGTGGTCCGTGGACTGTCCCCATCTCTGTGCCATTTCAGTCCTAGTGCTGAGGCCTCTGCTTGTGTGGTCTCAGTAGACAGACTGCAGGCAAAGTTCCTTTACTCCAATACTCTGTCACCTCTGAGGACCTCTTCAGAGAGGCACCCGGGTCTCCCTTGGGACCCTTCTAAATTTTTTTTTTAATGTTTTTATTTTATTTTTGAGAGAGAGAGAGAGCAAGCAGAGGAGGGGCAGAGAGAGAGGGAGACGGAATCTGAAGCAGGCTCCAGGGTCTGAGCCATCAGAACTCATGGACTGCAAGATCATGACCTGAGCCGAACGAAGTCAGACGCCCAACCGACTGAGCCACCCAGGCGCCCCTGGACCCTTCTAGAAGTAGGAGTCCTTCCTCTCCCAGCTGTCCAGTCCAGTTCTTGCCCCTCCACCCTTGCATTGTTTCAGAGGGGTGCTTAAGATATTACTTTTAGACTTTGAGCATGCATGTTAAAATTTCAAGGGCAATAAATAAAAGAGTAGAGTGTAAACTTCCAAATGAGTAGAGGGAAACATGTAATATACCTAAGATCAAATCTTTATGAAGAGTAATATATTCTTTATTTTGAGAGAGAGAGAGAGAGAGACGGAGATTCCCACGCTGACAGCACAGATGAAACTCATGAACCATGAGATCATGACCTGAGCAGAAATCAAGAGTCGAATACTTTCCCGACGGAGCCACTCAGGCACCCCCTACAAAGAACAATATGAAACTTCATCGAAAGAGGTTAAAGGAGACCTAACAGATAGAGATCATATGTAATCGTCTGGAAAACTCAATTTTGTAAAGATGTCAAAATCGCCAAGCTGATTTATTGACTCAATGTGATTTCTTTCTTTTTTCTTTTTTTTTTTTTAATGTTTATTTTTGAGAGAGACAGAGTGTGAGCAGGGGCGGGCAGAGAGAAAGGGAGACAGAATCCGGAACAGGCTCTAGGCTCTGAGATGTCAGCACAGAGCCCGACATGGGGCTCAAACTCACAAACTGTGAGATCATGACCTGAGCCGAACTTGGACGTCTAACTGACTGAGCCACCCAGTCAATGTAATTTCAGTCAAGATGTCGACAGAGTATTTTGAGCAATTTAACAAGCTAATATTTATGGAAGAGCGAAAGCCCAAGAAGAGTCAAGAAGCTTCTATGGAAGGATAAGGGGGGGAGGGAAGGATCTCAAGATAACCACGTATCTAGATTTATCATAGGGGCGCCTGGGTGGCTCAGTCTGTTGAGCGTCCGACTTCAGCTCAGGTCACGATCTCATGGCTTGTGGGCTCGAGCCCCGCGTCTGGCTCTGTGCTGATGGCTCGGACCCTGGAGCCTACTTCAGATTCTGTCTCCCTCTCTCTCTGCCCCTCCCCCATGCACGCTGTCTCTCAAAAAATAGACATTAAATAAAATTCTTTTTTAATTTAAGATTTATCATAAAGATATAATGGTTAAAATCCCTTGATAGTAGCACAAAGAGAGACACATTGACCAGTGGAATAGAATACAGTCAACAATATTCTTGCTCATTCACCAAAGCCTGAGGTGTGACAGAGGTGGTTTTGCTCATTACTGGGGGAAGAAGAAACTATCAGTAAGTCAGGCTGAGGTAAATCATATGGGGATTATTCACATGGGGAAAATCAGTTCCAGACAGATTAAGTGAAAAGGACAAAATTTTGCAACTTTCACAAGAAAATATAGAATAGTTTTCAGACCTCAGGGCGAGGAAGGACTTCCTGGAAAGACCCAGAGTGCTAACCACAAAAGAAAGGACTGATACAGTCTACTTCATTAAAGTTAATAATATCTCCTTATCAGGAGACTTCAGAAAGAAAGTGGAAAGATAGGCCATTAACTGGAAGAAAATATGAAAAAAAAAAAACAAACAAATACAACTCACAAAGATGAGCATCAAAGACACAAAAACGGCTTCTACATATTAATAAGAAGTCAACTCCAAAGAAAACTGGGCAAAAGACACAAACAGGCACTTTTTAAGAGCAGAAATCTAAATGGTTATACCTATATATAAAGGTTTCAATCTTAGTGATCAGTGAAATGTAAATTAAAACTTCTAGTTTAAAAAAAAGGTATTTTTATAGGAATAGAATCAAGCCTCTCCTTTTTTTATTTAAAAAAAATTTTTTTTATCATTTATTTTTGAGGACAGAGAGAGACAGAGCATGAGCGGGGAAGGGGCAGAGAGGGAGAGGGAGACACAGAATCAGAAGCAGGCTCCAGGCTCTGAGCTGTCAGCACAGAGCACGACAAGGGGCTCGAACTCATGGACCATGAGATCATGACCTGAGCCGAAGCTGGATGCTTAACCGACTAAACCCACCCAGGTGCCCCAAACCTCTCTTTTTTTAAAATTAATTTTTAAATATTTATTTATTTTTTTTTTTTTTTTTGAGAGAGAGAGCGTGCGAGCAGGGGAGGGGCACAGAGAGGGAGACAGAGGATCTGAAGCAGGCTCTGTGCTGACAGCGGAGAGCCTGATGCGGGGCTCGAACTCACAAGCCATGAGATCATGACCTAAGCCGAAGTCAGATACTTAACTGTCTGAGCCACTCAGGCACCCCCATCCCCCCAAAACACAACTTCTAGTAAAACTCCTTCGTAAAATACTATTTTACATCCCCTCACCTGGAAAAAGTAAGTATGACAGCACTAAGTGTTGGTGAAGATGTAAACCCACAAGAATTCTTACACACACTGGTAGAAGTGACATTGGTACACTCAGTGGGGAACACGTTTTAGTATTCTGTTGTAAAGTTGAATATGTGCATACCTTCCCAGGTGCTACGTTCTGTAGAATCTCTTGCGTGTGCACACCAGGGCATAGTTTAGGCTCTTTTCCATAGTTTCGAATTCCAAATGAGAAAAAAGGACCAAGTGGTGTTATCACTGGGTCAGTAAACTGTGGTGTATTCACAGAATGGAATGTTTTTCCGCAGGGAAAATGAATTACAGATCTGCACGGTAATAGGTATGTATTGTAGAAACAGCTTTGAAAGAAGCAAGTTGCAGAAGAAGAAGCTTGTTAACACAGCTGACCATTTTTATAAGGCTTCAAGTATGCCAAACCAAACAATGTATTAGGGATGCAAAGAAAGGATTTTAAAAAGTTGTTTTTTAGAGGCTTATTTTACTTATTTATTTTTAAAAGTTTATTAAGAGGGGGGAGGGGGAGGGCCAGAGAGAGAGGGAGAGAGAGAATCCCAAGCAGGTTAGGCAGAGTCAGCCCCCAAGCAGGGCTCAGTCTCACCAACGGGGAGATCATGACCTGAGCCAAAGTCAAGAGTCCAAGGCTTAACCGACTCAGCCACCCAGGTGCCCCTAAAAAGCCATTTTAAAAAGCAAGGGTATAGGGGCACCCGGGTGGCTCAGTCGGTGAAGTCTGCGACTTCGGCTCAGGTCATGATCTCACGGCTTGTGGGTTCAAGCCCGGAGTCGGGCTCTGTGCTGACAGCTCGGAGCCTGGAGCCTGCTTCCGATTCTGTGTTTCCCTCTCTCTCTGCCTCTCCCTCGCTCGCGCTCTCTCTCTCGGAAATAAACATTAAAAGATTCAAAAAAAAAAAAAAAAAAAAGAAAGAAAGAAAGAAAGAAGAAAAAAAGCAAGGGCATGATAGACACAAGAGTGAGCAGAGGATACCTCTGGCGGAGGGCGGCAGGGAGATGGGATAAGGAAGCAACACACAGGACCTAGCCTCTCGGTGCTAGGCGTGTTCCCCTTCTTAAGTAGGCAGGTGTATTCACGGGGAGTGATTTTATTATCACGTTTTCACAATTACGTGCATTCCATACGTTTTGTGTATATTATATATTATATGCAATTAATTACAAAATATATAATTTAAGTCATGCAAATAATTTAAAAACCTTGGCTCCCTCAAGATGTTAACTCCTGAGCGTGCCTCCCCCAGGCCCTCCTAATCTGGCCTCAATGCATTTGTCGCTCCTTAACGTCTGGCTTCTGCAGCGAGGTCGGAAGGCACACCCCCGCCTCCGTGCCTACTGGCCCGCGTGGCCTTCCGCCCCACGGATGACCTCCGCCGCCGCCCTCCCCCGCCTTTCCCGGGCCTCCAAGCGCCCCCGTTCGCGCCCTCTCTGTTCCCTCGGCGGTGCGCGCGGCACCCCGCGCGCCCCCGCCGTTGGCCGCGCGCCCCGCGTTCCGGGATTCGCGCCCCTCCGTCCGCGGCTCCGCCGACCTGGGGCAGAGCCGCCTGGGCCGCGCCGGCGCCGAGCCGCAGCCGCGGGATGGGCCTGAGCCCGGCCGCCCCCGGGAAGAGCAGGCTCCGCCTCTCCCGCTCCCCCGGGCCCCGCCCCAAGCCCGCGTCCGGAGCCGCAAGTACGCGGCCCAGCCGTGACCCCGTCGGCCCGGGCGCCGCCGCTGCAACCGGCCCCCTCCCCATCGAGCCGCCGCGCCCCGGCCTGGAGGCCCTACTGGGAGGTTCTCGGACCCCCGCGCCGAGAAGTCACCAGAGTTGTCTTCCAGGCCCCTTCTCGTAGCTACGTGTTGATGGCGCGAAATGCCGGTTAACCGGAACGAGTGCACGCTCGGGAGGGAGCGTTTGATGTTCATCTCATCAGAGCGAACCCTGCGACTCTGGGGGCGGAAGGGCTAGCGGGGTGGCAGTCCCGGGCAGGCGGAGTTGAGAACGGCTCGAGGGTTCTAGCTCCTCAGAAGCTTCTGCTGCCGGGTTTAGTCCCGGGATTTCTGGGCTCTCCCTCCACCTTCTTCCCCATTCTACCCCGGAGAGTTCCAAAGTCTTTCCTAACCGGAGGAGCCGAGACCTCTCCAGCACCTAGTCCCACAGCCCCCTTCGTTTACCCCCCAAATTGACTGAGGGCTGACCAGGCCAGGCTGGAGCTCGGAGCCACCTTCACAGAGATGTCGGAGGCGCTGCCTCCAACTCTCCCTTCACAGATTTCACGGTCTGTAGGAGGCAGTTGTGATTTAAATAGCATCTTCCCTCCCCTCTCCCCCTTAGAAATAGCCTCTCAAGCGTTGGTCCAGCTCTCTCCCAAGCACCTGCAGCAGGGAACCTCAGAACTGGACAGAAGCGTCCAGGAGGGGTAAGAGTCACCCTACGGAGGGACTGGCTTTTAGGGTGGGGGGAGCCTTTTGAAGAACCGACTTTGACGGCAGCTCTTATAATTCCGGAGGTGGTTTTCAGAGGCACCAGCCTACCATTAACCAGTAACCGGAAGGCTCGTGTGCGCCTGATAATAACCAGATTGTGACCAGGGCTTGGGGCCACTGACAGGACCTGCCTTGCGGCAGCTCTAGTCACAATGTCTTGCCCAGAGCCCTGAGGACAGAATCGCTTTAGAAAAACGCTTACAATGTGGCCAGTTGGTCTCACTAATGAATGATGAGATCTTCTTGCAAATTTCCTTAATTCACTTTAATTGAAAACACGGTTTGCCTCTTTTGAAGATTTTAAGGGTCTAAAAGTTCCCCAAAGAGCTATGTTGAAAAGGAGGGGTTCTGTCCACTCCCATACACTATACTTTGGAGAAGAGGTGAAGCGTAGGGAAAGGTCAAGAAAATGCCATTTTTTTGGTTGGTAATGTACCAGACGTGTACATATGGTCGCTCATTTAACTCTCTTGGGAATTCTGAGAAAAATATTTTCATCTCTGTTTTATAGATAATCAAACTGATGTTCAGACAGATTTATTTACTAGCTTAAGGTTGGACAGCAAATATCAGAGCCAGGATTCAAATCCAGGTCTTTTTTTTTTTTTTTTTTTTTTAAGATTTTATTTTGGGGGGGGGGCACCTGGGTGGTTCAGTTGGTTGAGTGTCCCAACTTTGGCTCAGGTCATGATCTCACTGTTTGTGAGTTCGAGCTCCCTATCAGGCTTTGTGCTGACAGCTCAGAGCCTGCTTCAGATTGTCTCCTTCTCTCTCTGCCCCTCCCCCACTCACACTCTGTCTCCAAAATAAACACTAAAATTTTTTTGTAAAGATTTTATTTTATTTTTATTTAAAAGTTTTTTTTAAGTTTATTTATTTATTTATTTTTTTGACAGAGACAGAGACAGCGTGAGTGGGGGAGGAGCAGAGGGGCGGGGGGAGGGGGGGGCGGAGAGAGAATCCCAAACAGGCTTCCTACTGTCAGCACATAGCTGGATGCAGGGCTTGAACTCACGAGATCATGACCTGAGCTGAAACCGAGAGTTGGATGCTCAACTGACTGAGCCATCCAGGCTCATCAAATATATATATACTTTTTTTTGAAGTAATCTCCAAACCCAATGTAGGGATTGAACTCACAACCCTGAGATTAGGAGTCACGTGCTCCTAAGGCTCTACCGAATGAGCCAGCCATGTGTCTTTTTGACCCCAATATATTTCACCACACTATCCCAAAGCCTATTCCTGCCTTTGGTTTCAGCCCTCTCCTGCAACATTTTGTTTAAGGGACAAAATCTGATTTCTTTCATGACACTTGCAGTTACACTGTTGTGGCCTAATGAGATTTCTCAGAAATATGGAGCAAGTTGTTGGAAGAAACAGCTCAAGAGTTCAAGGGGCTTGCCTCTCACAGCTGGACCAGAAGAGAGAAGGGAGGGAGCAGAGTTCTACTGCATTTCATTAGAAGCCATTATGTACTATTACCAGTTTTTTAAAGCTATGTGCAAGTGTCCCTTTGATAAGTAAGAAAGATTATCAGCAATTTAAAAAAAATCCTGAGAGCTACTCATTGCCATCATTAGCATTGTAAACAATCGTCTGAAAAGCAGTAAATGGCAGTGATTTTGTACGACAGCTAAATGCGCGATCGATGGCAGAAACAAGCCTTGGGGAAAATGTTTCCTAGAATCTGAAAATTGAAAGGTATCTTAAAATCCCACATCTGAAGTGATGCAGAATCTCCAGTATTTGTGAAATAGTGTGATTTGTTAACTACGTGATCCCAACATTCATTTAGGGAGGAGCCCGGAGTTAACTTGGAGACCACACCCAGCCAGAAAAGAGCAGAGTCACATTCAACCCCGAAGCCTGAGAGCGCAAGCAAGTTAGCAAAGCAAGCCGCCAAGGTGGGCATCACAAGAATTTTTAGCGCGTATCTTTAACGTGCCTGTGGCTTCTCTGCAGACTGTGTTTTACTTTATTTAGACTGTGTGGCAGGTTGAACTGCCTAGCGACTTGGGTTGTTGGATATGCCTTCAAAAATTCTTTAAACACAGCTTTGTTGAACTCTTCATTGAACTTTATTGAGGTGTAAATGACATGCAATAAATTGCACATATTTAGAATATATAGAGTTGGATGTGTTGTGACATATGGGTGCACCCATGAGACCATCACCGTAATCAAGATAATGAACATCTCCATAACTTACGAAACTTTGTTTCCCTTTGTAAATCCCCCCCCCTTCTCACCTGCATCCCCAGGAATCACCTGATCTGCTTTATGTCACTGTATATTAATTTGCATTTTCTAGACATTTATGTAAAGGAAATCATATCGTACATGCCCTTTTTGTCCATCTCCTTTCACATGATTTCATGTAATTATTTAAAGTTGTATCCAGGGGCGTCTGGGTGGCTCAGTCAGTTAAGTGTCTGACTTTGGCTCACGTCATGATCTCGTGGCTCGTGAGTTCGAGCCCTGCGTCGGGCTTTGTGCCGACAACTCTTCAGATTCTGTCTCCGTCTCTCTCTGCCCCTTCCCCCGCTCACTCACTGTCTCTCTCTCAAATATAAATAGACATTAAAAACAATTAAGTTGTATCCATATTGTTGGGTGTTATTAATAGTTGATTCCTTTTTACTACTGAGTAGTATTCCATTTTTTTTCATTCACCTCTTGATGGGCATTTGAGCTGTTCCCAGTCTCTGGCTCTTACAAATAAAGCTTCTATGGACATTTGTGCACAAGTCATTGTACAGACATATGCTGTCTTTTCTCTTGGGTGAACATGTAGGAATGAAATGGCTAGATCATACGGTAGATGTATGTTTAACCCACTGTTTTCCAAACTGATTGTGCCATTTTACATTCCCACTAGAAGTGTGTGAACGATCGAGTTCCTCCGTGTCCTCATCAGCATTTGGTATAGTTAGTGTCTAATGTTAGTTATCCTAATAAGTATGTAGGGATCTCATTGTGGTTTTAATTGGTATTTCCCTAATGACTAATGATATTGCACATCTTTTCATGTGTTTATTTGCCATTCACATATATCCTATTTGGTGAAGTGTCCAAATCTTTTGCCCGTTGTTTGCCTTGGGTTTGTGTGTTTGGGAGTTCTTCAGACATTCTGTGTGCAAGCCCTTCATCAGATACGTGCTTTGCAGTATTCTCTCTCGAGCAGGGGAGTGGGGCAGAGGGAGAAAGAGAGAATATCAGGGCCTGATCCCACCACTCCAGGATCACAACCTGAGCTGAAATCAAGAGTTGGACACTTAGCCGACTGAGCTACTCAGCTACCCCTAGATATTTTAAAGTTTTAGTTTTTTTTTTTTTTTACATTTACATTTACATCTTTGATACATATTGAGCTATATGGTGTGAGGTACAGATTGAAGTTTTGTTTTGTTTTGTTTTCCTTATGAATATCCCGTTGTGTTGCCACCATTTGTTGAAAAGACCATTCTTTCTCCATTGAGTTGTCTTTGTACCTGCGTAAAACCCAGTTATCTACGTACTGTAAGTCTCTTCCGGAGCTCTCTGTTTTGTTCTGTTGATCCTACTTGTCTTTTGTGGGGCTAGTACCGTACTATTTTGATTACTATAGCTTTATAATAACTCCTAAAATCAAGTAATGTTAGTCCTCCAACTACAGAGGACTCTACAGAAAGCCTTCCGGGATTTTGATGGGGATCACATCAAATCTTTAAGAGAATTGATGTCTTAACAATATTGAGTCTCCTGTCCCATGAGCAAGATGTGCTGTTTATTTCTGTCATTTCCCTCAGCAATGGTTTATAAATTTCAGCATACAGATCTAGCACCTCTTTTGAAAGATTTTCAGATCTTTGGTCAGTATTTAATATTTTTTGGTACCCCTGAAATAGCTTAAAATTTTTTTTCAGATTTCAATTTTGAAAATTTAAACTGAAAAAAATGTTAATTTCTGACCGTTTGTTGCTAGTAATCGGAAATACTTTTTAAGTTTATTTATTCATTTTGAGACTGCACGTGTGTGAGACAGGGCATGAGCAGGGGAGGGGCAGAGAGAGAGGGAGAGAGAGAATCCCCAGCAGGCTCCATGCTGTCAGCATGGAGCCCAGGATGGGGCTTGATCCTATGAACCATGAGATCATGACCTGAGCGGAAATCAAGAGTCAGACGCTTACCCAACCGAGCCCCCTACAATTGACTTTTGTAGATTTACCTTCAACCTTACTTACTTGCTTTAGTACCCTTTGGGGGATAGATTCCAATAGACCTTTTACATAGGTGATCACATCATCAGCAAATAAAGACGGTTTGGCATTTTCTTTTCTAATCTGGATGCCTTTATTTATTTTTTGTCTCCAATTGCACTAGCTGGGAATTTCAGTACAATGCTTAATAGCAGGGTGGCAGCAGATGTTTGTCTCATTCTTCAACTTAAAGGGAAAACATCCAGTCTTTACCATTTAACATGATGTAAGCTTTAGGTTTTTCATAGAGCCATTTTATCAGATCTTTTTATCCCTTTTTAAATTTGTTGAGAGCTTTTTTTTTTTTTTTTAAATCAGGAATAGACATTGAACTTTAACAAGTGCTTTTTCTGTACCTATTGAGATCACAGTTTTCCGTTTTTAGTTTGAATTACACTGAGTGGTGCTCAAATGTTCTAACAACCCTGAAATACCGGGTTGGGGGGGGGGGAACCCGCACATGGCCATGATGTATCCTTTTTATACATTGCTTGATTCGATTTATAGAATTTGGCTTAGAATTTTTTTTATTTATATTCATAAAGGATATTGATCTGTGATTTTATTTTCTTGTAATTGTCTGGTTCTGTATTAGGGTAATGCTCGCCTTATGGATTGAGTTTGGAAGTATTCTCACTTCACAATATTCTGTGTAGAATTCATATCATTTCTTCCTTTCATGGTTGGTAGAATTTACCAGTGAAGTCATCTGGGCTTAGAGTTTTCTTTGTGGGAAGAATTTTAATTACAAGGCTACAAGAATTTTAACTACAAACCCTTGGTAGATATGGGGTGGTCACATGATCTGTTTCTTCATGAGTGAGCTTTAATGGCTTGTGTCTTCAAAGAATCTCTGCCGTTCTTATAATTTGTCAAATTTATGGGCATAAAGTTGTTTGTAATATTCCCTTACTGCCCATTTACTATCTGCAGAATGTGTAATAATGTCATCTCTCTCATCCCTGGTATTGGTAACTTTTGTCTTCTCTTTATTTTTCTAATCAGTTTGGTTAGAGTTTTATCAATTTTATTGGTTTTCTCGAAGACCTCGCTTATGATTTCGTTGATTTTCTTTTATTGTTTTCTATTTTCTGTATCTCTGCTGCTGCCCCATTTGTTATCATTTCCTTTCTTCTCCTTACTTTGGTGTTATTTCACAATTCTTATTTATTTATTTGTTTATTTTTTTGAGACAGAGAGAGAGAGAGAGAGAGAGAGAGTGTGTGTGTGTGTGTGTGTGTGTGTGTGTGTGTGTGTGTGTGAGAGTAGGGGAGCAGTAGAGGGAGAGAGAGAGAATCTTAAGCCGGTTCCACGCCCAGTGCAGAGCCTGACATGGGGTTCAAACTCTCGACCATGAGGTCATGACCTGGGTTGAAATCAGGAGTCGGTGGCTTAACTAACTGAGCCACCCAGGCACCCCTCACATTTCTTTGTTAATGTCTTAAGGTGGAAGTGGAGGTCATTGATTTCAGACCTTTCTTCCTTTCTATTATAGGCATTTATGACTATAAACTTCCCCATTTAACACACTTCATATGGTTTGAATCCATTTGAAATTTATTGAGACTTGCTTTATGGCCCGAAGTATGGTCCATCTTGGTAAATGTTCTGTTAGCTCTTGAGAAGACTGTGTATTTTGCTCTTATTGGTTGGGGTACGCTATAAATATCAGTTAGGTCAAGTTGGTTCATAGTGTTATTCGGGTCTTATGTTGATATTTTTCTATTAATTACATAGAGGAGTATGAAATTTCTGAACATGATTATGGATCTGTTTCTTTCTCCTTGTAGTTTTATCAGTTCATTCTTGATGAATCATGGGGCCTGTTATTAGACATGTAGACAGTTAGGGTTATTATTTACTCTTGATAAACTGATTCCCTTACTATGAAATTACTTTCTTTATCACTAGTAATATTCTTTGCTTTGAAATCTACTTTGTCTGATAGTATAGCCACTCTAGCTTCCTTTCTTTTTTTTATTTATGTTTATTTTTTATTTATTTTTTATGTTTTTATTTATTTCTGAGAGAGAGAGAGAGAGAGAGAGACTGAGCACGAGTGGGGGAGGAGCAGAGAGAGAGGGAGACACAGAATTCGAAGCAGGCTCCAGGCTCTGAGCTGACAGCAGAGAGCCCGATGCGGGGCTCGAACCCACGAACCATGAGATCATGACCTGAGCCAAAGTCGGACTCCCAACCAACTGAGCCACCCAGGTGCCCCAGTATAACTTCCTTTCAGTTAGTGCTAGCATGGCATAAAATTTTCTTGCTTTTGCTTGTAACCTATTTATGCATTTATATTTCAAATAAGTTTCTTGTACGCAGCATGGAGTTGGGTTTTGCTTTTTAATCCAATCTAACAGTCTCTACCTTTTTTTTTTTTTTTTTTTTTGATGTTTATTTATTTTTGAGAGAGAGAACACGAGCAGGGGAGGGGCAGAGAGAGAGGGGGACAGAGGATCTGAAGCAGGCTCTGCACTGACAGCAAAGAGCCCGATGTGGGGCTAGAACTCACAAACCCTGAGATTATGACCTGAGCCAAAGTCAGACACTTAACTGACTGAGCCACCCAGGTGCCCCAAACTTTACCCCTTTAAAGTGTATAATTATAATGCACGGGTTTTTAGTACATTCAGAGTTGTGCAGCCATTGTCACTAAAAAATCTTGGAACTTTCTCAATATTCTCAAAAACCTCTCTACCCGTTATCAGTCACTTCCCGGTTTCCCTCTGTCCTAGTACCTGGGAACCCTACTTTTTGTCTCTATGGATTGACCTATTCTGGACATTTCATGTTAATGAAATTCAGTATGTGCTTTTTGTGTCTGGCTTCTTTGACTTAAGATAATGTTTATGAGGTTTGTCCATGTTGTAACATGTAGCGGCCCTCCATTCATGTTTATTGGTGAATAATATTCCATTGTTTGTATAGACCACATTTTGTTTAGCCATCCATCAGTTGATGGACATTTAGGTTGTTTCCATCTTTTGGCCATTGTGAATATCGCTGCTACGAACATTCATGTACAAGTGTGGACATAGGTTTTCAATTCTCTTGGATGTAAGTTACCTTTTATTTTAAATTACAGTTTTTTTTTTAACGTTTATTTATTTTTGAAGGAGAGAGAGAGAGAGACAGAGTGCAAGGTGGGGAGGGGCATAGAGAGAGGGTGACACAGACTCAGAAACAGGCTCCAGGCTCTGAGCTGTCAGCACAGAGTCCGATGGGGGGCTCAAACCCACAAACTGCGAGATCATGACCTGAGTCAAGGTCGGATGCTCAACCGACTGAGCCACCCGGGCGCCCCCAGTCAGTTGCCTTTGAAAAGAACGGAAGTTATAAGAAAAAAATGAAGAGATTGGACCCAGTGTTTTTGAAGGTATCTTCTAGAGGTGGTTTTAGTGTGATATGATTCTAGGTGCTGAGAGTTGGCTGCAGAAGTTGACTATCCCAGTTACTGTGGGTTCATTAAGACCCTCTGCATTGTACTCGCTTAAAGGAGGTAAGGCTTTTGACCTCTTTAGTCAAATAATGATCCTGACAGTCAAAGGTTTTTATTTCTCATTATGTGATAGAAGAGGATAGGGCCAATTGATTCTATGAAAGAAGAGGAAAGTGCCAATCGAGTTGGTCTTAGTTATATTGTTCAGGAATGTAGCATTGTCGATGATTAGAACATTATTACCAGGCCAATGGATGATCAAGTCCAGCCACCAATAAGAATTTCCGTTTCTGGGGCGCCTGGGTGGCTCCAGAATGTTTCAAGACCATTTTGTTCAAATGGTACTCTAAGGACTGACTTAGCTTCACAGAGAGCAGAGCAAGTGGGTAGCAGTCATAAATGTTCATGAAGCCCCCATATTGCACAATATATAACAAGGTTGATATTTTTGTAAGTGTTTTCAGTTTAGTACTTTACCAAGTCAGACTCTTTAGCAAGCTTTATGATGCGGGAAGTTGCTGTTGCCCTTCTAGCTGCGGGGAGGACATCACCTTCGACATTTTAGAAGATTGTTTTTATTTTTATTTATGTATTTATTTAATTTTTTATTTTTAAAAAATTTTTTAATTTATTTTTGAGACAGAGAGAGACAGAGCATGAGCAGGGGAGGGGCAGAGAGAGAGAGAGGGAGACACAGAATCAGAAGCAGGCTCCAGGCTCTGAGCTGTCAGCACAGAGCCCGACGCGGGGCTCGAACTCACGAACTGTGAGATCATGACCTGAGCCGAAGTCAGACGCTTAACTGACTAAGCCACCCAGGCGCCCCCCTAACCCCCCGCTTTTTTTTTATTTAGCAGAGATCTGGAAGGATCCTTGCCCTCAAGGCCCTCACAGACTGTGGGGAAACAGGAAGTAGATAAGACTTAACATTACAGTGTGATAAGCAACATTATCATGGGTCCTTGTAGGAGACTGTGTATATCATTGATACATGGTTTCATTCACTTCCCCCGTTTTAGAGAGTCCGGCTCTGGGTTTTATTTCTGAGATGTTGTCGGGGTCAGGGTCAGAGCCTAAAGTGGAATTCCTAATATTTGTGTCTTGAGGATTTTCTTACACCGCTGGCTTTCCACATCCGCTCTAATACCTGGTCAGGGGTTGACCTGAGAGTCCATGCGTTCTAGAAAAGGCCCCAGGGCTTCACCTTTTTACTCCTAGGAGTTCAAATTATTGCTCTTACCTTGTGATTTTGCTCTTGCCAACCTGCCACAGGCTGCAGGCAGGAACAAACCCTCGACCCACTTCCCTACCACATCTGTCAGATTGATAAAACTTTCAGAAACATTATCCCGGGGCCTTACAAAATACCGGTTTTTCTCAGCAGGTGACTAATTCTGGGAGGAGGGTCAGAGCTGGGTTGCCAGTCTCTGCAAAGGGAATAAAAGGCAGGTGGATGGAACGTTTTGAAGTAACATCTGACTCCAAAGAGAGAAAGAGAGCACAGAGACCCTAATCTGGAATTGGAGATTGGAACATCACTTGGGACTGGAGGTTTGTCCTGGAGGCTATAGACGGTTCTATGAGGTCCATGAAATGCTGGGGAGGATAAAGTACAGGGAAAAGGAAGGACAAGACTTTGGAAAAGCCTCCAATGTAGCTAGAACACTGGCTGCGATTAGAGTCACCTGGGGAGCACTTAAAACTCTAGTCCCCAGGCCATACTCCAGATCAGTCTTACTTTTTATTTTTTTAATGTTTATTTATTTTTGAGAGAGAGAGAGAGTGTGTGTGTACGTGGGGAAGGAGCAGACAGAGAGGGAGACACAGAATCCGAAGCAGGCTCCAGGCTCTGAGCTGTCAGCAGAGAGCCCGATGCGGGGCTTTGAACCCTCGAACCATGAGATCATGACCTGAGCTGAAGCCGGAGGCTTAACGGACTGAGCCACCCAGGTGCCCCAGAGTCTTATTTTTTAAAAGTTCCCCAGGTCATTTTCATGTGCAACCAAGGTGGAGACCCAAAGCTCAATAAAATCAATTTAGTGATTTCTTAGAGAAAATCTAGCAAGGGGGTGGTAATTCTTGTTGACTATTGAGTCTGTTGTGAATCACATTCAAGTTTTTACCTTACTACCCCTATCCAGTGGTAATACTGCAGGTGAAGAGTGTTAAGGAACAAAAGAAAACTCCTGAAAATTCTAAAATCCCCTCCTCTTCCCCAAAGAAAAGAACCACTGACTAACATCTCTTGTGAATATAGATGTCAAAATCCTCAACAGAATACCAGCAGACTGAATTTGTCAACACAGAAAGAGGATATACACCGTAACTGAGATTTATCCCAGGTGTGCAAGTTGGGTATAACACCCTCAAATAAATTAATGTCATACACCATATTAATGAAGGACAGAAATAATGTGATCTTATCCTTGTACCCAGTAAAGGCAGTTAGCAAAATCGAGGTGAATGACGGGCTGATGGACCCAGGGTTGCCTGGGGCTGGGGTTAGGAGATGGGAAGGTCGACACAGGCACGAGAAATCTCTTCGGATGTTTAGGACAATCCACGTTCTCACTTGGATGGTGGTGATGGTTAAGCAAACTTTGTGAATTTGTAACTTGGAAAAGAAACAGGTGAACCCCCTCCCACCCCCCTTTTACTTCCAGGAGGTTTGGCCCAGGCAAATGGCTGTCCTTCGCCAGGGAAATGGAGCTGGGAACGGGGAGGTGAGCTATAGCCTTGAGGAAGTTAGGCTATGTGGGCAAATTGTTGTAAAGTTGGCGTAAGTGACAAGCCACTGTAAAGTTGACGGCTCTGTGGGGTGGTTTGATTGTCTAAACTGGCTCTGACCTTCCTTTCTGGGGGAGGAATCAGGGAACAGACCTTCTTCCCAGGACGAACAGGGATAGTTTGGGAGGGACGCACATTACAGAAGGAGGGATATGGGATAGGAAGGATATGAGAGTTTCTTTCTTTTTCTTTCTTTCTGTTTCTTTTCTTTCTTTCTTCCTTCCTCCCTTCCTTCCTTTCTTTTTCTTTCTTTCTTTCTTTCTTTCTTTCTTTCTTTCTTTCTTTCTTTTCTTTCTTTCTTTCTCTTTTTCTGTATCCAGTCAAGAGATGGAAACACACAGTAGGTTAAACAGGGGGAGATTTACTATAAAGAATTATTAAACTACGTAAGAGTAACTACAGGATATGAAGAAACTTGGGGCGCCTGGGTGGCTCAGTCGGTTAAGCATCTGACTTCGGCCCAGGTCACGATCTCATGGTTGGTGAGTCAGAGCCCTCCATCAGGCTCTCTGCTATCAGCATGGAGCCTGCTTTGGATCCTGTGTCCCCACCCCCCCCCGCCCCTCCCCTACTCGCTCGCTCTCTTTCTTTCTTTCTCTCTCAAAAAAAAGATATGAAGAAACTCAGTATGGTCTCCCAGGGCTGAGGGAGAAAACTCAAGGAAGGACAGGCTTGGAAGGGATTGAGACTCGGTTAGAGAGGTGAGCAGAGAAGTTTGGTTTGGCCAGGCTGGGACGGCACCGTGACTGCTGGGCAAATGCAACCCTTTGGAGTGTGTGTGGGGAGCTGGCATGCAGAGGAGGGGAGGACCCTTTGGACCACAGGTGGTCCACGTGGTGACCTGTAGAGGAAATCGGGACATCAGCAGGTGCAGGAAGTGTCTGCGCACTGATGTCTCCATCAAAAGGGCCCCAGAAGGGTTATTGCCAGGCCAAGGCTGCAAGGTGATGGGGTCGGAGGGATCCGGCTCAGGCAGAGCTCCACTAGAAGTCCTCACACCCACACTACTGACCATCACCCTCCTCACCACCCCCCCACCCCCGCCCCTGCAGGAGAACCCCTTCCACAGTGCTCATTTTCAGGGAGAAAAGCTGAAAAGAGTTCCAGCACGTATCGCAGAACTCATCTGGAAGGTGCATTTGGAACCAAGGGGCAATACATTGATAGCTGGCACAGTTAGCCTCTGTGGCTTTCATAACGAGGGTGACAGCAGGAGGGGGGGTGGGTCCTTTGGTCCCGTGTGTGGAGAGAGCTTCTTGCCGCCGGGATTTCTGTAAAGCGATGGAATCCGGTGGCTTTAGGCTGAACGGTAGCTGCTCTCCAAACCGGGTCCTTGGGCACGTGCAGTTTCTTTCTTCGATCTTATTTCTTCCGTCACAGAGCAAACCAAGACCCAGACCTGGAGACCTGATTGAGATTTTTCGCATCGGCTATGAGCACTGGGCCATCTACGTGGAAGACGACTGTGTGGTCCATCTGGCTCCCCCGAGTAAGAGTGGATACTCTATTGAAATGTTGATATTGATATTAAAGTTAGCGGAGTGAAGAGAAATACAGTTAGTTATCATGTTCCTCAGCTGCTGCCTTTCATTAGCCGTAGAATTCTCGAAGCATTACGGGGCCTTAATTGAACTGGGTGATGGAGCCTGATCTCTTGTCTACCAAAATCCACTGAGTGTCCAGCCCTAAGGGAGATGGAAAGTCAGAAAGTGTCCCCCTGTTCCCTGAACCTCAGTCCCCCTTCCTCATATTTCTGAGGGTTCCCCGGGAGGAGTGCAGATGCTTACAGGTTCTGATCGTCCCCAAATGCTGCTTCCGGCTCCCTGATCGCTTGGGCCCCTCTGCCCGCCCTTGTCTCCCTGCGCTTTCCACCTGTCCGGGGCTTCTGGGCCTCATTGTGGACCCAGCTGTTCTTTCATTTGTCAACATTGCCTCCTACAAAGGCTGAGATGAAACTGGCGGCTGATTAAAACTTGAGTGGAGACCTGATGGGAGGAAGCGGGGAAACTGACAGAATAGAACAGAACAGGAAACTGACTCAGTTAACTGGTCGCCTGGGGCGAGGGGCCCTGGAGGAGCTGGAGAATATGCATATTCTTTGATGCCTTTGGAATTTTGCATCCTGTGCAAGGACTGCCCGTTCAGGATGGAATTACAGAAGGGCACTGGGACGGCTCACGGCTCTCACTGCCTGGGGCTCCGCCCTCCTCCTTGGGCCGAGCCTCTCACCTGCTGGGACCTTCCAGCAGGGCAGAGCCCCTCTCCCATGCCCCGCCTACACCCGGACAAGGTGAAAACTGCTCCCCTTTACAGTTTCCTCTACCTCTCCTTCCCAGACTGAGTCCGGGAGCCTCCAGTCTTGTATAACCAGAGAGGTCGCTAACAGTCACGTCCCCACCCTCCCCGTCAGATCTTCCTCTGAAAATGAATTCTGCTCCTCAGAGCTGAATTCCCTGCTGCCAGCTCTTGTAAAATCAACAGAGAGTCTTCTAATACGGAAGAACAGAACAAGGGACACTTCTTGTTCTCAGACAGCTTTCAGAGGAAGAGGGTACCCACCTTGGCGTATCCATATGGGCTCGGCAGAAACACAGTCTTGGTTTTAGATTGCGACCGTCCTGGTTCTGGGCAGGTGCTTGACCCTCTCTGAGCATCTGTGTCCTCTAAGGACTGAATATGATAACATAACCCCTTTCAAATGTTTCTCTTTTCGAATCCGTGGAATGCTGTTTCCAAATCCCAGTGTTTGAGTGGAGAGAAAGGCATCGTGGTTCTGGCTGGAAGCTGAGTGGGGTAGCAGCGAGAGGCCTGTCTGCTTGGGCTCCCCTGTGCCCAGCGGTGGCTGCAGAGGGAGGCAGGTCACGGAGCCCCACACCCGGGAGCTGACACTTACCTGTAAGGGTGCTTAGCGCACGTTTGCAAAGATGCTGAAGTCTAGTTAGGAAAGCCAGACTCAAAACTCTTAGGACTCTGTCAGGTCAGTGCAACACAGGATGGAGTCCGGGGCTGTGACCTAAGGTTCTTCTGGAGTTTTATAAGAGAGAGAGATTGCTGCGGGGGTTGACCGTGGGGAGTGCGGTGCAGGGTAAAAGTCTTCATGGGCAAGTTGGTCCCGGGCAACTCCTTTCATCTGACTCCCATCCTCTTCCGTGCCTTTTGATTTTTGTTTAAGCGTATTTCTTTATTTTGAGAGACAGAACATGAGCGAGGGAGGGGCAGAAAGAGAGAGAGAGAGAGAGAGAGAGAGAGAGAGAGAGAGAATCCCAAGCAGGCTCTGCACGGATCAGTACAGAGCCCCAGGCGGGGCTCGAACTCACGAACTGTAAGATCCAAGAGTCGGATGCTTAACCGACTGAGCCACCCAGGCGCCCCCTGCCATGCTTTTTATAGATGGTGAAGCCGAGGCCTCGGAGGGAAGCAGCTTGACCAACATCCTGGCCGGAGCCAGTGCTCTGCACACCCCCGCCCCCGCCCCCCGCCCAGCTGTCCCTTGCAGGTTTCCAGCTTATGTTCATCTGGGTCTCTAGGTGAGGAATTTGAGGCCGGCAGTATCAGTTCCATCTTCAGCAACCGGGCCGTGGTGAAATACAGTCGCCTGGAGGACGTGCTGCACGGCTGCTCTTGGAAGATCAACAACAAGCTGGATGGGACGTACCTGCCCCTGCCCGTGGACAAGATCGTCCGGCGCACGAAGAAGATGATCAACAAGATGGTGCAGTACAGCCTGATTGATGGGAACTGTGAGCACTTCGTCAACAACCTCAGATACGGTGTGCCCAGGAGCCAGCAGGTAGGGTGCCTTTGGCTCCGCCGGTGGCTCCTTGCCCGGCTCTCCTGGGGCCTTGTCGTCCCAGTCACTGGTCGGAACGGTGCGCGTGGTTTCGTATTCTTTGTTGCACTACTGGGTTTCTGCTTCTTTTTTTTTTTTTTTTTCAATTTTTTTTCAACGTTTATTTATTTTTGGGACAGAGAGAGACAGAGCATGAACGGGGGAGGGGCAGAGAGAGAGGGAGACACAGAATTGGAAACAGGCTCCAGGCTCTGAGCCATCAGCCCAGAGCCTGACGCGGGGCTCGAACTCCCGGACCGCGAGATCGTGACCTGGCTGAAGTCGGACGCTTAACCGACTGCGCCACCCAGGCGCCCCATGGGCTTCTGCTTCTACGGGGCTTTACGGTTCAGGAGGTATTTTCACTGCTAGGAACCCACGGAGGACTGTAGAGCAAGGGCCCTGGACCGAGTCCCAGCTTGGCCGTGTGTCTCCTTGGTCAAACCATTTTTATTTCTGAGACCGTTTGTTCTTTTACAGGATGGGGATGAACCGAGGTCCATACTTTATTGTTAAAGCTGCAAACTAGCGGCGACATGTGGCCCGCAGACGTGTTTTGCCTGGATGAGTAGTTTCTTTTTTTTAATTTGAATGACTTGCCAGCATTTTTTTTTTAATGTTTATTTATTTTTGAGAGAGAGAGAGAGAGAGAGAGAGAGTGTGTGTGTGTGTGTGAGCAGGGGAGGGGCAGAGAGAGAGAAGCAGGCTCCAGGCTCCGTGCTGTCAGCACAGAACCTGATGCGGGGCTCGAACTCACAAACTGTGAGATCATGACCTGAGTCGAAGTCGGACGCGTAACTGACTGAGCCCCTCAGGTTCCCCAAACAGCATTTAACCACGTAGAGATTTTATATAAAAGGATCTGGATTCACAGCCTCCCTAGAACAACTAATTGATCAGGCCGTCAGGCGCGTATCCCTGCTTGCCGACACGCTGTGGGGCCAAGCGTGTCTGCCTCTTTCGACGGGGTGTGTGTGGCGGGGGTCAGGTATGCCACCTTCCAGTTTCACCCGCTTAACCTGCCTGGCCAGCCGGGGCTGTGTCTGGGTTTATGACTTCCCACCACACAGAGCGGAAGTAAATCCAACCAGGCACAGCCCACGTGTTCAAGAGCTTTGAAAACCTAAATATCTGTGACAACTTGAGCGGCCCTTGTTTATATCCAGTCCTTACTAAAACCCCCTGAGATGAGTGGAGGACATATTTGTCATCCCCTTTTTCATAGATTAAGAAGTCAGGACTTAAAAACTAAATAAGAAAAAATAAAGATTAATTGTGAGAAGAAAAAAAAATACCAAGAATTAAAGGTAGGACGTAATTTTTCTGCTTTTTTTCCTATGTCTTTTTATGTTCTCTCTGGCTGCGGGGCTCAAATCCCAGTCTGTCTACTGTTGCTGAGTGTCAGCGGGTCACCCAGCCCCCGCCCCTGCCCCCTCTACTTTGTGCACCTTCCCCCTTTGTACTCTGTCCACTCGTGGCCCGTACACCGTTCTTGGGAGGCCTCACTCCAGGGCCGAGGGCTTGGGGATTCCGGTGTGAAGGATCGCCTGTCCCCTGAGCGTTTGTACATGAAAAGAAGACCCCCAAGGATCAGATGGATTATAGGCGGCCTTCTATGGAGTGTGGGCCAAGCTTAGACACTAATTCACTTCGTGACTTTGTCCCAGTGAGTTTTGTCCAAGTGAGTCCCCCTCCGTGGCTCTCAGATTCCCTGTATGTGGAATGAGGGCCCCTGTGGCTGTGCCGCTCTGAGATCCTTTGCCTCTGAGCCCTACACTGGAGGCAGACCCTGAGCCGAATGGACTCCGAGGGAAGAAGGGGGCCAGGAGCCGTGGATGCCCGTGGGGGAAAGGGAGAGCATCTGCCTCGGCTGTCCATCCCGGGCCATCCTGACTTCTCTCGAATCTTTGGAAATATAGGCCAGCCAGGTCGCTTCCTCCTCTAGAAAAAGACTCCAGGCAGGCCGGTTCCTGAAGGGGAGGAGTGAGGTGTAGGGGTAGGGCGGGGCACAAGCCTCTGAGTGTGAACCCCTCTGCTCTGCAGGTGGAACACGCCCTGATGGAAGGAGCGAAAGCTGCTGGTGTGGTTATTTCAGCTGTGGTGGACAGCATACGGCCCAAGCCTGGCCCCGCCTGAAGGTGCTGGAAATTCCAGGCAGAGGAAGAACGGCTGCCACCAGCAAGGACAATCACAGCCCCTTTCCTCCCCTTGCCTTCTCTCGCCATAGCTCCTCCCGAGAAAATCGGGAGCTTCTGGAGGAATCTCGGGTGTATCCAATTACCCCCCCCAGAAATACATCCAATATATGTGATCATAGATCCATGGACTCTCAGGGTGAGAAGAACCGAATATTTATTATGCCTCCCCTAGGTGCCAGGCACCGTGCTAGGCATCATTTCATATACTCGTTTCATTTTATTCTCTGTGGGAAGGGTCTTGCTTGCTTCCGAGGCCGACTCTGGTCTGTGATGCCTGAATACCATCTGACACATCCCGGAAACCTCCGCTCGAACATTCCCAGAAACGAAGAGCTCTTCAGAAGTTCTTTTTCTTGAGCTAAATGCCTCCGGAGTTTGCATTCATGCGAATGCTGCTCTTTCCGACCCACAGAGCTGTGCAGGGGAGGAGGATTTTAAGGGAGCTCGTGACTTGCGATTCAGGGTCCTCGGTGCCTTAATCCGAGAAAATCTTTCTTGGATTAAAAAAAAATCATACATCAGCCTTGTTCTTCATTGTTTAACCACCCCCCCCTTAATTTTCTTCTTTTTAAAGTTTTTATTTTTATTTTTGAGAGAGATTGCGCGTGAAAGCGGGGTAGGAGCAGAGAGAGGGGGAGAGAGGCAGAGAACCTGATGCGGGGCTTGAACTTATAAACCTTGAGATCATGACCTGGGCTGAAGGCAGACGCTTAACCGACAGAAACACCCAGGCACCCCCCACCCCCCACACTTTCAAGTATAATCAACATCACCATTTACTTTGCTTTTTTTTCTATCTTACAATTACCAGGAAATATGAAATTGTTATTTTCACCGATTTCAGATGAATATTTCAAATGATTTACACAGTGGACTTCTGTGTGAACGAGGGAGGGGAAGGAGTGATTTTTGTGTGTTGACCGTTGTTGGTGTGATAGATCTAAAATTATGACCAGGGGGACGCCTGGGTGGCTCAGTCGGTTGGGCGTCTGACTTCGGCTCGGGTCATGATCTCGCGGTTTGTGAGTTCGAGCCCCACGTCGGGCCCTGTGCTGACAGCTCGGAGCCTGGAGGCTGCTTCAAGTTCTGTGTCTTCCTCTCTCTCTCTCTCTGCCCCTCACCCACTTGTGCTCTGTCTCTGTCTCAAAAATAAATAAATATAAAAAATAAATAAGTAAATAAATAAAATAAAATAAAATAATGACCAGGGATGGTTGGTGCCCTTTGAGAGCTGAAGCCATCCAGGAGAGCTAGAAAAGGGCTCCTGGAAAGGCTGGGAGAGCAGGACGGAACCCCCAAAGCATTTCACATAAGATCTGTCAGATCTCCCATGAACCTTTCTCCTGTTTGGAGAAAGTAGACCCTCAGTGAAACTCTTCCATTTTTCCCCCCTTCCATTCTTTTCTTGGCGATCCAAACTTGACCGTATCCTCCTGTTTCTTAGATGCTGGAGTCTGGGTGTGTGTCTCTGTCTTCCACCTGCCCTGCCCGATGACCTCCCTCTTTGCTTTGCGTGGCATTTCCAGGTGTCGGTAGAGCGAGCCTGTGCCCTCATTTCTGTGAATCGAGGATGAGCATAAAGCCATTACCTCTTATCGCTCCCATCATCTCCCCCCATACCCCCTCTCCAAAATCTGCTGAGCCCCCGATACCTCTCCCTTCAGTCTCCATACTCATTATGGTCTGGGTTGACACGTTGAAGCAGAACGCAGCCGCCAGGAATTTATATTTTCTGGAGTATATTCCTTTTAGTCTTAAATGAATTCAGTCGTGTGTTAGTGACCCTTTTGATTCTGAGGATGAGACTTTGAACTCCCCTCCCCTTTTAATCCTTACTCGAATAAACGGGATGTCGTTTGATCATCAAACAAACAACTCCCCCACACCAGGGAGTGTTTTGGTGACTCCTAAACTAAGGGCTTATCCATCGCTTATGCTGGGGACAGAAAGATGCTTCCCTGGTTTCTTTTCTGGTTTGCACCCGGTGGGGCAGAGGGCCTCTGCCTGAACCCGTGAGCAGTGGTGGGGGGAACGGCAGAGAGAAGTTGAGTTGGTTGGAAGAGACCACCTGCCGGCTGGCCAGCCTCTGCTTCCCAGCTGCCTGCAAAGCCGTGGGGTCTGGAATGCCCACCCCACACCTTGCAGACGTGGGGGCAGAGTTTCTTGAAGCGCCGTTTAAAACCCCGGGGCAGTGTCTGCGGTTCGCGGGTAAAAACTGAAATCTCTGCTTTGAACCCTGGGTGAGGGTTTTTACTCTCTCAGGTATAAGGCCCATTTCCCCCCCCCCCCCCCCCCCGGTTCTGGGAAATCCGAAGGGAAAGCAGTGGAAACGGAAGTGTTTCTGAGATGTCAGACCCGGATCTCTCGTTTGGGTGCTTATTTTTTAGTGTGTATTCCTTTTCACTTTTGGGGGCTGGGCCGGGGGGTGGGGGTTGCGGTCAGTGGTGGTCTTGGTTCACTGGGCGTGTCACAGGGAAAGTCGGAGAACTTGAACGCGCTGCGTTCCCTCATGGCGGGGAGGGGGGCCCTGTGGCAGTGACACATGAGCCGACAGGTGCTTCACGCGGTCCAGGTGCGTGGCTTACTGCTTGAGAGGCTGAATTCAGGAAAAAAAAATTCAGAAGTAAGTTCTGCCGAGGTTAAGTGGAGAGGGATTGGTAAAGGGCTCTGGCTTCGCTGACTGGGAGCGGGACGTAGGGAGTAGAAAACGTCAGTCCAGTCGGGGATGCCAGCTGCATAAAAGAGAATGCAGCCCTCCACTGGGGCAGCAGGCCGGAGGCTAAGGGGGGAAATGGACAGAGGGGCGTCCTGGGACGCCAGGGGTAGCGATAAGCTGCTCCCCAGGTCCTGGTTTGAAGTTTTTTTGTCTACTGTGCATAATCACCTTTTGTTATTCTCAAGCCTTGTCTTGGGAAGGGGAGTGGAGAGCCAGTGCACAAGCCGCGGTCCCCAGGAGAGCTGCGAGGGAAGAGGCTCGGGGAGCACTGGGAGGAGTCGTCAGAAGCGAGCAGCCCAGGGAGTCTCCCTGTCCATGTCCTCTGCAAAACCCTGGGAGAGAACTGGATGTCCTGTAGTCATGCAGGGGCGGGGCTTGGTCAAAAAAGTGGCGTTTTGGGGGGGGGGGGTGCCTGGGTGGCTCAGTCCATTGAGCATCTGACTCTTGATTTTAGCTCAGGTCACGATCCTAGGATCGTGAGATCGAGCCCCGCATTGGGCTCCGTGCCGGGTATAGAGCCTGCTTGATTCTCTCTCTCTCTGTCAAAAAAAGTAACGTATCTTTTTAAAATTTATTTTTAAATTTTTAATGTTTCTTTATTTTTGAGACAGAGACAGAGAGTCAGAGTGCAAACAGGGAGGGGCAGAGGGAGAGAGGGAGACACAGAATCCGAAGCAGGCTCCAGGCTCCGAGCTGTCAGCCCAGAGTCTGGCGCGGGGTTTGAACCCACCAACCGTGAGATCGTGACCTGAGCCGAAGTCGGATGCTCAACTGACTGAGCCACCCAGGCGCCCCTAAAAAAAGTAAGATTTTAAAGGGAAGGATGGCGTCTGAATCTGTAGGACTTGGATGCTTATAATCACACTGCGTCCAGCACAACATAAGGGCAGTGGGAATTGAACACTGCATTCTGATGATGATAAAGCATTTTGACCCCTACACTGTTCCTACCGAAACTTCTTTTGTCACGTTAGCAGACCAATACATGGTTATACAAACTCTGAGAAGGCTATTTGGGCCGCCTAAGGCTCTGTTCTCTCAAAGTTTCCGTTCCCAGGGCTATTGAAGCCAATTGTTGGCCAAGCAGACTCTCTGAAGAGAAGGCAACTATTTACGAACCCTGTGCTGCTTCCTGGCACAGAAGGAGTGGTTTGGGCTTTTTTTTTTTTTTTTGCTTGATTAGTGTTTTTGTTTTTTTTAAGAAATATTTTGGTAACCCAAATTGTTCAGTTTGCCAGGTTAAAACCAAAAGATCAGTTTTGATATTTGTTTTCAGACAGATTGCTTAAAGTTCAGCTCCAGAGGTAAAGCGTAGTGGAGTTTATAGCAGTGTGGGTGATGCTTTGTCAAGGAATCATTTGGGGTACTTCTGCCCCAGAAGAAGGGCTTTTGAAAAACTCAGCTGAGCCCACAGCTCCCGCCGGGTCTTTTCCTCTTGACGAAAGGTGGCTTCCTTCACCTTTGCCTGAACCCACGAGCAGTGACCAGGGTGGCAGTGAGAAGTTCTGAGTCAGAAAGACGAGGCCACTGTGGCCTCAGCTGATTTTCCAGAAGAGTGGCTTTCAGGTGATGTTAGCAGCAGAGCCCTCTCCTCCCGGGGCGTCAGTGTCTGGGCCAGCTCGGGGGCACCCACGACTTGCTGGTCTCTGCCATGTCGATCCCGCAAGGCTGATTCGTGCCAAAGAAATTCTGATGCTCTGTGGCTCCCCGGACTGCGTTTTCCCCCATCTCCCGGGAAGAGAACGCAACTTGTTGCTTCCGCTCTGTGAGTAGATACCGTGTGCGGGCGAATACACCTCTCAGCATCTGGAGGCTGCAGAACACCTTGCATCCCAAACGTGGCACAGATCGGCTGCAAAAGCTTATCCTACCCACTAGTATCTACTGCTACTCACCTCCTACATGCCCCCCCCCCCTTAGGGTCACATGCAGACTCTGCCTCTGCCTGTGAGCCCCGTGGTGGCTGACGCTGTCTTTGGTCCCTGCCCACCTTGTCATGGTTATGCCTCTCTTTGGCCCTGAAGTACTCTCTTCCCCTAGTTACCTCTGGGTTCATCATAAAGCAGCTCTTGGTCTCAATTTCCTTATTTCGCCAAGTGGGGACATTGATGCTATAAACATTTACCCACGTAAGGCACTGGGTAAAGCAGGTTGAGTGGGGCAGCTGCCTAAGGGGCCACAGAGCCTGCAACGAAGGTGATATGGAACATGGTGGGGGGGGGGGGGATGAAGGTCCTAACCCGTTTAAAACAGTGCCTAGAACAGTGTGAGCACTCCGTGAATGTCACTATTATTTTTCATTTTTTATAATGTGTATTTATTTTTGAGAGAGAGAGACAGCGTGAGCTGTGGAGGGGCAGAGAGAGAGAGGGAGACGCAGAATCCGAAGCAGGCTCCAGGCTCTGAGCTGTCAGCACAGAGCCCGATGTGGGGCTTGAACTCATGGACTGTGAGATCATGACCTGAGCCAAAGTCAGGCGCTTAACTGAGCCACCCAGGTGCCCCAAAATCTAAATACCTTTAAATTATTTTAAATGTTTATTTATTTTTGAGAGAGAGAGACAGCGTGAGCTGTGGAGGGGCAGAGAGAGAGAGGGAGACGCAGAATCCGAAGCGGGCTCCAGGCTCTGAGCTGTCAGCACGGAGCCTGACCTGGGGCTCGAACTCATGAACGCAAGATCAGGACCCGAGCCGAAGTCAGACCCCTAACCGACTGAGCCACCCAGGCGCCCCGACGACGGCTTTAAAATAACATGACAGGCCGGTTCTCCAGAACCGTATGATTATTGTGGATCAGGAGGTGAAGGAGTCGGGCAGACAAAAGAGCACATGACTGCAGGACACCTCACCATCTTGGATCCTTGCTCGTTTTCCGGTAGGTCCCAGAACATGCTCTACTGTTGCAGATCAGGCTCCCTGGGATGCAGACTCTGAGACAGAGGTTTTCGGGCAGGAAGTTCCCTGGGGGAGGATGAGGAAGCAGAACTTGGCAGAGAGAATTGAGCCGCGATGCTGTCACGGCAAAGGCCTGAGCCAGCCTCCGGGGAGCTGGGGAGCTGCAATAGCCCTTATGGGGTTGTCCCGCAGTGAGGACGGAAGGCCAGTCCTTGACTAGAGGGCCTCTGTGTTTATTGGCTGGTGGCTGCAGGCTGCCAAGGACAAGGGGTGGCCCTCCCAGAGAGGGTCTCAGTTGGGAGCTGTCAGCCGTCAACACTCCTAGCAGGTGGAAAATGCATCCTTCAGTCCTGAAGACAGTGGGGAGCGGGCAGCACATCACGCGTGTAGGCAATCCACAGCAGTGCACACGGTGATCACATTTCCAGGCGCCACGATAGTTTCTGGAGAGTCAACAATAGAAAGAGTCCTTGCGAAGTTCAGCCTCTGGAGGGGATGCCCACAGCACAGAAAACCAAAGCGTCATCTGCCCTCCACAGACGCTGTCCATGCGATTCCGTTGGCAGATAGCAAAATGATTCCTGTTTTGGGGTGCGGGTGGGGTAGGGATGGTGTTTGGATTTTTAAAAAAAAAATTTTTTTAACGTTTATTCATCTTTGAGAGACAGAGAGAGAGCATGAGCAGGGGAAGGGTAGGGATGGTGTTTGGATTTTTAAAAAAAAATTTTTTTTAACGTTTATTCATCTTTGAGAGACAGAGAGAGAGAATGAGCAGGGGAAGGGCAGAGAGAGAGAGAGCGAGACACAGAATCGGAAGCAGGCTCCAGGCTCAGAGCTGTCAGCACAGAGCCCGACGAGGGGCTCGAACTCACGGACCATGAGATCACGACCTGAGCCAAAGTCGGACACTCAACCGACTGAGCCACCCAGGCACCCCTGGATTTTACTCAACACCGATGCAAGAGTTGCAGACGAGATTTCCCTCAAAGCCAAGTAACTAGGCGCTGCGAAAATACAACTTCGAAAAAATATAACTTTCCGTCCGTTTAGAGTCCCAGGTCTGCCTGACAGCATCGGTACTCAGTTATTTCAGGTTTAAGGCGAGTCATTTCCGAGGATTTTCTTCTCTTTCTTTTGCTCCTGGATGATAGATACCTTGAATGACACGGAAGAGGGTGGAGTCGTACCTATTTCCTCTCCTCTGTTGCTTAACATCTGCCTCAGGTGAAGTCCCTGTGCATGCACCTTGTGGAGGAAAAAGGTGCAGTTCACACCACTGTCCACCGGGGGGCACCCTCCTCAAGACTCTGAAACTCCTTCCAGCCATCCGTTCTTAGCTCTAGCTGTTCTCTTGGCCTGTTCGCCGCCTGGGGAGGGGAGGCTTGGGTCTGCATTCACACCCTTCCCGTAATTTAGCCATCCGTACTTTGCCTCTTCCCTACCTTTGTGGCAGGGGAACATCGAGAGTGTTGTCCGGTGACAAAAGTTCCTGTTGGGAGTCTTGCACAAATTCGTTCCATCCTCAGTTCCCCAATTTTAGGGGGGGCAGAACCTAGCATATATGTTGTCACCCGGAATAGGACATATTTTAAGCTCTTCATCCTCTATATGGCAAAATTATTGTCAGTAATAATCATGAAATAAGCAAATAATAATCATAGCTAGCATTCATAGGGACAAAATATTTTTAATTGAATTTTGAATACATAAAACAACTAATACATGGGGTGTGGGCGCCTGGATGGCTCAGTCGGTTAAATGTCCCACTCTTGATTTCAGCTCAGGTCATGATCTCACAGTCGTGGGATCGAGCCCCATGTGCGGCTCTGTGCAAGGTGTGGAGTCTGCTTGGAATTCTCCCTCTCCCTCTCTCTGTCCCTCTCCGATTTGTGCCCTCTCTTTCTCTCAAAAATAAATAAACTCAAAAAAATTTTAAAACAGAAAAAACAACTAATACAAAGTGCCACTATTTGCTCAATAGATTTTATCCTGCCTTGCCGTTTGAACTTTGATCCTTTGCTTACAGCCTGAAGTGGTATTTTATGTAAATAATTGTCCAGTGAGTAAAAAAAAAAAGCAAAAACAAAAAACCAAAAAAACCCGGACACAGCAAAATGGAAACATCAGCAAAAGGTTCAACAGAAGCAACCCCTCTTCTACCGCTGACATAACATTTTGTGTTTCTTAATTTATTCATTGGTTTTAAACCAGGTAAGGGCTTAAAAATGTAAGTTCCAGTTGGAAAATATTATTCAAGTTCAGTAAAATATTTCATTACACAAAATTAAATGTTCACTTGCCAGACAAAGATGTTACATCTCACAGTTGGCATTGTTTTATTGTTTTAAATTTTAAACACAGATAAGACGCCAGGTGGCCACATAAAATGACATCATTTAAGTAATTCAAGTTCAAGTTCTTTATCTTACCAATCACTGTGCTTTCATCATTTGTTTGAACCCACTATGGAAAGGCAGGAATATGTCGTGCCACAGGGATGGAAGGCACGATAGTGCCCAAGGGGAGCTGGTAGGATTCTAAATCTTCATGAACTTCTTCTTGGAAGGAATGAGTGTAGCTGGCTCCACGGATCCCTGGGACCACTGATATGGCAGGCAGTCCTCCAAATCAATGTCCATGTAGATACAATATTTATTTAAAAAATTTTTTAATGTTTTTATTTTATTTTTGAGAGAGACAGACTTTGAGTGGGGGGGAGGGGCAGAGAGAGAGGGAGACACAGAATCCGAAGCAGGCTCCAGGCTCTGGGCTGCCGGCACAGAGCCCGATGTGGGGCTCGAACTCACGGACCGTGAGATCATGACCTGAGCCGAAGTCAGACCTTAACCGACTGAGCCACCCA
Organism: Acinonyx jubatus; assembly: GCF_027475565.1. Taxonomy (NCBI): domain Eukaryota; kingdom Metazoa; phylum Chordata; class Mammalia; order Carnivora; family Felidae; genus Acinonyx; species Acinonyx jubatus. The sequence continues at coordinate 8,621,531 of NC_069390.1, forward strand.
GGTGCCCCTGGATACAATATCTATCAAGTGACAAGTAACAAAACTGTGCTAACTTAAGGCCTACAGATACATTATCAAAACTTAATAATCACATCTATTGTCTAGAACTCGGACCGACAAAGTATTTTTTTTTTTTTGGTTGGGTAGGAAGAGTTTATCACTTACATTATTTTAAATTGCTGATGTCTGGTGATAAGAAAACAGAGGCTGACTTAGTAAGTTGTATTATTGTTTTCAGATTCTCTACCTGAATGTACCTCCTTAAGCCTTTGACTTCCTGCTAAGTGGGAGACTTTATTCTCTCCATTTTGGATGGTGCATCATGGACCTGCTGGCCAGTTCTTGATGAGCTCCTAGTCTCCTGCTGCTTCCTCTCAGATGCTCCTTCCCCAGCTCAGAAGATCTTTAGCTGGTCTTTGGGTTGAGGGAATGGCATGAGGACAGGACTGCTAAATAAGCTGTCTTCCTAATTCTTTCTGATACTGGATTTGTGAACCCACGCTAAAAATTGTGCTGGTTTATCTTACAGGTTTCCTCCCATGTTATAACTCATGCCTAGTTCATTGACTTATTTCCAGCTGCTTGACCTGAAAAGAAAGGCCTTAGGCAGGATGATCATAAAAGCAAAACTGAAGCACTTTTGGTAGTAAGGGGGGGCTGAATAACTGTGCCAGGATAACAGGGGGCACCTGGGTGGCTCAGTTGGTTGAGTGTCCAACTCTTGATTTTGGCTCAGGTCATGATCCCAGGGTCGTGGGATTGAGCCCCATGTTGGGTTCTGTGATGAGCATGGAACCTGCTTGGGATTCTCCCTCTCTCTCTCTCTCTCTCTCTCTCTACCCCACTCCTCAGCTCACACTCTGTCTCTCTCTTTCTCAAAAATAAATAAACATTAAAACAATTTTTTAAATAAAAAAATAAAATGTTTTTAAACATGTTTATATGCCTCAGGCACTGTGCCTGCCATGCTTAATGATTAAGTTGGCTTTGCCACAGATACTAAAGGGCTATCAAAAGGTTGTTTTTTTTTTTTTCAACGTTTATTTATTTTTTTTTGGGACAGAGAGAGACAGAGCATGAACGGGGGAGGGGCAGAGAGAGAGGGAGACACAGAATCGGAAACAGGCTCCAGGCTCTGAGCCATCAGCCCAGAGCCTGACGCGGGGCTCGAACTCCCGGACCGCGAGATCGTGACCTGGCTGAAGTCAGACGCTTAACCGACTGCGCCACCCAGGCGCCCCCAAAAGGTTTTAAAAAGAGGAGTGCCATAGTTTCCTGTGTTTTATAAAAAAAAATTACCGACAGGTGAGTGGAAAAGGAAAGAAGTCAAGGAGAGTCAAGGACAAGGAGACCTAGTTGAAAAGATACTGCAACAGTCTGTGTGAGATATGAAGAAGGTCTTAAAGTTGTGTCATTGTGGGTTGATGTAAAGAAATGATTTTGAGACATATCTTATGGCGGTATTATATGGTGATATATTTTTATCGCCAGATTTTTGTGTATCATTGAATATTGAATTTAGGAATAGGAAATCAGATTGAGTCCTAATTTTCTTTCTTGTGCATCTGAGTGGGCATTCTCTAAAATCAGAATATAAGAGGAGCAAATTTATGCTTTCTTTCCATTATTTTCTGGGGATATCTAAGGAGGGTTTTCCAGTTGGCATTTGAAATATATGTCTACATTAAATAGAGGGTCTGGGCTGGAGACATTGCAGGTATAGGTGCACATTAAGTCCCTATTAATGTCAAGAACGTCAAAGATGGTTATGTCAAAGGAGAAGAGAAGAGGGCTAAGGGTGAACTCTTTTGACTCTGATTTTATTTTATTATATATATTTTAAAGCTTATTTATTTATTTATTTTGAAAGAGAGAGAATGAATACAGAAGTTGGAGAGAGGCAGACAGAGAGGGAGGGAGAGAGAGAATCCCAAGCAGGCTCTGTGCTGTTAGCATGGAGCCCGACATGGGGCTTGATCTCATGAACATTTGACTCTGATTTTAAAGAGGGCTTTGAGAAGTTGTATCCAGCAAAGCAGACATTAGGAATGGTTAGCAAAACCACAAGAGAAGAGAAATGTATCACTCCTGCTATCTCCTTCAAACACTGGTCCTCTTACTGTCACTTCCTCCTCTTGTCTGTCTCTGTAAATGATACTCTCACCCACCCAGTTACCCGAGTGAAAGCCTTTACAATACCCATTCACTCTCCCTTTACCCTCACTCAAAGCTCAGTCAGTTCCAAATCCAGCCATTTATACCTATTAAATCTCTTTCCATCATCATGATGAGTCCAGAGAGAAAACTGTAGCTTTCTCTGACTTATTATGGTTCCAGCCAAAACCAAAGAAACAAAATTCATGCTAACCTTGCCCTGCTTTCCTGCAGACCCATGAACACTTTCATATTTGTCTTGTGTCGGTGTCCTGGGAAGGAAGATTTTATTTCTTTATTTTGCAAAGAGTCTCATCACAGCTTCCCCTTGGGACTTTATTTATTTTTTAAGATTATTTATTTTGAGGGGCACCTGGGTGGCGCAGTCGGTTAAGCGTCCGGCTTCGGCTCAGGTCACGATCTCGCGGTCCGTGAGTTCGAGCCCCGTGTCGGACTCTGGGCTGATGGCTCAGAGCCTGGAGCCTGCTTCTGATTCTGTGTCTCCCTCTGTCTCTGCCCCTCCCCTGTTCATGCTCTGTCTCTCTCTGTCTCAAAAATAAATAAAACGTTAAAAAAAATTTTTAAAAAAGGTTATTTATTTTGAGAGAGAGTGAGAGCACACACAAGCCGGGGAAGGGCAGAGAGAGAGAGAGAGAGAGAGAGAATCCCAAGCACAGAGCCTGACATGGGGCTTGAACCCATGAACTGTGAGGCCATGACCTGAGCTGAAGTCAAGAGTCAGACACTTAACCAACAGAGTTACCCAGGCGTTCCTTCCTTTTGGGACTTGAGATGGTCTGTTGTATTCCTTCACCTGTAATGTCTGCCTTCTGTACATCTATAGCCCTCCAGCTTTTATAGCCATTGCCCACCACTTTCAGTCTCTTTACTCAGCCCGCGATGAATTATGCTCTTTTCCTGCCTTGAGCTCCTGGTTAGTTGAAACAGAGACCACTACTCCAGGCAGCCTCCAGACAGGTGAGAACATTCCAAATAAGGTTTTCTCTTTTCCTTCCAGTTCTACAGAAGGCTTTGAAAGCTGGGCTTTCCTCCAGCTCATTACTGTGCAGATTATGGAAAGGGTGGGGGTAAGGTAAGGAAAAATTTCCTACCTTTTTGAATGTGCTGTTATCCTCGATTGGTTTTCATTTGGTCGCTGTAGTCCTTTGATTGTTTTCCAGAGCTCCTATGAAGTTATTTTCTGAAGTCTGTAGTGTTTAAAAATTTATTAATGATGCCATGGGGGGAATGAGTGCCTTCTATTTCCTCGCTGGCAGTCTTTCTTACTTCATGCATTTGGAGGGTCTGTCTTTAGGTGTGTAAATGTTTATGATTGTTAGATATTTTTGTTGTATTGAAACTTTTATTAATATATAATGTTCTCTTTAGCCTCTTGTAAACGTTTGGATTTCAAGTCTTTTGTCTGATACTCACGTAGCCAACCCAGATTCCTTTTGATTACTATTTACATGGAATATCTTTTTCCATCTTTTCACTTTTAACTATTGTGAGTACACAGCATATAGTTGGAACTTTGAATTACTGTCTAGCGTACTTTTATTTCAACCTGAAAACTACCTTTAGTATTTTTTTGCAGGGCAGATCTAGTGATAATGAACTCCCTAGGCTTTAAGTTTAGGTAGGCGTATTTTAATTTAACCTTCATTTTTGAAGGACAGTTTTGTTGGCTATAAAATTCTCAGTTGATAATTTTTTCTTTTTTCTTTTTCTTTCTTTTTAAAATTATTTTAGAGAGAGAGAGAGAGAAAGAGCATGAGTGGGGGAGAGAGAGAGAGAGAGAAAAAGAGAAAGAGAGAGAGAGAGAGAGAGAGAGAGAGTCTTAAGCAGGCTCCAGGTTCAGCACGGAGCCTGACCTAGGGCTCGATCCCATGACCCTGGGATCATGACCTGAGTCGAAATCAAGAGTCCGATGATGCTCACCTGACTGTCTGAAGGACAAAGTCCCTTTTTGCCCACGCTGGCCCCCATAGCTTGTTCCAAGGAATGTGGACATAGCTACCTACCCCAAGGATGGATGTTTATGGATAGTAGCCAATACTGTGCTAGTGGCTGAAACTGACTAAAATGAAAAACACTTTATAAGCCAAGACTTCATCTAGAAGCTCCAAGCTTTGAATAGGCTCTATATTTTTTAAATCGTTAACCAGATAGCTTCTACCCGTGCTTTTGTCATCCAGATGAAAAGATGGATTCCTGGTGCTTCTACTTGCCCATCTTCCATGATGTCACTCCCTACCTAATTCTTTTTAAATCTTTGCACCACCGATCGTCTCGTGAAGTCCAACTGCTGGTTTGCAACATAAAATGCCCATGAAGAACCGTGGGGCATTCTCTCCAGAAACCTCAGAATCTGGAGTGGCCACAATTCTTCAAAGAGAACAATAGGTTCTCCATATTTCTTCTCATGATAGGGCCTCAAACATTTCTTAGGAAGAGGGATATGGCTGGCCAATACTATTATGGATGCTTTCTTTGAAATTTCCCTTGTGTCTTTCCCACATTCCTAAGGTTTATCATATCTGTAGGGGTGTTTTGTTTTGTGTTGTTTGTCTCTTCAAAGGCGTTTTGCTGATGAAAAACAGAAGGAGCTTGTAATACTGCTTGACTTTTCAAAACCCAAGGTCCATAGGGAACACTAGAAGTTCTCTGGAAGAGATAATGAGAGAAGAGGAAAGAAGTTGAGTGTGTGGGAGGGGTAAAAAATGGGGGAGGGTCTGTGCGTTGCAGGCCACAAGGATTCAGTGCTGACATCTGGTAGAACCCCAGGGAACAGCAGGCCCATAGCAGAGTGGCTGCTTAGGGAGCTAATCAGTGAGACTGGAAGCCCCCAATGCCAATGCCTCATGTGGTGGTAAATGGCAAGGTTGTAGCAGCCAAGAGCACAGGGTCAGCATTCATTTGGTAGGTAGTCTTTTGAACATATAACTGATCATCTGTAGCTTTTTCTCACCCCATCACTGTAGTATTGCACATGTCTGTGAGATATAGATAGTTCTGGTAGGGAAGGATTGTAAAAATAATCCACAAAACTAACCAATTTGTGATTTACTGCCCACTTGGAGGAAATTGGGACTTATTATTTTTTTTAATATTTATTTAGTTTTGAGAGAGAGAGAGAGAGCACAAGCAGGGGAGGGGCAGAGAGAGAGAGGGAGACACAGAACCTAGAGCAGACTCCAGGCTCTAAGCTGTCAGCACAGAACCTGACGTGGGCTTGAACCCACAAACTGAGATATCATGACCTGAGCTGAAGTCGGACACTTAACCAACTGAGTTACCCAGGCGCCCCAGAAATTGGGACTTAAATTAAAATTATGTTGAGTTATAGAAAATAAAAATATGAGCCTACACCTGCACTGTGCACTAAGATATATACCATTACCTCTGTTTATGCCTATGTTTTCATTTCATCTCTGAATGTGGCGTGCTTTTTGTATGCATGGTAGTTACTACATGCCCAACACTACATGCTCAATAAAAGGCATCTGAATTAGTGAAGACTTATTTCAAATCTCTTGATAATGATGCCAAATTGTGTTTTTCCCAGCCTTCTAGCATGAACTATTTTACAATTCTGCTCTTGAATAATGAATTTCTATTTAACTACACTCTCACCGACTTTGACAATGAGCACACTTTAATTTTTGATCTTTTGAAAATAAAAGTTGACATTCCATTTTAGTTTGTATGTCTTTAATTTCTAGTGGGTTTTATATGGTTGTCCATAAATTTATTAGCCATGTGGCTTTTTTCTTTTGAAAACTTAATATTCTGCCTTTTACCCATTTTCTATTGAATTATTATCTTTTTTTAGTAGATATTAAAAGTGTATTTTTTTGAAAATTGTTCATTTTGTCATTTACTCTTTTTTAATTAAAATTTTAAAATATTTATTTATTTGTTTTTGAGAGAGAGTGAGAGAGCAGGGGAGGGCAGAGAGAGAGAGGGAGACAGAGCCCCAAACAGGCTCCAGGCCATCAGCACAGAGCCTGATGCGGGGCTCAAACTCACCAACTGTGAGATCATGACCTGAGCCAAAACCAAGAATCAGACACTTAACTGACTGAGCCACCCAGGTGCCCCTCCTCTTTTATTTTTGACACGATATTTTGAAATTTTATGTACTTTTTGTTGAAACTTTGAATACTTTGAAAATCACACACTGGAAAGTCCACCAATAAAAGTTAATCGTTTTTATCATTTTGCTGAATATTTTTCTGTTTTTTTTTCCTCTGATAAGTTGTTAAAGTTTGGCCCAACAGTGGTTTTAAATGAACATTATTCAAATTGACCTCTCTCTAAATTTCTGGCATTTGCTTTACTATTCAAAACATTTTTTATTCCAGGATTTTGTAGCCAAGTTTTCTATCGAAAGTATGATTTATTTATTCCATTTAAATTTTTTTTTTAATTTTTTTAATGTTTATTTATTTTTGAGACAGAGAGAGACAGAGCATGAATGGGGGAGGGTCAGAGAGAGGGAGACACAGAATCGGAAGCAGGCTCCAGGCTCCGAGCTGTCAGCACAGAGCCCGACGTGAGGCTCGAACTCACGGACCGCAAGATCATGACCTGAGCCGAAGTCGGCCGCTTAACCGACTGAGCCACCCAGGCGCCCCTATTCCATTTAAATTTTTATTAATTAGAATATTTTTTGGTTTAGGCTATAACATCACATTAGTCACTTATTTAAAAATAGTTATGGGGGCGCCTGGGTGGCTCAGTTGGTTGAGCGTCCGACTTCGGCTCAGGTCATGATCTCGCAGTCTGTGAGTTCAAGCCCTGCGTTGGGCTCTATGCTGACAGCTCAGAGCCTGGAGCCTGCTTCGGATTCTGTGTCTCCCTCTCTCTCTGCCCTTCCCACACTCACACTCTGCCTCTCTCTCTCTCTCTCAAAAAGATGCCAAAGGGATTTGGAAAAGGGAAGGATAGTATGCAAAAATTTAAAAATCCTTTCCAATTCTTGATCATTTAAAAACACCTAAAATTACTACTCCTTTCCTTCTTTTCTCAAAAGTTTCATTCCCAGCAAAACCAGTTGGTCTGAATCTCGCAGACTGCACAACAGGACTTGTCCCCTGAGATGTATTGTCATCTGTGGGAGGGGCTCTGGTCTCACTCAGATTCTTCAGAGGTCAGGGCAGTCCTCAGGCTTGGTGGTGGCTGACTTTATATGTCAACCTGGTTAGGCTGTGGTGTTCAGATGTTTGGTCAAACATCAATCTAGATGTTTCTGTGAAGGTAGTTTTTAGATATAATTAATGTATAAATCAGTAGACTTTGGGTAAAGCACATTTCCCTCCATAATGTGGTGGGGGGGGGGCAGGGATGAGAGGGGGAGCTCATCCAATCAGTTGAAGGCCTTAAAGAAAAAGGTCCCCCAGATGAGAGAGGAAGTCTGCCTCCAGATCGCCTTCAGACTGGGGAACTTGTCTCTTCTTTCAACTCTTCCCTGGGTCCCCAGATTTTGAATGTGCCAGCCTCCACAATCTTGTGAGCCAATTCCTTAAAATAAATCTCTCTCTGTATACGTGCACATCCTAGTGGTTCTGTTGCTCTGGAGAGTCGGATTAATTCAGGCCTACAGGGATCAGCAGTCCCAGAGAGCTGACTGCAGTCCCTGGGGCTGGGGGCTGTCAGGGTCTGAGGGATGAGAGCCTGGAGAGAGAATCTGTGTGTGTTTGTGAAATACCTTAGGGTGTGTTTGCCACACTAAGGCACCAAATTTTGGCCTCTTTGCCACTAAACCTACCATTGCAGGCTGAGAAGAGCTAGTCTGTGTGATCTAGGGAGATGTGGGAGGGGTCTGAAGCCTAGGGAGTCTGGAAAACATAAGATGTACCTAACCCAAAGGCACGGGCCACATGGAATAGTCTAGGTCTAAGGCTGAGGGACAGTGGGCTCAACTCATGTTTTGCCTTCCTCACTGTAGACGTAGAGCACACAGCTCCCCTAAGGGACCGCCAGGGGTTTACTCACTCCTTTTCCACATCCTGGATGGAGCCAGGCAGAGGCTGATTCCTGGTTTCAGGAAGGGGTGGGACAATAAGACCAGCGAGGGTGGAGAAGATTCCATACATGATCCAGGGCAGGTGGGGAGAAGACACAGTTAGGATCATCAAGAGGGGAGACAGGGCAGCCCCAATATAAGCAGCAATCCCCAGGATTCCTGTAACTATTGCCCTTGGGGTGCAAACAACAAAACAAAAAGTATAGTGAATATCCACGCATGTAATTTGTGATTTATCATTTTGTTTTGGTTATGGGAGACAGCACATCAGCATGTTTAGGCACCAGGGAGGTTGACGAGACTCTCTTGCTTTGGAAATTTTCTCTCTTATTTGCTAACGATTTTTTTTTCAAGCTTAATCGTTCAGTAAGACACAATTTGATCATTAAAAAAAATACTGTTAACCATGGCATCTACCTTTTGTGTGATTCAGAAGATCACATGAGCTATTACATTAAACGACTTCATCCAGTGCCTGACAAAAGCTTAGCTTTCAATAAAATTTATTGAAATTAATTAACATTAAATTAATTAAAATTAATCAAAATTAATTTAATTAAATTAATAAATTTAATAAAATTAATTAAAATTGATTAATTAAAATTAATTAAAAATAATAATTATTATTAAAATCGATGCTTTTGATAAGCTGAGGCGTGCCTGGGTGGCTCAGTCAGTTAGGCATCTGACTCCTGATTTCAGCTCAGGTCACGATGTCACGATTCGGGGGATCGAGCCCTGCGTCAGGCTATGTGCCAACAGCACGGAGCCTGCTTGGGATTCTCTCTCTCCCTCTCTGCCCCTCCCCTGCTCACACTGTCTCAAAATAAATAAACATTAAAAAAATCTGAGCTGTAAGAATCAGAATCCATTCAATGATAAGTGAAAAAGACACTTTTGGAGATGTTTTTGCCTTTGTAAAATACATCGTATGGACGTTGCACAGAGACGGGATGGGTGCAGTGGCTAATCTGCTAACTTACCTACGTAAGTAGGTAATCTGTGACTTACCTACGTCGTTAGGCTTATGGTGAATAAAAGGTTTGAAAAGGTATTTCGTCAACTCTTCTTGTGTCTCTGAGACTTGGCAGAAAAGGAGACAGGAAGGTGAAGCCAGCAGGAGCTGCTTTAATTTATTCTGTCCGGCGTCTCCTCTGCCCATCATGTAGAACGTAGGGCTGTCACGTGAGCAGTTACTGAGGGTGTAAGACTCCTCCATGTATTCCAGAGTTTAAAACCTGGGAGCTTACACCGTGTTGACATGGGACTAGTATTGCGGAAGAGAATGATAAAATAACAGCACCTTTCGTAACGGATTGCTGGAGAGTAGCTGGATCTAGAAGCCCGTTTCAGTGATCGAGTCTAAGGACCTCTACTAGGAACACGTGTGACTTTGAAAGTCACAGAAGGCAAGTTTCAGGGAGTCAGTTTGATACCTCCTTCCTGCCCTCCCCTTCCAATGTTTTATTAAGAGTGTTACAACATTGGAGCGGGCTCTGTCCTAAGACAGCAAACTCGCGTCATTGCGGACATTGAGTGTGAGACGCGGAGCCGCCGATCTGGAATCCTGTAAAATACACAACAGTGCTGGGAGTTAGGGGAAGCGTGGAGGCCACCTTGGTTGCCCCATTCATCACATATAATCATTCCGTTTAATAAAATGGATCTAAGAGAGTCTCGTAACTGCTTAATGCTTTGTTCCTGCTGTGTCCTCCTTTCCTTGAAGGCAAGGAATTTTTGTTTTCTTGAGGTCATGATGACCTCCCTAAAGTCTGCGGTGAACAAAAGAGGAGAGACAGATGGCATAAGGTTTAGATTCTCTGTCTTAAAAATGGTAATTTGAGCGAGGAAGCCAGGGGTTGGTGATAAAATACAAAGGCATAGTCTGATTTGTGGAATATTTGTGTTGAGGGCATTTTCTTATTTTCTGTATTTTTGACACTCTGGCATTTGGGGCCTCGATCCCAGAGATACTGGCTCTCCCAGGGTTAGCTAATTCATAGGGATAGCAAGTGACTCTCCTGTAAGTGCACCTTTGATATACAGACCACCAGCCCAGAGCCCACAGCCCAGCCACCTTTGTCAAACTCACACACCATGCCAATACTCCCCCTCCCCTAAATCACCCCAGGGCAAGGTACTGGACAACCAGGGGCCACCACTATCACCCAGAGCACACCAGAATTATTCGAACCATCCAATCCTAACCCTACTCGGGGGCCTACCATCTTCTGTTTCCACCCAAACTGCAATAAAGGTGCTAGGCCATGCTCTCACCTCTCTGCCTCCGGGATGACCCTGGTGCCTCTCTCCACATGGCCCTGTTGATGCGTCCTGCCTTCTCTTTCCAGGGATCTGTGAGTATAAACTTCCTTCATGACAATCGTTTCCAAGTCTGCATGTCTTACCATACCTGATTAAAACGAATCTCTGGGTACCACTTAAACACACCTTCATTGCAAGGTAATGATTTACAAGTTACCATGAAGGGGCACCTGAGTGGCTCAGTCCGTTGAGTGTCCAACTTTGGCTCAGGTCATGATCTCGCAGTTCATGAGTTCGGGCCCTGCGTTGGGCTCTCTACTGTCAGCGTGGTGCCTGCTTTGTATCTTCTGTTCCCCCCTCTCTGTCCCTCCCCTGCTCCTGCTCTCTCTCTCAAAAATAAATTAAAAGACATTAAATTTTTTTTTTAAAGTTGTAAAACAATGATACGGTAATGGAGGTTATAACTGTTAAGTTTTTGGGGGAGGGGAGTGGGGAGTTTTGTGGTGGAGTATACATAATGGGGCCTCCTAGAGTTTTAGAGTTTTGCCCTATATCTTCATCTAGGTGATGGTTATATGTTCACATAGGGAAATATTGAGTTGCATCTATGTTAGCCCCTTCTTGTTTACAATTTTACCTCAGTTAAAATGAAAACAAACACGTGAAGGAACTTAAAGCAGAGTCTGTCCACGACTGAAGATCTCAGCATCCTCTCCAGCGATGAGCCTGGTGGGACCATGCGATAAAACCCATCACTGTACAATTTGTTTTGTGTTGGTCTCTGCATGACCCGTGTGCTACTCCCAAAAGGCAATTATCTTTGTAGCTTCCTTATGTTTTATTTCAAATCTGTCTCTAGAGCATGTGTCCTCTGTAATAACCAACAGAATCGTGTCTCCATTATGTCAGCATTCCTCATGTACTATGTATGCAGAGCCTATCTCACACAGGACAGGGCCCAGTTCTTTGATGCAGAACAAGTGTGGAACAAGTCAACCATAGAAGGTTTTTTGGTGCTGCCTCCAGCTCCCCCTGCGTGCTGGGTCTCCCAACTTTCAACAACAACCGCAAGAAATTGCTCACGGTCCCAAAATGTAGGCATTGTGAGGTCCATAATGGACGACAAGACAGATGGCTTGTTTTTCTATGTGCGGGAAGATACAGCCATGAAACCTGCATTGATAGGTGTGAAAGTGTTATGAAAGGTGAACTGGGGAGTTTAAGGGGACTGAGAGAAATCATACAGTGTCAATGACTTTTTTTAAAAAAAATAAATATTTATTTTTGAGAGAGAGAGTGCACGAGCAGGGGAGGGGAAGAGAGAGAGGGGACAGAGGATTCCAAGCGGGCTCCATGCTGACAGCAGAGAGCGTGATGTGGGGCTAGAACTCACGAACATTAAGATCATAACCTGAGCTCAAGACCTGAGCCAAAGTCAGATGCTTAAATGACAGAGTCGCCCAGGCGCTCTGGGAATGACATTTTAACGCGCGACTCAATTGGGCTGCAGGGCCTCAGAAGAGGTGTGTAGGTGAGAGATTTAGATCAGGATGGGGACTAAATGAGAAGTTACTAGGATTATGGTCCAAAGCTTCATTTATCCCCGAGGGGCATGAGAGTTCTGGTAACTGAACTTGGTTCTCAGTTGGCCACTCTTAGTAAAAAAAACAAACAGTTTATTTCAGGAAAGAGGATAATTTCTGAGAACCTAGATTTTGGTTCTTGGGTTTACCTCTTTCAGAGAAATCCTGGCATGCTGTGCTCCATGAGTGAGATGCCTAGAATTCAATATGAGAATGAGATCAGGGAGGATCTTCGTGTAGTATAATTTACACCCAGATTTTATAACCTGGCATTATATGATGGCCCTGCAACATGCTATGTATATGCCTTGAGGAAAGTAACATGAAATCTCTAAGCCTCAATTTCCTTGTCATAAAAAACATGAATAAGAAGGGATGCAAGGATGATTTCGTAACCGCAAATCAATCAGTGTGATGCATCACAATAACTAAGTGAACGATAAAAACCATATGATCATCTCAGTAGATGCAGAAAAGGCATTTGACAAAATTCAACGCTCATTCATGATAAAAACTCTCAGCAAACAAATCCACAGCTAACATCTGTTGCATTTCAGTACACTAATAATGAAGTACCGGGAAGAGATATTTAAAAAACAATCCATTTACAATTGCACCAAAAAGAATAAAATACCTTGGAATAAGGGTAACAAAGGGAGTGGAAAACCTATACTCTGACATCTATAGGACATTGATGAAAGAAATTAAAGAAAACACAAGTGGAAAGATGTATTATCCTCATGGACTGGAAGGACTAATATTATTAAAATGTTCACAGTACCCAAAGCAATTTACAGATTTCAATGCAATCCCTATCAAAATACAGTATTTCTCACAGAACTAGAACAAATAATCTTAAAATTTGTATGGAACCACAAAAGACCCAAAATAGCCAAAGCAATCTTGAGAAAGAAGCACAAAGCTGGGGATATCACAATCTCAGATTTCAAGCTATATTACAAAGATATAGTAGTCCAAACTGTATGGCCCCAAAATAGACACATAGATCAATAGGAAAGAATAGAGAGCTGGAAATAAACCCATGCTTGTATGGTGAACTAATCTATGACAGATAAGGCGAAAACATACAGTGGAGAAAAGGCAGTCTTTTCAATAAATGGTGTTGGGAAAATATATAAAGAACTTATACAACTCAACATCAACCCAAATAATCCAGTTAAAAATGGGCAGAAGACATGAACAGACATTTCTCCAAAGAAGACGTCCAGATGGCCAGCAGAGACATGAAAAGATGCTCAACATCGCTCATCAACAGGGAAATGCAAATGAAAACCACAATGAGATACCACCTCACACCTGTCAGAATGGCTAAAATAAAAAATAAAAAAATAAAAAAATAAACCAAGAAACAGTAAGTGTTGGTGAGGATGTGGAGAAAAAAGAACCTGGTGCCCTGTTGGTGGGAATGCAAACTGGTGGTGCAGCTACAGTGAAAAACAGTAAGGAAGTTCCTCAAAAAATTAAAAATAGAATTACCGTATTATCCAATAGTTCCACTACTGGGTATTTACCCAAAGAAAATGGAAGCACTAGTTTGAAAAGATGTATGTGCTCCTATGCTCATTGATGCATTATTTACAACAGGTAAGACATGGAAGCAACCTCAGTGCCCTTCAACAGATGAATGGATAAAGAAGATGTGGTATATATGTATAATAGAATGTTACAAATTTCCAGAGATAGAACAAAGCCTGCCACAGGCAGAAACTCACTACATATACCATAAACCGAAGTGTGTGGGTGAATTAACAAACAGGAAACCCTCCTTTCGCTCTGTTCTGCGTGGTCACGAACGCTTCCTTCCACCGGCCATACTGACCTGAAAAATGGCTGCCATCACATTAGTTGGAAAGGCACAGATGAGTCTGTATTACTTTTTCTCACAGAGAGTGGGACCAGTACAATTTTTAGAATTGCGAACACTCCGTGCCTTTCTGCCTCATCGAGCAAAAAGTGTTCAATACTTTCAGCAACCGTATGTTGCTTTCTGATGCTAACCCAAACAATGCCGACACCCATGGAGAGCCAAGGCAGTGAGGTCAGAAGAGCCACAACCATACCTGTGATCTTACCTTCCATTCCTCTTACGGATACTAATAGAGGTGTCAGGTTATGGCTTCCCCATATCCCAAATCCAGCTCCCTTCCTACTCATGCCCCTGGCTAGTGTGTCTCCAGCATTCTTTCTTCCATTCCTAAGTGCAGCTATTCTAAGTGCCGTTAAGCCCTCCTCGGGTCTGTTGGTGATTAACCAGCCACCGAGCAGACTCTGTCACCTACCTGATCGAAGAAGACAGAGTTGCAGTCAATTCTCACGTGCCCGTTTTCCGCATATTCTTCGTCCTGAGATGGGGAAGGACTCAGAACATACCGCCCAAATCTGCTGCTTTGGCCTTTTGATTCTTTAGAGCTGAAAGCACTTGGGAAACAGCAGACACAGGAGGAGCTCTTACCTCCCTCTTTCTACCGAAACATAAGTCATAAAATTGCCCATGACAAAAATGTTCCTCCTGTGCCAGAAAAAGGAGGATATTCTTATCCATAGAGACTGGGAGTTGATACCGGAACGGACCTGTACAAACTTAATGAAGTAACTTGTAGCCCAGAGAATTTTTTCCCTTAGTTTCCCCATATACGTCATACCCCCTGTCTCACAAATTACTGCCCTCAGTCCCAGCCCCTTCATTGTGCCTCATTCCCACAATTTACTGTGCATGTGTGTGTGCGGTAAAAAGCTATATAAACTTTTAGGGCCAATGGCTTCTTTGAATCCTCATTTTCTTTCTGAAGACTCTCATGTGCCTGTAAAAATATCAAATAAATCTGTGTGTATTTCTCCTGCTAATCTGTCTTATGTCAGTTTGATTCCTTTTTAAAAAATTGTTTTCAACTTATTTTTGAGACAGAGAGCGAGCGAGAGCTAGCACAAGCGAGGGGGGAGGGGGGCAGAGAGACAGCGGGGACACAGAATCCGAAGCAGGCTCCAGGCTCTGAGCTGTCAGCACAGAGCTCAATGCGGGGCTCGAATCCATAAACTGTGAGATCATGACCTGAGCCGAAATCCCACGCTTAACCGACTGAGCCACCCAAGTGCCCCATGTCAATTTAATTCTCAGGCCACCCACAGAACCCAACAGGGCAGAGGGAAGTTTTCTTCCCCTGAAGATACATGCCCTTCCCCTCCCATCTAGTACCCACTCCTGTTCAGTTATACCAGAAAATATTTAATCTACTTCCTCTTGTTCCATAACTAGGAAAATTCCATGCAATGTACCTTCACTGCTTGGAATACAGACTTGGAATCATATCGGCTCCCCTTTTTTTCGGGGGAAGTACCAAATTTAGCAAATGTAAGTACAGTGAATTTGTATTTGTATTCAAAAAAATTTTTTTTAAACGTTTATTCATTTTTGAGAGACAAAGACAGAGCGAGAGGGGGTGGGGCAAAGAGAGAGAGGGAGACACAGAATCTGAAGCAGGCTCCAGGCTCCGAGATATCGGCACAGAGCCCGACATGGGGCTTGAACCCATGAACCGTGAGATCATGACCTGAGCCGAAGTCAGATGCTCAACCGACTGAGCCACCCAGGCGCCCTGTATTCGTATTCAAATAAACGGGGAATAACTTTAGTATAACTATGGTCTATGCCATATTTTGGACATACTTATCCTAAAATATTATTTGTTATGTATCAGAAATTTGAATTTAATGGGACATCCTGTATTTTTTTCCAGGTTGCACATAAAAATACAAACCCTCAAGTAAGTAGAAATGTCCCACAAACAAATAATTTTCAAACTAACTATGTGCCATGCCACATTTGGGATATTATTATACAAAAATACTTGCTGTTTATCTGAAATTCAATGTTAATTTAGCGTCCAAGATATTATCTGGCAACCCTATTGGTTCAGCTTCTGGAATCACCCAGAGTAGGGGAGCACGTGCCCAAGGGTTGACCAAGGACCACACAGAATTCATGTATCCTGGTTCCATGCCTCTTGCACCCCAGGATCCTCTAAGAGTAAGCGAGAGCTTATATCTTAAAGACAGAAAGATGTCCAAACAATGCACAGAAACCACCAGCTGGAGATGATGCCACCCTTGAATGGCCAAAAACAGGCCTCCTAAGATGAAATGTCTGGAACTCCTGGCATGGGTGGCCAGAGTCGTTCTCATGGCGCTGTCCACTCTGAAAAAATACACAGACGGGATTTGGAGTTCAAACAAAGGTGGGATGTCAATGTCAGAGTCAAGGCTTGGAAAAGGTACAAGGCCAGAAGTGTTGACTTACTGAGCATACAACTATTTGCAAAGGTGGTCAGGATAGAAAGTCCAGTCAAGAACCCAGAGAGCAGGAAATGATATACCTGCCGCACAGGTGTCAGTCACGGCGAGCTGGCAGAAACCCCATCTGAGAAATAACTTCCTCCCAAACCTGAAGAGTAAGTATATAGGTTCGATGACGGGAATGACAGCAGTTTATGGTAAAAATAAGTGTGAAAAGAAAGGCATGGCCATTTGGGTGATGTGTTATCAAATGAAACTTGAGGCTTGAAACAAAGAATCAACAGAGGGGCGCCTGGGTGGCTCAGTCGGTTAAGCATCTGACTTTGGCTCAGGTCATGATCTCACGGTTTGTGAGTTCGCGACCCCCCCGTCTGCCTCTGCGCTGACAGTTTGCAGCTGGGAGCCTGCTTCGGATTCCGCGGCTCCCTCTCTCTCTTCCTTTCCACTGCTCACACTGTGTCTCCCTCTCTCTCTCTCAAAAATAAATAAACGTTACAAAAAATTTTAAAGAAAATAATCAACAGAGGTCATCGGCAACAGATCTTTCCAGAAGCAACCCGCCTGTTTGCAAAGAGGTACCGAGTGTCACAGTTTCTTCCCCCATCTGTTACCAGTAGATCTTTGACACCAGTTGAAACTCAAACAAGGCACGTTGCAATATTGGGACTGTTAGCACATCATAAATATTCCTTGTATGAAGAGATGCCTTTGGCGCAGGAGAGAGTCTGTGTGGTGGCCAGAACTCAGTGGATCCATATCTGTTCTGGGGTCTCAGGGGCCCTGAAAGCTAAGGCTAAGCTGATGCAAAGGCTTCCTTCTGTTATTGATCTCCAGTTTCACGCCATAGTGGCCAGAAAAGATACGTGATAGGATTTCGATCTTCTAAAATTTTCTAATACTTGTTTTGTACCCTAACATGAAGTCCAATATTTCCTTATTGATTTTCTATCTGGATGACCTATCCATTGTTGAAAACGAGGTATTTAAGCTTTTTAATTAATTAATTTAATTTCTTTCTTTCTTTCTTTCTTTTTTTAGAGAGAGAGAGTGCACAGACGAGACAAAAGGGGTAGAAGGAAAGAGAGAGAGAATTTGAAGCAGGCTCCACGCTCAGCACAGAGCCCAACATGGGGCTCGATCCCACGACCTCGAGATCATGACCTGAGCTGAAATCGGGAGTTGGTCGCTCAACCGACTAAGCCACCCATGCGCCCGAAAGCGGGTGTTTAAATCCCCTACTATTGTTGTTGTCTTCTTCTCCCTTTATATCTGTTAGTATGTGCTTAATATTTTGTATCAGTTTAAGGCATAGAGCATAAAGACTTGAATTACATATATTATGAAATGATTACCATGATAAAGTTAGTTAACAGTAATCGTTTCATAAGGACACAAAAAGAAAAAGAAAAAAAATTTTTCTTGTGATGAGAACTTCTAGAATCTACTTTCTTAGCAACTTTCACATATATCATACAGCAGTGTTAACTGTAGTCAGCATGTTATACTTTTTTTATCCCCAGTACTTATTTATCTAATAACTGGAAATTGTTCCTTTTGACCACCTTCATCCAATCCCTCCCAACTGCCTCGCATCTGGTAATCACAAATCTGATCTCTTTTTCTACGATTTTTTTCGCAGTCCACATTAAGTGAGATGTTATATAGTATTTGTCTTACCCTGTCTGACGTATTTCACTTTAAAAAATGCCCTCAGGGTCCATTTATGATGTTGCAAATGTCGGATTTCCTTCCTTTTTATGGTTGAGTGATATTCCATTCAACTTCTTTATGCATTCACCCATCAATAGACACTTAGGTTGTTTCCATGTCTTGGCTATTGTAAATAATGCTGTAATGAACGTAGGAGTATAGATACCTCTTCAACACAGTGTTTTTGCTTCCTTCAGATATGTACCCAGAAGTAGAATGTTTGGATCATACGGTGGTTTTATTTTATTTTATTTTTTTTAAAGGTTTTTTGTTTATTTTTGAGACAGAGAGAGACAGAGCATGAATGGGGGAGGGGCCAAGAGAGAGGGAGACACAGAATCGGAAGCAGGCTCCAGGCTCCGAGCCATCAGCCCAGAGCCCGACGCGGGGCTCGAACTCACGGACCGCGAGATCGTGACCTGAGCTGAAGTCGGACGCGCAACCGACTGAGCCACCCAGGCGCCCCACGGTGGTTTTATTTTTAATTTTTGGAGGAACCTCCATACTGTTTTCCACTTACATTCCCACTAATAGTGTATGAAGGTTCCCTTTCTTCTGTATCATCACCAGCATTTGTTATTTCTTGGGTTTTTGGGGTTTTTTTTGTGTTTTTTTTTTTATGATGGCCACTCTAAATAGGCATGAGGTAATCTTGATTTACGTTTCTCTAATGATTAGTGAGGTTGAGCACCTTTTCATGTACCTGTTGGCCATACTTAGTTCTGTAGGAAACCATGCAGTTTTCTAAGTCTTTCATGGTGGCTAAACCATTTTGCATCTCCTCCAACAATGAAACAGAATTTTTGTTGTTCTATGTCCTCACCAGGGTTTGGTGTTGATAATGTCCTGGATTTTGGCTTTTCTAACACATAGGTAGTGATATCTCATTGTTGTTTTAGTTTGCATTTCCATGATGACCCACGATGTGGAACATCTTTTCATTTGCTGATTAGCCATCTGTATATCTTTGGTGATGTGTCTGTTAAGGTCTTTGGCCTATTTTGAAATCAGGTTATTTGGGTTTTTTTCATTGCTGAGTTTTAAGATTTCTTTGTCTATTTTTAGGTAATAATCTTTTAGCAGATGTGGGTTTTTTTTCTTCCAAATGTTTTCTCCCAGGTCTGTCGTCTGTCCTTTCACTCTCCTGCCAGTGTATTTCGCAGAGCAGAAATTGTGAATTTTAATAAAATTCACTCTTCGTTTCTTTCTTTCATGGAGCACACCTTTTGTGCCGTATTTAAAAACTTATAATCAAACCCAAGTTTGTTTAGATTTTCTCCTATGTTATCTTCCTGTAGTTTGATAGGGTTGTGTTTTGCATTTCAGCCTGTGATCCTGGGTTTTTTTTTATGTTTTAAGAAAAATTTTCATGTTTATTCATTTTTGAGACAGAGAGACAGAGTGCGAATGGGAGAGGGTCAGAGAGAGAGGGAGACACAGAATCTGAAGCAGGCTCCAGGCTCCGAGCTGCCAGCACAGAGCCTGATGTAGGGCTTAGACTCATGAACCGTGAGATCATGACCTGAGCTGAAGTCAGACACTCATGTCTCTGTTTCAGCTTGCTCCTTTGTCAGAGATCAATTGCTTGTATTTATACGGGTCTATTTCTGGGCTCTCTATACTATTCCATTTATCAATTTGTCTATTTTTTCACCAGTACTATGCTGTCTTGATTACTGCAACTTTATTGTAAGCCTTGAAGTCAGGTACAGTCCCCTAACTTTATTCTCTTGAAATCTGAAATTGTGATAGCTCCAGCTTTGTTCTTTGTCAAAATTCCTTTGGCTCTTTGAGGTCTTCTGTGGTTCTATACAAATTTTAGGATTATTTTTTCTAGTTCCATCCATCAATGGATGAATGGTTAAAGACGTGGTATTTATACACAATGGACTATTACTCAGCCATAAAAAAAGAGCAAAATATTTCCATTTGTGACAATACGGAGGACCTCGGGGGTATTATGCTATGTGAAATAAGTCGGATGGAGAAAGACAAATATCATGTTGATTTCACTTATTTTTTTAAAATTTTGTAAATGTTTATTTTTGAGAGAGAGAGAGAGACAGACAGACAGAGCATGAGCAGGGGAGGGGCAGAGAGAGAAGGAGATGCAGATCCGAAACTGGCTCCAGGCTCTGAGCTGTCAGCACAGAGCCCGATGCAGGGCTCACACCCATGAGCTGTGAGATCGTGACCTGAGCCAAAGTCCAACCCACTCAACCAACTGAGCCACCCACGCGCCCCATCGTGGGATTTCGCTTATATGTGAAATTAAAACAAGACCAAACAAACGAACAAACAGCCAAAACAAGCAGACTCTTAAACACAGAGAACAAATTGGTGGTTGCCACAGGGGAGATCAGTGGGCGAAAGAGAAAAAGGGGATAAAGAGGTACAAAGTTCCAGTTGTAAAATAAATGAGTCATGGAGATGGAAAGTACAACGTAGGAAATAATAGTCAATGGCGTTATTTTAATGTTGCACGGTAGCAGATGGTGACAACCCTTACTGGGTTGAGTTGTTGAATCCCTATGTCTATGCCTGAAAGTAACATTTTATATCAAGTATGCTTCAATTAAAACAGGCAAAGGGTGGCAGTAGAGTGGTGGGGGGAGGTGTGGAGGTGGCACTTGGGTCTTCCGGTGTGCCCACCGCCAGACAAGGGCTCCTCCAACTGGGGGGAGTCCCAGGGGTCCATGGGTGGTCCTCTTGCCTCCTGGGGCAGACAGCAGGAGATGCTTTCCTGTAGTTCTCCTGGCCTTAGTTCCCCTTTATTTCCCTCCTCACCCTCGTCACTGCTGTCCTTCTCCAGAGCAAACAATGGTTCTTCTAGCTACCGCCAGACCCCCACGGCTGCAGTCACCGTCCTCGTGCAGTTGCCAGGAGGGTCACGCTGGATTGCTGCCAGACCAGTCACCACCTTCTCTGCTGTCACCGGGTCTGCTGCTGCCAGCTCCATTACCACTTCTCTCGTTCTGTCGTCTCCTGGGCAGTCCAGTCCACCCACCTTGAGGTGCTCAGACGGATGGGTCTCACGGGTGTCCTGGTATGCTGTGCAGAGGCACTCTTTATTTTATTTTTTTAAAAAAAACATTTACTTATTTTTGAGAGAGAGAGAGATAGAGGAGAGAGAGAGAGAGAGAGAGAGAGAGAGAGAGAGAGAAAGAGCACAAGCAGGGGAGGGGCAGAGAGAGAGGGAGACACAGAATCTGAAGCAGGCTCCAGGCTCTGAGCTGTCAGCACAGAGCCCGATGCTGGGCTTGAACTCACGAACTGTGAGATCATGACCTGAGCCAAAGTCCAACACTTAACTGAGCCACCCAGGCGCCCCCCCCCCCCCTCCAAAGCACTCTTTAGAAAGGGTATGGTTGTCTGATTAGCTGCAAATCAAAAGGGAGAGGAAAAAGGAATGATGCTGATGGTCCACTACTTAATATTTGTCACAGCAAGGATACAGTTCAAAATCTCCTGATTGGTGAAGGACCATAGAAAATGGAGCCCTTTACCAAGGATGTGGAAATCTTTCAAGTCTTCTCAGATGAGACAAACTTTGGAGTTAACCAGTAAGTGTTTTAAAGTGGTAGCATAAGTATATCCTCAAAGACGGAAAACAAAAAGTGCTTTAATGCCGTATGAAAATCACAGCTGAGGGGCGCCTGGGTGGCTCAGTCGGTTAAGCGGCCGACTTCGGCTCAGGTCACGATCTCGTGGTCCGTGAGTTCGAGCCCCGCGTCGGGCTCTGTGCTGACAGCCCAGAGCCTGGAGCCAGTTTCAGATTCTGTGTCTCCCTCTCTCTCTGCCCCTCCCCCGTTCATGCTCTGTCTCTCTCTGTCTCAAAAATAAATAAATGTTAAAAAAAAATTTAAAAAAAAGAAAAAGAAAAAGAAAATCGCAGCTGAGAAACCGGCACTCGTGGGGGAGAAACTGACACACACAGACCAAAATAATTGAAATTCTAGAACTGAAAAAGTATAGTTACTTTTCAGTAGGAAAAAAACTACCGTATAGACTTAGCCATGGGGACACAAGGGAGAAGACAGAGCAATAGAAGCTATAGAAAATGATGAACAGAAACATGCTTTTAAGAAAAATCAACACAGAGCCCCAGAGTGCTGTACCCCAAGAGCCAGCAAATACTTCCTTCAAAGGACCAGATAATTCTTATTTGATGTTTTGTCAGCGACATACCATATTTATCAATGTTCTTACTTGTTCTCTCTTTTTTCTTTTAATATTAATTTTTGTGTCTCTTTTTTACTATAGGAAAATATCCATAAAATAAAATTTGCCATTTTAATCACATTTAAATGTGCAAACCAGTGATATTAATTACATTCTCAGTGCTGTGCAACCACCATGATTATCTACTTCTAAAACTTCTGTCACTCCCAACAAAAATTCTGTGCTCATGAAGTAGATCTCCCTGGTTGTTGGTCGCCTCTAATCTATTCTTTTTCTCTATGAATTTGCCTTTTTTGTATATTTCCTATAAGTGGCATTATATTTGTCCTCTCGTATTCTTCTTATTTCACTTGAGATTTGTTTGTAATCTAAATGTGAATATTCACATGGAATATCTTTTCCCCTCCTTTCTCTTTCTATTTATTTGGGTCTTTAGAACCCAAATGTATCAATCTCTCAGGGCGCCTGGATGGCTCAGTCAGTTAAGCGTCCAACTCTTGATCTTGGCTCAGGTCATGATCTCACGGTTCATGAGATCAAGCGCCGCATGGGGCTCCGCACTGAGCGTGGAACCTGCTTGGGATTCTCTCTCTCCTTCTCTCTCTGCCCCTCCCCCGCTCACATCTTTTTCTCTCTCTCAAAATAAATAAACAAACATTAAAAACACACAAAAAGACCAAAATATGTGTCTTGCAGACAGTATATGTAGTTTTCAGCATTCAAGTCTTACACGCCTTTTATTAAAATTAAACATATATTCTTTCTGATGTGATCGCAAATGTTATGATTTATTCTGTTTCACTTTGGGTCCATCTATTGCTAGTATATAGAAACATCATGATTTTTTTGTATTTGGCACCCTGCAACATTGAAGAATTCATTTATTTGTTCTTATAAATTTTAGTGGATTCTTATTGTGTGGGTCTCAGCCAGGTAATGGTAATGGTATTATCTTGGAACGCCAGGGCACTTGCCTGGTCCCATATTACTTGTGGCGAGCCCCCCTCCCCGGACATTTCCTTGACAAGGGCCAATGTTCTGGACAGACTGGACCTTAGGACTGTTACTATGATTGCAAGGTGCACATAGGGCTTCTCTAGGAACCAACACCATTCTTATCAGAAGAAAAATTTTAAAAAGGAAAAGTTATTTGAAGACTAGTCTTATGAAAAAGCATTACAATCTCCCCCACAGGGGTGCCTGGGTGGCTCAGTTGAGCATCCAACTTCGGCTCAGGTCATGATCTCACAGTTTGTGGGTTCAAGCCCCGCACCGGGCTCTGTGCTGACCGCTTGCTCAGAGCCTGCAGCCTGCTTCGGATTCTGCGTCTCCTTCTCTCTCTCTGCCCCTCCCCGCTCATGCTCTGTCTCTCTCTGTCTCTCAAAAATAAATGAATGTTAAAAAAAAATTTAAAAAAAAATCTTCCTCACAAATATTAGTGAAAAGTTTAAGCCATCCGAGCAGGTGACCTTAACTTATTCCATCAGCCAGAAACATGATTTGGATCCAATGTGTCTTTTATAAACTAGTGGGTTTTGCATTATCACACCTGGACCATGGCTCAAACTTTAAAATGAAAGCCGTAAGATCTCTCTGCATCTGGGGGTGTGTGTATGGATGTCTATGTATGTGTGTTATAAATGTGGGATTTTTTTTTCTATTTCCCAGATCTATTGGCAAAATTAATTTTTGGTTGAAGGACAGACAAGCACTTACATGAATCAAGTATATTCTTTTTTTTTTTCTTTTCCATATTTGGTTTGTTTTTTGGTTTTTATTTATTTATTTATTTATTTTATTTTTTTCAATATATGAAATTTATTGTCAAATTGGTTTCCATTCAAGTATATTCTTAGATATGCAGAAACTAACCTAAGTGTTTTTCAAATTCACATGATCTAGAATAATCTTCAGTAAATAGAAGGTAGTTTACATGTGTAGGTTTAATTAAAACAGGTCTTTCTTTAGCATTATTAGCATTAAGCACGACGCAGATGAAAAATTCTTATTCCACCTAGGTTTTACTAAAGGTCACATAAGCTCCTGTTATCTGTTACAGGATTTGTTAGCAAGAAAATAACTTAAGACCACAGCTGTTTAATGTCTCGTGAAATCTTCATGAGTGATCTAAACATAATTGTGGAAACAAATAGCGAAATCAATAGGTGTGAGATAAAAGCTTATAAATGACCTTTGCAACAATAATTATGCATTATGGTATGTCTACTTAAAAATAGTTTCCAAATTTCTTTTTTTGTAACTTGAAATCTTGAAGATATATGGAGACAAGTTAAATGATGGTGATTCACTGAATATCTAAATCATTTCCAAATAATATAAAATACAGAAACATTACCGGACATTGGTTTATCCTTTTTTTTTTTTTGGCTTCCTTTTACAGAAGAGCTAAAGATATTGGGGTCTATTATTAAACGTGCTTTGTGCCACATTGGAAATTTTCCTGCGAGGAAAAGTAAACTGCTAGAAATTAGGAAATGTATTTATAAATCTGCCAACCCACAGAATACCAGTGTAATAGGCATTCCACAACTGCCTACTTATTTGCACTAGGAATTAAAGATTATAGGTGTGCTCGGCCAAAGAGCCAGAGGTTGGGCCACAGTGACCTTGGGACCCCTGTGTCTGAGGGCGGGGCGGGGCGGGGGCGGGGGTTGCTGCTTTTTACTCAGGCGCTCCCCCTGGTGTTTATTTTTGGTATTGTGGCCTAGCTGGTGCTGTAGTAAATTACCACCCTTGGTCTCCATCTAGTGTCTCTCTGTGGTACTGCATATTCTGGTGACTTCTCAGAAACCCCTTAAAATTGGGCATACAATTTTCTGATTTTCCTCCCCAGAAAGAATACGGGAGTTAGTGGTTTCCTAGCCCATGCACCCCAGTGTTAAGTGTGGGGAGGGACCCTGACCAGCCAGAGTGGAGACCGTGAGGAATGCCCTACTGGTTGATGCAGTTGGCCTCATGGTCATGTGGGGTGCAGGAATCTTCTAGCTGGCTTTTGAATTCTCATGGGAGGAATTTTGTCATTTGGTCGCTGTTAACTTTGTGAGGAAGGCAGGTCTAGGGCTCCTTATTCTGTCATCTAGTTGATGTCACTCCCAGAATTCATAGAATTTTCACTTTGACTTGGTTGCTAGCGAGCTCCTAAAGAAAAGCGAGAAAAATCTTATTGGAAACTGGAAGAACGAGGCTTCTTATTATCTAGGGCAGAAAGCTTAGCAACACTGTCCCTACTGACACATGGAAAGCAGACAATGGGCTTCATGAGCTGGGTGACATAGCTAAGATCATTTTCAAGCGAAACATGGAAGAAGCCATTTGATTTCTTCTTGCCGATTTTAGGAAAAAGTGAAGGGAGAGAAACAAATTGAATCAAGAACTACTAAAGTAAGAAGATCCAGGACATGACAGTTTTCTAGGCAGCAAGTGAGCCACAATTTAGGATTGGGTTCTAAAGAAATACCAAATCCAGGATACTACCAGAAAAACATCTTTCTACACCAAGTGGGGATGTAAGTATGAAACCATCTGAAAAGACCTCGGAAGGATCCAGGTGTGGCCACAGAATAGGATTCAGCCGCACAAAGTCCCTTTAAAGAGACTGAATTGTGCCTGACAGATCCTCTTGATAAAAATAAAATGATTTTATGAAGCTTCTTCATGTTGAACTCGGCTGATGATGCGAACATGGAGAAAGAGCACATACACAGCAACTGAGGATTGTTTCGGTGGTCTTTAAATCTCTAGTAAAACGCTTCCCTTCCTGGGATGAATTTATGTCACCTGCTAAGCAGCTAGGGATAGAAATATGGGAGCTATCACTTCTATTAGGGGCCTTGCACCTTGAGCCTGGATTTATCACTGAAATACGATAATGAGACACTCACCCAGGTTCAGATGGACCAGTTTGTGCAATCTGCAGAACCAGGCTACTGGGGACGATTATATTTTTCTCCTGCTCCCCAGACAGTTACATATGCTCTTGTGTTTCTGGAAAGTGATTCCATTCCTGGGCAACAAAACTCACAGAAGCATAGACACAAGCTAAGGTAAAGGCTCTTTAGGTTATGGGACAGTTAAACAGGCCAATGAAAGATCCACTCCATAGGACCATATGTATCTGATCATTCCATCAGGGGTTACCCACAGGAGCGATTGAGAGTTTACTCATCAGGGATATTCTCTCTGGGTTTCAGTCCAGGGGATGGCAGTACAGTTTTAAGAGCCAGACTGAAGATCATCAGTGACCTCTCACATTTACAGCACACAGTCTAGCTCCCCTCGGTAAGGTCAATGCCGTGTGGCCTAGTATTGATCCAAAGGCTTTGATGTGATGTCTCTGGTCAAACTTTATTCCCTTCAGCAACAAACAGAACTGGGGCAAAGTCCAAAATCCAGCAGCTTCTGAGGAGCACCGGAGACATTACGCACTGATCAAGGTGTATTGGGAGAATTTACGGCAACCAAGGAATTTTGTTCATATTTTGGGGATATCGAGGAACCATCTGCTGTGCTACCAGGGGGTATTGCATCGGAAACTGACTTTGATGGGATTTGGAAGTAACTTGCAGATTGCACAATGGACCGATGCAATTTTGTAGGTGGGACTTTGGGGACCAATACACATTCAAGCAGTGGTGATTAATACTGCTGAGTATATTGTGAGAATAGATGTGTTCTCTATGGGTGGTACTTCTCGCGATTGCCGGGGACGTGCCCAGTGGGAAAATGTCATAATTCGAAGTGTGTTAGTAAGATGAGTGTACTCCAGGAACCACCTGTCTTCCCCAGGATTGTCCTGTAGTCCCTTCGTATTAGTAGAGGATACCATGGTAGAGGGAAGCAAGTGACTGCGGTGATCGTGGAGATAGTGGAGAAAGAGAAGCTTCATAAAACTATCCCATTATCACAAAAGCTTGGTGTGGTAAACCAAAAAGTCTGTTGAGGGGCACCTGGGTGGCTCAAGCGGTTGAGCGTCCCACTTTGGCTCAGATCGTGATCTCATGGTTCATGAGTTCGAGCCCCACATGGGGCTCGCTGCTGTCAGCACGGAGCCTGCTTTGGATCCCCTGTCCCCCTCTCTCTCTGCCCCTCCCCCGCTTGTGCTCTCTCTCTCTCAAAAATAAATAAAACATTAAAAAGATTTATTTTGGGTGCCTGGGTGGCTCAGTCAGTTAAGCAGCCGACTTCAGCTCGGGTCACGATCTCGAGGTCCGTGAGTTCTAGCCCCGCATCGGGCTCTGTGCCGACAGCTCGGAGCCTGGAGCCTGTTTCGGATTCTGTGTCTCCCTCTCTCTCTGACCCTCCCCTGTTCATGCTCTGTCTCTCCCTGTCTCAAAAATAAATAAACGTTAAAAAAAAAAAAAAAGATTTACTTTAAAAAACTTTTAAAATGTTTTTATTTTATTTTTGAGAGAGAGAAAGAGAGACAGAGTGTGAGTGGGGGAGGGATAGAGGGAGAGGGAGACACAGAATCCGAAGTAGGCTCCAGGCTCTGAGCTGTCAGGGCAGAGCCTCACGTGAGGCCTGAACTCAGAGACTGCGAGATCATGACCTGAGCGGAAGGGACGCCCAACCAACTGAGCCACCAAGGCACCCCCCCCCCAAAATGTTTTTCAGTCCAATGATACTTGATGCCCCACTGTGGACTGCTGAAGTTTCCAACTGTGGTTGTGGATATTATAAAGTCATGGAGTCCATTGTGCAGACTGAAGACACGTGGTAAGTGAGGATGACATCGCAGGGGTGCCTGGGTGGCTCAGTAGGCTGAGGGTCCGACTTCGGCTCCGGTCATGATCTCGAGGAGGTTCATGGGTTTGAGTCCCCCCGTGGGGCTCTGTGCTGACAGCTCAGAGCCTGGAGCCTGCTTGGGATCCTCTGTCCCCCTTGCTCTCTCTGCCCCTCCCCTGCTTGCGCTCTCTCTCTCCCTCTCTCAAAAATGAAAAAAAAACATTAAAATTTTTTTTTAAAAAGTGGTGATGACATTGCTAATGCCTGTTATAAGACAGTTTCTCATTGCCTTTGGGGTTCTGGTGAGGTCTGAGCCTTCCTGGACCACCTCCCTGGGAACAGAGCTGCGGACTATAGACCACATCTTGCTGGTTGTCATTCCTGTGCCTTTTGATCTCCTGGAAGGCATTTGGCAGGAGAAAGGCAAAAAAATCCAAGCCTGATTGACTTTGTTTCAAGTTCTGAGGCCCACGGGATACCTAGAGGCCTTGCAGGACAGCTAGTAAGAGAAGAGCTTGTGGAGTTGAGGGTCTAGGAAGCCTAAAGACGGAGGCTAGATAGCTCCGATGTGGAGGATTTGGGAAAATAACGAACGGATTTGCGATTTTCCACCAGCCGGGAGGGACTGAGCGCGGTACCATTTCGTTGCGGGTAGAAGATAAAAGCGTGATGTCGCAGGTGCACACGTGGACTCAGAACCGCTACATCGGCTTTTACGTTTTTCTTTTTCTCACTTCCTCTTTGTATCCCGGGTTCCCAGCATATTGCTGGGGAGCTGTTATATGCTGCATAAGTGATTACTGGATCAATTAAAGACTTTTAAAGCTCTTCATCATGACACCATCCTGTGTGTTGAACGTTCAATAGCATGTGTTATTTTATAACTCTGCCATCGGTTGACAGATCTCTATTTACAAATCTTTGGTCTTTTGGAAAGACCAAAGGATGCTACTTTAGTTTGACTGTCTTTAAATTCCAGTGGCTTTGTAGACTTTTTCATAGCTTTATGATTAGGAGACTTTTTTTTCTTTTGAAAAGTATATGCTCCTGGCTGTTAACTACCTAATACTAAATTATGTATTTTTTATGCATATTTTTAGATATACATATTAATATATAGTCATTTTGAAAAAATTTCATTTCTCTTGCAATTTACTTTTGATGATACGTTAGAATATTTTAAAATGTTGCATTATCCTTTTTAAACTTAGAATACAAACAATTTAAATCTCATAAAAGTACAGCACTAAAAGTGAATAGCTTTTATCACTCTTATGAATATTATTTTAGATTTTGCCTATTTCTCTAGGACTTGTCAATGGAGGTTTTAAATGAGTTTTCAGTCCAATTTACCTCTGCTTACATTCCTGGCGTTTGCTTGACTATTCAGAACATTTTTTTCAATCCCAAGAGCTCATAGGCAGGTTTTGTACTGAATAACATGGCTTAATTGTTCCACTTATCTCTTTATTTATTTACTTATTTATTTTTAATAAAAATTATTATTTTTATTTTTAATTTTTATTTAAAATCTTTATTTTTAATTTTTTTAATGTTTATTTATTTTTGAGAGAGAGAGAGAGAGAGACAGAGCATGAGCAGGGGAGGAGCAGCGAGAGAGGGAAACACAGGATCCGAGGTAGGGTCCAGGCTCCGAGCTGTCAGCACAGAGCCCAGTGCGGGGCTTGAACTCACAAACTGTGAGATCATGACCTGAGCCGAAGTCAGAGGCTTAACTGACTGAGCCACCCAGGCTCCCCCTCCACTTATCTTTTTAATTGCATGGAATATATTTTTTTGGCTTAGAGAATAAAATGAAATTATTAAGCATTTATTTATAAAGTGAGTTAATGGCACTTATGTAATCATTGATTTCTACTAGTGATTTACGATGCCCAAATCATCAAGTTTTAAGTATTATACATGCTACCATATCGTTCTGGACTTCTTTTCATTTTTCTTTTTAAAGTTTATTTTTTATTTTTGAGAGAGAGAGCGAGTGCAGGAGGGACAGAGAGAGAGCGGGACAGAGGATCTGAAGCAGGCTCCGTGCTGACACCACAAGAGCCCAATGCGGGGCCTCGAACTCAAGAACTGTGAGGTCATGGCCTGAACTGAATAAGGGGCTGAGCCACCCAGGCACCCTGTGGTCTTCTTTTGATTTGCAAATGCATCTGCTGTTGGTGTTTAGACACTCGCATCTCATTCTGGCAAACGCTGCCCCCCAAACCTGCCCCACCCTCCCTCTATGAGCCTCATTTTCCTGAATCAGCTTGTCTAGTATTAATTTGCAGTTACCCTTGGAACTCTTTCCTGAGCTGTTCCAAAAGAATGGAGTTTTCCATGGTAATTACTCCATCAACTACTCTACCATTAATTGAAGCAGAAGCAATGTCTTTTTTTTTTTTTTTTTTTAATTTACCTCCAAGTTAGTTAGCATGTTGTGCGATAATGATTTCAGGAGTAGAATCCCGTGATTCATCCCCTACATATAACACCCAGTGCTTGTCCCAAGTGTCTTCCTCAGTGCCTCTTGCCCATTTAGCCCATCCCCCCAGCCACAACCCCTCCATCAATGCTCATTTGTTCTCTATATTTAAGAGTCTCTTAGGGTCTGTCCCCCTCCCTGTTTTTATATCATATTTGCTTCCCTTCCCTTATGTCCATCTGTTTGGTACCTTAAATTCCACATATGAGTGAAGTCATATGATATTTGCCTTTCTCTGACTGACTAATTTGGTTTAGCATAATAGCCTCTAGTTCCATCCACGTTGTTGCCAATGGTGAGATTTCATTCTTTTTGATCGCCCAGTAATACTCCATTGTATGTGTATGCCACATCTTCTTTATCCATTCTTCCGTCGATGGACATTTGGGCTCTTTCCATACTTTGGCTATTGTCGATTGTGCTGCTATAAACATGGGGGTGCGTGTGCCTCTTTGAAACAGCACACCTGCATCCCTTGGATAAATACCTAGCAGTACAATTGCTGGGTCGTAGGGTAGTTCTATTTTTCATTTTCTGAGGAAGCTCCATACTGTTTTCCAGAGTGGCCGCACCAGTTTGCATTCCCATCAGCAGTGCAAAAGGGTTTCTCTTTCTCCTCATCTTTGCCAACATCTGTTGTTGCCTGCGTTGTTCCTGTTAGCCATTCTGACAGGTGTGAGGTGGTATCTCATTGTGCTTTTGATTTGTATTTCCCTGATGTTGAGTGACGTTGGGTATTTTTTCACGTGTCTGTTAACCATCTGGATGTCTTCTTTGAAGAAGTGTTGATTCATGTCTTTTGCCCATTTCTTCACTGGATTATGTGTTTTTTGGGTGTTGAGTTTGAGAAGTTCTTTATAGACTTTGGATACGAACCCTTTAACTGATATGTCATTTGCAAATATCTTCTTCCATTCTGATGGTTACCTTTTAGTTTTGCTGAATGTTTCCTTCACTGTGCAGAAGCTTTTTATTTTGATGAGGTTCCCAATAGTTCATTTTTGCGTTTGTTTCCCTTGCCTCCGGAGACGCGTTGAGTAAGAAGTTGCTGCGGCCAGGGTCAAAGAGGTTTTTGCCTGCTTTCTCCTCGAGGATTTTGATGGTTTCCTGTCTTATGTTTAGGTTTTTCAACCATTTTGAGTTTATTTTTGTGTCTGGTGTAGGAAAGGGGTCCAGATTCATTCTTCTGCCTGCCGCTGTCCAGTTTTCCCGACACCACTGGCTGAAGAGACTTTTTTTCCATGGGATAGTCTTTCCTGCTTTGTCAA
This sequence comes from Acinonyx jubatus, assembly GCF_027475565.1. NCBI lineage: Eukaryota > Metazoa > Chordata > Mammalia > Carnivora > Felidae > Acinonyx > Acinonyx jubatus. The sequence continues at coordinate 8,653,268 of NC_069390.1, forward strand.
AGACTGAGTCCTTGATTTCTCTTTCTGTTACTTCATTATTGGTGTCTGGGATTGCAACCAATTTCTGTGTATTGATTTTATTTCCTACGACTTTGCTGAATTCATGGATCAGTTCTAGCAGTCTTTGGTGGATTTTTTTGGGTTTTTCATAGAGTATCACGTCATCTGCGAGGAACGAAAGTTTGACTTCCTCCCGGCCGATTTGGATGCCTTTTACTTCTTTGTGTTGTCTGATCGCTGAGGCTAGGACTTCCAACACTATGTTGAATAACAGTGCCAAGAGAGGGCATCCCTGTCATGTTCCTGACTTTAGGGAGAAAACTCTCAGTTTTTCCCCATTGAGGATAATACTAGCGGTGGGTCTCTCGTATATGGTTTTTATGATCTTGAGGTATGATCCTTCTACCCCTACTTTCTTGAGGGTTTTCATCAAGACAGGATGCTGTATTTTGTCAAATGCTTTCCCTGCATCTATTGAGAGGACCACGTGGTTCTTGTCCTTTCTTTTATTGATGTGATGTATCACGTTGATTCACTTGTGGATATTGAACCAGCCCTGCATCCCAGGTATAAATCCCACTTAATCGTGGTGAATAATTCTTTTAATGTATTATTGGATCCGGCTGGCTAGTATCTTGTTGAGAATTTTTGCATCCATGTTCATCAGGGATCTTGGTCTGTCGTTCTCCTTTTTAGTGGGGTCTTTGTCTGGTTTTGGATCAAGAATCAGTGTCTTTAATACTATCCCATCTTTCTATCCAGAAACATGCTGGAGGTCTACAATTTTACATATATTTTACTATGATTCCTTTAAAAATATTATGACTTTTAATATACAGAATTGTATCACTATGTGGTGTACCTGAAATTAATATAACGTTGTATGTCAACTAGACTTGGATAATAAAATCTTTTTTCAAAAGTATTACGACTTTTCTCAAACTTCTTATTTTGATGGATTGTAGATATTTTATCCATAGTTACTTAGTCCTGCAATCGTAGATGGGATCTGTTATTCCATTCTATCTTTTTATTTTATTTTACAAACTTTTCCAATTTCTGGGAACGGTCCTGATTTTCCTTCTTCTATCTTACTATTTGAGTGGCAGTTATTTCCTGGAATTCCTTAAAACTGTGTCACTTTCATGAAGGGATCTTCCTGCTTTACTTTTCTTGAGGCTTTTCTCCTGGTAAAAACACAATGAGACCAACAAACAAGCACAAAAGTGAGAAGACCTCAAGTCAGCGTACATGTCCTGCATTCTCCAGAGCAAGCTGATTCTTGACCCACCAGTTTTGATAAAATCCGTGACCCCTGCCCCAAGGGTTTGAAAATTTTTCTGAAGACCAAGTTTCCGGGGCAGGATCTGGGAAGGCAGCTTTGGTAGTTTCGATTCTCACTTTTGGACGACAGAGGATCCAGACGCCAAAGGGATTTGGAAAAGGCAAGGGCAGTATGCAAAGTTTTAAAATCCTCTCCAATTCTTGATCACTTAAAAATACCTAGGTTTACTACTTTCCTTCTTTTCTTAACAGGTTCATTCCTAGTGGACCCAGATGGTCTGAATGTCACAGACCACATAACAGGACTTCTCTGAGATGTATTGTCATCTGTGGGAGGGGCTCAGGTCCTCTCCCTGATCTCGCTCAGATTTCTTCAGTGGCCAGGACAGTCCACAGGCCTACAGGAACCGGCAGCCCCGGGGAGCTGACTGCACTCCCCGGGCTGGGGGCTGCCAGGGTCTGAGGGATGAGAGTCTGGTGTTTGGATGTGTGCATGCTTGTGAAATGCCTTCAGGCGTGTGTATGTCACACAAGGTCACCTAATGTTGGCCCCTGCAACCACTAAACCCACTGATCTAGGGAGCCATGGGGGAGTCTGAGGTTAGTGGCAGGAATGATGAGGCTATAGCTAAACCAGAGGCACTGGCCACATGGAACAGTCCAGGTCTAAATCTTTCCCTGGGAGGGGCAGCTGGCTGGCTCAGTCAGTATGAGCAGGCAACTCTCGATCTTGGGCATTTGGCTTACTTAAGTCCCACATTGGGCATTTGGCTTACTTAAAAAAGAAATGTTCACAAATCTTTCCCTGGGGACAGTGACCCTGAATGATGGCTTGCCTTCCTCACTACAGACCTAGAGCACACAGCTCCCCTCAGGGACAGCCAGGGGGTTTACTCACTCCTTTTCCACATCCTGGATGGAGTCAGGCAGAGGTTGATTCCTGGTTTCAGGAAGGAGTGAGACAATAAGACCAGCGAGGATGGAGAAGATTCCATACGTGATCCAGGGCAGGTGGGGGGAATACACAGTTAGGATCATCAAGAGGGGAGACAGCGCTGCCCCAATATAAGCAGCAATCCCCAGGATTCCTGTAACAGTTGCCCTTGGGGTGCAAACAATACAAAAATAATTTGGTATAAATCCACACATGTAATTGGTGATTTATTATTTTGCTTTGATTATGAGAGATACCACAACAGTGCTTAGATACATGAAGGTTGACAATATACTCTTACATTTCAAATATGCTCTGTCATTTGCTGGCAACTTTTTTCAAGTGCCATTAGGACAGATTTTCATTATTTAAAAACTACTCTTATCCGTAGTTCAGTGGATTTTGTGGTTCAATAGATTAGGTGAGGGGATACGTTAAAAAACTCAACATGGTGCCTAGCCAAAGCAGATTTTAATAATTTCTGGCTGCAATTTTTGTTATTGCCAATGCTATTATAACTGATGCTTTGGATAATGACTCAGTTTTCTTCCTGCTCTAAATGTTCACTAGCTGGGAATGGTCTGTGTTGCCCCTACGGGACCTTCCATGAGATTTGTACCTGATTATGGTAGGGATTAGTTCGTTTCCATGGGTAGAAGAACTCACAATAGCTGCTGCAGAAACTCCGACTCCCAGGGATGACAAAGAAAGACGCAGGGTCTGCATTTCTGGAGAGGAAGACCAGTGAGACTTGGGAAGAAAATTAGAGCCAAAGGAACCACCATCCACCAAATGATAAATGAAAAAGACACAATTAGAATATTCGCATGTGTTAGACGCATCGCAGGGAAAGCGCACAGGGCAGAGAATGTCTAGTGACGAGTAGCTGAGAAATGTGACCGATCTGTATGTTACAACTTCAACAGAGATGAAAAAACCTGAGTTATTTTCATTACCTCTCTCTTACATGGCAGAGATTTGCCAAAGATGGAGAGGGGAACGTGAGTTTGCTTTCATTAATTCTGCCCAGTGTCTCCCTCTGCCTTGCATGTACAAAGTAGGACTGTGATAGGAATACTTACTGAAGGATGTGAAACTTATCCACATCCTTGAGAAGTTTAAGCCCTGGGTACACAATATTGACGTAGGGCTAGTACTGCAGTAGAATAATAAAGGAACAGGAGTTTCAGGGCACCTGGGTGGCTCGGTCGGTTAAGCATCTGACTTCGGCTCAGGTCATGATCTCATGGTTCGTGGGTTCGCGCCCCATGTCAAGCTCTGTACAGACAGCTCAAGAGCCTGGAACCTCCTTTGGATTCTGTGTCTCCCTCTCCCACTGCCCTCCCCCTCTCACTCACTCTCTTTCTGTCTCTCTCTCAAAAACAAATAAACATTAAAAAAAAATAAGAACAGGAGTTTTATGGTATGGATAAGCTGGAGTGGAACTCGATCTAGAGTGCTATGTGTTAAAATCTTTTTTAATGTGTATTTATTTGTGAGAGTGAGAGACAGAGCATAAGCAGGGGAGGGGAAGAGAGAGAGGGTGACTCAGAATCCGAAGCAGGCACCAGGCTCTGAGCTGTCAGCACAGAGCCCGACGCGGGGCTCGAACTCACCAACCGTGAGATGGTGACCTGAGCCGAAGTCGGACAGTTAACCGACTGAGCCACCCAGGCATCCTGATCTAGAGTAATATTTGAAGATTTAAGAATAAAGATCCGTATTAGGGAAAAAATAGTTGGACTGTGGAGACCCCTGGAAGAAAATTTCAGGGTTCAGTTTTGTATTCGATAATTTTAAAAAATTTCATGAAACCATTATATAACATTGGAGTAAGCTGTGTAGTCCAGCAGCAAACATGTATCATTGCTGACATCCAGGATCAGGGCACAGCTGTCCACTTGGGATCCTGTAAAGTGTACAACTTTGCTGGGAGTTGAAGCGTGGAGACCACCTGGGTTCCCCTATTCATTACATATGATCATTTCATTTAGCGAAATTGATTCTAAGAGAGGCTTTAACTCCTTAACTGCTTATTCCTATGGTATACTTCTCCACCTGGAGACAAGATACTTTGATTTCCTTGAAGTCAAAAAGTTCCCAACACCAGGATGGCAGTGATGGTGACCTAATACAAGACTAGACATCAGGGAGTAAATTGTCACTGAAGCTGTAGTAACCAGAAAGCAACCAGGCAGAGGAAGTGATGGTAAATTGTGTCCTCATATGGGACACAATTATATATAATGGACACAATACCATCATTTAGAATTACAAGCGTGATTGGTCATAGCCAAAGGGCAAGTGGTCCACTGCTCTCCTAGAGAAACTTTTAGGAAGAAATGGTACCAATTACCAGATACTTCTCACATGTGATGAGGATAGCCATATGTCCGAGCCAACGTGTACTGACCTTTGACTCTTTCCCAGCCACCACGTTAATGGTAGAATCTGTCCTAAATCCTCAGATTGGTTTTAGGGGATCATTAGAAACATATTCTCCCTTTCCTTGTGTGAGCACAGTCCCTGAGTCCCTGAGCTATTTCCTTTCTTCAACCTGTGCTCTTTTCTCACCTTTGGGCAGAAATGTGGTGATCAGAATGGAGATTCCAAGGAAGGAAAAGAAAATCATCTGGCATATTCGACGGCCTATATGATTCAGTGCCAAAACCGCAATATAACTGGATGGGATGTTGACTAGGCCAAAGAGAACCTGGGACAGGAAAACATTGCTTCCAATGTGCTGGATGTGGAGAATCAGGCCATAAAAAGACATGTAGACTGAAAACCTGTGGAACCAAAGAAAAAGATAGACGTCATGAAGTTTAGACCTTATTCTACAAATGACAATCGTAAATATTGTCAGACAGGCAGCCAGTGGTTGGTGGTAAAAAGGCATGGTCTGTTTTATAGAATATTCTACATGGTAATGATTTAAAGACTGTCATAAAATACTGCATGATGATGGAGGTCATAATTGTTACCCTTTTTTGGTGGGTGAGGGTACAGTTATTAAGAATACATAATGAGGCTTTCTAGGGTTTTAGATTTCTTTTTCTATATCCTCATTTGGGGAATTGTTGCATGTACGCATATGTAAATATTCATCGAACAGTATACGTTTGTGCACTTTACTGTTTATAGTTTTATCTCAATTAAAATGGGAAAGAACAAGTGAAGAAACATCAAGCCAAAGTCTTTACTGTGATTGAAGTTCACAGCCTCAGTTTCCAGCTGATGAGCCTTGCAGGTGATGTAATAAATAAAACTCATTGTACAATTAGCTCTGGGTCAGTCTTTCCTTAACTAAAAGATGCAATTATCTTTTTTTTTTAATGTTTATTTATTTGAGAGAGAGAGAGAGAGAGAGAGTAGAGGGAAGGGCAGAGAGAGAGGGAGGGAGAATCCCAAGCAGGCTCCACGTCGTCATTGCAGAGCCCGACATGGGGCTCGATCCCACTACTGTGAGATCATGACCCCGGCCGAAACCAAGAATCAGATGCTTAACCAACTAGGCCACCCAGGTGCCCCTAAAAATGCAGTTCTCTTTATAGCATCCCCACGTTTTATCTCAAAATCTGTCCCCGCAGCGGGTCGTACCCTTTGACGGGAATAGATTCACGTCTCCACCATTGAATATTCTTCATGCACAACGCGAAACCCACCTCACGAAGGACATCAAACAGATCCTTCTGCGCAGTGTAGGCGTGCGGAATATATCACGCAGAGAAATTTTTTTCTGTGCTGCCTCTAGCTCCTCTTGCATGCTGGATCTCAAAACCTTTAAGAACGATGGCAACACGAAACTGTTCAGTTGTCACAAAACGTAGGCACCAGGAGGCCCCTCACGGAGGATAAGCTAGGCCATATGCTATTATATTTAGTAGGAGATAGAGACACCAAAGATGTCCTTGCATGTGAAAGGTGAATTCAGGAGTGAAAGGAGCTTTAGGATAATTATGTAGCAACAAGGACTTTTTAAAAAAAAAATTTGTTTTAAACATTTGTTTTAAAAATTTGTTTATTTATTTTTGAGACACAAGAGAGACAGAGCACGAGGAGGGGGAGGGGCAGAGAGAGAGGGAGACAGAGAATCTGAAGAAGGCTCCAGGCGCTGAGCCATCAGCACAGAGCCCGACGTGGTGCTTGAACCCATGAACCGTGAGATCATGACCTGAGCTGAAGTCAGTTGCTTAACTGAGGGGGCCACCCAGGCGCCCCACAACAAGGACTTTTTAAACACTAGATCTGAGTGGGCTGCAGGGCATGAAAATGGATGAGTACGTTAGATATTCAGACCAGAAAGGGAATCAAATGCAAGTCACTTGGATTAAGGTCCAAAGCTCCATTTATGCTAAATGGGCACGAAAGACTTGGGAGCTAAGCTGGATTCCCGGCTGTCCTTGCAGAGAAACTGTTTATCTCAGGAACAATGACATTTCCTGAGAATCTTTATCCTGGTTCTTCAAGTCTTTTTGAGTGGCCCCTGGGTGGCTCAGTCGGTTGAGTGTCCGACTTTGGCTCAGGTCGTGATCTCATGGTCCGTGGGTTCGAGCCCCACGTCGGGCTCTGTGCGGACAGCTCAGAGCCTGGAGCCTGCTTCGGATTCTGTGTCTCCTCTCTTTGACCTTCCCCCACCCACACTCTGTCTCTGTCTCTCAAAAATCAATAAACATTGAAAAAAAATTTTTTTAAGTCTTTTTGAGGGAAATCCTGGAATATTGTGTCTCCATGAATGAGATGCCTAGAATTAAACTTGAGGATGAAACCAGGGTGGGGTCTTGGTGTAGAATAATTTATACCTGAGCTGGTGATAATTTGGAGTTATTTAATGGCCCTGCAACATGCTGGGTATATACCGTGCCCAAGGTGATTAAATATTTCTAAACCCCAATGTCCCTGTCATCAGGAAAATGAAGGAGGAGGAGGAGGAGAACGAGAAGAATGAGAAGCATAAGAAGAACAAGAAGAAATAGGTGAAGAAAGATAATAGCACCCTTTTCATGAGGATTTTCTTTTCTTTAAAAAAATTTTTTTTAATGTTTATTTATTTTTGAGACAGAGACAGAGTGTGAGCAGGGGAGGGGCACAGAGGGAGAGGGAGACACAGAATCCGGAACAGGCTCCAGGCTCTGTGCTGTCAGCACAGAGCCCAACACGGGGCTCAAACCCACAAACCGTGAGATCATGACCTGAGCTGAAGTCAGACGCTCAACTGACTGAGCCACCCAGGCGCCCCTCATGAGGATTTTCTAGCCATATGTGAGGTTGCAAACATGCATATGGAATTCTAGCCAACACACCTCGGATACTTAATTATTTCTTAAATAGTCAGATACTATCAACTTAATTCTCATCTCACTTTTACACATGAAACAATACTGGGGCACCTGGGTGGCTCCGTCGGTTGAGTGACCGAACCTTGATTTTGGCTCAGGTCATGATCTCATGGGTTCGTGAGTTCAAGCCTGGCATCGGGCTTTGCACTGACAGCTCAGAACCTGCTTGGGATTCTCTCTCTCTGCCCCTTCCCCGTTTGCTCATTCTCTCTCTCTCTCTCTCTCTCTCAAAATAAACTTTAAAAAAATGAAGCAATACCATGAAGTCCACTGGAAGAATTCCATGAGGAAGGGACTTGGGAGAAATACCCACCCCCCTCCCCATCAAATGAAGACCAACCAGATCAACAATGTCTTCGAGTTGCAGAGCTCGCTCAAGCAGCAAAATGCTGGACTTACCCTCTTGGAAGAGAAGAGTCATGATAGCATCTCCTTCCTGCATCTAACACTCAGAAACCCAGGACCACCAGCCACTATCACAGGGGCATTCTAGGAATGGGCTCCAAGGACACCTTAAACTTGGGCCAGATGAGGCCTGTTGTACCTGTAAGGCTGGCCTCAAATCACAGCCGATATCGGAGTAAAAGTTTGGGAGACACTGACGTTACTTCACCAAGGCCATTCATTTTCAGTGAGAAAGCAGAGATGTTTCCAGAAGAATTGAGGGAGGCAATGCGAGGTCATTTGTGGGCACTAAAGGAGCTACTCCTACCTGGTAAAAAATTCTTATTCAAGGAAGAGGAAGGCTCTATTCAAACGGAGAGTCCGCTGGATCTTTGTTTTTTAAACGCATCTGTTTCTCTGATTTTCCTTTGCTAGTAAATAAAAAAAACTGTGCCAATCATAACACCACGCTGGGGTGGAAAGCATGCAGTAGCCTCCTGTCTGAAGTCTTGCCCATTGGTGTCCTGGAATCAGTGGGTACAAATTCACAAAAGCCCCTTGTTAAATTTTTAGATAGTTTGTGAAGCAGTTGCCATGATGCTCGTGGCTTTGACTGACAGTGGTGGTGGTGTTCCTACTATAGAAGTTGACAATCACCAGAAATTTGAGATCTATGGATTTTTTATTCCTCCTATAACGTTAGGTGCTAAACATTTACCAGCACACCTCTGGCTCGGCCCCTCTGCAGTCATCTGGACTCCTCTAAATTGCAAAATTTTTTATAATATTTATTTATTTTTGAGAGAGAGGGAGGGAGGGGCAGAGAGTGAGGGAGACACAGAATCCGAAGCAGGCTCCAGGCTCCAAGCAGTCAGCACAGAGCCTGATGCAGGGTTTTGAACTCACAGACTGTGAGAGATCATGACCTGAGCCGAAGTCGGCTGCTTAACCGACTGAGCCACCCAGGTGCCCCTATCCCTGCCTGGTTTAAACCTGGCTAGTTCTACCTTAACCTGTAAGACCCATTTCAAATGTAACTACCTTCAAGTAGCATTACGTTCCTACACATCTGTGATCCAGGTTATGTCTCCCTCTTCGGTATTCACATACCACCCTTGCTTTATTTCAAAGAGGCTTTATCAAGCCCATAACCTTACCTATCTATTCATGAACCTAGCAGTGGACCCACCTGCAGATTCTGGCAAATGGTCCACACATCCATGGACCCAGACAGCAGGCTCGCTGATGAACCCTGCTCACTGGTCTCCCCAGAATCCCACCCATGGTGACTGGTGGAGGGTTTATGTTTCCTGCCAAAGCCAGACTGTAAAGACTGGAGGAGGTGACTCCTTCAAATGCACAAACACGAATTAGGGGGGAAAAAAAAACCAAAATAAAAATATCGATAAGAGAGTTGATTCTTTTAAAAAAAGATGAACAAAATTGACACACTTTTAGCTAGACTGACCATAAAAAAAGAGAGAAGACTCAAACAAATAAAATCAGAAATGAAAGAAGAGACATCACAACTGATGCCACAGAAATTAAAAAAAGATCATAAGGGACTATAATAAAAAATTACATGCCAAAACGTGGATGACCTAGAAGAAATGGATAAATTCCTGGAAGTATACAAGCTACCAAAATGGAATCAAGAAGAATAGAAAACCTGAAGAAACCAATAACTAACAAGGAGATTGAAACAGTAATAAAAAGTATCCTAGAAATAAAAGCCTAACACCAGATAGCTTTACAGGTGAATTCTAACAAACATGTAAATTATCAACACCGATCCCTCTCAAACTTTTCCAAAAATAGAATAAGAGGAAACACTAACAAATTTGTTTCATGAGGGCAGTATGACTCTGATACCAAAGTCAGACAAAGACACCAGAAGAAAAAAAACTACAGGCCAATATCCCTGATGAACAAAGGTAAAAAAAATTATCAGCAACATATTAGTAAACCAACTTCAACAGCACACTGCATACCATGACACCGTGGAATTTATTCCTGGGATGCAAGGATAATTCAACATAAGCAAATTTTAAAAATCTGATACACCACATTAGCAGAATGAAGGTTAAAAATCACATGATCATTTCGGGACGCCATGGTGGCTCAGTCAGTTAAGCATCTGACTTCAGCTCAGGTCATGATATTATAAATCGTGGGTTTGGGCTCTGCATCGGGCTCTCTGCTGTCAGCACAGAGACTGCTTCAGATCCTCTGTCTCTCTCTCAAAAATAAATAAACATTAAAAAAAAATCATACGGTCACCCCAATAGATGTAAAAAAGCATTTGACAAAATTCAACACACATCCACGATAAAAAAAAAAAAAAACAACTCTCAAGAAACAAGGTATTGAAGGAACTTACCTTAAAGGCCATCTATGAGAAGCCCACAGCTCATATTATACTCAATGGTGAAAAACTGAAAGCTTTTCCTAGACAAGAATGCCGCTTTAAATCAACATAGGGTTGGGAGGTCCTAGCCAGAGCAATTACGTAAGAAAAAGAAACATGAGGTGCCCAAATCAGAAAGGAAGAAGTAATTATCTCCACTGGTGGATGACATCGTCTTATATGTAGAAAACCCTAAAGACACCTCCAAAATACTGTTAGAACTAATAAATGAATTCAGTAAAGTTTCAGGATACAAAGTCAAAATATAAAAACCAGTTGCATTTCTATACACCAGCAACAAACTATCTGAAAATGAAATTAAGAAAACATCTGTTTACAATAGCTTCAAAAATAATAAAGTCCTGGGGTGCCTGGGTGGCTCACTAGGTTAAGTGTTTGATTTCGGCTCAGGTCATGATCTCATCACTCGTGAGTTCAAGCCTCGCGTCCGGTTCTGTGCTGACAGCTCAGAGCCTGGAGTTTGCTTTGGATTCTGTGTCTCCCTCTCTCTCTGTCCCTCCCCCACTCGTGCACTCTCTCTCTCTCTCTCTCAAAAATAAATAAAACATTAAAAAAAAAAACAAAGTCCTGAGGAATAAACTTAGCCAGGGAACAAAAGACTTGTATACTGAAAATTATAGGCACTGAAGAAAGAAATTAAAGCAGACATAGGAAAAAAGGGAATACATCCCATGCTCATGGATTGAAAAAGTTCATATTAATTTTTTTTAATTTTTTTTTAACGTTTATTTATTTTTGAGACAGAGAGAGACAGAGCATGAACGGGGGAGGGTCAGAGAGAGAGGGAGACACAAAATCTGAAACAGGCTCCAGGCTCTGAGCAGTCAGCACAGAGCCCGACGCGGGGCTCGAACTCACATACCGCGAGATCGTGACCTGAGCCGAAGTCGGACGCTTAACCGACTGAGCCACCCAGGCGCCCCGAAAAAGTTCATATTATTAAAACACCCAGGGGTGCTTGGCTGGGTCAGTCAAGTAAGCATCTGACTCTTGGTTGTGGTTCAGGTCACGATCTCTCAGGTCATGATCTCGCAGTTTCATGAGTTCAAACCCTGTGTTGGGCTCTGTGCTGGCAGTATGGCACCTGCCTCTGATTCTCTGTCTCCCTGTCTCTCTGTCCATCTCCCATTCACACTGTTTCTCTCTCAAAATAAATAAGTAAACTGAAAAAAAAAAAAAAACCAGCCATCGTACCCAAAGTAACCTACAGATTTAATACAATCCCTATCAAAATCTTAATGGCATCCCTTACAGAAATAGAGAAAACAATCCTGAATTGATGGAAAGGCTTCCAAATAGGTAGGATTTGGGAATCTACAAAGTGCTAGGGAGCAGGAAGTCCAGGAAGAGTCTTGTAGTAAGAATGGCCAGGTCTGGGTGCTTGCCCCTTGGATGTCAACTTTCACCAACGTTCACATTCTTGGACCATCAATTGGCCTTGCCCTTAAGACATGCTTGCAAAAAAAAAAAAAAAAAAAAAATTCTTGCCCCATGCCTAGAAAAAAACATGGCACCTGACTGACGGTTCCACCAGACGGTGTCCAATGGGAAAGGGATGATTCCCTAAAAGAAGACCAGGTTGCAATTTGGAAGTACAAATGGATATTGGGCAGCTCAAAATCAACAACGGCCACTGGAGGTTGTCAGCACCAGACCACAAAAAGCTTAGTGGGCCATATTTAAGGACATGACTTTAATCCTACATGCAAGAGGGAGTCTGTAGAGGCCGTTAAGCAGGAGCGAGGTGGTTAACAGGATCAGGCTTACATTTCTGAAGGATCCTCTGGCTTCCTTCTAAACAATGGATGAGAATGGGGCAACAATGGAGGTGGGAGAGAAGCTAGCCAGAGGGAAGAAGGATTTGGAGTGCAGTAATAAAAATGGAGTTGAGAAATGGTTGGACAGATTCAGAATATATTAGAGAATATACATATTTTTTTGTCTATGTGTTAGTGTTATTCTTTCTACAATCTTAATGTTTTTTTAATTTTGATTTCTATTTCCCTCACAAATGATTCACATATGTGAGTGTTGTAAATTGCATCAAATCCTTTGCATGATGAAGTGTCAAATTTTTAAAAAATTTTTAATGTTTGTGTATGTATGTATGTATGTATGTATGTATTTGTTTATCTTTGAGAGAGAGAGTGGGAGGCAGAGAGAGAGAGAGAGAGAGGGACAGAGGATCCGAAGCAGGCTCTGCACTGACAGCAGAGAGTCTGATGTGGGGCGTGAACCCACCAGCCGCAAGATCATGACCCCAGCTGAAGCCATTTGCTTAACTGACCGAGCCACCCAGGTAGCCCTCAAATAAATGTTTTTAAAAGAAGAAGGAGGAGGGGAGGGGGAGAAGGAAGAAAACAATCCTGAGTTCCAGTCCAAGGTGGCAACATAGGAAGAACCTGAACTCACTTTCCTCCACAGGGCACACTAATCTATACCTATTTTTAGAGAAATTGATCCTGAAGAAGAACTGAGGGTTGACTGAACAGCTTCTGCACAACAAATGACAGAAAGACCACACAGAGAATGGCAAGACAGATGGAGACACGGTAGCTAAGGGAACCCCCATCTCGGTCACACTGCAAACTGGAGCGAGGAGGGATAGTGCTGAAGGACTATGAACAGACTTGTCTGCCCTAGGGCTCAGGGGGAAAAAAAGGCCAAAGTTGAAAAGAGCACCTAAAATAAAGTATAAAAGATTAAGATTATGTTTATTAAAAATAAAAGATTAAGCCCTACATCTCTGCCAAATGTCAGGGTTGCTGTTAGAACACTCTCCAGGTCAGAGGTGCTGGTGAATGCCAGGGTTTACATTTCCCCTCCACCTTGATAGCATAGATGGGAGCAGGGTCCAGGCGCCTCAGCCAGCTTACTGCCTCAGTGAGCCCTGGGCCCCTAGCCCATACCAGCTCCAGTGATCCCACCAAGGTGGCCCCAGTGTGCTGCACACCAGGACACCCCTGGCCAATGCTCACTACAGCTCTGGCTGTCTCTCCTACATGACACAGGTGTAAAGCACCTTGGAACACTCCAGGCCTGCACCACTTTGGCTCCAGATGACTTTCAAGGGTGCTTCCTGTGTGGAGTACCCTTGGACCCTCCCTGGACTGCACCCACCTCAGCTCCAACCACCTGCTGCGGTGTCCCCTGTACAGAGAGCCCCAGCATACCCTAGCTTGCACTCACTTCAATTTCAGCTGTCCTTCCAAGGACCAAGGTGGGACCACCCTGGCCCATGCCCACTTCAGCTCCAGGCATCCCACCAGGACAGCCCTAGCACGGAGTGCCCCAGGATCCCCAGCCACAGCTCCAGCCAGCCATCCAGCAAAAGGCACCAGGTACACAGAGTCTACACAGGGGCTGACCATACATAAGATGATTCTTTCAAGTTTCAGAGAAATGGCTGTTCCAGCTAATTCATAAAAACAAACACAAAAAGTCAAGCAAAGTTAGAAGACAGGGAAACATGCTCCAAATGAAAGGCCAAGACAAAACCTCAGACAAAGAACTAAAGGAAAGGACATAAGCAATCTATCTGATGAGTTCAAAGTAATGGTCATAAGAATGCTCATCAGACTGAAAAGAAGAGTGGATGAACTCACTAAGAACTTCAACGAGGAGACAGAAAATATAAGAAACAACCAATCAGAGAAAAAAAATACAATAACTGAAATGGAAAAAGACACTAGAGGGAATCAACAGCAGTATAGAGGATGCAGAAGAACATATCAGTGATCTGGAAGACAGGGTAATGGAAAACACTCAAGCTGAAGAGCAAAAATAAAAAAGCATTTTAAAAGATGAGGATAGGTTATGGGAGCTCTTAGATAACATCAAGGGAACAAACATTCACATTATAGAGATCCTAGAAGAAGAGAGAAAGAGAAAGGGGTAGAAAACTTATTTGGAGAAACAATAGATGAAAAATTGCCTATCCTGGGCAGAGAAAAACACACCTAAATTTAGGAAGCAGAGAGAGCCCCCCAAAAAGATGAACCCAAAGAGTTCCACTTCACAACACATGACAATTAAAATGCCAAAGATTAAAGATAAAGAGAGAATTTTAAAAAGCAGCAAGAGAGAAGCCACTAGTAAGAGGCCAGGGAAACTCCATAAGACTCCATAAGACTATCATAAGACTTTGCATGCCAGAAGGGAGTGACATATTCAAAGTGCTGAGAGGGAAAAAAAAAAAAAACCCTACAACCAAGAATACTCTACCCCGCAAGATTATCATTCACAATTGAAGGAGAGATCAAGAGTTTCCCAGACAAACAAAAGTTTAAAAAGTTCATCACCGCTAAACTGGCCCTATGAGAAATGCTAAAGAGACTTCTTTAAGTGGCAAAGAAAAGACCATAATTAGAAGTGAGAAAACTCTAAAAGGAAAACATTTTCATAAATAAAAGCAAATTTACAGGAAAGGTAGTAGAGCAATCACTTAGAAAGCTGGTATGAAGGTTAAAAGACAAAACTAGTAAAATCAATTACATGTAAAGAATTAGTTTCAGGAACTCACAAAATAATGATGTAAAATATGACAATATATACATAAAATGTGGAGAAGGGGATAAAGAGGAAGTTCTTTTAGAATGTGTTCAAACTTAAGTAATCATCAACTTAATATAGACTACTGTATACTTGAGATGCTATATATGAACCTCATGAAAATAAAGATAAGAAAACCTATAATAGACAAAAAATAAAGAGAAAGAAAGCCAAGAACAACATTAAAGAGAGTCATCAATTACAAGGAAAGAGGACAAAAGAAGAAGAAAGGAACAAAGAAGGGCTACAAAACAACCAGAAGACAATTAACAAAATGGCAATAAGTACATATATATCAATAATTACTTTAAATGTAAATGGTCTAAATGCTCCAATCAAAAGACATAGGGTGGCAGAATGGATTAAAAAAAACAAAAACAAAAAACCAGACCCATCCATACGCTGCTGACAAGAGACTCACTTCAGACCTAAAGACGCGGACACACTGAAAGTGAAGGGATGGGGAAAAAAATATTCCATGCAAATGGAAGCAAAAACAAAATTTGGGGTAACAATACTTATATCAGATAAACTAGACTTTAAAACAAAGACAGTAACAAGAGACAAAGAGGGACATTGCCTGATGATAAAGGGAACAATCCAATAAGAGGATACAACACCGTTGGTGGGAATGTAAATTGGTGTGGCCACTGCCAAAATCAGCATGGAGGTTCCTCAAAAATTAAAAATAGAAATGTCATATGATCCAGTAATTCTACTACTGGGTATTTACTCAAAGAAAACAAAAACACTAATTCAAAATGGCGTATGCACCCCTATATTTCTTACAACATTATTTACGATAGCCAAGATATGGAAACAACACAAATGCCCATTGGTAGATGAATGGGTAAAGAAGATGTGGTATGTGTATAATATATATGTATGTATATAATGTATGTATATGTATATAGATACATATACATAAATATGTATACATACACATATATGCACATACAGCCATAAAAAAGAATGAGATCTTACCATTTGTGGCAACATCAATGGACCTAGAGGATATTATGCTAAGTGAAATAAATCAGACAAAGACAAATACCACAAGTTTTCACTTATCTGTGGGATCAACAAAACAAAACAAACTAAAAAAAAAAAAACAGAAACAGATTAGTAAATATAGAGAACAGACTGATGGCTGCCAGAGGGGTGGGAGGTGAGCAAATTGGATGACGAGGAATGGGAGGTATAGGTTTCCAGTTGTGGAATGAATAAGTCATGTGGTAGAAAAGTACAGCATGGGGAGTATAGTTAATGGTGTAATAGTGTTGTATGGTGACAGATAGTAGCTACATTTGTGTTGAGCACAGCATAATATATAAGGTTGTTGATTCACTGTGTTGTACCCCTGAAACTAACGTAACATTGTGTGTCAACTGTTCTTCAATAAAGAAAGAAAAAAATCCAGAAATTCATACAGAAGGCCCTTAATAATCAAAAGAAGTTTTAAACGGAAAACAAAGCTGGAGGTGTCACATGTTCCGATTTCAAAATATATTACAAAACCACCGTATCCAAGACTACGGTACTGGTATAAAAACAGACCTACAGCCCAATGGAGCGGAATAGCAATAAACTCAGCATATGCGGTCACGTGATCTTGGACAGTGGTGTCAGAATTCACAGTGGGGACAGGATAGTGTCATCAATAAATGGTGTTGTGGAAAACTGGATGTTCACATATAAAAGGATGAAACTGGAAACTTATCTTACACTGTACACAAAAATCAATTCACAAAAGGTTAGAGACTAAGATGTAAGACTGGAAATAAAGAAGCAGAGAACAGAATGGTGTGTGCCAGCTGCTGGGGGATTTGGGAAATGGGGACATATTTGTCAAAGAGTACAAAGTTCCAGTTACGCAAGGTGAATCAGTCCTAACGATTCACAGTTGTCTATAGTTATAATACAACTATAGTTGTCTATAGTTGTCTATGTACAGTTGTCTATAGTTATAATACTATACTACATATTGAAAATTTGCTATTAGTAGGTGTATTATTGAGTGTTATCACAAAAAGTAATGAATAAAAAGGGCAGGAGAAAGTTTTAGGAGGTGATGGATATGTTGATTGCATAGGTGGTGGTAATGATGTTTGGATGTGTGCTTATCAGATTCACCAAGTTGTATAAATTAAATATGTACAGCTTTTTGTATGTTAATCATACCTCGATAAAGTTGTTTTAAGCAAAATCCTTCGGGGCACCTAGGTGGCTCAGTCGATTAAGTGTCTGACTCTCGATTTCAGCTCCAGTCATGATCTCACAGCCATGAGATCAAGCCCCATGTTGGGCCCCGCACTAAGCATATAAGCCTGCTTGGGATTCTTTCTCTCCTCTGTCTGCCTCTCCTCCCCCTCTCAAAATAAATAAATAAACATTAAAAAAAGAAAAAGAAAAAGAAAAATCTTTCAGATGTGCATTGAACATGTTTCCAGCAATGTTTTATTGCTCCTCTTTGACTGTCTAAACCCTAAGCCTTCCCTTTTTCAATTAAACAAGGGTAGATGATTTTTTCCTTGTCTCTATTAGCTTTCTCTCCATTCTCTTATCATTGCCAACAGGAAATTTAACAATATAAATACCATATGATCTGGCAACACCACTTCCGGTTATGTATCCCAAAGAATTATAAACAGAGAAGAGATATTTGCATCCACATGTTCATTGCAACAGCAGCCAAACCATGGAAGCAAGCTAAATGACCATCAGTGGATGAATGGACAAAGAAAATGTGGTGTATACGTACAACAGAATATTATTCATCCATAAAAAAAGGAAATCCTGCTATACGCTACTACCATAGATGAGTCTTGAGGACTTTTTGTTAAATAAGGCAGTCACAGAAGGACAAACACTGCATGATTCCACCTATATGAAGTATATAAAATACTAAAATAATAAGACAATAAATGGAATGGTTGACCAGGGACTAGGGACAAAGGATATGGGAAATCGCATTTCAATGGGTAGAGAGTTTCAGTCACGCAAGATGAAAAAGTCTTAGAGATCATTGTACTTAGAGTTAACAATACTGTATTGTACAGTTAAAAATTTAAGAAGAGATAATCCATGTTACTTTAAAAATGAATATGAATTTTTCTCTTATTAATACTAAAGTTCCTTAAAACATGGAATTCTGAACCACACTGCTGGTCAAGATCCAGCACCGCGCCTAGCACATTATGATTTTTTGATAAATAAGTTATACGTTCGTGACATGATGAATGGTTTACTTTATGACCCACATCAATATCTGCCTTTCAAGCCCAGGGTGGAAAAAAAAAAAAAAAAGTCTTCTCTGAGGCATTTCCACTGAGTCATGCTCTTGGAACTTGTGATAAGTAGAATGTAAACTCCAAAAAGCAGATTTGGATTGTTGTGGCCAATGCCATATTTCCTGGAGAGAACAGAAGTGGCCCAGGGAGGCACTCAGTAATACACCATTAATGAAAGAGTGTATGACCTAATTAACAAATAAGTGATCCTCCTTATGCTCTATTCTGCATGGTCCCTAAGCCTCCCTTCTACTGATCTTAACTATCTTGAACAAAGGCCGTCAGAATATTAGTGGAAAGAAATGGATTAGTCTTTGTTACTTTTTCTCTAACATAGAGACAAATACACAATCTTTACAGCCATAAACACTAAGAGCTATCTGGTCCTGTTGAGTAAAACATACATGTCTCGTTCTCAGCAACAGGATACTCTCTCTTTATATTAACTCAAACAATGTTGACAGCCATTGAGAACCAGGACAATGAGGAGAGAAGATCCCAAGCCGGACTTGTGTTCCCGCCCTTTTTTCACCTCACGGACACCACCTAGTGCATATGTCAGGTTGTGTCTCCCCTACACCCCATAACCAACTCTCTTTCCTATTCACCTCCATGGTTAGGGTGTCTCCAGCATTCTTCCTTCCGTTCCAGAGTGCAGCTTTTCTAAGTGCCTTTAAGGCCTCCTCGGGTTTGTTGGTCATAATCAGCCACCGAGCAGACTCCATCAGCCACCTGATCAAAGAAGACAGACAGGTGCAGCCAATTCTCATGTGCCCATTTTTCACACATTCTTTGGCCTGAAACGCCTCTACCCTCCCATCTGATACCTACCTCTTGTTTTGTTGTGCCAGCCAATAGAAAAGCAGCTGATTCTGTAACTAGGAAACTGTAAGGATAACCTCTCCAAGCAGTACACTTTCACTAATGGCAACATTGAGTAGGAGTCATATTGCCCCCCCGCCCCATCTTATTCAGGGGGATGTTACCAGGTTTGGCAAATCAAAATAATGTGCCTTGTTAAATCCGAATTTAGATAAACAGTGAATATGAGTAACTCTTGAGTATCACTATGTCCCATGCAATATTTTGGACACACTTACACTGAAAAGTATTTGTTGACTTGAAATTTTACTTTAACGAGATGCCCTGTATTTTATCAGGTTAGTAAATAAAAGCACAGAAATCTCAAATAAACAGGAATTTCATATAAACAATGGATAATTTTTAGTGTAGCTATGCTTCCTGTAGTATTTGGAATGTTACACATGCACACAAATGTATTATCTATCTGAATTTCAAATTTAACGGAGTGTCCTTGATATTATCTGACAACCCTACGTGTTCAGCTTCTTGACCTGTACACTGGAGACTTATCAGGAGAGCATGTGCTCAAGTGTTAACTAAGGATCAAACAGAATTCTTATGTCCTCATTCCATGTATCTTGCATCCAGTATCCTCTAAGACAAAGGGAGAAAGAAAGCTTATACCTTGAGGAAAGAAAAAGGACAAATAATGGTACAGAAGTCACCAGCTGAAGGGTATGCCAGTCTCGAATGGCAAAAGCCAGTCCTCCCAGGATCATCTGTCCTACGCAAGCACCACAGGTGATCATTGCTATTCCCGTGGCTTGGAATTGGGGCACTGTCCATTCTACAACTGAACAACGACAACAAAAAAACAAACAAGCAGGATTTTGACTTCAAAGTTGGGATTTCAAAGTCAAAGTTAAGTCTTGGAGAATGTCAATATCCGAAGTTTTTACTTACTGAGCATCACAGAGTTTGTCAGGATGGTCATGGTAGAAAAGCCAGCCAAGAAGCGTAGGGTGCAATAAATGAAGAAGGTGGGTGCGAAGGCTGCACAGGTGTCAGTAATGGCGAGCTGGAGGAAACACCACCTGAGAATTAACTTCCTCCCAAACCTGAGGAGTGGGAACAGGTTAGCTACAGGAAGTATAACAACCTGATGGAAAAATTAACAAAAAGAAGGCACGCTTTGAAGTTTAGGGGGTGTTTTAATAAGTGAAACTTTGTCCTTGAGACTTGAAAGAATCAACAGATAATCAGCCTTCCTGTTTGTAAATAGATCCTTCTTCCCGGAAGCAACCTTCCTGTTTGTAAATAGACCCTGAGTATAACCAAGCTTCTTCCCCAGTCTTCTACCAGATCTTTGAGGCCAATTGAAGCCGTATAAGACAGGTTGCAATGCTGGAGATTTTAACACATCACAAATGTCCCTTGTACTATCACATGCAGTTAACATAATAGAGAGTCAGTGCAGTGTCTACAACACAAGGAAGGGATCTGGGGTGCCTGGGTGGCTCAGTCAGTTAAGCGTCCAACTCTTGGTTTTGGCTGGGGTCACGATCACGTGGTTTGTGAGACCGAGCCCCGCATCGGGCTCTGTGCTGACAGCAGGGGGCCTGCCTGGGATTCTCTCTCTCTCTCTTTCTCTCTCTCTCTGCCCCTCCCCTGTTCATGCGCTCTTTCCCTCTCTCTCAAAATAAATAAATTTAAAAAAATGGACCGAGTTGTGTCCCCCTCTCCAAAATCATATATTGAAGCTCTAATCCCCAGTGAAATGGTATTTGGAGATGGGCTTTGGGGGAGGTAATCAGGTTTAGATGAGATCATGAGATTGGGGTCCTTAGGATGGGATTAGTGCCCTTATAAGAAGAGGTATCAGAAAGATTGCTCTCCTTCTCTTTCTGCCATTTGAGGCTGTGGCAAGAAGACAGCTGTCTTTAAGCCAGGAAGGGAGCTCTCACCAGGAACCAAATCTCTCTGCACCTAAATCTTGGGTTCTCAGTCTCGGAAACTTGAGAAAATAAATTTCTGATGTTTATGCCTCCTAGTCTACGGTATTTTTTTGTGGTAGCCTAAGGTGACTAAGACAGGATCTAAATCTGTACTTGGGACTCCGGGACCATGCAGGTCATGGCTAAATTATGTAAAAGGAACATCCATGGAACAATACATCAAAATTGCTGATGGGTTGCCTAAGAGCCTCTCTCTGCCAAGTCTGGGTCTTGAACATTTTTTCCCTAAAATAAGATGGATGGGAGCCACAACCCAGACACAGAACTTAGAGCAAGTTCTCGAAGGAAAGGATTGGGTAAGATGAACATCAAGAAACAGAGAAGGAGAAGGTATTTTTAAAAAGGAAGGAGAATTCTGTGCTTCACAGTTTTCTGGGAGAAAGGGCCTTTTTCTAGACAACTTGGATAAGATGCCTGTGCTGGTTCTGTATGACCAGTAATACTTATAAACAGACAAACAAGGGGATCGGACAAGGGCTCTGAAATCCTTCTACCCTTGCAGAATATTTAAATTATGATGCATTGTTAAATCTTTTATATTCTGAGTACTTATATCACATGCATTTGTCTCTCCATTTAAAATGGAATAAAATCTATGTAAATAAATGCTATAATTAATGAAATGATGTCATGACAATCATTGGAAAGTCTGGTCCATCAAAACAAAAAGCAGCCGTATTAAAGAGAATGACAAATACATGATTTCACTCATACGTGGAATTTAAGAAACACAACAGATGAACGAACATAGGAGAAGGGAAGGAAAAATGAGATAAAAACAGAGATGGAGACAAACCATAAGAGACTCTTAAATACAGAGAACAAATTGGGGGTTGCTGGAGGGGAGGACGGTGGGGGGATGGGCTAAATGGGTGATGGGCATTAAAGAGGGCTTGTTGGGATGCGCACTGGGTGTTATATGTAAGCGATGAATCACTGGGTTCTACTGAAACCAATATGACACCGTATTTTAACGAACTTGAATTTAAATAAATTAATTAAAAATAGTAAAATAAAATAAAGATTATATCATGTAGGAGCACCTGAATGGCTCAGTCAGTTGGGCGTCCAACTGTTGATTTTGGCTCCTGTCATGATCCCAGGATCGTGGGATCGAGCCCCATGATGGGTTCCTCACTGAGCATGCAGCCTGCTTAAGATTCTCTCTCTTCTTCTGCCCCTCTCCCCTGCTTGGGCTTTCTCTGTCTCTTTAAAATAAAAAAATAATTAAAAAAATTTTTTTTAAAAGATAGATCATGTGCATTCTCACAGGGAAAAATCACATATAAAACTTATTAAATGTAGCGCATTTAAAGTGGCAGGCATTTGGCAATAATCTGGTTGTCCATCACCAAAAAATGGATTAGAGCATCATAATGGATCTCCACTGTGGAGCATCATGCAGCAACCAGAAGAATGAACTAGAAGTATCTGTAGAAATGTGCATGTCCCTCAAAACCATAGCGGTGTTTGCACAAAAGAAAAAGAAAGAGATAATCACACGTTTACATAAATATGTGAATTAAAATATATGTAAACCAAACAATGTCATGTATTTTGTAAAAACCCATATGAATGTAAAGACATAGAGTTAATGCATTATCATGAACCCTATATTGGGAAGAAGGAAACGGGACTGGGGCATAAGGAAAAAATGAAACAGATACATACACCAATGAAAGGAATTCATGGCTAGACTAATGAAGACACTGTCTCACGAAATGAGCAGTACGATCATTCAGCCATCGATGGTTGATATTCAAAAGAAGAGAAATTTGTGCTGTGTAAAATATAAAGCTATTGTCTCATTAATTATTTTTTTGCTTATTTTTTTTGAATGAAATTTATTGTCAAATTGGTTTCCATACAACACCTAGTGCTCATCCCAACAGGTGCCCTCCTCAGCGCCCATCACCCACTTTCCCCTCCCTCCCACCCCCCATCAACCCTCAGTCTATTCTCAGTTTTTAAGAGCCTCTTATGGTTTGCCTCCCTCACTCTCTGTAACTTTTTTTCCCCCTACCTCTTCCCCCTGGTCTTCTGTTAAGTTTCTCAGGATCCACATATGAGTGAGAACATATGGTATCTGTTTTTCTCTGCCTGACTTATTTCACTTAGCATAACTTTCTCCAGTTCCATCCATGTTGCTACAAAAGGCCATATTTCATTCTTTCTCATTGCCAAGTAGTATTCCATTGTGTATATAAACCACAACTTCTTTGTCCATTCACCAGTTGATGGACATTTAGGCTCTTTCCATAATTTGGCTATTGTTGAGCGTGCTGCTATAAACATCGGGGTACAAGTGCCCCTATGCATCAGCACTCCTGTATCCCTTGGGTCAATTCCTAGCAGTGCTATTGCTGGGTCATAGGGTAGTTCTATTTTTAATTTTTTGAGGAACCTCCACACTGTTTTCCAGAGCGGCTGCACCAGTTTGCATTCCCACCAACAGGGCAAGAGGGTTCCCGTTTCTCCACAACCTCTCCAGCATCTTTGGTCTCCTGATTTGTTCATTTTAGCCACTCTGACCGGTGTGAGGTGATATCTCAGTGTGGTTTTGATTTATATTTCCCTGATGAGGAGTGATGTTGAGCATCTTTTCACGTGCCTGTTGGCCATCTGGATGTCTTCTTTAGAGAGGTGTCTATTCATGTTTTCTGCCCATTTCTTCACTGGATTATTTGTTTTTCAGGTGAGGAGTTTGGTGAGTTCTTTATAGATTTTGGATACTAGCTCTTTGTCTGATACGTCATTTGCAAATATCTTTTCCCATTCCATCGGTTGCCTTTTAGTTTTGTGTTTAATTGTGTAATTTGTGTTTAATTTTGTGTTTAATTGTGTAATTTGGCTATATGTTCACCATGACTCCGCCCACCAGCATGCAGAGGAAGATTACTCTTCCCAGTCTTATGTTTTTTTATTTTAAATTGTTATTAATTTTTTTTAGAGGGAGAGATAGAGTGCAAGCAGGGGAGAGGGGCAGCAGTAGGAGAGAGAGAGAGAGAGAGAGAGAGAGAGAGAGAGAATCTGATGCAGGCTCAACACTCAGCACAGAGCCTCGTGTGGGGCTCTATCCCCTGGGATCACAACCTGAGCCAACATCAAGTCAGAAGCTCAACCAACTGAGACACCCAGGTGCCACCCCCCCTAGTCTTATATTTGTTACAGTCTTACATCTGCATGCTGGCCAAGGACTGTGGACAAAAGGGACCTAAGCCATTCCCAGGCCTGTCCATATAACGTCTGCTCGGGTCCTGCTCATTCCTTCTGACAACATGGCTGGAAACAAAAAATGTGCTGATGAAAAAGTCACACAATGGAAGGTGCTGGTTCCTTGAGCCACTGCCTAGAAGATGGGGGCCACATGACTCACACCAAACTATGATAACAGCGAGAATCACGATTTTATTAAAATAACCAATTATAATTCTTGGGTTCTTACTGTAACTAGCTATCTTGGCTAACACAGTAATGTTTTAATAATTGTGTTTGACGAGGGGCACCTGGGTGGCTCAGTCGGTTGAGCGTCCGACTTCGGCCCAGGTTATGATCTCACAGTTCGCAGGTTCGAGCCCCACGTTGGTCTCTGTGCTGACAGCTTAGAGCCCGGAGCCTGCTTCGTATTCTGTGTCTCCCTCTCTCTCTGCTCTTCCCCAGCTCATGCTTGCACTCTGTCTCTGTCAAAAATAAATAAACTTAAAAAAAAATTTTTTTTAAATAATAATTGTGTTTGATGCAGGTAATTAGAGAAGCTTTGTGTGTGTTTCTTTTTTTGGCTATATGTTCATTCCCTAATTATTTGAAAAAATATTTTATTTGAAAAGAAAATGTGATGTAGATCTGTAAACGTAAGTGTAAAAAGAAGTTACAGGGGTGCCTGGGTGGCTCAGTCAGTTAAGCATCCAACTTTCGGCTCAGGTCACAATCTCGCAGTTCACAAGTTCAAACCCTGCGTTGGATTCAGTGCTGACAGCTCAGAGCCAGAAGCCTGCTTCAGATTCTGTGTCTCACTCTCTCTCTGCCTCTCTCCTGCTCGTGCTCTGTCTCTCTCTCTCTCCCCCTCTCAAAAATAAATAAAAATATTTTTAAAAATTAAAAAGAGGTTACATAATTACATACTCATTTTTACCAAATTTACTTAAAACATATATTTGTGATGTCTGTAAATATGATAAATTGAATGTTGGCTCCCACTTGAGCGGATTTGTTCTTAGCTTCTTATTTCGAAAATTTTTAAATATGGAAGTTTAAATGAATACTATAATTAACACTGGTATAATTCCCAAACAGATTCACCACTAGATAGCATTTTGCTATATTTGCTTTATTTCTTTGCATGTGTGAACACACACACACACCCCACTCACAGACTCTTTTTGTTGAACCATTTCAATGGCAGTTACAGACTCCTAATTTTTTTTAGCATGCGTGTATTAAGAATACAAGCGGTTTCGAGAGGCGCCTGGGTGGCTCAGTCAGTTAAGCATCCGACTTCAGCTTAGGTCATGATCTCATGGTTCGTGAGTTCAAGCCCTGCGTTGGGCTCTGTGTTGACAGCTCAGAGCCTGGAGCCTGCTACAGATTCTGTATCTCCCTTGCTCTCTGCCCCTCCCCTGCTCGCACTCTGTCTCTCTCTCTCTCTCTCAAAAATAAATAAACAATAAAAAAAAAAGAATACAAGCAGTTTCTTATATCATTACAACTCTGACATCACACCTAAAGAAAACTAACAATAATTCCACCGCCAGCTATCAGACAATATTCAAGTTGCCCAAAAGCTCCTCCAAATGATTTTTTCGTTGTTATTTTTCTTTTTTTCCGTCTATGCTCCAGTATTTACACATTGTATATGATTGTTATGTTTTTGTGAATCTTTTAAAATCTAGAATGATCACTCCACTCACTTTTCTCGGGACATTACCTTTTTGAAGAGTTTAGGTCGGTTGTCTTGTAGAATGGGAATTATGAACGATTTAAGGTTTTTTAATTAAAAAAATTTTTAAATGTCTATTCTTGAGAAAGAGGGAGACAGAGCACAAGCAGGGGTGGTCAGAGACAGGGAGACACAGAATCTGAAGCAGGCTCCAGGCTCTGAGCTTCAGCACAGAACCCTAGGCAGGGCTCGAACTCTCGAAGTCTCCAACTGTAAGACCATGACCTGAGCGGAAGTCAGATGCTTAACTGATTGAGCCACCCAGGTGCCCCTTTTTCTAAGTTGTTTTAATGTTTATTCATTTTTGAGAGACAGAGAGAGAGCATGAGGGGAGAAGGGGCAGAGAGAGAGGGAGACACAGAACTTGAAGCAGGCTCCAGGCTCCAGGCTCTGAGCTGTCAGCACAGCGCCAGACTCAGGGCTCAAACCCACGAACCGTGAGATCATAATCGGAGCCAAAGTCAGACATCTAACCAACTGAGCCATTCAGGTGCCCCTAAAATATATACATATATATATATATATATATATATATATATGTATGTATATATATATACACACACACACACACACACACACACATATATATGTATATGTTTTATCTACGTTCTAATTTTTTACCATGAGCACGTGTTTTTTGGTCTGAAAATAACAAAAGGTTAAAAAAAAGTAAAGTACGTGTTTGCATCTTATTTGCTGGCGGCTCGGAGAGTCCTTTCAATGTGAGGTGAGAATAGGGAAGGAATATTGTTGCTGATGGTCAGTAAAGAACAAGTAGACAGTTTCAACTCTATCAATTTCTCCTCTTCAGCCCAACTTCTTAATGTTCCTGTGACCCAGAAAGAAGGTAGGCAGAAAATAACCTCATGACATTCTGTATATTCTCAAAGTCGGTATGATGGATCAAGGGGTTACAATAAAGTCTTTCTTCACCATCAAAGTGCTTGAATGTGCCAGCAATGATCACTTTTCTCCAAACCCTGAGAGGCAGGGGTCCCGCTCCCATCTCTTGCAGTCTGGAATAAGTAAGTAGGGTGAACATAAAATGTTCAGCTTCAGTGGGGGTACTTTTGAAACCAAGAAGGAGTGTTATTACTCATTAAGCTGAGAATGTACCAGCAAATGGGATGATGGGTCTCTAAAAAATAAATAAATAATAGAAAATGGGCGATGACATTGGATATTTCAAGGGAAGGGGTTCTAGGAACCAATGCTGAGTAAATCTATCTAAGCTCAGACAAGTGTTCCTTGAGCACAAGGAGGCTATGATCACGTTGCTAAGGTAGTTATCTGGATTTCAATAGCCCATGTCTATAGCCTTGGCTACCCTCACCAGGGGTTTAGACCGTTGGCTTCTCCTGGGGTACACCAACAATGTACTTCTGAATTGGAACTAAGGAGAGAAGTTCAAGTTGTGTGAGAAGTTCAAACCAGTAAGTTTTCACTTGCTTTCCATCTGAACATGTAAAATATCTATTCAACACAGGAAAGGAGGAAGATCCCCAGACAAAAATATGAAACTGATCATTTTAAGTTGTAGATGAAAGTAGTATTCGAATGGGTAGGAGGGATATTCACATCATAATGGATGCTGGCCTTGACATTGAAGCAGCCATTTAGAATCTCCTTGCTTGGCCGTATATTGTTCCCCCTGTCCCCCTTTAATGGGAAGGTCATGGAAAGATGGCTACTTGGGTATTTATTGAGTACAGCCTTGGCTAAGGGTTATATTTGGGACAGATTGCTTTCAAGCAGGACCATATTCTTAGTATCGTTTTGCTCTACCTGGTATCTCCTGCTGAGTGACTAATAGGCACTGCCAATACATTATGCCCAAAACAGAAATCTTGACTTTCTCCTCCCCATGGGCTGCTTTCTCTGTTTTCCTCATATCACTAAACAGTGTCAGCATTTATCCATTTTCTCAGGCTGAAGTTATAGATACCATTTTTTGACCTTCTATTTGCCACACCAAAGCCTCCTCCTTAAGAATCCAAAACCATCAGGAAACTCTGTTGCCTTTACCTACAAAATACGTTCCAAATACAGCTACTTGTTACCATTTCCAAGACACCTTCTTAATCAATTAATTAATTTTTTAAATTATTGCTACCAAAGAAGGCCTTTCTTCTTCTTCTTCTTTTGTAAACATGTATTTATTTTTTGAGACAGAGGAAGCCAGGGAGGGACATAGAGAGAGTCACAAAATCCAAAGCAGGCTCCAGGCCCTGAGCTGTCAGCACAGATCCCGCCAGGGGGCTCGAACTCACGAACTGCGAGATCATGACCTGAGCCGAAGTTGGACACTTAACCCACCAATGCAGCCAGGCGCCCCTACACCTTCCTAATTTAAATGCCCACCATCTTTCCTAAGGATTATTTTGAGAGCCTCTTAAACCGTTTCCCTACCACCACCATAATTCACTGGCTCTCCCAGTGAATTATCAAAGGAGCATCAAGCATCAAGAATAAGATTTAAAAGGGGCACCTGGGTGGCTCAGTCGGTTAAGTGTCCAGCTTCGGCTCAGGTCATGATCTCACGGTTTGTGGTTTCGAGCCCTGCATCGGGCTCTGTGCTGACAGCTTGGAGCCTGGAGCCTGCTTCAGATCCTGTGTCTCCCTCTCTCTCTGCCCCTCCCCTGCTCACGCTCAGTCCCTCTCTGTCTTTCAATAATAAATAAGCGTCAAAAAAAAAAAAAAAAAAAAAAGAATAAGATTTAAAAGATCCTGTCATAATAATCCTCTTAAAAGCCTCTGATGGATACATTTCAGGTTCCAGGAATAAAAGCCTTAAATGCTACTGCTTGCCTTCCACTCTGCCAGAAAAGACACATGAACAGAACACAAAAAGGAACTACCTGAGCTTACTAGAGAGTGAACAGAAGCAGGTGGACTGTGGGGAGGAGTGTTTGCTCCCTCCAAGGAGGGCAGATGGAGAACGATACAGGGAGGGTCCTATTTCCATGGCTATTAGACTGGAGTAAGGTGCAATCCACACAGTAAGCAAAGTGAACGCCATGCATCTTGTGGTCTGGGGAACAAGGCCACCGATGGTGGGGTACTAGAAACAATGAAGAGAGTGAGAGTTCCAGCAAGGGAAAGTGGCAAAGAGGGAATCCTTAAATCATGTCTACCACGCATCCCCTAAATAGCCACTAAAGCATATATGTAAAGAATAAGCTCAAAGAAGGTCAACTCTAGACAAATTTCTGAACTGAGGTTGGAGCTGTTGTGTAAGAAACAGTCTTGAGTTCAAAATCTGAGGCTTGAAAGTTATTTGCTGAAATAAAGGAATCGGGGGCACCTGGGTGGCTCAGTCGGTTAAGCTTCCGACTTTGGCTCAGGTCACACTCTCGTGGTTCATGAGTTTGAGCCCCATGTCGGGCTCTGTGCCGACCGCTCAGAGCCTAGAGCCTGCTTTGGATTCTGTGTCTCCTTGTCTCTCTGCCTCTCTCCCCGCCCCGCTCATACTCTGTCTCTGTCTCAAAAATAAACACTAAAAAAAATTAAAATTAATAAATAAATGGAATCAGTGTTACTGGTGAGTAACAATGGCAAATAGAATCTTCAAGCTTAATATTATCATATTCAAGATATAATTCATAGTATCCTGGCATGGGAAGAACCAAGAAAATGGAAATCCATTCCCAATAGAGTGGAAATCTGGCGGACCTTCTGCTAAGAGGAGACAAAGTTTGGAACTAACCCACAAGGATTTTAAAGTGGTGACATAACTATCCTCTAAGACAGAAATAAAATATGATTTTAACATATGAAAATCACAGCTCAGAAATCAGCATTCTCAGAGAGACGGCAACAGATAAGCCAAAAATAATTGAAATTCGAGAGCTGAAAAAGTAGCTTCTGATATAAAAATTCACTAGATGGGCTTAACGATTATATTGACACAAGAGAGACTCTTTGAAGACAGATCAGTAGAGGCTGTAGAAGGTCAAGGGCAGAGAGAAATGATTTAAGAACACGAACAAAAAGCCTCAGAGTGCTATTACAGCACGAAGCAGCAAATAGTTCCTGTAGAGAGCCAGATAACTATTATTTTAGGCTTTATGAACCACATGTTCCTATTTTTTCTTTGTTCTATTAAACTACTTTTTGTGTGTGTGTGTTTTAAAATAGACTCTATTTTTTAGACCAGTTTTAAGTTGACTGCAACACTGAGCAGAAAGTACAGAGATTTCCCATACGTCCTGCCCCCACTCATGCACAATGTCCCCACCTATCAATATCCTGCACCAAGTGAAACAGTTGATACAATTGAACCTACAACGATACATCATTATCCCCCAAAGTCCCCCGTTTACATTGGGGTCCACTCTTCGTGTTGTACATTCTGTGGTTTTTGACACATGTGTATTGACAGGTACCCACCATTACAGCAGCCTGCAGAGTAGTTTCACTGCCCTAAAGCCTCTGCGATGTGCTTATTAATTTCTCTCTCTCTCCTTCCAACCCCTCATCTTTTTACTATCTCCATGGTTTTTTCACTTTTAGCACTGAATAATATTCCATCATCCGGATGTACAACAGCGTATATGCATTCACCTACCGAAAGAAACGTTGGTTGCTTCCAAGGTTTGGAAATTACAGAGAAAGCTACTATAACCGTAGGTAGACTTTTGTGTGGACAGAAGTTTCCAGTTCCTTTGGGTAAATACCAAGGAGCACGACTGCTGAATTGTGTGACAAGAGTATGCTTAATTTTTTCCCCTTCCCTTATGAGAGCAAGAGAGAGAGAGAGAGAGAGAGAGAGAGAGAGAATATCTCAAGCAGGCTCCATGCTCAGCCCAGAGCCCAACGTGGGGCTCGATCCCAAGACTGTGAGATCATGACCTGAGCCCAAACAAGAGTTGGATGCTCGGGGCACCTGGGTGGCTCAGTCAGTTAAGGATCTGACTTCGAGTCAGGTCATGATCTCACAGTCAGTGAGTTTGAGTCCCGCATTGGGCTTTGTGCTGACAGCTCAGAGCATGGAGCCTGCTTCGGATTCTGTGTCTCCCTCTCTCTCTCTCTGCTCCTCCCCCAATCATGCTCTGTCTGTCTCTCTCTGCCTCTCAAAGATGAATAAATGTTTTAAAAAATTGAAAAAATAAAATAAAATGCATTTAAAAAAAAAAGAGTTGGATGCTCAACCGACTAAGCCACCCAGGCTCCCCTGGCTTACATTTTTTAAATATCATGATGTCAAGCATCTTTTCATGTGTTTATGTACCATTTGTACATCTTTCTTAAAGAAATGTATATTCAAGTCCTTTATTCATTGAAAAAAATTTTTTTGGTTTATCTTTTTGTTGTTGAGTTGTGGGAGTTCTTCATGTATTCTGAATGTTAAACCCATTCCATTGGTCTATTTGCCTATTTTTATGGCTTATATATAATTGACAAATATTTTCTCCCATTACATAGGTTATCATTTCACTTTCTTGATAATGTGCTTTGATGTACATAAGTTTTTAATTTTTAACAAAAATTTTAATGTTTATTTTTGAGAGAAAGAGAAAGAGAGAGAGCAAGGAGAGGCGGGGCAGAGAGAGAGAGAGGGAGACACAGAATATGAAGCAGGCATGAGGTTCCGAGAGGTCAGCAGAGAGCCTGATGCAGGGCTCGAACCCACGAACCGGAGATCATGACCTGAGCCGAAGTCATACGCTTAGCCGACTGAGCCACCCAGGTGCCCCCAGAAAGTTTTTAATTCTTGATGAAGTCTGATCTATCTGTCTAGTTTTTGGCCACTCAGGCTTTTGGTGACATTCCAAAGAATCCATTGCCAAACCCAAAGTCATGTAGATTTACCCTAATGTCTTCTTTTAAGAGTTTTATGGTTTTAGCTCTTATCTTTAAGTCACTAATCCATTTTGTGTTAACCTTTGTTATGGCTTTAGGTAAGGATCACACTTTATTATTTTGCATGTGGGTATCCAGTCATCACAGCCCCTTTTGTTGAAGGGGCTATATTTCACCAACTGCATGATCTTGGCACCCTTTTCAAAAAGTGAATCAGCCACAGATATGTGGTTTTATTTTTATTCCTGTACGTGGGTGGCTCTGCATTACAGAACTGTTAGACATGGGCCCGCTGGCTCTGAACACTTTTATAAGCTACATTTACTGTCATACATTCAGAGTTCCCAGTTTTGAGCTGCCCTAACAGATAACATTATGCTGGTAGGTGGTAAAGGGAAACTTAATCCCCCATAATCCTCAGAGGAGAGGTGCTCAGTGCTGGCAATGGTTGGCTGTGTAATTCAGGAGATGTACCGTCAGGCATAGGATACACCCACGCAAATGGTAATGGCAGTTGTCATTAGATTAACTACATGGTTGATTTTTTTAATGTTGATTTATTTTTGAGAGAGAGAAAGAGAGAGAGAGAATGAGTAGGAGGGGCAGAGAGAGAGGGAGACACAGAATCCGGAGCAGGCTCCAGGCTCCGAGCTGTCAACACAGAGCCCGATGTGGGGCTCGAACTCATGAACCATGAGATCACAACCTGAGCCAAAGTCAGACATGGTTGGAAACTTACCTTTACATGGTTGAAAACTTACCTTTAAAGTGCTTTTTTTTGGCAACAAAAATATCAATCAAGGTTACTGGAAAAGGTTTTTTTTCTACACCATCAAAACACATTGCTGTGGACACCCCAAGTTTAATGGGAATGCCTGCCCATCACACTTGGGAAACAGGGACATGATGATCATGCTCTGGAAATCCATAAGCGCTCAGTTCACAGGGTCCAGGAGGGACTGAATATGGCCTCCCAGGCCAAAATCTGCAACACTGTTTTACATATGTGTGCCTTCAGACAGGCTGGATCTTATGTCCTTCCTCTGTTCCCACGGCTAACTTTTTCTCACCTTCCTAAACCACATGTTGTGTCACCTCCTTCCTAAACCCTGTCCTAAAATGTCCCCATGTCTGCTGGAGCTGCTGTTTCTGTGTCCTGTACACTGAGCTCACAGCTGACAAAATAGCATTTGCTATACTGACTGTGATTCCCCATGTATTTCTAGACCCCTCAGGACTAAGGAAACCCCAGGACAGTGTAAGTAACAACAACTGTTGCTTAATGGAAGAATGGTATGTTCGTTCATGAAAATACCCCCGAGAAAATATCCCAGTGATCCAGAGACACTCACCTGTCTGATAAATGGCCAAATATGATGTTTCCCACCAACATGCCAGCCATGAATAAGAATTTGGTCACTGATTTCAGTGACTGAGATTCACACACCAGGTCCCACTGGAAGAGAAGGAAACCAGCAAAGGAGCGCTCGATAGCAGCCTATAACCCCTCATGGAAACCTGATTGAAACAGCTAAGATATAGGGCGCCTGGGTGGCTCCGTCAGTTGAGCGTCTAACTTTGGCTCAGGTCACGATCTCACGGTTTGTGAGTTCGAGCCCCACATCGGGCTCTGTGCTGACAGCTCGGGGCCTGGAGCCTGCTTCAGATTCTGTGTCTCCCTCTCTCTGCTCCTCCCCTGCTCACACTCTGTCTCTCTCTCTCTCAAAAATAAATAAAGATTAAAAAAAAAATTTTTTAAAGAAACAACTGAGATGATTTACAAGCTTCTGTATATCAGCCCCCCTTCTTCCAATTTCCATTTGTTTTTTGCATTAGCTGACCGTTATCATTCAGGTATCAGCTTAAATACAACTCCCTGTAGGAAGACTCATCTAAACCTGTTGGCTATATTCATATGAAGCGGTTCTCAGCCTGGGCCACAGAATGCAATCCTTTGAAGAGCTTTAAACATTTACCGATGGCAGAGTTTCACTACCAATCTCCTAAGGCTGGCTGGAGACACAGTCAGTGCTTTGGGAAGTTTTGATCAATATCCCCAGATGTGTCTCATTTGCAAACAACACCTTTAACACATTACACAAACTATGTGTTTAACCTTTGGTCTTCCTGAGAATAAAAGCCGGAGAATCTCAAGGTCACGTCTACTTTTTAGCTCATGAGACTCATAAAATATGCAGATTGGTGGTATCTAAGAAAGACGTAAGTACTATTTGCTGAAATAATAAAGAACGAGCACCCAAACAGTGATTCAAGAACTTGGAGCATGTTCGTTATTTGTGCTATTACCTCTAAACACCCGGACCTCGTACTCGCAAGAGGCAAATGGGGCCTCTTACCTCCGTCACGATGGTGGAGGGAAAGGAGCTCTGGTCATACACCCAGCCGTCCACACAGGGTTCTGTGTCCAGCTCATTTGTGTTAGGGAAGGTCCCATTCAGGTGAAGGAGCCCCCATTGCAGGTGGAGGAAGCGATGACACTTGTCTGGCCTCAGGTTTGAGTCCAGTGGAATGGAGATTCTCAGGAGGGCATCTTGGTTGAGGATCCCAGTGCTGTTAGCAGAGACTGTGTCATTGTCGAGGATGTGGACCCAGCAGCGGTGACCAGGGACGATTGCAGTGAAGCTCTCCAATAAAATGTGAGGGTACACTATGAGGTTGAAGATGCTGTAGAAAACCATCTGAAGGATGTGGAATCTCCCCCGGCCTCCAACTTGATCCAGGAGGTCCTGAAAGGCCATCGTGGCCGAACAAGCGATCTCCAACGTGAGCAAAATGACTTTATTACGCAAAGTTCAAAGGGAGAAAGTTCTCCATTCAGTACGTCACAGTAAGCGTGTGTTGATCCTGATCCCACTTTTTCCTCAATGGGCCCCAGAAGCTGTTTCTCCAGGCTCTTTGGGGGGAGCAGGTGGGTAACCGCTGTCTTTAAAGTCACCAAGCGGTATTTTGCTGAGATACTTCCAACAGCTGACAGCCAACACTGTTTAAAGGTGTACTTTGCGAAAATTCTTTTCGTCAGCAGTGCCCTGAAGTGGCATTGAACTTTGATCCCCACGTCTGTAAATAAAATAAACCTACTGCGTGGGTTGCAATGCCTGTCAGGACGTGTCGCTTGTGAGACCTCACAGCGAACGGCTTGGGATTGTCCTGTGAAAAGTACTGAAGGTCAGCGCGCGGCTTGTGTAGTCCTGAATTTTGATTAAAAGAGTTAATGAAAGTCACTGTGAGTTAAACTCAAGCAAGTGCAATGTGGTGCAATCCTTCCATTTTGGAAAGTAACATTCTGCTTCACTTCAGATGCAACCATGGGTTCACAGGGAAAAGAAATTACTCGAAATGTGGGCAGGGTGGGTAGCGATGGAGGGCGGGGGCTAAGTCAATGGTAAGCTCAGAAAGGCATTTACTCTTACAGGCTTATTGATTCCTTCGGGTAATGTTTGTGAAGACCTGTTCTGTGCCAGGAAGACAGCAGGGGGTAAGACAAGGTCTTTAAGGGTCTCCTGCTGTGGTGGGTGAGGGAGGGGCACATAAATACACTCTGCTATTATGTTATATTATATATTTTTTAAGTGTTTATTCATTTTTGAGAGAGAGAGACAGACGGAGACAGAGCACAAGTGGGGGAGGGGCAGAGAGAGGAAGACACAGAATCCGAAGCAGGCTCCAGGCTCTGAGCTGTCAGCACAGAGCCCAACGTGGGGCTTGAACTCACGAACCATGAGATCATGACCTGAGCCGAAGTCGGACACTTAACCGATTGAGCCACCCAGGCGCCCCCACCTGCTATTATAAAACACATACATAGCAAATGCACAATATGCCAGAGAGGAATTGAAGAGAAAACATGGGGACCCTCACGCTTCTTGGTATTTACCCAAATGAGTTGAAAACTTATGTGCACACAGATGTTCATAGCAGTTTCTTCATCATTGCCCAAACATCTGTCAGTGGGTGCATGGATAAATAAAGAGTCCATTGTCTGGATGGACCATTACCTTAAAAAAGAAGAAAAGAAAACAAAAAACAAAAAACGAGCTATCAAGAGAGGACAGACATGGTTGAGCCATAAATGTAAATTATTACATAAAAGAAGCCAGTCTGAAAAGGCTACATTCTGCACATCAAAGGTGTTATGCTGTCTTGGAGAATTCAGTAGTGTTTTTTCTTCCTGCCCTTTGGGCGTCATAATCTCTATGGCCCTATCTTCACGTTCGAGAATTCTTTTTTGCTGCCATTTCAAATCAACTGTGGAGACACTTGGGTGGATTTAGCGCATCAGCAACTGTACTTTCCAAGTCACAAATTCTCTTTGTTGATATCTTCTATTTGACAAGCTGTCGTTCTCATGCCTTTCGTTCTCAAATAAGAACGTAACATCTTTTTAATACGTAAAAACGTAACGCTTTAAAATATGTAGGGTGTAAACATGTAAATATGTTTTTGAACGTATTTAATAGCTGCTTTGAAGTATTTTTCTGCTAAGTCTAGTATCTGGGAAAACTTTGAAACTGTAATGATCACCTAGTTTTAGAACCTTTTCATTACTCCCAAAAAGAAACCATTCCATTAACTATTAACGTGCAATCCCGATGACCTCCATCCAAACTCTGGCAACCAACGATACAATTTCTGCCTGGGTGCATTTGCCTCGTCTTGAAAGAAATCAGTCCCCTTAGGGCCTTTCCACTGATTTTTGATCTGTCCTTAATTTGGGAAGATGCTCAGGCATTGTTATTCTCAATTTTCCTTTTGCCCTCTGGCATTCCCAATTGCAGGGATATCACACTGCTTGCTGCTGTCTCACGGTTAAAATTCTGTTTTTTGTTTTGCATTTAAGTTTGGAAGGTTTCTGCTAACCAGCCTTCAAGCTTATGGATTCTTCACTTGGCCGTGTCCAGGCTGCTGTCGAGCCCATCAAAGGCATTCATCATTTCCATTACAGAGTTTCTGCTTTCCAGCATTTCCATGCATTCCTTCCTAGAGTTTCCAACTGTCTGCCTTGTATTATCTGTCTGTTCTAGCGTATAGCCTGCTTTTTCCGTTAGAGCCCTTAGGATATTAATCTCATTTCTTTATTTCTTTTTCTTTGTGGTGGGTAAGAGTCTCTGAGCTGTGATCTTCAGATGAGTTTCATTTTTTTGTTTTTGTTTTTGTTTTTTCTCTCCGGATATATGAGATAGAAAGGCTAGCGGGTTTGAAGTTGACTGCCTTTCTCCAGGCCAGATAAGGCTTTGGTGACATCGTTTCTCTTAAGGACCCTCCTTCCTTACAGAAAGTAGAGCCAAGAACAGCTCCCCGGGCTCTGAGTGTATTTCAAAATGTTTACTTTGTTTCTCAGCCTCTTGGAAGGAAAAGGCATTTTATTCTTTTTTTTTTTTTTTTTCTCTGCATAGGGAGAACTTGGTGGGGCTCCATGAATGTGTGGGAGCCCCACAGCCTCAGAGCTTTTAAATCCCAAACTGGTCTACTGCTGAGACTTTGACAAAATTCTTTAATTAAGGTGTAAGTCTTCCTGCCAGCTCCAGCAGGGCGCCTCTGCTCCCTGGAAGCTGTGATTCTATGTAGCTTTCTGTCTCTTCAGTTTGGCAAGTGGTGGGTGCCCTGGGACCTAAGTTCTCTGATGGATCTAAGAATAGTTTTCAGTTTATGTAGTTTCTTTTCTTCTTTTTGTGAGGACAGGAATGACATCTTTCATGCCCTTTACAAGTCAGAGCAGAAACCTGAAGTCTTTTCCTCTAACTTTCCTAGACTGAGTTCCAGAAGCCTGGTAAAACCAGCCCATGTGAAATTCAGAGTTGACAACTGTAATGTATTTTGCTTGGCAATACGAATAGTAGATTTGGTAATTTTTCTGTTTATTTAAAGCAAATGCAATTGTTTGCTCAGCAGCATTGGAATAAATCTGACCCTGGGGCGCCTGGGCGGCTCAGTCGGTTGTGTCCGACTTTGGCTCAGGTCATGATCCCGAGGTACCTGAGTTCAAGCCTCGTGTTGGACTCTGTGCTGACAGCTCAGAGTCTGGAGCCTGCTTCAGATTCTGTGTCTCCCTCTCTCTGTGTCTCCTTTGCTTGTGCTCTGCCTGTCTTTCTCTCAAAAATAAATAAACATTAAAACAAATTTTTTTAGGGGCGCCTGGGTGGCTCAGTCAGTTAGGCGTCCAACTTCGGCTCAGGACATGATCTCGCGGTTTATGGGTTCGAGCCCTGCATCGGTTCTGTGCTGACAGCTCGGAGCCTGGGGCCTGCTTCGGATTCTGTGTCTCCCTCTCTCTCTCTGCCCCTCCCATGCTCATGCTCTGTCTCTCAATAATAAATAAACGTTAAAAAAAAATTTTTTTAAAGAAAGAAATCTGACCCTAACGGCCCTACTTAGACCAGATATTTCTACTAAAATATATATATGTATAATAGATACACACACACACACACACACACACACACATCTATGTATATGTAGAAATCAGCTTTTTACACTGCACCCCCCATTGACCTGTTAGTGGATACAGGCAGTGCCCCTGGGATACAACATTGCAGGGTATACCTTCCTTTCACCAAGGGTAATTCCAAGAGATAGATACTGTTATGAGCCACTATCTGTTAAAACTCCTAACAGCCTGGGGTATCTAGGTGGTGTCCCACAACCCACATAGCCCATCTCTTGTGCTGGATCAATGCATATGATGTGTGTAATAAGTTCGATCACCACCATGGAAATGCTCCTTCAGGGAGAACTTACCAAAGGAAATAAGTCTGATGAACTATAGATCCCATCATTGCTCCTAATCTCAGTTCTGTGAGTGTGATTCCTTCTCTCTCTGCTATAACACCTCCTAGGTACCACTGACAGTCCTGGTGTAAGAGCCATAACCAGGATTGGCCTAATCTTTGAGAGGTCAGACTTCCTACATTCCATACTTTACCATGTCCCTTTACCATCAAAGTGGGGCAAGGAGGTACCAAGAGATACCCCAGTGGAACAACTCCGGAGGAAAAGAATGTGTAGGCATACTGGAAGGATCGGCTTTGCGTCTTGCTGATGCTGAGGCTTTATTAATCCAGTCAGGTCGGTGACTCTTTTCCTTGACTTCTGGCCTCTTAGCCTAGGAAACTGATATGATGGTGGAGTCAGCAGAATCTGACATATGATGCTCTTCCCGTGTTTCCTGGTGGAAATGTTCCCATTCTGGATACCAAGACCCCCATGTTATATACATAGTCTGATTTGTAGGGATGAAGGGAACGAAATCCCCAGGTAGGGTACTAGGAGTTCGGTACATGGGGCTATTTCAATTTGTACCATTTTGTTCCCGGAACTATTTAGTCTACCTATGGGGAATAAAGAACTGTAGTGCGGTCATTGATTTAGAGTATGTAATTCAATTTGGAAATAGTTGTCTGTCTTTGCAGAGTATCATCTCCTAACTGGCTCTCGGTGCACTGTAAATTTAACAAAGCTATCCCATTGCTCTATGATAGTGACAGCTTCTGTGTGGCAGAGTGCGAATTTGAACCAGGGGGTTTGGTGGTCATGATCCCCCTGCCATGCCTTTTTTCACGCTCCATGCATGTCTTCTTTGGCTCAATGAACTGTTACGAATAAGTTTGTGTGGGTGAATCATGTGCTTCTCTGTGCCTTGGAACGGTTATTCTAGCGGAGTCATGAAGGCAAGAAATACTTAGCCAGAATATGGGTTGATCCGGGTCAAGATGAACCACTGCCCTTTGGTCTTGAAAGTGATCTAATGTGACCAATTCAGCATCCATATTCTAGTTGGTCTCTTTGAGAAATGGCCTCACATTGTTGATCCAACATTGGCATATTATTGACCCAGCACATTGACATTCAGCCGTGATGGTAGCTAATTCAGACTTACTCAGTGGGAGTAATGTTGTTGGGTTTATGCATAGCTTCTATCCCTACTGTTCTTTGTACCAGATAGTGGTGCAGATTTTGGCACTGGGATATGGAGTTCTACTTCCTGGTAACAAATACCTAAAAATATAGAAGCAAGTGGCCTTAGAAGTTGGTAATGGGTAGAGGCTGGAAAGGTTTTGAAGTGCATGCTAGAAAATGCTTCAATTGCCCAGAAGAGACTGTTAGTAGATAAATGTATGTCAAAGGCAACTCTTTTGAGGGCTCAGGAAGAAAAAAGGAGAGGGCTTTAGAGAAAGTTTTTTTTATCATCTTAGATGATACATACACCATCCTGAATAGAGTACTGGTAGACATGTGACTGTTAAAGATGCTTCCGGTGAGGTTTCAGATGGACAGAACATGTCATTGGAAATTGGAAGAGAAAAAAGATCCTTCTTATAACGTACCAATGAATTTGGTTGAATTGTGTTCTAGTGTTTTGGGAAAAGTAGAACTAATAAGTTATGAACTTGAATATTTAACTAAGGAGGTTGCTAAGCAAAGCGTTGAAGGTACCACCTGGTTTCTCTTTGCCCCTGACATGAAGTTGGAAGAGGGGAGAGAGGCATCAAAGAGGGAAGTCGTAAGCAAACAGTAACCATAACTTGAATATTTGGAACATTCTTAGCTTACACATGTTGCAAAAACAATGAGAAAGAATGTCCTGGAGATAACATCAGAGGTGCGGCTGGGCCACCACTTGCTAAAGTGTTTTCGGAGGTGGCTCATAAAATCGAGCAGCGTCACTGCAGAAGTCAGGGTTGCGATGTCATTAACAAGGAAAGATCTGAGTAGGACCTGCTTGTCTAATGGCTTAGGCGCCTCCGGGTTGCACGGGAGGCCAACCCATTTTTAGAGAATTTGTTGTTAGCAGACCCTCGGCCAGCCTGGACTGAAGATAAGAGAAAGAGGGAGAAAGGAAGCAAGGCAGACTGTTGGGATTCTACAGGATGGGCCAAGAAAACTCCCTGGCTGTGAACATGCTTTAGCCTTAAAGGTAAAGGGAAGAAGACCCCGAATACAGTTCAGAGCTTGGTGGTGGATGTGTCTTCTACCTGCTAACGCCCACAGAGGGTGAATTCCCCCAGCAGGGAATCCACTTTGGGTATGTCTCACAACTCTCAGCACAGACCCGCTGCCAACTGGTAGGTAAATGAACTATGATTTTCTCAAGGTCCTGTTGAATGAGTTCATGGCTGGGGCATGTGAGTCGCAACCTCCATCCGAGTGTGGGCTGCTGGATAAAGGTGCCAGCAGCGCCCTTAGAAGGAGGAGGGGCAGACCCCTCTTCTCTGACTGCTGTCTTGGTGGGCTCCACCAGAACCCTAAGTCCTAACCAGCACAACAGGGACACCCCAGCTGGGGAAGGCGTGGCTCCTTGCAAACGCACGTGCAGCCCAGATTTGCAGTTCTGTTGCTGCTGTGGTCCTTCCGTCCCCCACCCCAGCCCTATGGAATATCATGGGTCCCCCCCCGCCCCGGGCATGGTGGCCCAAGATCGAATGGCCTGAACTATAAATGGCCTGAGCACTTGGTGCTGGTACCACCTAAAACACCCAAGGAAGTTCGCATGCTACCCATTAAACGTAAACCACCCTCTCAAAGCCAGTGGAAGACACTAGACGAGGCCCGACTCCTTCTCCCTGAGATTGGTATAGTCCAATGAGTTTCTCATTTATTGTTTTAAGTTAATTTATGTATTTTGAGGGGGGCGCACTTGGGAGGGGAAGAGAGAGAGGGAAAGAGAGAGAGAGAATCCCGAGCAGGCTCCCCACGGTCAGTGCGGAGCCTGACGTGAGGCTTGAACTCACGAACCGGGAGCTCACGACCTGAACCGACATCATGACCTGAGCCGAAATCAGGAGTCGGACGTTTAACTGACTGAGCCACCCAGACACCCCTCTCATTTTCTTTAAATGTAGCAACCCAAATGATCTGGATTTTATATCTAATTCCAAAGAGGCCCCAAATCGACCCCAAATCCAGAGAATTCTCCCTGTAGCGACCCCCCACCCCAATTACAAGTCTGGACTCCTTTACTTCATGGGGCCTCCTATACGATTCAGGAAGCCCTGGAGGGAATATACATGGTGGTCAGCGATGAAGGAGATATTCACACAGACTCCCAGGTGTGGGCCTAGACAACCCACAACCCCAATGCCAGCCCTTGGGCGCCAGGCCCTGCAACGCTCCTTGCAGAACACCCTTCCCACCTCCTGGTCCCTGAGCCCCATGCCAAGCCTATTGGGAAGCGACCCTTAAAATGATTCTTAACAGCACAGTGCCCTATACTGGCAGTTCTGCCAATTGGTCTCTGATGACCTTGACCCACAGTAGCCCTGGTGCAAATTCCTCTCCCTAAAACAAGCAATGATCTCACTAACAGAGGCCAACTTCAATGGCCCAAGATCTCAAGGCCCCCTCTGCTCCCAAACAACTTCCCCAACTGCAGCCATCAGTTCCCCAGGGCATTACCCTAGGGACCTGGTGGCTCCCTGGAGCTTGCCCCGCCTCCTAAGGACAGTCACCCATTTATATATCGACTGGTCCTATTAGACATAGGAGCTCAAGTCGGGACAATTCCAGGTAACCCTTCTCAGTTCCCCCAGTGACCCTACAGTCTACAAGGCATGGCAGCTGAAACTCTAAAGGGAGTGAATATTAATCTAGATGTGTCTATTGGCACCGTATGTCTAGAACAGTTGCCAATGGTGGTGGCCCCCAGCTCTCTTGTTTTTTCCTATCAGAAGTACCAGTGCCCTCGCTCAGTGACATGCCTGGGAATAAACCCAAATTCCTGGCCTTTCTCTGGAGAGCTGCCCAATGAGAACCTGTCCAATCGCCTCCTGTAGTGAAAATGTTAAATACACCAACATATTGGCTGAAGCAAAGTACAGAAGGACTTTGGCCCTTTCGTTAGAGACATGCTTGACCCCGGGGTCATTAGCCCTACCATCTCACCCTTTAAGAGCCGTGGACAGTGTTAAAACTGACCACCAATGAATAGAGACTAACAAGTGACTATCAAAATTTAAATGCACCAGCTCCTGCCATCAAGGCTTCCCCTTCCCAATACTGTAGAGATAATAGGTGGTCTGCAAGGGCTCAGGGCCTCTCTCTGCTGTCCTAGCTGTAGCCAACATGTTTTATTGGGTTCCAATGACTGAAGACTGAAGACAACTTCAATTTTCTTTCACTTCCAGGGGCATCCGATATACCTTTCCTTGGCTGTCCATGGAGGAGCTGAATAGCCCCCCATCAGATATAGCCTCTAGCCTCCGCAGACAAGATCCAGATCCACTCAAACTAACCCACTGCCGCCTCTGACATCATATAGATGACATTCTACTATGGGGGCCCTCTGAGAATGCCACACAGGAAGACTCTTATCTAGTGACACAACGTTCACAGCACAGAGGACTGCCGTTGCCCCGTGTAAGGTCCAAGGACGGGCCACTTCTGTCAAGTTTCTTGGCAGAGTGCAGTCCGCTGAGGGCTGCGGAGTCGATCTCTCTGGAAAATACCAACCGCTCACCGTCAAGCCTCCTGCTACGCTTCGGCAGGCACAGCACATGCGAGGCCTTTTCACCTTTGGGGGGCAACACATTCCACGCCTCTCCAGTCTCCTGAGGCCCATTTATGCCGCTGTAAGCAAATCAGCCTCTTTCTACTGGGGAAAAGCTTAATCAACTGCCTTACAGCAGGCCCTGCCATTAGTTCCTCCAGGCCCAGAACTTTGAGTTGAATTACTGGCAATACCTGATTATGCCTCGTGGAGTCACTGGACTAAACGTGGCTCTACCTTGTTGCTTGCGGGTTCCGGACCGACCGTCTGCTCCAGATAGCAGCCTTGTACTCACCATACATATATGAGCACGGAATCTCGGCAGCTTACTGGGCCCTTTAAGAGAAAGAGGCATTAATGTTCTCACAGTTCAAACTGCTTTACACACAAGCCCTTCCCTGCTTTGGGTCAGAGATTCGACTCAGCAGAGGCTTGGCCTGGCCACGGAGGCCTCACTGAAAAAAAGGAAACGATACCTTCAAGAAAGGGCTAAATTTCGTGTTAAGGGCCTTTCCAAATTATGAGGGGATGCGGCTTCCTCCACGCTCAGCCCCTTGTCCATTGACACTGAGGTGCAGTGGGGGCGCGTGGGTGGCTCAGCCGGTTAGACATCCGGCTCTTGGTTTCCGCTCAGGTCATGATCTCACGGTTCGTGGGTTCGAGCCCCGCGTCAGGCTCCGCGCGCTGGCAGGGTGGAGCCTGCTTGGGATTCCCTCTTTCTCCCTCTCTCTCTGCCCCTCCCCTACTCATGCCCTGTCTCTAAACAAACAAACAAACAAACAAACAAACAAATAAAAAGTGGAAAGGGAATTGGTGTTTTTCACTGACCGCAGCAAAGTCCCTGTACACAACGCAGCTGCCTGGAAGGCTTCAGTTTATCATCCTGCCAGCGGCACATTCCTAGTCGGGAGGGCCCTCCTGGCCTGGTCCAACTAGCAGAATCAGTAGCGGTGTGCCTGGCTCTACACAGGCTGCAAAAGCGAGACTCCCAAGGACGCTCATTTTTACTGACTTCTGGATGGTAGCCAATGATCTCGTTGTCTGTCCTAGAAAATGGCAAAGGGGTCATTTCATGATTCAGGGAAGGCCTATCTGGGGTGCCTCCATTCGGAGAGAAACAGCCCACCCTCACATGCTGATTCTGGTCACTCTGTGTCTGCACGAACCCACCCACACACCGGCAGACAACAGAAACAGATTATAACCGCACTGCAGATCCTTATCCAGAAGGCTTGCCTGGTTCAAGACCCCACATGAACCAGAATACCCAACATTGCCCCAGACACAACTATTCCTCCAGAGGTGGCATACCCACTAGTGGAGTGGGCCCATATTACATCAGGCCATCGGGGAGGGACAGTCCTCACTGTCTGGGAATACAAGCATGGCCTGTTTCGGGCCCTC
The DNA here is from genome assembly GCF_027475565.1 of Acinonyx jubatus. Classification (NCBI taxonomy): domain Eukaryota; kingdom Metazoa; phylum Chordata; class Mammalia; order Carnivora; family Felidae; genus Acinonyx; species Acinonyx jubatus. The sequence continues at coordinate 8,697,939 of NC_069390.1, forward strand.
ACCCTGGCTCTAGCCAAAGTGGGGGTAGTCAATTACCTCCTTTGCTCCCAAACAAAATCCTGAAAGCCTCCCAGGTGGGGCTTGGGCAGCAGGGGGACAGACCCTGCGGGATGGCAAATATGTTTTCTTGGGTCACCGTTGCCCTCTGCTGGAGCTATTGGGTATGTGCCCATCATCGCTGATCCCTTACCTGGTGACTTGTGCTGACAGCTCTCTCCAGGCATGCTGCTTCCTGTCACATGATCTCCTCCTTAACCAGACATATGTTCACTCCCTTTGACCCACCAGACATTATGGATTCAAATCAAGGTGCCCATTTCGCCTCCCAAGTGTTCAATCACGGGTTCTGGAACATAGGATCTCATGGAGTTACCACTTAGCCAACAGGCCCCCTTGGCCAGACATAAAGACGCACAATGACCTACTCAAAGACATGCTCCTCAAGCTTTTAAACAAGTGGTCCCCCAGATGGACAGAAATTTTACTCCAGTCTCTAATACTGCCTATTTCCCGGCCCTAAGATCTCTAAATACCTTACACCAACCACCAGTCTCCTCCAAAGATTCCGTGTTAGTACTCACTCCCAGGGAACCCCCACGCTTTTGACCTCAGAAAAGACATTATTCACATGTGCTCACCAAATGGATGTTTCCCTTACCATTTTGATTTTCGCTCATCTTGCCATCTTCCACACTGATAGAGGGCAGATTGTGCAATATGAGTCTTATAATGGAGAGCCCTAGGGGACAAACCCCTGCCAAATTGCTTAGAGATTATGATCATACATATATTATTAGCCTAGATGAGGTTAAGGCAAACAGCTTTGCCTTACTATTCGGTTTATAAAGTCTCGTTAATTAAAACAAACTCACCAAAAAGTTTGCAGGAGATGAAAATTATAGCTCCGGGCCCCACTAGAGGAATTGTGTGGGCCTCAGGGAGAGGAAAATGGGCCCCCCCCCCCCTTAGTGGATGGCTAGTCACACTAGAAAATGAAATCCAGGGGCACCTGGGTGGCTCAGTCGGTTAAGCGTCCAGCTTCGGCTCAGGTCATGATCTCGAGGTTCGTGAGTTCGAGCCCCACATCAGGATCTGTGCTGACAGCTGAGAGCCTGGAGCCTGCTTGGGATTCTGCATCTCCTCTCTCTCTGCCCCTCCCCTACTCGTGCTCTGTCTCTCTCGCGCATGCACTTTCTCGCTCAAAAATAAATGAACATTAAAAAATTTTAAAAAGAAAATGAAATCCAAAACAGATTTCTGGGATCTAGTGGCCCCTTCAGCAGGGCTCTGTGCTCCCCTGTCACCCATCTTGGTTGCCTGCAGAGGCCTTGAACTGACACTAGCCCCTCGTGCAAGTGCATGCCTCACTGGCAGCCCCAGAGTCCAGGCAAATCCAAGTTCCTGCCCTGACTTTCCCAACAGCCCTTGTCATCAACGGTCTTCCCTGCCTCCCAGCACCTGCATGCCTCATGCGCCCCTTCAATAAGACCCCCGTGGGGCTTTACCGAAACCCCACCTTTTTGGGTTGATATTCACCAATGCGGCCCTAGAGGGGGACCCCAAAGCACTCTACCCACATTCCCTAATAAAGCATGGGCCCCAAGTTTTGTTGCTCTTTCTGGCTGCCCCCTGCCTTCGCCTCCCCATGGTGCCCTTCGAGGCATGCTGGGTACTGCCTCCAGGGTCTGCGAGTAATAAACTTTTCTATTTCATTTTCTCTTGTGGTCTTTTACTGAACCACAACTCACCACCTGGCACCCCGTGCCCCACTTAACAAATGTTAACTTAGCAAAATCAGAACAGGGCTAAAGACGACTGAGGGCCATGTTAATGGAAATTGGGTGACGGGGAACCTTGATATGTAATGTTAGGCAAGAGTTAATGAACTACAGCAGCTGTGCTTAAGGACCTACACCTGATGAGCCACATCTGTACCTGGATCTTACTGAGATGATAAGACCAGGTACCTTGAGCTGGTGCTATAATAAGGACGAGAATTCGGGGAATCTTGAAAGAATTGAGAATGTAGCTCAGAAAGAGAGGGTTAACAGAACCTTAAGGGGCGATCTGTGCCCATGTCCAGGAAGAAGCTCTAATCCCCCAATTAGAAGACAGAATTTGCCATAATTTCTAGCATTTCTCCCCTGTTTTCTGATGTCACCATTGATTCTCCAACTTGTTTTTCTCTCTATAAGAATCCCTTCGAGAATTACTACCAAAGGGGCGCCTGGGTGGCTCAGTCGGCTAAGGGTCCAACTTCAGCTCAGGTTATGATCTCACGGTTCATGAGGTCGAGCCCCGCATCAGGCTCTCTGATGTCACCACAGAGCCCACTTTGGATCCTCTCTCTCCCTCTCTCTCTCTCTGACCCCCTCCCGCTCACTCTCTCTCTTTCTTTCCCTAAAAAGCAATCAATAAAAAAAGAATTACTGCAAAACACAAAGTAAATGAAATGTGTTCCCTGGTAACCCTTTGCAAAGGGATGACCATTTGAAAACATGACTGTCTAGAGGGCATCTGCTGCCTTTTGTCACACTGGAAGGAAACTGGCCCAGCCCTCTGAGCACAGCATTTTTAGACGTGTGCTCACTATACTTCCCGACCTAAAATATGCCTCGTCCTGTTTGCCCTGCACCACGGAACATCACAGCCGATGGGTCACAGCCGATGGAAGATCTACGGGACTTTCTTTTAAAAAAAAAAAATTTTTTTTTAACGTTTATTTTTAACAGAGAGAGACACAGAGCATGAGAGGGGGAGGGGCATTGAGAGACGGAGACACAGAATCTGAAACAGGCTCCAGGATCTGAGCTGTCAGCACAGAGCCCGACACGGGGCTCGCACTCACACCGAGAGATCATGACCTCAACTCACAGACTGGGAGATCTTGACCTGAGCCGAAGTCGGACGCTTAACCGACTGAGCCCTCCAGGTGCCCCATGATCTACGGGACTTTCTTTGACAGGAAATATCAGATTTTATGAATCGGCCACCTACCCTCCTAAGTGATTTACGATGAACCAACCAACACAAAAGAAAAAGGCATGGAATAAACACAGATGTTCTGCATTCAGTAAAACAAGCGATCCTTTCCCCACTGGCTTCGGTATAAACCATGACCCTTTCCCCGAGGGGCTGAGTAAATCTTCCGAAATAAATGACTAGCCTCCCAGGGCAGGATCTGAGAAGGCAGTCGCCAGAGTTTCAACTCTCACCCTTGGCATTGGCTAAAGGGATTTGGAAAAGGCGGGGGAAACACAGCAAGGTTTGGAATCCCTTCTCATGTGTTACCACTTCAGAATCCCAATACTTACCACCCTTTTCCTCAGCGGTTTAATTCCCAGTGAAACCAGACGATCTGAATGTCACAGGCCACACAACAGGGCTCGTCCCCTGAGATGTACTGTCATCTGTGGGAGGGGCTCAGGTCCTCTCCCTGATCTCGCTCAGGTTTCTTCAGTGGCCAGGACAGTCCTCAGGCCTACAGGAACCGGCAGCCCCGGGGAGCTGACTACACTCCCCGGGCTGGGGGCTGCCAGGGTCTGAGGGATGAGAGTCTGGTGTTTGGATGTGTGCATGCTTGTGAAATGCCTTCAGGCGTGTGTATGTCACACAAGGTCACCTAATGTTGGCCCCTGCAACCACTAAGCCTACTGATGCAGGCTGTCTAAACCTACTGATCTAGGGAGCCATGGGGGAGTCTGAGGTTGGTGGCAGCAATGATGAGGCTATAGCTAAACTAGAGGCACTGGCCACATGGAACAGTCCAGGTCTAAATCTTTCCCTGGGAGGGGCAGCTGGCTGGCTCAGTCAGTATGAGCAGGCAACTCTCGATCTTGGGCATTTGGCTTACTTAAGTCCCACATTGGGCATTTGGCTTACTTAAAAAAGAAATGTTCACAAATCTTTCCCTGGGGACAGTGACCCTGAATGATGGCTTGCCTTCCTCACTACAGACCTAGAGCACACAGCTCCCCTCAGGGACAGCCAGGGGGTTTACTCACTCTTTTTCCACATCCAAGAAACCTGAATCAGGAAAACCCTGCTACCCAAGTGCTCGAGGTGGAGAGTCCAGGAGACTTGAAAATCTGTGCCCAACAGAGATAAAAGACACTTATATAAGTTTTGAGTTTACATCTTATAAAGGACAATAATAAATAGAGGCCCAGGCAACAAATGACTGGTTTTAAATATAAAGACCTAGTATGTTTTGTGGAATATTTCCTTGCCGGGTGACGATTTTTAAACTAGAAAATAATTGTAGGGGCGCCTGGGTGGCTCAGTTGGTTGAGCATCTGACTTTGGCTCAGGTCACGATCTCACGGTTCGTGGGTTCAAGCCCCGCGTTGGGCTCTGGGCTGACAGCTCAGAGCCTGGAGCCTGCTTCGGATTCTGTGGCTCCTCTCTCTCTGCCCCTCTCTACCCACATTCTCTCTCTCTTTCTCTCTCTCAAAAATAAATAAACTTAAAAAATTTTTAAATAATTGTATAATTTGAGCTGCTAATTGTTGTTAAGTGGGGGGGGAAGGGCTTAGAGTGTTCTTGTGGAGGATACATGATGGAGACTTCTAGGGTGTTAGAGTTTTTTTCTGTATCTTCATCTGGTTGCGTATTTACACATGGAACTATTCATTGAACTGTACGTGTTTGTTCACTTTACTGTTTGTAGTTTTGCCTCAATTAAAATAACAACAAACAAGTGAAGGAAGTTAAAGCCAAAATCTGAACTGTGACTGAAGTTCCCAGCTTCAGTTTCCGGCTGATGAGTCTGGTAGGGTGACAGGTAGACGAGATTCCTCGCTGTACGATTAGTTCTGGGTCCGTCCAAACACAGCAATTATCTTTATGGCTTCCTCATGTTTTATCTACCCACCTGTCACCACACACGTTGCATTCTTTGGTAAGGAACAGATTCAGGTCTCCACTATTTCAACGTTCCTCAGGCATGGTGGGAAACCTCCCTCACAAAGGCCAGTAAACAGACCTCCTTCCTCAACTCGGGCGTTAGAACAAGTCACATGCAGGTGTTTTTTGTGCTGTCTCCAGCTCTTCCTGCATGCTAGAACTCACAACCTTCAACAACAACACAACAAGAAATGGCTCAATTGTCACAAAATGGAGGGCATTGTGAGGAGCAATGGGCCCCCAATAGAAAACCGGATAGATGACTTCTCTTTCTGTCTAGTGGAAAACATACCCACTGAAGATGCATCGACAGGTGTAAAAGTTTATGATTTCCATAAATCCTCCACACCAGGACTATTAAGACTCCAGGGTCATGTGTGCTGCCAACATGATGAGGTGGGAAAAAATAGGGGCCGCCACTGGTCATTGGTTCCTTGTTCAAAGAGATTAGCAGAGGCATTGTAAGTGTATCTGATGAGTGGCCTGGAGCCCTGGTCTGGAAGCCGTCCCGTTCATCTTTTAGCTGCTCCTTTTCCATTTTTCTCTTGGGTTTCTCATCACCGTGGACAGGGCCACCATGCCCAGGAAGAGGGCGGCCTCGCGGCCTCAACACTGTAGCAGCAGCAGCACCAGCACTGGAAACCCAGGGTTTCCACGTGGATCCCTCAGCTCCCCTTACAGCTGCTCTGTGAGGGGTCTGCCCTTCCCTGGGATGCTGCCAGGGCTCATGACTGGGTCCTTAGCCCCCTGGTATCCACAGACCCTCCCCTACCTCCACCCCTTCCCAAACATCCCTTCCCAATTGTCTATATGAACACTTTTCTCTCACTGCCTCTTTCAAAGACCTTCTGTGGAATTTAGCTTTGGAAATAAAAGTCCACAGGCTTCTGCTTTCATCTGCAAAATGTCTTCCAAGAGATCAAGAAGCATAGAAAGGATAATCTGAGGGAATGTGGGGAAGAGACAGGAGAAATTTCAGGAAAACCATCTATTATGAATACCATCGGTTTATCAAAGTCATTCTTCCTCCTAATGAAGTATTTGTTGCTTCGTGAAGAGAAAGACTGATGTCTATTTTGTTCATCTCCCCAGGGGCTGGTGGCCAAGCCACAGAGCTGATGTGCATTGGGAGAATGTCCCACAAATCCTCATGAGCTTTTCCTGTTGCAGATTGACAACCGTGTCGTGCTTAGTGGTTTGGGAAATTAAAAAAAAAAAAAAAAAGAGCTACCACTTCACATCCTCTAGGACTGCTGTAACAATAACAGCAATGACAGAACTAGAAAATAAATATCGATGATGATGTGGAGACACTGGAACCCTTGCATGCTGCAGGTGGGAATGTAAAATGGTGCCGCCATTTTGGAAGAGTTTGGAGTTCCTCAAAATGTTAAACATAGAATACCCATCCCAGCAATTTCACACCTAGATATATACTCAAAATAATTGAAAACGTGGACTCAAACAGAATATTGAACATGATAGTACATAACAGCATTCTTCACAATAGCCAAGAGTCTGACCCTTAACCGACTGAGCCACCCAGGTGCCCCAAAGAGGAATGAAATTCTGATAATGCTACAACCCTTAATAACCCTGAAAACATTATGCTAAGTGAAAAAGACACAAAAGGACAAATACTGCATTATTCCACTTATATCTAGAGTAACTAGAGAAACATGTAGAGTAGGCAAGTTCACAGAGATGAAGAGTAACTAGTAGTTACCCAGGGATTGGAGGAAGGGGGAAAGAAGGGTTTTTGTTTAATGGATCCAGAGTTTCTGTTTGGGGAACTGAAAGAGTTTTGGAAATCAATAGTGCTAAATGGTCGCACCACTTTGTGAATGCAATTAGTGCCACTAATCATTTCTAAAAATGATTAGAATTGCAAATCTATGTTATATGTTTTTTACACCCCCCCCCCAAAAAAAAGGAGTGAGGATTTTTGGTAAGAAAGAACAGTGATAAGAAGTATAGAAAGTCTATTTCCCTGAGAATGGTTAATGGCCCTGCTGTCATTCAGTTTTCCAGGAAGCACCAGATGCATTTTTCAAGTACTTGGTTAGTATTTTGTCTGGTTATCATTTTGCAGCCAGATTATCAGTGATTTATTTTTCATTCACTGGTAGTTTACAATATTTTTCAAATAGTTTTTTTTTTAAGTTTATTTATTTTGAGAGAGAAAGAGAGTGAAAGTGAGGGAGGGACAGGGAGAAAGAGAGAGAAAGAATCCCAAGCAGGCTCCACACTGTCAGCACGGAGCCCAGCTCAGGGCTCAATCCCATGAACCATGAGATCATGACCTGAGCCAAAACCAAGAGTTGGATGCTTAACCATCTGAGCCACCCAGGCGCCCCCTAATAGATTTTTATAAAAGGAAAAATATAAGCCTGAGGACTGAAGGTGACATTTCAAATGGAAGAGGAAATCTTAGAAATTATGGCAAATTCTTTATCCTAATTGTTGTATTAGAGCTTTTTCCTGCACAGAGCCCCTTGAAAGGAAGTCCTGTCAACAATCTGAGCTCAGTGGCTATACATTTTTAAAGTCACAGCATTTAAAGCATGATTCTATTAATTACCTAAAAAGAATCCCTGGGGGGCCCCTAGTGGCTCAGTTGGTCAAGCAATGGACTCTCTATTTTGGCTCAGGTCATGATCTCCCAGTTGTGAGATTGAGCCCTGTGTCTGGCTCCACATTGGGTATGAAGTCTGCTTAAGATTCTCTCTCTCTCTCCCTCCCTCCCTCTGTCTCTCCCCTGCTCACACAAGTGCTCTCTCACTCTCGCTCTCGCTCTCTCTCTTCAAAAAAATATAAAAAGAATTCCCTGGAATCTAGCCACAGGTTCCTAGATCAAAGTGTCACCTAAAAGAAGCACAGCTAATTCATAAGCCAAAAGATGACTTTACAGGATGGCATGGAAATCTCTCCTGAAAGAGGTGTTCAGTACTATGATCTCAGCAAGAGACAGGGAGAGAAACTGTCCAAGACAATAGCCACAGTCTTTGTAAATCCTAATCCAAGAACTGATATCCCATCACTTGTGTCTTTTTTCTGTTTATTAGAAGTTAGTAAGTCCAGACAGCACATGCTAAGAGGGAAGGGATTTCATAAGGGTGTAAATATCAGGAGGTGGAGGTCATGGAAATTATTTTGGGGCCTGCCCACTATAACATCCAAGTGGAGAATTTGATTAGGTAGTCAGACAAACAAATCTGGAATTCAGTGTGTTAATTCAGCCTGGAGATTTAGGTTTATCATCAATCCCTGAAGACACATATTGAGTGTGGAACTGGATGAGATCCTCGAGGAAGTAAGTATAGACAGAGAAGAAGAGAGGTCCAACTACTGAGCTCTGGGGCCCTCTTATTTTTTTTAACTTTATTCATTCATTCTGAGAGAGAGAGAGAGAGGGCACATGAGCAGGGGAGAGACAGAGAGAGAGTAAGAGAGAATCCCAAGATGACAGCGTGGAGCCCCATACAGGACTCAAGATCATGACCTGAGCTGAAATCAAGAGTCAAACAGTCAACAGACTGAGCCACCCTGGCGCCCCCATTTCCCCTTTTCTTTTTCCCTTGTTGCCTCTTCAACTCTTCCATAGCACCTCAAGCCTTTCTCCATGTACGTATCTTATAATATTGCCATGTATCTGTCTTTTTCTCACTGATCACAAGTGATCCCAGTTTTACACATTGCTGTATCCCTAGCGCTAGCACAGTAGAGATTCTCAAAAAATGTTATATAAATGATCAATACTCTGAGGAAATAAACTCCGATGCCAGTTTACCACTCTTTTTGTCTTTGTCATTCACTCCTGTCCCTCAATTCAAGGACTGAAATGTCTGTAAGTTCCTGGTGTGATTTCACCCGACAGAAGGTCAGTTAGCAAAAGTTAATGTTTACACTGAACAATCCACTTTGTTTTAATTTAATCTAGGGTTGTTTTCATCAACTCTCCCCACCCCCTCTCTCTCTCGCTGTCTCTCTCCTTTTTTTGAAGATCAAAATCTAACCTCCTTGGGTGCCTGGATGGCTCATTCAGTTAAGCATCCAACTCCTGGTTTCCACTCAGGTCGTGGTCTCACTGTATGTGAGTTCCAGCCCCACACTGGGCTCTGCACTGACAGTGTGGCGCCTGCTTGGGATTCTCTCTCTCCTTCTCTTTTTATGCACCCCCCACTCGTGCTCTCTCTCTCTCTCTCTCTCTCAAAAGAAATAAAAATAAACTTAAAAAACCTAACCTCCTTAAATCACTTCATCACTTTTTTCAAGATGAATAATTTTAGATTTACAAAAAAAAGTCCCCAGATAGTACAGTCTCAACAGATCACACATCCAATTTCCCTTTTTGTTAACACCCTACCCGAGTCTGTTGTATTTCTTAAGATTAATAAACCATTACTCCTCTCTCTTTACCCCTCCACCACTTGTGAGCTCTGTCTGTCTCTCTCAAAATAAATGAAAAACTTAAAAAAAAAAAAAAAAGGTCGGGGGAGGCCCCTGGGTGGCTCAGTCAGTTAAGCGTCTGATTCTTGATTTCAGCTCAGGTCATGATCTCACAGTTCTTGGGGCCCAGACCCACATCAGGCTCTGCCCTGACAGTGCAGAGCCTGCTTGGGATTCTCTCGCTCCCTCTCTCTCTCTCTGCCCCTCCCCTGCTTGGGTGCTCTGTCTCTCTCAAAAGAAACGAATAAACTTTCAAAAAAAATTAATAAACCATTATTACTATATTGTGGTTACAGTCCATATTTTATTCACGTTTCTTTTGCATTCACCTTTTTCTATCGCTAGATCCAATCCATGAGACCACGCTCTATTCAGTGGTTATGCCTCTTTAGGATCCTCTCAGCTGTGACACTTTCTCAGGCATTTCTTGTTTTTGATGACCTTACCAGTTTTTAGAAGTACTGATGGAAAATTTTGTAGAATAGTGGAATTCATCTGGCATTCTTCTCATGAGAGTACTGGAGATAGGTTTTTTTTTAAAGAGTAAGAAAACAGATAAAGCATCATTTTGGGGCACCTGGGTGGCTCAGTTGGTTGAGCATCAGACTCTTGATCTTGGCTGAGTTCATGATCTCATGGTTTGTGAGTTCCAGCCCTGAGTTGGGCTTTGCACTGACAGTGCAGAGCCTGCTTGGAATTCTCTCTCCCTCTCCCCCACTCATGCTCTCTCTTTCTCAAAATAAATAAACTTAAAAAAAAATTTTTAAGTACCACTTTCATTACATCTTAGCAACGGCACAGACCATCGGTATGACCACTGCATTTGCATGTTCTCTATCAGTCTAACTAAAAGGGTGTTGAGGAAGATGGTGGCATAGGAGGACGCTGGGCTCACCGCGTCCTGTTGGTCACTTAGATTCCACCCACACCTGCCTAAATAACCCAGAAAACCGCCAGAAGACTAGCAGAATGGATTCTCTGGAGCCAAGCATAGACGAGAGGCCCACGGAAGAGGGTAGGAAGGGTGGAGAGGTGGTGCACGCTACGGACTAGCGGGAGGGAGCCGGGGCAGAGGGGCAGCCTGCCGGCCGAGCAGAACCCCCGAGTCTGGCTGGCAAAAGCAGACGGGCCAGACGGAGTGTGTTCGGACAGCAAGCGGGACTTAACATCTGGAAGGTTATAAGTTAACAGCTCTGCTCGGAGAGTGGGAGGGCTGGAGGACAACGGGAGGGAGAGTTGTTGAGCCCCGGGTGACAGAGCTCAGCTTGATGGGGAACAAAGGCGCTGGGAAGCGCCATCTCCCTTGCCCATCCCTTAGCCAAAATCCCAAAAGGAGCCAGTTCCTATCAGGGAACTTGCTTGCCCCAGCAAACACCCAACTCTGTGCTTCTGCGGATCCATCCCTCCGGCGGCGGGTCTGACTCCCTCCCGGTGCTGCAGGGCCCCTCCCAAAGTGGATCTCTGAAGGAAAAGCGAGCTGAGCCTGCCCCTCCCTCCCCTGTGCACCTTGCCGATCCACCCCAGCTAATACGCCAGATCCCCAGCACCACAAGCCTGGCAGTGTGCAAGTAGCCCAGATAGGCCACGCCACCCTACAGTGAATCCCGCCCCTAGGAGAGGGGAAGAGAAGGTGCACACCAGTCTGACTGTGGCCCCAGCAGTGGGCTGGGAGCAGACCACGGGTCTGACTGCGGACCCGCCCACCGACGCAAGTTATTCAAGACAGCACAGGGGAAATGCCCCGCAGTCCCGCACCACTCCAGGGACTTTCCAAAATGATGAAACGGAAGAATTCCCCTCAAAAGAATCTCCAGGAAATAGCGACAGCTAACGAACTGATCAAAACCGATTTAAACAATATAACAGAAGGTGAATTTAGAATAATAGTCATAAAATTAATCGTTGGGTTGAAAACAGTATAGAGGACAGCAGAGAATCTATTGCTACAGAGATCAAGGGACTAAGGAACAGCCAGGAGGAGCTAAAAAATGCTATTAATGAGCTGCAAAATAAAATGGAGACGACCACGGCTCGGATTGAAGAGGCAGAGGAGAGAATAGGTGAACTGGGAGATAAAATTATGGAAAAAGAAGCTGAGAAAACGAGAGATAAAAAAAAAATCCAGGAGTATGAGGGGAAAATTAGACAACTAAGTGGTGCACTAAAGAGAAATAATCTACACATAATTGGTATTCCAGAGAAGGAAGAGAGAGGGAAAGGTGCTGAAGGTATACTTGAAGAAATAATAGCTGAGAACTTCCCTAATCTGGGGAAGGAAAAAGGCATTGAAATCTAGGAGGCACAGAGAACTCCCTCCAGATGTAACTTGAATCGATCTTCTGCACGACATATCATAGTGAAACTGGCAAAATACAAGGATAAAGAGAAAATTCTGAAAGCAGCTAGGGATAAACGTGCTCTAACATATAAAGGGAGACCGATAAGACTTGTGACCGATCTCTCTACTGAAACTTGGCAGGCCAGAAAGGAATGGCAGAAAATCTTCAATGTGATGAACAGAAAAAATATGCAGCCAAGAATCCTTTATCCAGCAAATCTGTCATTTAGAATAGAAGAAGAGATAAAGGTCTTCCCAAACAAACAAAAACTGAAGGAATTCATCACCACTAAACCAGCCCTACAAGAGATCCTAAGGGGGATCCTGTGAAACAAAGTACCAGAGACATCGCTACAAGCATGAAACCTACAGACATCACAATGACTCTAAACCCATATCTTTCTATAATAACACTGAACATAAATGGACTAAATGCACCAACCAAAAGACATAGGGTATCAGAATGGATAAAAAAACAAGACCCATCTATTTGCTGTCTACAAGAGACTCATTTTAGACCTGAGGACACCTTCAGATTGAAAGTGAGGGGATGGAGAACTATTTATCATGCCACTGGAAGTCAAAAGAAAGCTGGAGAAGCCATACTTATATCAGACAAACTAGACTTTAAATTAAAGGCTGTAACAAGAGATGAAGAAGGGCATTATATAATTATTACAGTGTCTATCCATCAGGAAGAGCTAACAATTATAAATGTCTATGCGCCGAATATGGGAGCACCCAAATATATAAAACAATTACTCACAAACATAAGCAACCTTATTGATAAGAATGTGGTAATTGCAAGGGACTTTAATACCCCACTTACAACAATGGATAGATCATCTAGACACACGGTCAATAAAGAAACAAGGGCCCTGAATGATACATTGGATCAGATGGACTTGACAGATATATTTAGAACTCTACATCCCAAAACAACAGAATATACTTTCTTCTCGAGTGCACATGGAACATTCTCCAAGATAGATCACATACTGGGTCACAAAACAGCCCTTCATAAGTATACAAGAATTGAAATCATACCATGCATACTTTCAGACCACATTGCTATGAAGCTTGAAATCAACCACAGGAAAAAGTCTGGAAAACCTCCAGAAGCATGGAGGTTAAAGAACACCCTACTAACGAATGAATGGGTCAACCAGGCAATTAGAGAAGAAATTAAAAAATATACGGAACCAAATGAAAATGAAAATACAACAATCCAAACGCTTTGGAATGTAGCGAAGGCAGTACTGAGAGGAAAATACATTGCAATCCAGGCCTATCTCAAGAAACAAGAAAAACCCCAAATACAAAATCTAACAGCACACCTAAAGGAAATAGAAGCAGAACAACAAAGACAGCCTAAATCCAGCAGAAGAAGAGAAATAATAAAGATCAGAGCAGAAATAAACAATATAGAATCTAAAAAAACTGTAGAGCAGATCAATGAAACCAAGAGTTAGTTTTTTGAAAAAATAAACAAAATTGATAAACCTCTAGCCAGGCTTCTCAAAAAGAAAAGGGAGATGACCCAAATAGATAAAATCATGAATGAAAATGGAATTATTACAACCAATCCCTCAGAGATACAAGCAATTATCAGGGAATACTATGAAAAATTATATGCCAACTAACTGGACAACCTGGAAGAAATGGACAAATTCCTAAACACCCACACACTTCCAAAACTCAATCAGGAGGAAATAGAAAGCTTGAACAGACCCATAACCAGCGAATAAATTGAATCAGTTATCAAAAATCTCCCAACAAATAAGAGTCCAGGACCAGATTGCTTCCCAGGGGAGTTCTACCAGACGTTTAAAGCAGAGATAATACCTATCCTTCTCAAGCGATTCCAAAAAATAGAAAGGGAAGGAAAACTTCCAGACTCATTCTATGAAGCCAGTATTACTCTGATTCCTAAACCAGACAGAGACCCAGTAAAAAAAGAGAACTACAGGCCAATATCCCTGATGAATATGGATGCAAAAATTCTCAATAAGATACTAGCAAATCAAATTCAACAGCATATAAAAAGAATTATTCACCATGATCAAGTGGGATTCATTCCTGGGATGCAGGGCTGGCTCAACATTCGCAAATCAATCAACGTGATATATCACATTAATAAAAGAAAAGATAAGAACCATATTATCTTTCAATCGGTGCAGAAAAAGCATTTGACAAAATTCAGTAACCTTAATAAAAACGCTCGAGAAAGTCGGGATAGAAGGAACATACTTAAACATCATAAAAGCCATTTATGAAAAGCCCACAGCTAACATCATCCTCAATGGAGAAAAACTGAGAGCTTTTTCCCTGAGATCAGGAACACGACAGGGATGTCCACTCTCACCGCTGTTGTTTAACATAGTGTTGGAAGTTCTAGCATCAGCAATCAGACAACAAAAGGAAATCAAAGGCATCAAAATTGGCAAAGATGAAGTTAAGCTTTCATTTTTTGCACATGACATGATATTATACATGGAAAATCCAATAGACTCCACCAGAAGTCTACTAGAACTTGGGGCGTCTGGGTGGCGCAGTCGGTTAAGCGTCCGACTTCAGCCAGGTCATGATCTCGCGGTCCGTGAGTTCAAGCCCCGCGTCAGGCTCTGGGCTGATGGCTCGGAGCCTGGAGCCTGTTTCTGATTCTGTGTCTCCCTCTCTCTCTGCCCCTCCCCCGTTCATGCTCTGTCTCTCTCTGTCCCCCCCCCCAAAAAAAAACGTTGAAAAAAAAAGAAATAAACATTAAAAAATGTTTTAGGGGCACCTGCATGGCTCAGTCGGTTGGGTGTCCGACTTCAGCTCAGATCATGATCTCATAGTTCGTGGGTTCAAGCCCCGTGTCAGGCTCTGTGCTGACAGCTCAGAGCCTGGAGCCTGCTTTGGATTCTGTGTCTCCCTCTCTCTCTCTCTCTCTCTGCCCCTAACCCACTCACATTCTGTCTCTGTCTCTCTCAAAGATAAATAAACATTAAAAAAATGTTTTAAAAAAGAAGATAAGCAATCACTATTTGCTAAAAGAATGAAAGAGAGCTGACTGCAATACCTACACAATAACTGAACACTTGAATCATGCTTATTCTGTCATTCTAAATACCCAGACTTAGTACTCACAAGAGGTAAAAGGGGCCTCTTACCTCAGACACAATGGTAGAGAGGAAGGAGCTTTGGTCATAAACCCAGCCATCCAGACAGGCCTCTGTGTCTGGCTCAGTCATGTTGGTGAAGGTTCCATTCAGATGAAGAAGCTGCCACTGGGGATGGATAAAGCGCTGACATGTCTCTGGCCTCGATTCTGAGTTCAATGCGATGGAGATTCTGAGGAGGGCCTCAGGGCTGAGGATCCCAGTATCATTATCAGAGACTGTGTCATTGTCAAGGATGTTCACCCAGCAGTGATGACCAGGAATGGCTGTAGTGAAGTTCTCCAAAATCATATGGCATAATAGCATCCGCATGAAAGGAAGAACTAAAATTATCTGAAGGATATGGAATTTCCCCAGGCCACCATCCTGATCCAGGAGCTCCTGAAAGGCCATTGAGTATGAACAGGTGATCCTCCAGAGGAGACACAATGACTTTATGGAGATAAATTCAAAGGGACAAAAAGGCTTCCTTTTATTAACTCACACTACGTCAGTGTGACCTCACTCACATCACTCCTGCAGCAGAGCAGTGGAAACAGGATCCCCAGATCTTTTGGAACCAGGAGGCGTTAATTTTTTAGCAGAGCCATAGAGAAAATTATATACCAGGGACACTTCTGTTGACAAAGAAATCTGTTTAAGATTTTAATCTCTGAATGTGCTTCCCCTTAGTGACCTTTCACAGCAGCTTCTGAAATTAGCATTGGACTTTGTCATGTATTTAACCCCCCAAATAAACTAAAATAAGCCTGCTGTGCAGTCTTCAATCATTTCCGGAAAATGAAACCTGAGCGACAAAAAAAGAATGGTTGTGTGATTTTTCTGTGGAAAGAAAAATCAAATACTTTTCTTGTTTAGCGCTGAATTTAGATTAAGGTAATACATAAGATCCTTTGTTGTTAATCAAAACAAAGTGAAATGTGGTGCAATTACTACATTTTGGTAACTGATACTACACTTCAGTTTCAATCACCTTAGGAATCTTAGATTCCTTGCAATGTAGATACAGAAGGAAGGCAGTGGTAAGTTCACGTAAGGGTTTATTTTCTCAAGCCTTTTTTTAAATTTATGTAATATATTTGAAGATCTTTTCGGTGCTAGTGTTTAGAGTCCTGATTCATTGGCGATTTCATCATTATGAATGAGGCTTCTTTATCTCTGATAGTGTTCCTTGACTTTAAGCATGTGTTTTGTCATACTTATATAGCCATTCCAAGCTTCTTGTACTTACGGTTTGCATATAAACTTCTAATCCCTTAGGTATTTTTTATTTTTATTTATTTATTTATTTTAATGTTTATTTATTTTTGAGAGAAAAAGAGAGACAGAGCACGAGCAGGAGACAGGCAGAGAGGGATCAAGACACAGAATCTGAAGCAGGCTCTAGGCTCTGAGCTGTCAGCATAGAGCCAGATGTGGGGCTCGAACCCAGGAACCACATGATCATAACCTGAGCCAAAGTCGAATGCTTAATAATGACTAAGCCA
This sequence comes from Acinonyx jubatus, assembly GCF_027475565.1. NCBI lineage: Eukaryota > Metazoa > Chordata > Mammalia > Carnivora > Felidae > Acinonyx > Acinonyx jubatus. The sequence goes on from NC_069390.1 coordinate 8,714,279, forward strand.
CCCAAGCATCACTAGTTAATATTTGATTGAAATGTTTGTTGAGGGGTGTCTGGGTGGTTCAGTGGTTTGAATGTCCAGCTCTTGATCTCAGTTCCCACCACCTCAATCAAAGTAACAAACAGTTCTATCTCCACTCGTATCCCTCATGTACTGTTATAAGTAATACCTCTTTCCTGCTTCTGTCATTCCCTTTTCTACCTTTGGCCACTACTAAACTATTTCCCGTTTTTTTTTAAGCTTCTGCTAATTAAAAATTGTTTTATATACAAAAAATAATATGGGAGAGTGACGTCATCAAAATGGTAACGTAAGCTGTTCCCAACTTCAGTCCCCCACGAAAGAAGATCAGCTGGCAACTGTCCATAGAAAGACACCATTGTGAAAATCCCAGAGCCCAGAAGTGAGGCTGAAGCAACACTGAACCACAGGATCACATTAGAAGAGCAAGAGGAGTGGCTACAGTCTGACCATATTGCCCCACCTCCATGCCAGCGCGACACCACACTGAGAAACTCCATCCTGAGCCTACGGTTTCTCCAGTGAGAAAAAGAGAACGCAAGGTAGACATCAGTTCCCTCAACATTGGGAGCTGCTTCCCAGAAAGTCCAGCCAGGTATCACCTCATGGGGATTACTGGGAAAAACTGCAGGGCTCCGCCACTGGGACTCAGATAGGGATGAAGAAGGGACAAAGCTTGCATTAACCAGTGCTTAGATCTTGACAGACCATGTTCCTGTTTGCAGTGGCATCGAGAAGAGAACCCAGCCAGTTTTTCTGCCCATCTGCAGAGCTGAGCTGGAGGCCCCATCTTGACAGAGAGCTCAGTTGGTAGCTCTGCCTGATTTGGGTCCCCAGCCAACAAACTATACCAGCTGTGGAGCTGGTTATGCGGCCCTGCCCGGGAAGGAAAGCATATTCACAGTCCTGCCCAACTGCTGGGTGTAGCCTCCATTCCCATTAAGCCAGGAAGTCTAGCAAGGGAATCCAGGTATCCATAGAGCCCATCCAGTGGTCTCACTTGGATAGGCATCCAAGACCAAGTCTTTCTCAACTGTTAAGAATGGCCTCTGGCCAGGACAAACTTATGGAGAATAACGAAGCAGAAAAAAAAAAAAAGAGGGAAACTAAGGGAAAGAGCAAGATTTAAGAATTGGAGAAATCAGTGATCATTAAAAAGGAACAACATCAGAATCATAGGGATCCCAGCTGATGAAGAGAGAGAAAAATGGGTAGAAGGGTTACATGAGCAAATCATAGCGGAAAACTTTCCTAACCTGGGGAAAGACACAGACATTAAAATCCAGGAAGCACAGAAGACTCACATAAGATTCAACAAAAACTGACCATCAACAAGGCATCTCATAGTCAAATTCACAAAATACTCAGGCAAGGAAAGAATCATGAAAGCACCAAGGGAAAAAAGTCCTTGACCTACAAAGGGAAGACGTTTCAGGTTTGCCGCAGACCTATCCCCAGAAACTTGGCATACCAGAAAGAAGTGGCAGGATATATTCAATGCGCTGAATTGGAAAACTATGCAGCCAAGAATTCTTTATCCAGCAAGGCTGTCATTCAAAATAGAAGGAGAGATAAAAAATTTCCCAGACAAACAAAATTAAAGGAGTTTGTGGCCACTAAACCAGCCCTGCAAGAAATGTTAAGGGGGACTTTCTGAGGGGAGAAAAGATGTATATATATACCCAAAGCAACAAAAGATTAGAAAGGACCAGAGAACATGACCAGAAACTCCAACTCTACAAGCGTCATAATGGCAATAAATTCCTATCTTTCAGTACTCACTCTAAATGTCAATGGACTAAATACTCTAATCAAAAGACATAGGGTAACAGAATGGATAAGAAAACAAGATCCATCTATGTGCTGTTGACAAGAGACCCACTTTAGACCTAAAGACACCTTCAGATTGGAAGTAAGGGGATGGAGAACCATCTATCATGCTAACGGTCAACAAAAGAAAGCCAAAGTAGCCATACTTATATCAGATAATCTAGACTTCAAAATAGGGACTGTAACAAGAGATGAAGAAAGGCATTATATGATAATTAAGGGGTCTATCCACCAAGAAGACCTAACAATTGTTTTGTGGGTTTTTTTCAATATATGAAATTTATTGTCAAATTGGTTTCCATACAACACCCAGTGCTCATCCCAAAAGGTGCCCTCCTCAATACCATCACCCATCCTCCCCTCCCTCCCACCCCCCATCAACCCTCAGTTTGTTCTCAGTTTTTACGAGTCTCTTATGCTTTGGCTCTCTCCCACTCTAACCTCTTTTTTTTTTTTTCCTTCCCCTCCCCCATGGGTTTCTGTTAAGTTTCTCAGAATCCACATAAGAGTGAAAACATATGGTATCTGTCTTTCTCTGTATGGCTTATTTCACTTAGCATAACACTCTCCAGTTCCATCCACGTTGCTACAAAGGGCCATATTTCATTCTTTCTCACTGCCACGTAGTACTCCATTGTGTATATAAACCACAATTTCTTTATCCATTCATCAGTTGATGGACATTTAGGCTCTTTCCATAATTTGGTTATTGTTGAGAGTGCTGCTATAAACATTGGGGTACAAGTGCCCCTATGCATCAGTACTCCTGTATCCCTTGAGTAAATTCCTAGCAGTGCTATTGCTGATCATAGGGTAGTTCTATTTTTAATTTTTTGAGGAACTTCCACACTGTTTTCCAGAGTGGCTGCACCAATTTGCATTCCCACCAACAGGGCAAGAGGGTTCCTGTTTCTCCACATCCTCTCCAGCATCTATAGTCTCCTGATTTGTTCATTGTGGCCACTCTGGTGTGAGGTGATATCTGAGTGTGGTTTTGATTTGTATTTCCCTGATGAGGAGCGACATTGAGCATCTTTTCATGTGTCTGTTGGAAGACCTAACAATTGTAAACATTCATGCTCCAAATGTGAGAGCACCCAAATATATAAATTGATTAATCATAAACATAAACAAACTCATTGATAATACCATAATAGTAGGGGACTTCAACACTCCACTTACAGCAATGGGCAGATAATCTAAACAGAAAATCAACAAGGAAACAGTGACTTTGAATGACACACTGGATCAGATGGACTTAACAGATATATTCAGAACATTTCATCCTAAAGCAGCAGAATACACATTGCTTTCCAGTGCGCATGGAACATTCTCCAGAATATTTCACATACTGGGACACAAATCAACCCTCACCGAGTACAAAAAGATCGAGATCATACCATGCATATTTTCAGACCACAATGCTATGCAACTCAAAATCAACCACAAGAAAAATTGTGGAAACATAACAAATACTTGGAAACTAAAGACCATCCTACTAAAGAATGAATGGGCTAACCAAGAAGTTAAAGAGTAAATTAAAAAGTACATGGGGGTGCCTGGGCGGTTCAGTCAGTTAAGCATGTACCTTTGGCTCAGGTCATGATCTCACGGTTTGTGAGCTTGAGCCCCGCGTTGGACTCTGTGCTGACAGCTCAGAGCCTGGAGCCTGCTTCAGATTCTGTGTCTCCCTCTCTCTCTCTGCCCTTTCCCCACTCACACTCTGTCTCTCTCTCCTTCAAAAATAAATAAACATTAAAAAAAAATTTTTTTAAGTACATGGAAGCCAATGAAAATGATAACATCACAGCCCAAATGCTCTGGGATGCAGCAAAGGCAGTCATAGGAGGGAAGTATACAGCAATCCAGGCCTTTCTAAAGAAGAAAGAAAGTTCTCAGATACACAACCTAACCTTACACCTTAAAGAACTGGAAAAAGAACAGCAAATAAAACCCAAAAACAGCAGAAGACAGGAAATAATAAAGATTAAAGCAAAAATCAATGCTATTGAAACAAAACAAAATAAAACAAACAAACAAACAACAACAACAACAACAATACAGTAGAACAGATCAATGAAACCAGAAGCTGATTCTTTGAAAGAATTAACAAAATTGATAAACCCCTAGCCAGTTTGATCAAAAAGAAAAAGGAAAGGATCCAAATAAACAAAATCAAGAATGAAAGAGGAGCTATTACAACCAACACAGCAGAAATGCAAACAATAATAAGAGAATGTTACAAGCAATTATATGTCAATAAAATGGGCAATCTGGAAGAAATGGACAAATTCCTAGAAACATATACACTACCAAAACTGAAACAGGAAGAAATAGAAAATTTGAACAGACCCATAACCAGTAAAGAAATCAAATTAGTAATCAAAAGTCTCCCAAAAAACAGTCCAGGGCCAGATGGCTTTCCAGAGGAATTCTATGAAACATTTAAAGACGAGTTAACACCTATTCTCTTGAAGCTGTTCCAAAAAATGGAAATGGAAGAAAACTTCCAAACTCATCCTATGAAGCCAGCATTACCTTGATTCCAAAACCAGAAAAAGACCCCAGTAAAAAGTGGAACTATAGACCAATTTCCCTGATGAACATGGATGCAAAATTCCACAAGATATTAGCCAAGCGGATCCAACAATACAATAAAAAAATTATTCACCATGACCAAGTGGGACTTATACCTGGGATGCAGGGCTGGATCAATATCCACAAAACAATCAATGTGATTCATCACATCATTAAAGGAAAGGACAAGAACCACATGATCTTCTCAATAGATGCAGAGAAAGCTTTTGACAAAATACAGCATCCTTCCTTGATAAAAACCCTCAAGAAAGTAGGGATAGAAGGAGCATACCTCGAGATCATAAAAGCCATATATGAAAGACCCAACATTAATATCATCTTCAATGGGGAAAACTGAGAGCTTTCCCCCTAAGGTCAGGAACAAGACAGGGATGTCCACTCTCGCCACTGTTGTTCAACATAGTATTGGAAGTCTTAGCCTCTGCAATAAGATAACACAAAGAAATGAAAGGCATCCAAATTGGCCAGGAGGAGGTCAAACTTTCACTCTTTGCAGATGACATGATACTCTATATGGAAAACCCAAAGGATTCCACCAAAAAACTGCTAGAACTGATCCATGAATTCGGCAAAATCGCAAGCTATAAAATCAATGCACAGAAGTCGGTTGCATTCCTAGACACCAATAATGAGGCAACAGAAAGAGAAATCAAGGAATCAATCCCATTTACAATTGGATCAAAAACCATAAAATACCTAGAAATAAATCTAACCAAAGAGGTGAAAAACCTATACATTGAAAACCATAGAAAGCTTATGAAAGAAATTGAAGAAGACACAAAGAAGTGGAAAAAGATTCCATGCTCCTGGATATGAAGAACAAATATTGTTAAAATGTCAAAACTACCCAAAGCAATCTATATATTCAATGCAATCCCTATCAAAATAACACCAGCATTCTTCAGAGAGCTAGAACAATCCTAAAGTTTGTATGGAACCAGGAAAGACCCCAAATTGCCAATCTTGAAAAAGAGAACCAAAGCTGGAGGCATCACAATACCAGACTTCAAGCTGTATTACAAAGCTGTAATCATCAAGACAGTATGGTACTGGCACAAAAACAGACACTTAAATCCATGGAACAGAATAGAGAACCCAGAAATGGACCCACAAACATACGGCCAACTAATCTTTGACAGAGCAGGAAAGAACATCCAATGGAATACAGTCTCTTCAGCAAGTGGTGCTGGGAAAACTGGACAGCAACATGCAGAAAAATGAACCTGGACCACTTTCTTACACCAGACACAAAAATAAACTCAAAATGGGTGAAAGATCTAAACATAAGACAGGAAGCCATCAAAATCCTCAAGGAGAAAGCTGGCAAAAACCTCTTTGATCTTGGCCGCAGCAACTTCTTACTCAACACGTCTCCAGAGGCAAGGGAAACAAAAGCAAAAATGAACTATTGGGACCTCATCAAAATAAAAAGCTTCTGCACAGTGAAGGAAACAACCAGCAAAACTAAAAGGCAGCCAATGGAATGGGAGAAGATATTTGCAAACGACATATCATTTAAAGGGTTAGTATCCAAAATCTATAAAGAACTTATCAAACTCAACACCCAAAAAAACAAATAATCCAGTGAAGAAATGGGCAAAAGACATGAATAGACACTTCTCCAAAGAAGACATCCAGGTGGCCAATGTACACATGAAAAAATGCTCCACATCACTCATCATCAGGGAAATACAAATCAAAACCACAATGAGATACCACCTCACACCTGTCAGAGTGGCTAACATTAACTCTGACAACAGATGTTGGCGAGGATGTGGAGAAGGAGGATCTCTTTTGCTCTGCTGGTGGAAATGAAAATTGGTGCAGCCACTCTGGAACACAGTATGGAGCTTCCTCAAAAAATTAAAAATAGAACTACCCTATGACCCAGCAATTGCACTACTAGGTATTTATCCAAGGGATACAGGTATGCTGTTTCAAAGGGGCACGTGCATCCCAATGTTTATAGCAACACTATCGACAACAGCCAAAGTATGGAAAGAGCCAAAATGTCCATCGACAGATGAATGGATAAAGAAGATGTGGGAGGGGCGCCTGGGTGGCTCAGTCGGTTAAGCGTCCGACTTCGGCTCAGGTCATGATCTCGCAGTTCGTGAGTTCAAGCCCCGCATCGGGCTCTGTGCTGACAGCTCAGAGCCTGGAGCCTGTTTCACATTCTGTGTCTCCCTCTCTCTCTCTCTGACCCTCCCCCGTTCATGCTCTGTCTCTCTCTGTCTCAAAAATAAATAAACGTTAAAAAAATTTTTTTGTAAAAAGATGTGTGATATGCACACACACGTGCACACACACACACACAATGGAGTATTACTCAGCAAGCAAAAAGAATAGAGTCTTGTCATTTGCTACTACACGGATGGAACTGGAGTGTATTATGCTAAGCGAAATTAGTCAGTCAGAGAAAGACAAATATCATATGACTTCACTCATATGAGGATTTTAAGATACAAAACAGATAAACATAAGGGAAGGAAAACAGAAAGAATATGAAAACAGGGAGGGAGACAAAACGGAAGAGACTCTTAAATATGGAGAACAAACATAGGGCTACTGGAGGGGTTGTGAGAGGCAGAATGGGCCTAATGGGTAAGGGAATTAAGGAATCTACTCCTGAAATCATTGTTGCACTATATGCTAACTTGGATATAAATTTAAAAAATAAATTAATTTAAAAAAGAATGCTTGCAATAATAGAGAAAGAAAATAAAGAAAATAAAAGAATAGCCTCTGGCCCCCACATAACCAGGGACCCTGAGCAATGACTCTCGTCAGCCTCAGAACCCAGACCATGACATCTCACAGCCACAGAGCTCAGACAACCACTCCACCCCACAGCAGAATCCAGTCTATGGCCTTGCCTCAGGTAAGCCTTATCTAGTGACACCACCCTATTATGGAGCATTGCCTGTAGCCCACACAACAAGGAAGCCCAGACAGCAAACCTGCTGAACCACGTGCATAGCCTCTAATCCTATCCAACTGTGCAACACACCTGGTAGCCCCTCCCCAACCAGAGACCCAGCCAGCAAACTTGCTCAACAGTAGACCAAAGTCAGTGGCCTACTTGATCATGAAGTCCAGCCTGCATACTCACTCAAATTTGGGCATAACTTACAGCTCTGCTTAATCATAGAGTACAGCCTAAGGCCTCATCCAACTGTGAAGCTCTGCCTATGGCCCACTTGAACACAGGGTCCACCCAAAAACTCCATCCAGTTGGGGAGCACAGCCTAAGATCCCAACAACCAAGAGCAATTGCATAACTTAGTTTGAAGCCCTGTCCAACCACAAAATCCAATTAGTGGCACCACCTTACCAAAGAATGGTCTGCGACTTCACCCAACCAGCTGGTAATTGCAGAGCCCAGCTAGTGGCCTCACCTGATCACAGAGTAAATCCAGCTGCTTCGCCCAATAGGGAGCCACCATCCCCACTTATAGGTGGAGCCCAGCCAGAAGAAGCCCTGCCCCAACCTCAGAGAATAGTCAGTGGTCTTGTCAACTAGACATGCCAATAACAGACCCCACCTGCCCATGTGTGCTATCAACTGACCCATCCAGTACTCCAAGCTGAGCTGATTAGTGAAAATCTTTTCTTGCCAAAGTAAACCTATAAATCTGGAAGAGAAGAAATTCAACAAAGGAATAGAAACTGTCCAAAGAAACCAAATAGAAATCCTAGAGCTAAAGAATATAATGAGTTAAATAAAGAATTAAATAGAAAATTTCAACAGAAGACTCAACCATGCAGAAGAAAGAATCAAAGAACTAGAAAATAAGCCCAGTTATATAAGAAAAAAAGAATGAAAAAGAGTAAAGAAAGCCTATGGGCTCTATGATACAACCAAGGAAATAATATATGTGTTATGGGAATCCAAGAAGAAGAGAAAAGGACAAAAGTTAATTTGAAGAAATAATGGTTGAAAACTTCCCAAACTTGAGGAGAGAAATGGACGTCAGATTCAAGAGACCCAGAAGACCCCAAATAGGTTAAACCTGAAAAGAGCTTCACTGAAACGCATTATAATGAAATTGTTGAGGGTCAAACACAAAGAGAATTTTGAAAGCAGCAGGAGAAAAGTGATTCATCACATTCAAGGGAGCTGCTGTAACACTATGACCAGAAACCTGAACTGAAACCTTGCAGGCAAAAGAGAGTGAGATGATATACTCAAAATAATAAAAGAAAAATATTAATCAAGAACACTATACCCAGCAAAACTGTCTTTCAGAAATGAAGGAGATAAGGACTTTCCAAAACTAACAAAAGCTAAGGGATTTCAACATCACTAAACCTATCTTACAGGAAATGCTACGTATATCAACACTTGTTTTTTTTTTTTTGGTTTTTTTTTTTTGCTAAATACATGGCATGTGTATACAAAAGCTGATTTAACCATTCACCTGGTGAAGGCCATATGGATTGTTTCTAGTTTTTGTTTGTTTGTCTTTTAGTGACATTTAATGACATATAATAATGTATAAGTTTAAGATGTAGGTCATGTTGATTTGATACATTTGTATGTTGCAAAATGATTACCATCATAACCTTAGCGAACACCTCATTTGTGTCACAAAATTATAATTACTTTTTTGTGTTGAGGACATTTAAAATCCAGTCCTTTACCCAGGTTAAAATCGATAATACAATATTTTCTATAATCACTTGGGTATGCATTAGGACTCCAGAACTTATTTATCTACTACTTGCAAGTTTGTATCCTTAAACAGCTCACCAATTCCCCCACTGCCCAGATCCTGATAACCACCATTCTACTCTCAGTTTCTAAAAGTTTGGCTTTTTTAGATTTGACATACAAGTTATATACAATATCTATCATCCTCCCTCTGACATATCGCATAATATAGTGCCCCCAAAGTTCAACATGTTGTCTCAATTGGCATAATTTTCTTCTTTCTCATGGCTGAATAATATCCCATTGATACATATACCAAATCTTCTTTATCCATTCATCCATCAACGAACACTTAGGTTTTTCCACATCTTGGCTATTTTGAAGCATGCTACAATAAACATGAGAGTGCAAACATCTTTTCAATATCTTGATTTCTTTTGGATATATACCCACAAGTGGGATTGCTGGATCATATGGTAGTTCTATGTTTAACTTTTTGAGAAACGTCCATATTGTTTTCCATGGTAGCTGCACTAATTTACATGGCCGCCAACAGTGTACAAGGGTTCCCTTTTCTCCACCACCTCGCCAGCACTTACAGCTTGCCTTCTTGATCCTAGCTATTCTAACAAGTGTGAGGTGATATCCCACAGTGGCTTTGATTTGCATTTCCGTGGTAATTAGTGACGTTGAGCATCTTTTCAGTATTTGTTGGTTATTTGGGGTATCTTTAAAAAAAAAATCTCTGTTTAGTTCATCTGCCTATTTTTAAATCTGTTTTTGTTTGTTACTGAGTTATATGAGTTCTCTACATATTTTGGATATTAATGGCTTATCCAATATATCGTTTGCAAATATTTTCTCCTATTCCATAGGTTGTTGCTTTTTCATTTTGTCTATTGTTTCTTTTGTTATGAGGAAGATTGTTAGTTTGAGTACTCTTACTTGTTTATTTTTGCTTATGTGTTTGTGCTGTTGTTGTCATATCCAAATAATCATTGCCAAGACCTGTGTCAAGGAGCTTCTTCTCTATGATTTCTTCTAAGAGTTTTCATTTATTGGGCCTCATATTTAAGTCTTTCCTCCATTTTGGGTTAATTTTTGTGAGTGGTATATGGGCCCATTCGTTTTTCTGCATTTGGTTATTTACCACCATTTGTTGAAGAGACTTCCTTCCACCATTGAGTATTCTTGGTTTTCTTGTCAAATATTAGTTGACCATATATGTGGGCACTTATGTCTAGAGACTCTATTCTATTCCACTTTACTGTGTGTCTACTTTTATGCCAGTACCATGATATTTTAATTACTCTTTGTAATATAGCTTGATATCAGGAAGAGTGATATCACACTTTCACATAATTTCTTTGGCTATTTAGGGTCCTTTGTGGTTCCATATGAATTATAAGATTGTATTTTCTATTTCTGTGAAAAATGCCATTGGAATTTAGTAGGGATTGCATTAAATCTATAGATGGCTTTAGATAGTATGGACATTTAAAAATGTTAATTTTTCGGGGCGCCTGGGTGGCGCAGTCGGTTAAGCGTCCGACTTCAGCCAGGTCACGATCTCGTGGTCCGTGAGTTCGAGCCCCGCGTCAGGCTCTGGGCTGATGGCTCAGAGCCTGGAGCCTGTTTCCGATTCTGTGTCACCCTCTCTCTCTGCCCCTCCCCCATTCATGCTCTGTCTCTCTCTGTCCCAAAAAAAAAAAAAAATGTTAATTTTTCCCATTCGTGAACAAGTAGTATCATTCTATTTATTTGTGTCTTCTTTAATTTCTTTCATCAGTGTCTTATATTTTTCATTGTACAGATCTTTCTCTTCCTTGGTTAAACTAATTCCTAGATATTTATTGTTTTTTATTTTAATATGAATGGGATTTTTTTTTCTTCATATAATTCACTGTTAGTGTATGGAAATGCCACTAATACCTGTGGGTGGACTATTGAATTCCTTGATTAGTTCCAAAATTCTTTGGTTGAGTTTTAGGATCTCCTATATATAAGATTATATCATTTGCAGATAACAACTTTACTTCTTCCTTTCAAATTTGAATTCCTTTTGTTTCTTTATCTTGCCTGAATGCTTTATCTAGGATTTCCTGTATTATGTTGAATAAGAGTGTTGAGAGTAGGCAACTTTGCCTTGTTCCTGACATTAGAAGAAGAGTTTGTTTTTAGCCTTTTACTGTTGACTATGATGTTAGCTGTGGGTGTTTCACATATGACCTTTATTATGTGGAGGTATGTTCCTTCTATACTCAATTTGTTGGGGTTTTTTATCATGAAACCGTGTTGAATTTTGCCAAATATTTTGTCTACATCTATTGAGGGTGTCCTATAATTTTATCATTTATTTTATTAATGTGGTATATCATATTTAATGTTTTATTTATGTTGAACCATCCCAGCATCCCACTTGGTCATGGAATATAATCCTTTGATGTGTTGTTGAATTTTGCTTACTACTATTTTGCTAAGAATTTTTACATCTATATTCATCAAGGGTATTGGTCTATTGTTTTCTTGCAGTGTCCTTATTTGGCTTTAGTATCAGGGTACTGCTGGTCTCATAAAATGAGTTTGTCTTCAATGTTTTGAAGAGTTTGAGAAGGATTGGCATTAATTCTTCTTCAAGTTTTTGGTAGAATTCACCAGTAAAGCCATCTGGTCCTGGGCTTTTCTGTATTGGGAAATTTTTGATTACTGATTCAATCCCTCTATTCATTATTGGTCTGTTCAAATTTTCTATTTCTTTCATTCAGTCTTAGTAGACTGTATGCTTCTTAGAATCTACCCATTCTTCTAGGTTATCTAATTTATTGGCATATAATTGTTCACAGCAGTCTCATGATCCTATGTTTTCATGTAGTATCAGTTGAAATGCCTCCTCTTTCATTTCTGTTTTAGTCTTCTTTTTTTTTCTGAGTAGTCTAGCAAAAGGTTTGCCAGTTTGTTCACATTTTCAAAAAAAAAAAAAACAGCTCTTAGTCATTGATCTTGATCTTTTCTATTGTTTTTCTTTTTTCTTTTTTTTAATATAATTTATTGTCAAGTTAGCTAACATACAGTGTATACAGTGTGCTCTTGATATCGAGGGTAGATTCCTGTGATTCATCACCTACATACAACACCCAGTGCTCATCCCTTTTCTATTGTTTTTCTAGTCTCTATTTCATTTATTTCCATTCTGCTCTATTATATCCTTTCTTCTATAACAAACTGTGGCTTAATTTGTTCTTCTTTTTCTAGTTCTTTGTGATGTAAAATTAGGTTGCTGGAGACTTTTCTGTTTTTTAATATAGATGCTTGCATTTCTTTAAACCTCTCTAAGAACTGATTTGCAGCATCCATAGGTTTCGGTGTGTTGTGTTTTCATTTCTGTTTGTTTCAAGATTGTTTTTACTTTCCTTTTGATTTCTTCTTTGGCCCATTGGTTGTCCGGGAGTATGTTGTTTAGTTTCCACGTGCTTTTAAACTTTCCAGCTTTCTTTTTCCTTTAATATTTGTATAACGTATTTTTATTGTAGAATTTCTAAAATAGAAATATAATTCATGTACTATAAACTGATCCTTTTAAAGTGTACAGTTCGGTGGTTTCTAGTATATTCACAGAGTCATGCAGCCATCTCCATGATCTTAATTTCAAAACATTTTCATCAGCCTTGTCCCCATTAGCAGTGACTCCCTAATCCTCCCTATCCCCTTCACCCCCTGCCCTGAAACCACTAATATGATTTCCTTGTGGATTCATCTGCTCTGGACATTTCATATAAGTGGAATCATATAAGGTGGTTTTTTGTTTCTGGCTTCTATCACTTAGTATAAAGTTTTGAAGGTTCATCCACATTGTAACATGCATCAGTATTTCATTCCTTTTTATGGCTAAATATAGCTATGTTATTTTTGTTTATCCATTCACTGATTGATGGATCTTTGAGTTAGTTATTTTCACTTTTTGGCTATTATGAATAATGCTGCTATGAACATTCCTATACAAGTTTGTTTTGTATGTGATATTTTAATATTTATGCTGTGCTTTCAGATCTGATTTGGTCCTCATAAATACTTTGAGAGATAAGGCAAGTCATACTATTTCCATTTTATAGGTAGAGAAACAGAGGATCTCAGATATAATAGCTTCATACATGCTAGAGTCAGGGTGGGGGGGATGGGTGAAGTAGGTGATGGGAATTAAGGAGTGCACTAGTCATGATGAGCACTGGGTATTGTATGGAAGTGTTGAATCACTAAATTGTACACCTGAAACTAATATTATACTGTATGTTAATTAACTGGAATTTAAATTAAAAACTTAAAAAAGAACAAAAGAAAAGCAAATAGAACCAGCTTTATCTTTCTTGATTTCTAGTTTCTAACTTTCTGTTGTTTCTAACAACAGAACTGAAACAAAATACTTTCTGTTGTTTAAGCCACCCAGTCTGTGTAATTTTGTTACGGTAGCCCTAGAAGACTAAGATATCCCTCTTTCAAAAGCTTTACAATAGCACCCAATGATTCAAGAAATTTCATCTTTGTAATTGTTCCATTTAAGTCATTTCCTGAAAAGGAATCTCTGCAGGCTGGACATAGATCTACTTTCTAAGGTGTCCCACAAGTGATGAATTTGAAATTCAAGAATAAGACTCTGAATAGCCAAAACCACCTTGAAAAAGAAAAGCAAAGCTGGAGACATCACATTCTGGACTTCAAATTATATTACAAAGCTGTAGTGATCAAAACAGTATGATACTGGCACAAAAATAGACACACAGGTCAATGGAACAGAATAGAAAACCTAGAAATGAACCCACAACTATATGGTCAATTAATCTTCAACAAAGCAGGAAAGAATATCCAAAGGGAAGAAGACAGATCCCTTCAACAAATAGTATTGGGAATACTGGACAGCAATATCCAGAAGAATGGAACTGGACCACTTTCTTTCACCATACACAAAAATAGACTCAAAATGGATGTAAGACCTAAATGAGAGACAGGAAACCATTGAAATCTTAGAGAACACAGGCAGTGACCTCTTTGACATCAGCTGTAGCAACTTCTCTCTAGATATGTCTCCTGAGGCAATGGAAACAAAAGAAATTAAATAAACAAATAAACTATTGGGACTTCATCAAAATAAAAAGCTTCTGCACATCAAAGGAAACAATCAACAGAACTAAAAGGCAACTGATGGAATGGGAGAAGATGTTTGCAAATGACATGTCTGATAAAGGGTTAGTATCTAAAGCCTATAAAGAACTTATCAAGCTCAACACCCAAAAAACAAATAATCAATTAAAAATAGGCAGAAGAGATGAATAAACATTTCTCCAAAGAAGACATCCAGATGGGCAACAGACATATGAGAAGGTGTTCAACATCACTGATCATCAGGGAAATATAATTCAAAACTTCAATGAGCTATCACCTCAGACCTGTCAGAATGGCTAAAATCAACAACATGAGAAACAACAGGTGTTGGCAAGGATGTGGAGAAAGAGGAGCCCTCTTTCCCAGTGGGAAAGGGGACTCCCACTGTTGGTGAGAAGGCAAACTGGTGCAGCCACTCCGGAAAACAGTATGGAAGTTCCTCAAGAAACTAAAAATAAAACTACCCTACAATCCAGCAATTGCACTACTGACTATTTACCCAAAGAATACAAAAATACTAACTTAAAGGGATACATGCACCCCGATGTTTATAGCAGCATTATCTACAACAGCCAAATCATGGAAACAGCTCAAGTGTCCATTGACTGATGAATGGATAAATATGTGGCATATATATATATATATATATGTGGCATGATATAGATAGATATAGATATAGATATAAATAATGGAATATTACATATTATACATATAATGAAATATTACTCAGCCACAAAAAAGCATGAAATCTTGCCATTTGCAATGACATGGGTAGAGCTAGAGAGTATTGTGTTAGGCAAAATAAGTCAGTCAGAGAAAGACAAATACCATATTATCTCACTCATCTGTGGAATTTAAGAAACAAAACAAATGAGCAAAGGGAAGAAAGAGAGAGACAGGCAAACCAAGAAATAGACTCTTAACTATAGAGAACAAACGGACAGTTACCAGAGGGGAGGTGGGCAGAGGGATGGGCAAATAGGTGATGGGGATTAAGGAGGGCACTTGTCATGGTAAGCACCAGGTGATGCATGGAACTGTTGAATCACTACTATATTGTGCACCTGCCACTAATATTACACTGTATGTTAACTAACTGGATTTTAAATAAAAACTTTAAAAATTTTTTAAAAAGAATAAGAAACTCTAGTCTGCAGAATAAATTCTAAAGATTTTTAAAAATCAACCTACCTTCTCCCATTATTGCCCTGTATATTCTGTAGATTCCATCTTTTGAATATCTTATAAGTGCACAAATATTATTTACCTTTTCCTATGATTGTATGCTTATTATTCTCTTGGTTATAAACTGGTTTTTTTTCAATTGTTCACCCACTGCTTTATTGTCTCAAGAATCTTCCTTCAAGAGTAGTTAAAAGTTCACTTCTATAAAGACCATTTCCTTGGCCCATGGCGTCTCCCCGGGAATCATGAAACATTGTCTTTTTCATTTTTCCACAGCACACTGTGTATTTCTCTTATAATTATCTTACGACATTGCAGTGTAATTATTTATGTATCTATCTCTTATTAACTGGATTATAAGACCTTGAAACACTGACCTCATGTTTCACTTAGAAACTTATAAATAAAAATATAATATACAAATACATATAAACACATGACATTGGTTTATTTACAGCAATAGCAAAGAAAGTTAGTCCAAAATGCTATTCGGATGACTCAGTAACTCTGGGAAAACAAACCATTACAGAAAAAATACAATTTCCTTCCCCCATTTTGAAATTTCCTCATTTCAAAAATCTTAAAACCGCTGTTACGGTGTGATTTAAACTGTAGCAGGACTTCAGTTACCAAAAGTTAGCATTCGTTCACAACATGCCACTTTGATTTAACTGAGGATGGTTTTCTTTAATCTTTAATAAAAATGCAGTTCTAATCAAGACAAATCCCTGCTCTCTGCTCTTTACACAGGAATATCACAAAGAAGTTCACCCTTGGGCCTCCATACATCCCTTTTCTGAAAATACTAGATGATTGAACAGGTGTGTTTTAGGTTATATGCCAAACAGGGATATTTCCGTCTAAACTCTACTGACTTCCCAGGAGCCTGTAAGGTCAGGATCATTCACTGAGTAGTCTTTTAAGCAAGTTTAGTTGTCAACAGCTAAGTCTCTTTGCCAAATACATGTATCTGTGACTTTATGGAAACTATCTAGCTGCCTCAGAAGACTTGGGGTAAAACCTCCCACCAGTCTTCTGTGTCGGTCAGGCAGGGCCCACTAAGGAGAAAGTGGGGTCAGGATCCATATGCACTTAGTGTGGGGGCACCTGGGTGGCTCAGTCAGTTGAGCTTCCGACTCTTGATTTCAACTCAGGTCATGATCTCATGGTTCCTGGGTTCAAGGCCCATGTCCAGCTCCATGCTAACAGCAGGGAGCCTGCTTGGAATTCTCTCTCCCTCTCTCTCTGCCCCTCCTTCATTCATGTGTGTGCACACACACACTCTCTCTCTCTTCCAAAATAAATAACCATTAAAAAAATATATGCACTTAGTGTGACATAGCGAAAGGAAATATTTTCTCCCTTTGAACTTATTTCAGTAAAGTCATTGTGCCTTCTCTTACAGATTGACTCTTCAGCCTCCATGGCCCTTCAGTGCCTCCTGGATCAAGATGGAGGCCTGGGGAGATTCCAGATCCTTCAGATAATTTTCCTTTGTATCTCCAGCCTCATAGTGAAAACTCATATTTTATTGGAGAACTTCACTGCAGCCATCCCTGGTCACTGCTGCTGGGTCCACATCCTTCACAATGACACGGCCTCTGCTAACAGCACTGGGATCTTCAGCCAAGAGGTACTCCTGAGAATCTCCATCCCACTGGACTCAAACACGAAGCCAGAGAAATGTCATCGCTTCATCCATCCCCAGGGGCAGTTCCTTCACCTGAATGGTACCTTCTGCAACACTAGTGGGCCAGACATAGAGCCCTGTGTGGAAGGCTGGGTGGATGACCAAAGCTTATTCCCTGTCACCATTGTAATTGAGGTAAGAAGTCCCATTTAAATCTTCCACTTATATGATCAAAGTGTTTAGAAATACACAAAAAATTGGAGCGCCTGGGTGGCTCAGTAGGTTGAGCGTCTGACTTCGGCTCAGGTCATGATCTCACGGTTGATGAGTTCGAGCCCCGCGTTGAGCTCTATGCAGGCAGCTCAGGTCCTGGAGCCTGCTTTGGATTCTGTGTCTCCCTCTCTCTCCGCTCCTCCCCTGCTCACTCTCTGTCTCTCTCTCAAAAGTAAATAAAGGTTAAAAATAATTAAAAATAAATTTAAAAAAGAACTACACAAAAAATAGACTTGCTTTATACATTTAGTCCCAACGTGGACACTGCAGCCAGACTTTTCTTCATTCGTTCAGCAGATAGTAATCGTTTATCTATACTATGACAGTCAAGAGTATTGGTATTGAGGTTAGTGAACAATCTAAACACATGTCTGCTATCACATCATTCAATCTAGTGAGAGAGACCTATAATTTAAAAAGTAATGTTATGCTATAGGAACCTGGGTGGCTCAGCCAGATAAGCACCGGACTTCAGCCCAGGTCATGATCTCATGGTCCATGGGCTCCAGCCCCACATTGGGCTCTGGGCTGACAGCTCAGAGCCTGGAGCCTGCTTCAGATTCTGTGTCTCCCTCTCTCTCTATCTCTCCCTCTCTCCCTCTCTTTCAAAAATAAATAAACATTAAAAAGAAATGTAAGTAATGTTACGCTAGATCAGTGGTTCTCAATACTCATTGAAAACTGATTTCCAGAGTAGAGTAAATCAGAACTTCTGGGCAAAGGATCCAGGCATCAGCACTTTTTAAGCTTTCTCAAGTGATTTGATGTGTGGCCAAAGATAAGAGTTACCATAAAGGTGAATGTAGATTGCTAAGTGAAGTCCAAGGCAGGGCTTCTGTATTACCTATAGGATGAGAGTAGGTTTCTTGAAAAAATTGTGTTGGACACAATACCTGAAAAATGTGTATAAGTTAATGCAACAAAGGGAATTGGTGGTCTAAGAGGAAAATGAATAGAGATATGCAGGCACATGGATGCAAATGATTCAGAGGATATGAGGCACAAGAGAGTGAACCAGCCTCATTTCAAGTGTTGAAGCAAGCTCAGTATTATAGCTGTGAGACACCAGGGGAGAGTGGTTGGAAACAAAGGCAGGACCACAAGGGAGAGGATCCCATCCATCACATGTAAGAGTTTGGAGTCAATGTCTACTAAAGGGTTTAAACTCTTCTAAAACTGCTGTGCTGCTTTCCTCCTCTTCCAGTGGGAACTGATATGTGAATCTCAGTCATGAAAATTGTGGGGGGCCGGGCCCCGGTGCCAGGCTGAGACCGGGTCGAGCAATGTTCCCTGTTGACTCAGCCAACCCGGTGGTTCCCCTCCCATTCATGTGGGAGGCCGGCCCCGGCGCCAGGCTGAGACCGGGTCGAGCAACGTTCCCTGTTGACTTAGCTAACCCGGTGGTTCCCCCTCCCATTCCCCCACTTTCAAGGGCATATGAAAGCCTTGTCAAGGCTGAGAAAGTTAATTCCTGAAGCCTGTGGTCTGCAGGTGTTGGCAGTAATGCTACCTCCCTTTTTCTACCCCGAGTCAGATAGAAACAAACATGGGAATTGTGTTTTGCTAGCAATCTTATCAACAAGGTCTTGTTGTGACCCGTCTAGAAAATGCACAAGAAACACAGAACTAAATGTTTTGGTTGGCAGCGATTATGTGAAACCTGTTTATTCTTAGAATGGCCTGACCCATAAGAGTCCAGATATAAAAGATTGTGTACAGCAACAATAAAGCCGTCACTTGGGCCATCAGCCCAGGGGACCCTCCTGTTCCCAAACTTTCTTCTCTCTCTTTTTTCTTGCATTCCCCTACCCTCAGGACCCTGACCTCGGTGTTTGTCGCGCCGGTCGCGACAGAAAATCAGTGGCCCAATTCCTATTTATAGCTGGGGCACTGAGTTAGGTTTATTCTAGGGAAGGAGCAGGGAGATAAAGAGAAGGGAGGGAAACAAACCACAAGAGTCTCTTTATGATAGAGAACAAACTGAGGGTCGATGGAGGGAGGTGGGTGGAAGATGGACCAGATAGGTGATGGGTAATAAGGAGGGATGAGCATTCGTTGGGATGAGCATGGGCGTTGTATGTAAATGATGAATCTCTGAATTCTACTCCGGAAACCAATATTGCGCTGTATGTTAACTAACATTGAAATTTAAAAAAGAAACCTTTACTGACATCTCACTGTAGGTTCTGCATCGTGCTATGTGCTGACCTCTATCTCTGACTCCAGGGAGCCACAACCTAATAAGAGTACTTAATAAATTATAGTGTGGTGTGATAAATGTGTTCTTTGTATTGCCTGAAGCAGGTCAGAGGAAGGCATCTAACTCAGATTCAAAGAAGTTTCAGGGAAGGATTTTCAAAGCTGATGCCAGGACACAAGGTTTATGTCTAGGAGTTATTTGAATGCAGGGAGAGGATGAGGTTTTGAGGCAGAAAGTACCAACATGTTTGAAAGCGCAAATTTGTGAATTATTATTATTATTAATTGGCCTTGAAAATGTTCTCAACTACCTAGACCAGTAAGATAAATGGTTTTGAATGCTGCCAGACTGGTCATCACTGCATACCTACAATGCAGGTATTCATGTGCAACGAGTAATAATCTTTACACAATCTGTGGGTTGTGTAGCAATGTGGCACCGATGGGATGGTAAGATGTTGCACCTGTCACCTGGGTGCGGATCTCCGTGAAATAGCTTTAATACATAATATTTGTAACCATGTAAGGTAAATAATATTAGGAACACAGGAGGACATGGCTTGGGGAAATGAGAAGTTTGGGACCTCCTGCATCTTGGCAGAGCTCCTTTCGAAGGAGGCAGTCAGCCATTGCTGTCACCCATGAGAGCGCTAAGGGAACTTTATATGCCCCTGAACATCCGTCCATCAGTGTGATGCCACTTGGTAGTGGTAACTAAAAATTGTGACCTTTGAGTTGATCACCATTAAACATTACCTATGTAGATCTTCGGATCAGAGTCCAGCCTCTGAGCCAGTGTGTACTACTTTCCCCAGTGTTCAGACGCCAGCTAACCCCCACGAAATGTTTAATAAGAGATATAATAATAATGGGGATGCGACAGTTGGGTTGGAAGGATAATTGAGTAGGAGATAACAGTGGCAGCCAGAAGACCAGTTGTAAGAGGGTTGATTTCAATACCTATGGCTCAGATCATCTTACCAGATGTTACATTAGAAAGGCTATTTTAGAAGATATTCAAAGGAACTTTGAAGTTACTGAGTTCTGCTCCCTGTCAGATGAAAAGCAGCCCAGCACTTCTGATTAATAACCATCCGGTTTCTGTTAGAAAACTTCTGAGAATGTGTAGCTCCTGCCTTTAAAAGGCACCACCCGCAAGTATTTGACTACTGTTAATGTTACACATTTCATCCATTTACCGGGCTTTTCAAGCTTGAACTTCTTTCTGTCTCTCTTACCCCAGGGCCCCCGTGACGCTCCAATGATATTCCAGTGTACTTAAAATAAAATCCAAGTTTCTTTTTTTTTAATGGTTATTTATTTATTTTGAGAGAAAGAAAGAGGGAGCAGGGGAGGGGCAGATGAGGGGGAGAGAGAATTGCAAGCAGGCTCCACACTGCCTGTGATCCCACAAACCATGAGATCATGACCTGAGCTGAAATCAAGAGTTGGATGCTTAACTGAGCCACCCATGTGCCCCTAAAATCCAAGTTTCTTAGCAAGCCCTGCCAGGCATGAGATCTGGCCCCTGCATCCCTTTCCCACCTCATCTCCTACCACCTGCTCCCGTTCCCTGCTAATCTTCAGAACATCAAGCTGGTTACCTCCTCATAGTTTTTACACTTGCTATTTCTTCTGCCCCAAATACTCTCTTCCCTCTACATTGCTCATCCTATACCTTCTAATTTCTCAAATTCAAATATTACTTCCTCAAAGATCTCTTCCCTGACTCCTTGTTTACTCCTGTTCTATATCCCAGCCTTTATTTTTTTCAAGGGAAATTTGATAACATGGCCTTTTAAAAGTCACACTTCTTCACTGAGGGGTAGCAGGAACCATTTGGGAGACTATTGAAATCGTCCAGAAAAGAAATGGCAGGGGAGTAAATTTAAGAGGTGTCCATGAAGATGATAAGATGTAGCTGGACTGGGGAAATGTTTTAGAGGTAGAGGCAATAAAACTTGGTAGTGGTTTCGATTATTATTGGTTTTTGGGGGGGGGGGCCGGGTTGTTTTTTTGGTTTTTGTTTTTTTGGTTTTTTTACTATTGGAGGGCTTCTAGTGAGAGAAATAGATGTATCCAAGGGAATATAGGCTCTGGCCTGAACAAATGAGTAAATTCTGATGCCAGTATACAAGGTGGGAGAACACTAGGATAGAAGCAAATTTGGGAAGATAATCAAGATGTGTGTTTTGACTTCCTGAGTTGGAGTTCCCGAACAGACATGCGTACGGAGGTTCAGGCAGATATGTGCTTTTATGGATATTAAGGTCACAGAAGAGGTCAAGGCTGGGTATTCACTTGGATGTTATTAGCATATAAATATTTTTATAATTATGAGAGTGGAAGAGGTAACTCAGGAAAGAAATGCAGCTAGATATAAAGTGGATTCAACCCCGCCTAAAGCAATAACTCACCATGTGATCACCATTTTTTTTATTTTTAATTTTTTTTAACATTTATTCATTTTTGAGAGACAGAGACAGACAGAGCATGAGTGGGGAAGGGGCAGAGGGAGGGAGACACAGAATCCGAAACAGGCTCCAGGCTCCGAGCTGTCAGCTCAGAGCCCAACGCAGGGCTTGAACTCACGAACTGCAAGATTGGACGCCCAACCAACTGAGCCACCCAGGCACCCCAAGACTTCTTTCTTATATGCATATCTGAATATATGTATTCGTGCTCACTTAGGTAGCACATATACTAAAATTGAATATATGTATTCACATTTGTCTTCATTCCCATCCTTCACCATAGAGACCATTCTCATGCACTTCCTAATTAGTTATCTCTTTATTTGTATATGTTATCATAAATGTGTACTATCATGGGGTATGCAGGTATCTTAATGTACATAAAAGGCATCATGCTATTTATCCAATCTCTTTCTTGCTTTTTACTATTCACCAATAGGTTTTTGAGATCTGCGTGCATTCCTGTGTGTATACCCAGTCTGTTGCTTCTCACTACTCCATAGCTTTCTGTGGTGAGCTCCACCTTTTACCCTATTCTCTTTCCCAGTGATAGACTCCCTGATTCCCACAACATTCCTAACACCACGCCTATCTCTAACCTTGATATGTGTCCCTTTACCATGAGAACTTTTCTTCACAACCAGGCTTTAATTTTTAGAGCAAGTTTAGTTTCACAGAAATACTGAGTAGAAAGTAGAGGATTCTAATTTCCCCCTCTCTCACACTTGCCCGTATTGTTAATGTCTTGTATAAATGTGGTAGGTGTATTGCAATTTTTGTATTTCAAGTTTTTATTTAAATTCCAGTTAGTTCACATGTAGTGTAATATTAGTTTCAGGAGTAGAATTTAGGGGTTCATCACTTCCACACAATACCCGGTGCTCATCCCAACATGTGCCCATTTGTTACAATGGATTGGCCAATATTGATACATTATTAAGTTCATAGTTTAATGGGCACAGTCTTTGTGTTGTATGGTCTTAGGGGCAACTGTAGAATGTTATGCATCCACCATTGAGCATCTCTCTAAAAATGACCTGTGCTCTACCTAGTCATTCCTCTCTCTCCTCTGGCAACCAGAACCATGAGAATCTATTTAGGATATTTAGAGTCTTGTTATATATAGTTACCGTATTTTTATTTCTCAGTTTTCCAATGACTGCCTTTCCATCATGTCCTCAATCATAGCTCTTTTTACTTTTTTTTAAATTTTTTATTTATTTTTATTCTCAAGTTAGTTAACATACAGTGTAGTCTTGGCTTCAGGAGGAGAACCCAGTGATTCATCACTTACATATAACACCCAGTGCTCATCCCAACAAGTACCCTCCTTAATGCCCATCACCCATTCTCCCCACCTCCGTCAGCCCTCAGTTTGTTCTCTGTATTTAAAAGTCTCTTATGGTTTACCTCCCTCAATCATAGCTCTTTTTTAAAAAACAATTCTAGGGGCGCCTGGGTGGCTTGGTCGGTTAAGCGTCCGACTTCGGCTCAGGTCATGATCTCACGGCCCGTGAGTTCGAGCCCCGCATCGGGCTCTGTGCTGACAGCTCAGAGCCTGGAGCCTGCTTCGGATTCTGTGTCTCCCTCTCTCTCTGCCCCTCCCCTGTTCATGCTCTGTCTCTCTCTGTCTCAAAATAAATAAATGTTAAAAAAAATTTTTTTTAAACAATTCTATTCCATTACAAGTTCTCTGATACAGACACAATAGTAAAATACATATTGTAAAAATAGTCAAATATATACAAACATTTCAAGCATTTTACGAGACTTATAATGACTGAAATATACTAAAGTATCAACTGTTTCAGAGAAGATATCCAAAACTAATGCTTGTCCATATGTTAATACTACCAGGAATTTTGTATCAGCTCATGTCATTTTGTCCACATCGACTCCAGAAAGAACCCTTTTCCTGCCATTCCCTGACATACAGAATTCCCTTCTTTTTGTTTATCCTTTTTTTTTAATTCCATATTCTCTCTCTCTCCACTCGGAACTTTCTATCAGTCCCTGCACTGAAATAAATGGTTTCTGTGCTGTCTTCTGCTTGAGCTAAAACATATTCCTCAAGGCCTTTAAACCCAGACAAAGCTGAACGGCCCTTGTGCAGTCCATCTGCAACCTTGATGTATTGGAACCCCATATTCCTTTCAAATAAGTTTGGTCTTTACCTTGATAATTCAGACTCAAGTACAAATCTCTTTTTCTTAGGTCTTTTTTTTTAAGTATAGTTGACATACAATATAATGTTAGTTTCAGCTGTACAATAGGGTGATTTGACAATTGTATACAATATGAAATGCTCACCACAATAAATGTAGTTACCATCAGTCACCTTACAAAATTATTGCAATATTATAGAGTATATTCCCCCATGCTGTATGTTTCATCTTCTTGGCTTCTTTTAACCTGGAAGTTTGTACCTCTTAATCTCTTCACCTATTTCATCCATCCCTCACCGAACTCCCCTCGGGCAACCCCAGTTTAGTCTCTAGTTTTCTGATTTCTATTTGTTTTATATTTATTCGTTCATTTGTTTTGTTTTTAAGATTCCACATATAAGCGAAATTTTATGGCATTTGTCTTTTCCTTTTTGACTTATTTAACTTAACATTATACCATGTAGGTCCATCCATGTTGTCACAAACAGCAAGGTCTCCTCCTTTTTTATGGCTAATACTCCAGTGTGTGTGTGTGTGTGTGTGTGTGTGTGTGTGTGTGTGTGTAATCCTCTTTATCCATTCGATCACTCAACGAACATGGGCTGCTTCCATATCTTGACTATTGTAAATAATGTTACTATAAACATAGGGGTGTCTATACCTTTTCAAATTAGTGTTTTCATTTACTTTGGGTAAATACCCAGAAGTAGAATTACTGGATCATATGGTATTTCTATTTTTACTTTTTTGTGATTTTTTAAGTTTTATTTTAATTCCAGTTAGATAACATAGAGTGTTTTATTAGTTTCAGGTGTGCAATATAGTTTCATTTTTCTGAGTGAAAAATAACTCAGTAGGGTTTTCCATGGCGGCAGCACCAATTTATATTCCCACCAACAGTGCACAAGAGTTCCCTTTTCTCCACATCCTCACCACTACTTGTTATTTCTTGTCTTTTTGACGCGGGCCATTCTGACTAGTGTGAGGTGATATCTCATTGTGGTTTTGATTTCCACCTCCCTGATAATTACTGACGCTGAGCATTTTTTCGTGTGTCTCTTGACCATCTCTATGTCTTCTCTGGGAAAATGCTTTTATGGGCCTATGCTCTTTTTTTTTTTTTTTTTTTTTTTTTTTTTTTTTGAGGGGGGAAGGGGCAGAGGGAGAAGGATAGAGAGAGTCTTAAGCAAGATTGGAGCTCAACACGGGGCTCGATCTCATGACGTGAGCGGAAGTCAGATGCTTAACTGACTGAGCCACCCAGGCGCCCTTTTTTTGTTCTTTTTAGTTCACTTAGGTGGAAGGTTACTTTGTTTATTTGAGATTTTTGTTTCTTGAGGTACACCTGTATTGCTATAAACAGCGGTCTTAGAACTGCTTTTGCTGCATCCCGAAGATTTTGAAATGTTGTGTTCCCATTTTCCCATTCGTTTCCAGGTTGTTGTTTTTTTATTTCTTTTTTGATTTCCTCATTGACCTATCGGCTGCGTAGTAGCATGTTGTTTAACCTCTAGGTGTTTGCGTTTTTCCCAGGGTTTTTTTCTTATAATTGACTTTTAGTTTCATACCATTGTGATTGGAAAAATTGCTTGATTTGATTTCAGTCTTCTTACATTTATTGAGATTTGTTTCATAGCCTAACTTGTGATCTATCTTGGAGAATGTTTCATGTGTGCTTGAAAAGAATGTGTATTACGTTGTTTGGGGATGGAATGTTCTGTATGTCTGTTACATCTCTCTGGCCCAATGTGTTGTTCAAAAGCACCCTTTCCTTGTTGATTTTTGCCTGGATGATCTATCCATTGATATAAGTGGGATATTAAAGTCCCCTGCCACTATCATATTATTTTTAATTTTTCCCTTTATATTTGTTAATATTTGCTTTATATATTTAGGCACCCCTATGTTGGATGCATAGATACTTACAATGTTATATCCTATTATTGGATTGATCCCTTTATCGTCCGTCATGTAATGCCTTTTGTGTCTCTTGTTGCAGCCTTTGTTTTAAAGTCTGTTTTGCCTAAGTATTGCTGCTCCAGCTTTTTTTTTTTTTTCTGCTTCCATTTGCATGGAATATCCTTTTCCATGCCTTCCCTGTTAATCTGTATGTGTCTTTAAGTCTGAAGTGAGCCTCTTGTAGGCAGAAATGGATGAGTCTATTATTGTTGCTCTCTATTCTTCCACCCTATGCGTTTGATTGGAGCAGTTAGACCATTTACATTTAAAGTAATTGTTGATAGGTATGTACAAGTTGCCGTTTTGTTCGTTGTTTTCTGGATGTTTTTGCCGTTCTCTTTCTTCTCTTGCTCTCTTCCCTTGTGATTCATGTTATGTTATTCCTTTTATGTTATGCTTGGATTCCTTTCTCTCTTTTTTGTGTGTCTCTATTACAGGTCTTGCTTCTTGATTACTATGAAATCCGTATGTAAGATCCTAAGTATAGCAGTCTATATTAAATAGATGATCACTTAAGTTCAAACCCATTCTTTTTTTTTTCTTTTTCTTCAATATATGAAATTTATTGTCAAATTGGTTTCCATACAACACCCAGTGCTCATCCCAACAGGTGCCCTCCTCCATACCCATCACCCACCCTCCCCTCCCTCCCACCCCCATCAACCCTCAGTTTGTTCTCAGTTTTTAACAGTCTCTTATGCTTTGGCTCTCTCCCACTCGAACCTCTTTTTTTTTTTTTTTCCTTCCCCTCCCCGATGGGTTTCTGTCAAACCCATTCTTAAAGTGTTACATTTTTACTCTCCCTCTCCCTGCTTTATGTATATGATGTAACATTCTACATCTTTTCAGTTTATGAATCCCTTAACCAATTTCTTAGATATAATTGATTTTGCTACTTTCATGGTTTAACCTGCATACTAGCTACATAAGTGATTAACCTACTACTTTACTATGTTTGCTTTTACCCATGGAATTTTTTCTTTTATAATTTTCTCACTTCTAGTTATGGTTTTTTCTTTTCTACCTTAAGAAGTCCATTTAACATTTCTTATAAGGCCAGTTTAATGGTGATGAAGCCCTTTAACTGTTATTTGTTTGGGAAATACTTTATCTCTCCTTCAATTATGAATAATTCTGCCAGGCAGAGTATTCTTTGTTGTAGGTTGTTTTCTTTCAGCACTTTGAATATATCATGCCACTCCCCTCTGGCCTGCAAAATTTCTGCTGAAAAATCAGTTGATAGCCTTATGGGCTTCTTCTTGTGCATAACAAGTTGCTTTTCTCTTGCCTCTCAAGGTTCTTTGTTTATGTTTCAATTTTGACATTTCCATTATTATGTGTCTTGGTGTGGACCTCCTTGAGGTCATCTCGTTTGGGCCATCTCTGTGCCTCCTGCACCTGGATATCCGTTTCCTTCCCCAGATTAGGAGAATTTTCAGCTCTTATTTCTTCAGATAAGTGTTCTCACCCTTTCTCTTTTCTCCTTCTGAGATCCCTAATATCCTGCAAATGTTAGTACACTTGATGTTGTCCCAGAGGTTCCTTAACTTATCACCACTTTTTAAAATTCATTTTTATTGTCGCTGTTCAGCTTGAACACTTTCCATTACCCCGTCTTCCATTTCGCTGACCCATTCTTCTGCATCCTCTAATCTGCTGTTGATTCTCTCTAGTGTACTTTTCACTTCAGTTATTGTATTCTTCAACTATCCTCACTTCTTTTTTATATTTTCTATCTCTTTACTGAAGCTCTCACTAAGTTTATCCACTCTTCTCTGAAGTCTGGTGAGCATCTTTATGACCACTGCCATGAATTTTTTATGAAGCAGATTGCTTATTTCCATTTCATTTAGCTATTTTTCTAAAGTTTTGTCTTATTCGTTCATTGCAGCGTATTCCTCTGTCTCCTCATTTTGGTTGACTTCCTGTATTTGTTTCTATGAATTAGACAAAACAGCTACCTTTCCCAGGTTTGAAAGAGTGTCCCTGTGTGGGAAAATCCCCTGTGTAGACTATGTGAGACTGGTGGTTTGGGGTGACTAACTAGAGCTGGAGCAGGCATAAGCCAGTTTGACTCAGGACAACTCAGCACTGGGGCTACCTGGAAAAATGGCTGGAGCTGAATCAAATGTGGGTCATGGTGCTCTACACAGGGGACCAAGTACTGATCTCTTGATTTCACTTATCAACTCTCTAAACACAACACACAAATCCACTATCCTAAATGCATGTATTTTATAATAAACATTTGTGACAACGTCCCATATTTCATCTTCTTTTATATGGTTTCACATGGCATTAAGAGGTCTTCTGGTAATAGACTGATGAGAGAGCTTTGACAACAGTCTCATATCAACAAATAGGGAGAGTTACATCTGTGATTTCTGCTCTTGATAAATATAATTATTCCCCCAGGGCTCTAGTGCAATGTTTCACTTATTAAACGGTTACTCTAAATTTCAAAATGCGTCCACTTTTGTAATATTCCACATATTATTTTTCTTCCTAAATAATCTTATCTGGTTTGCAATCCCTATGAAAATAACACCAGCATTCTTCACAGAGCTAGAACAAACAATCCTAAAATTTGTATGAACCAGGAAAGACCCCAAATTGCCAAAGCTGTCTTGAAAAAGAAAACCAAAGCAAGAGACGTCACAACCCCAGACTCCAAGCGGTGTTACAAAGCTGTAATCTTCAAGATAATATGGTAGTAGCACAAAAACAGGCACTCAGATCCATGGAACAGAATAGAGAACCCAGAAATGGACTCACAAACATATGGCCAACTAATCTTTGACAAGGCAGGAAAGAATATCCAATGGAATAAAGACAGTCTCTTCAGCAAGTGGTGCTGGGAAAACTGGACAACAACATGGAAAAAAATGAATCTGGACCACTTCCTTACACCATACACAAAAATAAACTCAAAATGGATGAAAGACCTAAACATAAGACAGGAAGCCATCAAAATCCTCAAGGAGAAAGCAGGCAAAAACCTTTTGACCTTGGCCGCAGCAACTTCTTATTCAACACATCACCAGAGGTAAGGGAAACATGCAAAAATGAACTATTAGGACCTCATCAAAATAAAAAGCTTCTGCACAGTGAAGGAAACAATCGGCAAAACTAAAAGGCAACCGATGGAATGGGAGAAGATATTTGCAAATGACATATCATTTAAAGGGTTAGTATCCAAAATCTATAAAGAACTTATCAAACTCAACACCCAAAAAACAAATAATCCAGTGAGGAAATGGGCCAAAGACATGAATAGACACTTCTCCAAAGAAGACATCCAGGTGGCCAACCAACACATGAAAAAATGCTCAACATCACCCATCATCAGGGAAATACAAACCAAAACCACAATGAGATACCACCTCACACATGTCACAATGGCTAACATTAACAACTCAGGCAACAACAGATGTTGGCAAGGATGAGGAGAAGGTGGATCTCTTTGGCACTGCTGGTGGGAATGCAAACTGGTGCAGCCACTCTGGAACACAGTATGGAGCTTCCTCAAAAAATTAAAAATAGAACTACCCTATGACCCAGCAATATCACTACTAGGTATTTATCCAAGGGATACAGGTATGCTGTTTCGAAGGGGCACATGCACCCCCATGTTTACAGCAGCACTATCGACAATAGCCAAAGTATGGAATGAGCCCAAATGTCCATCAACAGATGAATGGATAAAGAAGATGTGGTATATATGTATATATATACAGTAGAGTATTATATATATATGTATATATATATACAGTAGAGTATTACTCGGCAATCAAAAAGAATGAAATCTTGCCATTTGCAACTACATGGATGGAACCGGAGGGTATTATGCTAAGCGAAATTAGTCAGTTAGAGAAAGACAAATATCATATCACTTTACTCATATGAGGACTTTAAGAGACAAAACAGATGAACATAAGGGAAGGGAAGCAAAAAGAACATAAAAACAGGGAGGGGGACAAAATGTAAGAGACTCTTAAATATGGAGAACAGAGGGTTGCTGGAGGGGTTGTGGGAGGGGGGATGGGCCAAATGAGTCAGAGGCATTAAGGAATCTACTCCTGAAATCATTGTTGCACTATATCCTACTATGGATGTAAATTTTTAAAAATTAAAAAATAAAAAATAAAAAATAAAAATAATAAAAATAAGCGCAGAGCCTGCTTGGGATTCTCTCTCACCCCATCTCGCTGTCCCTCCCCCAGTCTCTCAAAAATAAATAAATAATTTTTTTTTAATAAAGAGCATTAAACATTAAAAAAGAAAAATCCCTGCCTCATCGCTCCTCACTCTTCTTCTTACACCTGTTCTGTGGTTCTTTCCCTATCCCTGGATGAAACCTCCGACGAGCCACAAACAGTAATAAAAAAGCCCCCATCCTTTCACTCACAAGAGTAGCTTCATTTTAGTAACTACTATACCCCAGCCAAGACCAAAAATGAAACCTGAGGCCTTCATTCAGAGTTATAGCTTCTCTGCCTCCCTAGTTTGAACCTGCCTTGGAAGTGTTAAGGGTTGATAAGGCAACGGGGAAAAGATGCTGTTGACTATTTCTCTATTTAGTTGTGCTGTGCTTCCTCTTCGTCCCCCTAATTTACGGGCCAGGGTTCTGAATTCCACCTACTCAGAGCTTGGGAAAGAAAAGTCGATAGGAAGGATGGGTGTGAGTGTTGGTAAGTGTTCGGAGCTGGACGTGATAGATGATCAAAGCAGATTCCTTTCCTTGGAGTACCCTATGTAGGTTCTCTAAAGCTTTCCACTGGAACCATTTGGCATTTTACCCTATCTCCTACCACACAAGAAATGCATTTTCCTCTGGCTCCTTGCCTCCAGGCCCTGCAAATCTGGCCATGTATTGCCCTATTACCGGTCACTTTGCCCACTCCAGCTCCCTTTCCCCCTCCCTCTTCCCACACAAGAATTAAAATGACTCCAGACCAGCTCTGCCTTCCAGAACCTAATCTATTAGCAAATTCATGTATCCTTGCATCTGTTACTGGAAATATCGTTAGATGCCAGTCTCTTTACCTCAGTTCTGACGCTTCAGGTTAATAGCCCATTGCTTCCAGCTCTTAGATTTCTTAGAAATGTCATGCCACTGTACTCCTCAATCCAGGAAACACACAACAGGCTCTCCCCTACAGTGTCCTTGAAGCTTCACTCACTCGGACCTCCACGCTGGGGAGCAAAGGAAAAAGATTCACACAATGCTGAACTTCTGCAAAGAAATCATTTCCTAACTTTCCACATCTAGCCCTATCATTTTCAGCACTTTATACCCTCCAGTTGAGTGATGAGCTCAGATTTCATATTACTTTCTTCTGCGTGGGTGGTTTTATAACTTTCAGTAGAATATGTAGGTATTTACCATCTCTTTTCTCGGGGCCTCAGTAGAAACCATAACCATAAACAGCCCAATTTAACATCATGTTCCGCGATAATTTTATGTTAAGATCACTGCCCTAAAAATAAAAGTCCTGTGAAAATTAATAAAGGGAACCCTTACAAATGTCGACTCAGGATGCTAGAAGGGGAGGGTACAAGGGGGAGCTATACCACTCAGTGTCAATTACAGGAAGAATTGTCAACAGGAAAGAATCACCAATTACAGGCTCCAACAGTGAAAGATGTACATTGCATTTTCTATAATGAATTGGCCACCCCTGCAACTCAGTCAATGAAAAACTATCATCACCCTGAACTCTTGTTTTCTTCAGTGGACTTGATTCTAAACAACCTTTCTCAACTTCCTCCTTCTCGTCCTTAAAATAGCATTCCTCTCCTTTCTTTATTGGACATCCCTATGGTTTAGCTAGTAGCCTGCTTGTCCCAGATTGCAATTCTCTGCTATTCTTGAGCAAACCCATTTTTAAAAACTTTTTTTTAATGTTTATTTCTGAGACAGAGAGAGACAGAGCATGAGTGGGGGGGGGGGGGGCAGAGAGAGAGGGAGACACAGAATCAGAAGCAGGCTCCAGGCTCCGAGCTGTCAGCACAGAGCTCGACACAGGGCTCAAACTCACAAACCATGAGATCATGACCTGAGCTCAAGTCATTTGCTCAACAGACTGAGCCACCCAGTTGCCCCAAGCAAACCCATTTTTGCTGGTAAAATAACTTGCAGATTTTTTAAAAGTTCTATAAAACAGGATGAGCCGTTTTCTTTAACAGACCATAAATCACCTGGACCAATACTGTCATCAATTGTTAAGGCTGTCTTAGAAATCTTAGGGAACGTCTCTTAGGCTCTAAAGCTTATGAAGTATGTCTACTCCTTTTATTCACTGCACATTGGCACTCACTGTACCCTTTTATGGCCTGATACTCAACCTACAGCATTTTGGGAACAATATTTTCTTGCTCCAGATTCTCTTTAGAGCTCTTGCCCTCACATCCAGATATGCTTCTCTTTTGACAACAAATCATATGGGATATCGGATAAGCCAGATATTGTTCATGTTCCTGGGGGAGTGGGGGGGGGCAGAATTTCTGTTCTGGTCAACACCTCTTTGCCCCAAGGTGAGAGAGGGAAGAGTTTGGGGAGAGGTGGTTTTCCCTCCATTCCTGAGGGATTACACTGATCTTAACTACCCCATGTGAAAATAATGGCATTTTCCACTGAAAGCCAAGGGATTATTCCCTGAAGTCAGAATGAGGGCTTTTAGAACTGAGTCTGACAAAAAGTTGTTAGCAAGACTTAGGCTTTCACAGAACAAATGTCAGCAAGGAGTGAATCAGACACATCATTGTCTTCAGCACATGCAAGATACATCTGGCTATTGTTGAAAGCCAACTACACCTAACAATTTCTCTAGAACGATAACCAACCATTTGTCTTTTGGCCAACCACCCTTAAAAGTTTTTTTAACATTTATTTATTTTTGAAAGAGAGACAGAGTGCGAGAAGGGGAGGGGCAGAGAGAGAGGCAGACACAGAATCTGAAGCAGGGTCCAGGTTCTGAGCTGTCAGCATGGAGCCCGACCCCGGGGCTCAAACCCACAAACCATGAGATCATGACCTGAGCTGAACTCGGACGCTTAACCAACTGAGCCACCTAGGCACCCCTGGCTTTGTATTTTAAAAGATCAACATGAATCATTTAAAAATATTATAAATACTATCAAGTGTTAAAGGGCAATTAGCGTGATAAATGATTCTAAAATGTGAATGGATATGCATGGGTACATATTTAATAAAATATCATTATAAATAAGATTCTACTTCAACACAAAAAGCGAGCAAAGAGCAAGAACCAATAATTTCCAGGGCGGAAAAAACCACATGAATAACAATCCTATGAAAAGAGGCTCATATTTAATAGTGATCAAAGAAATATACACCAAAATGAAATGCCAACTTTCATTTGCCAAAGCTGCAGAGACTTTTAAATGTGCAGTTCATTCCGAGAATGGGTGAAGCACAGGGAAATGGATACTCAGCTGGTGCTGGAGAAGCATAAAGTGAAGCGGGTGATAAAGAGGCTAAAAAAAACAGTGTGACATTCTTACCAAAAACCCAGTACAATTTTATTCACTCAGCAAACATTTATTGAGCCCACACAACGTACTGTGCTGGTTCTGCTCACCCACTAATAGTTTCCTTTTTATTCTAGATGCCCTTTCTTTTCTTTGCCTTGTTGCCCTGGTGGGATACACCAACACAATATGGAAGTGAGAGTGGAAATGTTTGTCTTATTCCTGATCTTTGTGGGAAAAGCATTCGGTATTTCAGTATTAACTATGATATTTGGAAATTTTATTTTATTTATTTATTTGTTTATTTATAATTATATATAATATAATTATGTATTTATATATTTTTATATATTTATATATTTTATATATACATATATATATATATATATATATATATATATATATAATTTATTGTCAAATTGGTTTCCATGCAACACCCAGTGCTCATCCCAACAGGTGCCCTCCTCAATGCCAATCACCCACTTCCCCCTCTCCCCCATCAACTTCAGTTTGTTCTCAGTATTTAAGAGTCTCTTATGGTTTGCCTCCTTCCCCCTCTGTAACTTTTTTCTCCCTTCCCTTCCACCCTGGTCTTCTGTTAAGTTTCTCAGGATCCACATATGAGTGAGAACATATGGTATCTGTTTTTCTCTGCCTGACTTATCTCACTTAGCATGATACTTTCCAGTTCCATCCACATTGCTACAAATGGCCATATTTCATTCTTTCCCATTTTCAGTAGTATTCCATTGTATATATAAACCACGTCTTCTTTATCCATTCGTCACTTGATGGACATTTAGGCTCTTTCCATAAGTTGGCTATTGTTGAAAGTGCTCCTATAAACATTGGGGTACAAGTGCCCCTATGCATCAGCACTCCTGTATCCCTCGGGTAAATTCTTAGCAGTGCTATTGCTGGGTCATAGGGTAGATCTATTTTTAATTTGGGGTGGGGGGGGAACCTCCACTGTTTTCCAGAGCGGTTGCACCAGTTTGCATTCCCACCAACAGTGCAAGAGGGTTCCCGTTTCTCCACAACCTCTCCAGCATCTTTGGTCTCCTGATTTGTTCATTTTAGCCACTCTGACCGGTGTGAGGTGATATCTCAGTGTGGTTTTGATTTGTATTTCCCTGATGAGGAGTGACGCTGAGCATTGTTTCATGTGCCTGTTGGCCATCTGGATGTCTTCTTTAGAAAAGTGTCTATTCATGTCTTCTGCCCATTTCTTCACTGGATTATTTGTTTTTCAGGTGTGGAGTTTGGTGAATTCTTTATAGATTTTGGATACTAGCCCTTTGTCCACTATGTTATTTGCAAATATCTTTTCCCATTCTGTCGGTTGCCTTTTAGTTTTGTTGATTGTTTCCTTCCCTATGCAGAAGCTTTTTATCTTAATGAGGTCCCAATAGTTCATTTTTGCTTTTAATTCCCTTACCTTTGGAGATGTGTCAAGTAAGAAATTTCTGCAGCTGAAGTCAGAGGTTTTTTCCCTTCTCCTCTAGGGTTTTGATGGTTTCCTGTCTCACATTCAGGTCCTTCATCCATTTTGAGTTTATTTTTGTGAATGGTGTAAGAAAGTGGTCTAGTTTCATTCTTCTGCATGTTGCTGTGATATTTGAAAATTTTCTATAAGGTTCCCTTTATCTGTTTGAAGAATTCCCTTTTGTTCCTACAATGCCAAAAGTTTTTATCAAGAACAGATGCAATTTGCCAGATATGTTGAAATGATCTTTTTTTTTTTCTTTTTTGGTGTCCTAATAGAGAAAATTATAGCGATTCATTTTCAAATGTTAAAGCACCTTTGTAATTATGGGATAACCTCCATACAGTCTTAATATATTATTTTTAAACAATGTTGGATGTTGTTTTCTTAAATTATATTGAGATATTCTGCGTCTATATTCATGAGGGTATGGCTCTGTAGTTTCCTTTTCTTGCAATATTGTCATCTTGTTTTTGTATCAGAGTAATTCTGGCCTTACAGAATTGGTTTCAAAGTGTCTTTCCCTCTGTGAGAGTTTGTATAAAACTGAAGTTACTTCTGGGGCGCCTGGGTGGCTCAGTCAGTTAAGCGTCTGACTTTGACTGAGGTCATGATCACACGGTTCATGGGTTCAGAGACCCACACCGGGCTCTGTGCTGACAGCTCAGAGCCTGGAGCTTCGGATTCTGTGTCTCCCTCTCTCTCTGCCCCACCTCCACTTGTGCTCTCTCTCTCGCTCTCTCTCTCTCGCTGTCTCTCAAAAATATATAAAAACATTTTCTATGTTTCTATGACAACGTAGGAGTTCTCTAAGATGATGCCGGTTTTTCCCACCGTGTTCTTCACCTCTTTGAGTCCTCACCAGAAGTATTATTAACAGCCATCTTTCAACTAATACTCAAGGCAAATTAGGCTTTTTGTATCATGCTCCTCAAATTCTTCCAGCCTCTGCCCATCACACAACAGCTAAGGCAAAAAGAGTTTTAAACAAAGAGATAAACCACTAATTCAATACAATATGAAGTGCAGTAGGCCAAGATGTTCTACACGGATGTTGGCGAAATTATGTGCGGGTCACTGAGAAAATTAATCGGACAAATTTACAACGCCAGTGAAAATGTAAGGTATTTAAAGCTTATGGTGGGTAATTCTATTGCTCATCAACAGGAATTTTGCAGAAAATATTTGAAAACTTTGTGTGTTGTCGAATTACACTTTCTCCACCACGTGCTAATTTTACCACACCTTTAGCCGTGATAAATTTTTATTACAAGTTTTTTGAGCTTAAGGCCAAGGAAATTTCTCTGAATGAAGGGAGAAACATTTGTATTTCCCTCATGATGAGTGATGTTGAGCATCTTTTCGTGTGTCTGTTAGCTATCTGAATGTCTTCTTTGGAAAAGTGTCTATTCATGTCTTCTGCCCATTTCTTTTTTTAAAAAAATTTTTGTTGGGAATGCAAGCTGGTGCAGCCACTCTGGAAAACAGTATGGAGTTTCCTCAAAAAACTAAAAATAGAACTACCCTACAACCCAGCAATGGCACTACTAGGCATTTATCCAAGGGATACAGGTGTGCTGTTTCAAAGGGACACATGCACCCCCATGTTTATAGCAGTACTATCATTTTTTTAATGTTTATTTATTTTTGAGACAGAGAGAGACAGAGCATGAACGGGGAAGGGTCAGAGAGAGAGGGAGACACAGAATCCGAAGCAGGCTCCAGGCTCTGAGCTGTCAGCACAGAGCCTGACGCGGGGCTCGAACTCATGGAGCGTGATATCATGACCTGAACCGAAGTTGGACGCTTAACCGACTGAGCCACCCAGGTGCCCCTATAGCAGCACTATCAATAATAGCCCAAGTATGGAAAGAGTCCAAATGTCCATAGCCAGATGAATGGATAAGGAAGATGTGGTCTATAGATACAATGGAGTATTACTCGACAATCAAAAAGAATTAAATCTTGGGGCGCCTGGGTGGCTCAGTCGGTTGAGCGTCCGATTCAGCTCAGGTCACGATCTCATGGTCCGTGAGTTTGAGCCCCGCGTCGGGCTCTGGGCTGATGGCTCAGAGCCTGGAGCCTGCTTCCGATTCTGTGTCTCCCTCTCTCTCTGCCCCTCCCCCGTTCATGCTCTGTCTCTCTCTGTCTCAAAAATAAAAACGTTAAAAAAAATTAAAAAAAAAAGAATTAAATCTTGCCATTTGCAACTATGTGGATGGAACTGGAGGGTATTATGCTAAGCGAAATTAGTCAGTCAGAGAAAGACAAATATCATACGACTTCACTCATATGAGGACTTTAAGAGACAAAACAGATGAACATAAAGGAAGGGAAACAAAAATAATATAAAAACAGGGAGGGGGACAAAACAGAAGAGACTCATAAATATGGAGAACAAACTGAGGGTTACTAGAGGGGTTGTGGGAGAGGGAATGGGCTAAATGGGTCAGGAGCACTAAAGAATCTACTCCTGAAATCATTGTTGCACTATATGCTAACTAATTTGGATGTCAATTTTAAAAAAATTAAAAATAAAACAAGTTAAAATTAAATAAATAAATAAATAAATAAATAAATAAATAAATAAAATTTTCTTAAAAATTTGTGGTGTTTATTTTTGAGAGAGAGACAGAGTGTGAGTAGGGGAGGGGCAGAGAGAGAGGGAGACACAGAGTCTGAAGCAGGCTCCGAGCTGTCAGCACAGAGTCCAACGCGGGGCTTGAGCCCATGAACCACAAGATCATGACCTGAGCCCAAGTCAGATGTTTAACCAACTGAGCCACCCAGACACCCCAGTAAATAAACTTTTAAAAGGGCTCTGCAATGACAGTGCAGAGCCTGTTTAGGATTCTCTCTCTCTCTCTCTCTCTCTCTCTCTCTCTCTCTCTCTCCCTCTCTCTCTGCCCCTCCCGGCTCACACACACACACACACACACACACACACACACACTCTCTCTCTCAAAATAAATAACTAAACTTTTTTCAAAAATTTTAAAGTGGAATCACTCTAACAACAACTAACGTTGGTTGAATCACATGTCAGTCTGTTTTATACACTTCTTGTGTTGCCAAACATTAAAGCAAGAAGCGAGAACCATATTTCCACACAAATTTGCAGCAAATGTATTTTCCGAGTTCAAATTACAGCTTAACTGCATTCTTCACACCTCGTTGCAAGTGCTGAGGCAATTTCTATGTTTAAATATCCATTTCACTGAGCAGCTGAGGAGTTTCCACCTAACCTAATATCAAGAGAATGCTTGGATAGAATTCTGTAAACGCCTTTCAAGTAATACACGTTCAACTATCATATGCCCACGGATTAATATCAGTATTTAGCAGTGTATTTCAAGATGAAATATACAAAATCTCATTACAAATCATCATTAATAAATAACATTTGCAATTGATTTTGATGATAGATAAAACTCACTTTGAACCCTAATTAAATGAAATGTTATCTCAAAAAAAGAGAGAATCCCATTCTTCTCATTGACAGACTTGCTTTGCAAACACTTGTACTCAATTACTATTATTATATTTTGAACTTTGTCACTCAAAACATTTGCGGGGGGGGGCACCTGGGTGGCTCAGTCAGTTAAGCGTCTGACTCTTGATTTCGGTTCAGGTCGTGATCTCACGGTTCATGAGTTCAAGCCCCACATCAAGCTCGGTGCTGACAGCACAGAGCCTGCTTAGGATTCTCTCTTCTCTCTCTCTCTCCCTCTCTCTCTCCCTGTCCCTCCCTGGCTCGTGCGCTCTCTCTCTCAAAATAAATACATAAACATTTTTTCAAAACACACAAAAAATTGGGAATTTGTTTCTCTTTTGTTATATAATTTCTATATAATATAATACCTATATAATATCTTCAATTTTGCCTGTTGGCCTATAAACCCTAAACTGCTTACTATGTAAAAGCGCATTTGCTACACCTTACAGGAAACATTTGCCAATCCACCACCTAAAGAGCAAGTGACACTTCAAGTTTAAGCTTTGAACCTCCCACCTCAGAATAATTTACTGAACAGAATCTTCATTACACAACTTGTCCCAGAGGTGACTATTATGAAACTAAGGAATGAGAGCCTCTGATGTGCAGGATAAAGCTCAATTCTTTTATTTATTTATTTATTTATTTATTTATTTATTTTTGATGTTTATTTATATTTGAGAGAGAGACAGAGTGCAAGCAGGGGAGGGGCAGAGATAGAGGGAGACACAGAATCCCAGGCAGGCTCCAGACTCTGAGCTGTCAGCACAGACAACCCACAATCCATGAGATCATGACTTGAGCCAAAGTCAGATGCTTAACCGACCAAGCCACTCCGATGCCCCTCAACTTCAATGTCCTTTGAAGAGCGCCTGAATCAAGGGAATTCCCCAATCCTTCGGATGGCTTCCTTATTACTTCAAACACGATATATTCTCATTCCACTGGAGAACTTCACTGAAGACATTCCTGGTTACTGCTGCCAGATCCACACCCTAAACCATGACACCCTTTGCTAATGACGCTGGGACCTGGATCCCAAAGGCCTTCATGTGAATCTTGATCACAGAACACAAAGCTAAAGCTAGAGAAGTGTCACCATTTCTTCACCTCCAGTGACACCTCCTTCGTCTGAATGGGATCTTCACCAACACCAACAAGTGAGGTCAATTAAATAAGAAACTAGGCATGGGCTCAAGGATTTGGATTTTTGAAATTTACTGAGGAAATTGAAACATGCCAACTCTGAGAATCACTGTGCTACGTGACAAACAGAATGTAAAATGATAACGTAGCAGGGTTCCTAATATAATCTCCCGAGATCAGGATGGCTTCCTGGAAAAATGTGTGTTTAAACTGACACTTGAAAGATATTTATCAGTTCTTGAAGTATTGAGAGTTGGTGGGGTAATCATTGATGGAAACATTACTCAGCTAAGAGAAGCAGGTTGTTTGAGGGTTCGTAGATGGGAGAGAGCCTGGGCATTTGAAGAGCTGGCACAGG
Source organism: Acinonyx jubatus (assembly GCF_027475565.1). Classification (NCBI taxonomy): domain Eukaryota; kingdom Metazoa; phylum Chordata; class Mammalia; order Carnivora; family Felidae; genus Acinonyx; species Acinonyx jubatus. The sequence continues at coordinate 8,754,398 of NC_069390.1, forward strand.
TCAGTATGTTTAGTGGGAAGGCCGAGGTCCCACAGGTCAGTGGGAGGCCGAGAAAGAGTGACCTGAACGGGAGCTACGGAAAGAGAAAAGGTTGTGCTAGTTTCCTACAACTACCATAATAAAGTACTACAAACTTGGTGGCTTAAAACCACAGAAGTTTATCCCCTCACAATTTCAGAGACTGGAAGTCCAAGTTCAAGGTGTCAGCAGGGCGGTACCCCATCTGAAGTGTCTAAGGGAGAATCATTCATTGCCTCTGGCTGTTTCTGACAATTCTTGGGTTTCTTTAGCTTGTAGAAAATACCGTCATCTCATGGTATTTTCCCTATGTGCTTCTGTGTCCCAAATTTCTCTCTTCTCAGAAGGACACCAGTCATTGGATTAGGGTCTACCCTAACCCAGTATGACCTATCTCTATTTGGTTACATTAGCTTGAAGAAAACAGGGGGAAGGAAAGCTCCTTGACAATGGTCTTTGGATATGATACTGAAAGCACAAACAATAAAAGAAAAAATCAACAAGTGGGATTCTATCAAACTATAAAGCTTCTAAACAGCAGAAGAAACTATCGATAAAATGAAAAGGCAACCTACAGACTCGAAGAAGCTATTTGGACTTTTTGTTTGTTTGTTTTATATTTTCTTTTCAAATTTTTATTTAAATTCTAGTTAGTTAACATATGGTGTAATATTGGTTTCAGGAGTAGGATTCAGTGGTTCATCACTTACATATGACACCCAGTGCTCATAAAAAATGCCTTCCTAGGGGCTCCTGGGTGGCTCAGTCGGTTAAGCGTCCGACTTTGGCTCAGGTCACAATCTCACTGTCCGTGGGTTTGAGCCCGGCGTCAGGCTCTGTGCTGACTGCTCAGAGCCTGGAGCCTGTTTCGGATTCTGTGTCTCACTCTCTCTCTGACCCTCCCCCGTTCATGCTCTGTCTCTCTCTGTCTCAAAAATTAATAAATGTCCCCCATTCATGCTCTGTCTCTCTCTGTCTCAAAAATAAATAAATGTTAAAAAAAAATTTTTTTTTAAAAAATGCCTTCCTAATACCCACCACCCATCCAACCCATCCCCCACCCACCTTCCTCCATCAACCCTCAGTTCATTCTCTGTTGTTAAGAGTCTCTTATGGGGGCACCTGGGTGGCTCAGTCGGTTAAGCGTCCGACTTCGGTTCAGGTCGTGATCTCGTGGTCCGTGAGTTCGAGCCCCACATCGGGCTCTGTGCTGACAGCTCAGAACCTGGAGCCTGCTTCTGATTCTGTGTCTCCCTCTCTCTCTGACCCTCTCCCCATTCATGCTCTGTCTCTCTCTGTCTCAAAAATAAAAATAAAAAGTCTCTTATGGTTTGTTTCCTTCTCTTTTTCCCCCTCCCCTATGTTCATCTGTTTTGCTTCTTAAATTCCACACATGAGTGAAATCATAAGGTATTTGACTTTCTCTGACTGGCTTATTTCACTTAGCATAACACACTCTAGTTCCATCTACATCATTGCAAATGGCAAGACTTCATTCTTTTTAATGGCTAAACAATATCCCATTATAGATATATAGATATATATGTATCTATATATACACATATATGATCACAGATGATATAGATATAGATATATAGATATAGATAGATATATCACATCTTTATCCATTCATCAGTTGATGGACATTTGGGCTCTTTGCATAGTTTGACTATTATTGATAATTGTGCTATAAACATCAGAGTGCATGTACCCCTTTGAATCTGTTTTTTTGTATCCTTTTCATAAATAGTACAATTGCTGGATCATATGGTAGTTCTATTTTTAACTTTTTGAGGAACCTCCATACTGTTTTGCACAGTGGCTGCACCAGTTTGCATTCCCACCAACAGCGCAAGAGAGTTCCTTTTTCTCCACACCCTCACCAACACCCGCTATTTCTTGTGTTGTTAATTTTAGTCATTCTGACAGGTGTGAGGTGGTATCTCATTGTGATTTTGATTTGTATTTCCCTGATGATGAGTGATGTTGAGCATCTCCTCATGTGTCGGTTAGCCATCTGGATGTTTTCTTCGGGAAAATGTGTATTCAGGGGCTCCTGGGTGGCTCAGTTGGCTGCAGTCGGTTGAGCATCTGGCTCCTGACTTCGGCACAGGTTCATGAGTTCGAGCCCAGCACCAGCCTCTACACTGACAGTGTGGAGCCTGCTTGAGATTCTCCCTCTTTCTCTGCGCCTCCCCCCACACACAGCTCCTGTGTCTCTCAAAACAAATAAACTTTTAAAAATGTGTATTCATGTTGGAAGAAAATATTTGAAAACCATACATCGAATAAAGGTTTAGTATCCAAAATATACAAGGAACTCACACAACTCAATAGCAAACAACAACAATCCAATTACAAACTGAGCAGAGGATCCAAATAGACATTTTTCCAAAGAAAACACACATGTGGCCAACAAGTATATGAAAAAATGTTCAATATCACTAGTCATCAGGGAAACTCAAATCAAAGCCACAATGAGATATGACTCATACCTGCTGGAATGGCTATTTTCAAAAAGATGAAAGATAATAAGTGCTGGCAAGGGGGCATCTGGGTGGCTCAGTCAGTTAAGCTCCAACTTCAGCTCAGGTCATGACCTCACAGTTCGTGAGTTTGAGCCCCACATCAGGCTCTCTGCTGTCCGCAGAGCAGGCTCTCTGCTCTCCTCTGTCCCCCTCTCACTTTGCCCTTCCCACACTCGTGCTCTTTCCCACTCTCTCAAAAATAAATAAACATTTAAAAAAATTTTTTGATAAATAAAATAAATACTGGCAAGGTTGTGGAGAAAAGGGAACACTTATGTACTATTTGTGGTCATGTAAATTGGTACAGCCACTTATAGAAAATAGTATGGAAGCTCCTCAAAGATCCAGCAATCCCACTTCCAGGTATAGAACCAAAGAAGATCAAATCACTATCTTCAAGAGATATCTGTATTCTCATGTTACTGCAGCATTACTCACAATAGCCAACAAATGGAAACAACCTAAGTGTCCACGGATGGGTGAATGGATAAAGAAAATATAGTGTGTGTGTGTGTGTGTGTGTGTGTGTGTGTGTGTGATGGAATATTATTTAGCTATAAAAAATGAAGAAATCCTGCCATTTGTGACAATAGAATGGACCTTGAGAGCATTATGCCAACTGAAGTAAGTCACAGAGAAATATAAATACTATATAATATCACTTATACTTGGAATCTAAGTGCCTGGGTGCCTGGGTGGCTCAGTCAGTTAAGCATCCCATTTGTGATTTTAGCTCAAGTCATGATCCCAGGGTCATGGGCTCAAACTCCATGCAGGGTGTGGAGACTGCTTAAGATTCTTTCTCTCCCACTGGGGCACCTGGGTGGCTCAGTTGGGCTGAGCGTCCAACTTCGGCTCAGGTTATGATCTCACAGTTCGTGAGTTCAAGCCCTGCGTCGGGCTCTGTGCCGACAGCCCGGAGCCTGGAGCCTGCTTCGGATTCTGTGTCTCCCTCTCTCTCTGCCCGTCCCCTGCTCACGCTCTGTCTCTCCCTCTCTCTCAAAAATAAATAAACATAAAAAAAATTTTTTTTGTAAAGATTCTTTCTCTCCCTCTCCTTCTGCCTCTCTCCCCCACTTGGGTGTGCATGCACTCTCTCTCTCTCTCTCTCTCTCTCTCTCTCTCTCTCTCTCTCTCTCTCCTCATAAATAAATAAATAAACAAACAAAAAAAAACAAACACCAAACTCATAGAAACAGAGAGCAGAAGGTGGTTGCCGGTAGCGGGGAGGGATTGGATGAAATGGGGAGATACTGGTCAAAGGGTACCAACTTCTAGTTATACAATAAATTCCAGGATCTAAGGTGCATCATGGTGACTACAGTTAACAATGCCGTATTGTACACTTGAAAATCGCCATGAGGGTATAGTTGTAATGTTCTCATTGGAACAATAATAATTACACCACAGTAATTATGTGACGTGAAGAATATGTTAATTAACCTTATTGTGGTAAACAATTTAACGACATTTACGTATATCAAATCATCACATTGTACACCTTAAACTTACACAATGTTCTATGTCAATGACATCTCGATTAAGAGGTGGGAAGTAGGGATAAGATAGTAGGAGAGAGGGAAATGATCCACCTTGAGTAATATGAGGATGGGGAATAATTTATCTGAGGTGTCTCCTTCTCGGGGAGATTCTGCTCATGCACCCGCCTGCCGGTTTACACACCCGCACTCTGTGATCCAACCATCTAGCCTCCTCCAGGGTTTCTCTCGGGTTTTATTGGAGTCTACCCATGAATCTCTCTCTCTTACTCCTCTGGCCCCTTTAGGGTTGGGCTTGAGGAATGATCCCAATAGGACATGCTAGTTTCAGATCCTATCTAAATCTGGAAAAATAAATAAATAAGCGAACAAACAAACAAATAAAAACAAATCTGGAAAACAGGGGGAGGGGGGCGGGGGCGGGAAATGGGTGATGGGCATTGAGGAGGGCACTTGTTGGGACGAGCACTGGGTGTTGTATGTTAACGATGAATCACGGGAATCTACTCCCAAAGCCAAGAGCACACTGCATACACCGTATGTTAGCTAAGTCGACAATAAATTATATTAAAATAAATAAACTAATAATATAAAACTGGAAATCTGTTTTAATTTTCCACCGCCTTGATTAACACAATAGTTTTAAAGTATTTGTCTTTTCTATTTTTTTAATGTTTATTTATTTTTGAGAGAGAGAGAGACAGAGAGAGACAGAGAGAGACAGAGAGACAGAGTGCAAGCAGGGGAGGGGCAGAGAGAGAGGAAGACACAGAATCTGAAGCAGGCTCCAGGCTCTGAGCTGTCAGCACAGACCTGACATGGGGCACAAACTCACGAACTGTGAAATCGTGACCTGAGCTGAAGTCAGACGCCCAAGCGACTGAGCCACCCAGGCGCCCCAGTATTTGTCTTTTTTAAATGGGACAAAGAGAATTCTGCATGATAAAGTACAGCAATTGGTCAAGATCTAGTAAGTGTGTTCACAACTTAGTGGATTCTCACTCAGCGGAATTTGCCAGCGAGGGTGATGTTTTGGACTGTTTGGAATTTTAATTTGTTTATCCTTAATCACATATTGTTTAATTTATACACATAATTGACTGATGGTCAAGTAGAGAAGGCAGTGGAGAAGCTGATGTTGAAACACAAGTTAACAAGGAGCATGATAATGATAGTAATTTCGCAAATTCATTTCAGGATTATTTTAACTGGATCTTCATTGAAATTATCTAAACAAAATTCTTACATAGCACATAGCCAGATGTCCCAAGTATTTTGAAAACCAGTGCTAAGAAAGAAAAATCTAAAATGATTACATCCAATTTGTCTTTTCATTGGTTGAGAATTAATTCTACCCACACCTGCAATGAATGGAGAGAAAACAGCATCTCGAAACTTTGTTTATTTTCATCATTTAGAGACAATTTTTTTACTATCAATATCAGCCAAGTGATTTCTCTAGTGTTATAAAGCAAAAATTCCAGACATCATTTTTGAAATCTTTACGTCTAGTTCGGATGTCCTAAAACCTATTTAAATAAATGTAGAAGATAAAATTAATTCTAAATTATATTAATAGTATCTATTATAACCCCAGACTATTTTTCAGTTTACTTATTGAAAAAGTGCATTTGCTTGCATGTGCGTGTGTGTGTGCACGCGCGCGCGCACACACACACACACACACACACACACACACCTGTCTGGAAGAAAGAAAAGGACTCTTAAGATGTCAAAGTCATTCATAGAAAGAAGTCCAAATCTTTACCCGAGGAGAGCTACCAAGGAAAGCTGTCTAACTTACTCCAACTTTTTGAGTGAACAAGAAAAATTATAATTATAATTATAATTAATTATAATTATAATTATAATATTAAATCTCTTGAACTTGAAAGTTTTTTTTGTTAAAATTGCTGGAGTCAAGGGCACCTGGGTGGCTCAGTTGGTTAAGTGTCTGACTTTGGCTCAAGTCATGAGCTTGTGAGTACAAGCCCTGCATGGGGCTCTGTGCTGATGGCTCAGAGCCTGGAGCCTGCTTCAGATTCTGTGTCTCCCTCTCTCTCTGGCCCTCCCCTGCTTGTGCTCTGTCTCTTTCTCTCTCTCTCTCCCTCTCTCTCTCTCTCTCTCTCTCTCTCTCAAACAGAAAATAAAAACATTTAAAAAGTTTTTTTAAAGAATTGCTGGAGTCAGCTGCCAAAGACGTCATTTGTAGTTTTCATTTTGGAAAGCCCTACTTTTTTCACAGCTATGCTGTCTTATAGTTTTCTTATCCCTGCAAATATTTTTAATCTTGTTTTTACTTCGTTAGGTATAGATAAATATATATTTACTCTTCTCATGCGTCTGACAAATTCCAACATCTGAATATTTTTGCAGATCTCATTTTGTTGGGACAGGATAAACATCTTAAGCCAAGCTCATTGTTACTAGGCCCCTATAATGTGATTTATTAATGTATGTTTGTGTAGTAATTTTTTTAATTGTGAAGTAGGTATAGCCACTTTAGTCATTTAAAAGTGCACAATAAGTGGCATGAAGTACATTCACAATGTTGTGTCACTGTCATCACTATGTGGTGAGACTATGTCAACCTAAAAAGCTTCTGCGCAGGAAAAAAAGAGTCGACAAAATCAAAAGACAGCCTACAGACTGGGAAACAATATTTTTAAATCATGTATCAGATAAGGGGTTACTATCTAAAATACATAGCAAAGAGAAAGAATCCAAATAAAAAATAGGCAGAGGAGGGGTGCCTGGGTGGCTCAGTCAGTTAAGCGTCTGACTTCAGCTCGGGTCGTGATCTCACTGTTCGTGGGTTTGAGCCCCATGCTGGGCTCTGTGCTGCCGGCTTGGAGCCTGGAGCCTGCTTTGGATTCTGTGTCTCCCTCTCTCTCTGCCCCTCCTCCCCCACCCACCCCCCCCCATCTATCTCTCTCTCAAAAATAAATAAACATTAAAAATTAAAAAAAAAAAGGCAGAGGAATGGGGCACCTGGGTGGCTCCGTCAGCTAAGCGTCCAACTCTCCATTTCAGCTCAGGTCTTGATCTCAGGGTTGTGAACTCAAGCCCCACAGAAACAAATGGACATTTTCCCAAAGAAGATATCCAGATGGCCAACAGACACATGAGGAGATACTCAACATCACTCATCCTTATGGAAATACAATTCGAAACCACAATGAGATATCGCCTCAGCCCTGTTAGAAAGACTTTCATCAAAAGTCAAGAAGTAATTGTTGGCAAGGATATGGAGAAAAGGTGACCCTTGTGCACTCTTGGTAGGAATGTAACTTGGAGCAGCCACTATAGAAAATGGAATAAAGGTTTCCCAAAAATTAAAAATGAAACTGCCATATAATCCAGCAATCCCACCTCTGGGTATATATCCAAAGGAAATGAAGCTACTATCAGATATTGAAGAATTGTCTGGACCCTTGGATTCATTGCAATGTTATTTCCAATAGCAAGATATGGAAGCAACCTAATTGTCCATCAAGTATTTTGAACAACTGACCTTTTATGGGCATATCCCAAAACATAAATACTACATGAGTTCCTAAAGTTAAAAAAGGAGTATCTTTTCCAGCTTTATCACAAAAAACAGCTCAACAACAATGGCATTTTTGCCTATCGTGAACACTCGTGCAAACTTCCTAACCCCAGATTTTAATTGTCGTAGACTCTGGGTCTGGAGTTCTCTCTTGTCCAGCAAGGGAGTGGACACAGGATTAAAATGCAAGAGAAGCTAATGTCTGTAAGGAGACAAGAGCCCCAAGTAAGGGTCCTTGCTCTGTTTTTATTAGGATCAGAAGACTTTACTGGTGTGATGGGCATACACAAAGAGACAACGAAACCGTGAACATTAACTCAGGGGTTTGAGGGAAAGGGGGTTTTGAAGGTATGTGGTGTTAGGGGTTTGGGCCAATACAAAACAAAATCCTGGCAAGGGGCAGTGGGTTATTTACCGCAGGCATGGGGCACCTCGTCTGTTTATCTTAGCTAGCTTAGGGGACAAGACAGAGCAAGCTACCTCAGGGTCAACAACACACCTTTCTTTTGCTAATTAGCTCCATTCCAGGCAACTTCACCCTGCTGTGATCTGTAGCCCTGTTTACCTGTTTGCCTATTGTGGTCCTTCCTTCCTGTGAAATAGCAGGTCTCTGCTAGTGTACTAAGTTGGGGGGCGTTTCCACCCTGAATAGCTGATCTGGTTTACATAATTTTGGATGCTTTCATCCTAAGGTTTCCTATTCCTATACCTTTGTTCTATACTGGGGGTGCTTTGCCTTGTTTACCTAAACTTGTTTACCTAATCTTGGATGCTTTCATCCTGAGGTTTCCTATTCTTACCTGCCTTGTTAACCCATCAGTGCGAAAGCTCAGGGAATTCCTAAGCTTATTCCCCACAATTTGATCATGAAGGGACCCAAGGCTTATTTAAAACAGTTCATATTGGGGCGCCTGGGTGGCGCAGTCGGTTAAGCGTCCGACTTCAGCCAGTCACGATCTCGCGATCCGTGAGTTCGAGCCCCGCGTCAGGCTCTGGGCTGATGGCTTGGAGCCTGGAGCCTGTTTCCGATTCTGTGTCTCCCTCTCTCTCTGTCCCTCCCCCGTTCATGCTCTGTCTCTCTCTGTCCCAAAAATAAAAAAAAAAAAAAAACATTGAAAAAAAAATTTAAAAACAGTTCATATTAAGTTTGGAAACAGGAAAAATCCAGGATAAACCTACAGTTGCCAGAAAGCAATGATGTTGTCAAAACACTAGGGCCATGTTGAAAGAACCAAGACACCAGTTTACAGGGACTGCTTTTGGCAGTGTTGAAATAATTTCAGCTCAAGGAGAAATACAAGGAGGAAAAGGAGAAAGAGGGATGGGATGAAAAGAATAAAGTGGAAAGATGGTTAATTGAGAAAAAAATTCAATTTTTGAACGTATGTGTTAAAATAACACATAAACAAACATTCCAAAGAGAAAGGTTAATACAAAGAGGGAGAGAGGTGGGGGGATTAAAATACAAAAAGGGGGAGGGGGCATGATTAGTTGTTGTTGATATTTAACAAGTAGAAGAGTATATATTTGAGCCTTTCATTTCTTCTAGTTAGTGTCTTCCTGTCTGTAAGCAATTAATATGCATTTTTTCATTAGTGTTAGTAGAGAAGGAAATAAGCCACATAGTCTGGAAAGAGTATATGAAGAAAGGAAAGTCGAATCATCATCAAAGGTAAATCAAGTAGGGGCACCTGGGTAGTTCACTCGCTTAAGCGTCTAACTCTTGGTTTTGGCTCAGGTCATGACATCACAGATCATGAGATTGAGCCCTGCATCAGGCTCTGCACTGACAGTGGGGAGCCTGCTTGAGATTCTCTCTCTCCCTCTCTCTCTCTCTCTCTGCCCTTCCCCTGCTCATCCTCTCTCTCTCTCTCTCAAAAATAAATAAACTCTAAAAAAAAAAAAGAGGTAGGGGTGCCTGCGTGACTCAGTCAGTTAAGCATCCAACTCAGTTTCGGCTCAGGTCATGACCTCACGGTTTGTGGATTAGAGCCTTGAGTCGGGCTCTGTGCTGACAACTCAGAGCCTGGAGCCTGCTTTGGATTCTGTGTCTCCCTCTCTCTCTGCCCCTCCCCCATTCATGCTCTGTCTCTCTCTGTCTCTCAAAGATAAATGAACGTTAAAAAAAAATAATAGAGAAAACAAAGATAAACAAAGAAAAAAAAAAGATCGGGGGTCAACAGTGTGTTCCAAAGTGATTAATCAGCCAAATGTAAAAAAAGAGAGCTGACCACTCAGACTTCATCACTCATGTCCTGGGAGATGAAACTCCCATATGATTCTACTAAATACAATAAGATGCTAAGAAGGCAAACAAAAAATTTAAATAATGCTAAAGGACCAGTACAGCATAATCATAATGACAGGACACCAGGCAAAAAGGATTCGGAAAAAATATATATATCACCAGGGGAGGATCCAGGTTGTAAAATCCAAAAACCTACCTGACATAACAAATTAAGCTAAACTACAAACAAAGAAGAAAGCTAAGCCTTACGACCAGTGGCTTGGATCTGAATCACCTTGGAAGTCCCCTGCTCTAACTCAGTCCATTTATAACCCAGGTTGCTCCTTTAACCTCAGCTGGTTTGAGAAGTTGTGGTCAAAACTGCCAGGTAACCTCTGATATTCATTTTTCTCCTTCTTCCATAATCCAGAATTGTGGCCACTCAGAAAAAAAAAAAAAGGCTACATTTCACAGCCTGTCTTGCAGAAAAGTGTGGCCATTAAAAGCCATAGCAGCAGTGTTTTCTGGACAATGGGATGTGAGCAGAAATGAGGTACATAACCTCTAGGTGGTCTTTCAAGAGAAGAGATACGCCGTCTCCTCTCCTTCCACTTTTGAACCTAGGCCGCTCACCTCCGAAACAAAAAAAAAAAACAAAACAAAACAGAAAAAACTCTAATTCTGAACTATCATGTTATACGTGCTATAGTGTTAAACTGCCATGGGTTCCATCTTGCTCTTCCACCATCGCCAGGCTGATGATCCAAAATGATTCATTCCCCAACATTCTAGAACCCCACCTGGAAGGGAAGAGATGCAAACAAGAGCTGCCTCCAGATCACAAACTTTTTTTTTCTAAGTTTATTTATTTATTTTGAGGGAGAGAGAGAGACACAATGAGTGGGGTAGGGGCAGAAAGAGGGAGCTAGAATTCCAAGCAGGCTCTGCGCTGACGGTCTGACGCCCAATCGACTGACCCACCCAGGCACCCCCAGATCGCAAACTCTTAACATTGTGCTCTACTGCCCTCTGGTGGAACGATCTGGTACTTGACGTAATTGTTCAGTAGCTGCTGAGGCAAAGCAGAGGGCGGTGTATGAAAAGGCACCGTCGGTCAGTGTGGAACAGGAACCTTGTCGGGATACCTAGAAGGGTATCGGCAGAACCTAGAAGAAATCCTGATCATGCCCTCTACCACCTGGCTCGGGAGTCTCACCAGCTCTTCAGTAAAAAGCACCGGAAGTCGATGTCAGAACTGAGTACAGAATTTCCATGGTTCCTCACCTAAATTCCTCTATGTCGTGTGCGGTGTAAACATGTTGGCAGAGCACCTACAAGGCACCAGCACAGTTCTGTGTCTCAGGATCAACACACAGATAAGATGCTTGCTCTCAGATTCACCTTCTGATGGGAGGAGGGGGGACAGGGACAGGGACAGGGGAAGGAACAGATTGCAACGAGTGACAAAGGAAATTTTCAGCTTTTGATGTTTGTGTGCCCTGCTCCTGGGCTCCCAAGGAAGTTATGCTTTTACCAAGGTCACAGTGACTTCACCAACGTTGTACATCTGCTTCATTAGCAAATAACCTAAAAGAAACATTTCAAATTAAAGAGTAAATGTTTCCCTAACCTCTATTCCCATGCCTCCGAAGCCTGCAACCCTGCACATACTAAAAACATAAGATAAAGTTTGTAACTTTCTGAAATATCCTTCCTCATGATGATTTGGAACTCCCGAGGTAACAACAACAAAATCCGTAACCGTGTGTCACACGTTCCTTCTCCAGAGATTTCTCTGCTTTGCAAAGATTATATATCCCAGGGAGCTGTCCTCGCGTGGGCTTGAACAAATCTCTTCCTTTTTTTTTTTTTTTTTTTTTTTTTAGAAATTCTAAACGTTTTGGTGGGGGCCGCCTGGGTGGCTCATTTGGTTAAGCGTGCGACTCTTAATTTCAGCTCAGGTCGTGATCTCACGGTTCATGAGTTCGAGGCCCACGTCATGCTCTGTGCACGGACCTCAAAGAGCCTGCTTGGGATTTTCTCTCTCTGCCCCTCCCCCGCGGGCATTCTCTCTGTCTCTCTCAAAATAAATAAATAAACTAAAAAAAAAAAAAAAGAAGAAGAAACTCTAAACATTTTTTTTCATTTTCCATAGACACAAGTAAGAAAGGAAAGAATACAAACGGTGTCAGGTGAAGGTAAACAGGGGCCAGATTGTGTAGGAGTTGAAACATCAAGGGAATCGAGTGGAGGTTATAACGTAGGAGCCACAGGCTTGGACTGAGTTTCCTAAAACACCGCTCTGGCTTCTAGGTGGAAAATGGACTGTGGGGGAACAAGTGGAAAATGGACCGTGGGGGAGGCAGAAAGACCGTCGGAAGATTAATGCAGAGGTCTAGGGGAGGAAGAAGGTGACTTGAATTAAGAAGGACAGGAGACACAGGACTGGGCTTCACTTTGGAGTTGAAGCCAACAAGATTGCTGGTGGATTCCATGAAGAGAAAGAGTTGAGGTAAAGGAGGAGAAATCCAGGGTTTATATATAGTTCTCATTTCAGACCAGAGCCCCCATCACTCTCGATATATCCTCTTGTTTTCCGAACAAAACCCCAACTTAAAAAACTGTCCAGGTGACTAGACCAAATGGATGCCACCCAAACCCAACATCATTCTTAATCCAAGAATGGGCAAAGCCAGGTAAGAAGCTTTCTTCTGGGACTGGCTTATATATTTTTTTGATGTTTATTTATTTTGAGAGAGAGCGAGAGAGAGTGAGTGGTGGGGGGAGAGGGAGAGAGAATCCCAAACAGGCTCCGCGCTGTCAGTGCAGACCCCGACGTGGGGCTAGACTCCATGAACCTTGATATCATGACCTGAGCTGAAATCAAGAGTCAGACGCTTAACCGGCTGAGCCATCCAGGCACTCCTGGGACTGTCTTATTTGTTTTATGTTTGTTTGTTTGTTTGTTTGTTTGTTTTGAGAGACAGAGAGAGCACACAAGTAGGGGAGGGGCAGAGGGAGAGAGAGAGAGAATCTTACGCAGTCTCCCCGTTCAGCACAGAGCCTGACGCAGGGCTCAAACTCATGACCCTGGAATTATGACCTGAGCCAAAATCAAGGGTTGGGTGCTCAACTGACTGAGCCACTCAGGCCCCCCTGGCTTATTTTTTGGTACACATGTCTATATGGTCTATGGTCCCTGGCCTGGAGCAGAATAAGATGAGCCAGCTTCCACAATGTTCCAGCATACTCCACTCATACTCCACTCATACTCCACATACTCCACTCACATACTCCACTCTCTCCAGGTGTTCTCCGGGCACCCTCTCCTCCCAACCCCAGTCAACAGCTAGGTATTCCGTGACAGGAACATTTGCTGAAGGAAATGCCCCTCCAGCCTCTTGACCCTTGTCCCATACCTGAGGGCAAAGAAGAGTCCCTGTGGAGTGATTGCCGCGAGCAGTGGCCCAATTAAAGGCCACCTATGGCTAAAACTGGAGCCACTTTCAACCTGTCAGGCAAGCCCCAGAGTCAAGGTTTTAAAACCATCAAGCTGAATGAGCAATTTCAGATACCTGCTTTAATTAGGTACAATGAAGGTCATTTTTCTAACTAGTCTAAATGTCCTAAATTCTACCCTTTTCAGTTCATTGGGAGTCTGTTACGGGTTGAATTGTGTCTCCCTACAAAAAAAGATATGTTGAAGTCCTATCCCCCGTTACCCCAGAATGTGACTCTGTTTGGGGAGAGGGTCATCGCAGATGAGGTCAGACTGGAATAGGATGGGGCCTAACCCAGTCCAAGCGGGGTCCCCACAAGAAGACGCAGACACACGGGGAGAATATGGTGTGAGGGTGGAAGATTGGAATGACGCATCTAGAAGCCAAGGAATGCCTGGGGCCACTGCAGGCATAGAGAGAGGCATAGAACAGACTCTCCCTAAGAACCTTCAGAAGAAACCAATCCTGCTGGCACCTCCTCCATTTTGGATTTCGAGCCTCCGGACGTGTGAGACAATTCCTGATGTTCCGAGCCACACAGCTTGTGGTACTTTGTTGCAACAGCCCCGGGAAATGGATACAGAGGCAACTGAGTGACAAAGAAGCCACCAACCAATAGGCAGCTGAGTGTTCCTCACAAAATCCACTTTCACCTCAAGGAGCATCTTGGCCTGATAGAAAGGGCACCTCTAGAGTGTGGGACTGAGCAGATCTGGGTTTGAACACAGGCTTACCGGCTGCTGTTCGCTTCAGAAACACTTTTAACTTCTCTAAGCCCTTCCTCATCTAGAAAAACTGAAGGGAGGGGAAGATAATTCAGCCTCACTCAAAATCCTGCTGAGGCATTTGATGTTCGTCTAATTGGTGATTCGGGGACACAAACATTAGTGCTTAAGTGTTTGGGTTTTTTATCATAAATTAGGAAACAATCCCCTATTAACAGTAAAGGTAATGAGATTCATTCCATGCCCCATGTCTCTTAAGTTTTGGAGACTGTAGAAAGCATCTTCTAAGATGCCTCCAATGATTCCCGCCTCCCAGTATTCAAACTCTTGTGTAGTCTGTCCTTAAGTGTGGGTCGCACTCATTGAGTGGCTTCTAACACACGGAAAGCAATAAAAGTGCTAAACTGTCATTTCTGAGATTAGATTAGAAAAAGGCTATGGCTTCCATCTTGAGTCAGTCTCTCTCTCTTGCTCTCTCCCTCCCTCATCACTCACTCTGGAGGAAGCCAGCTGCCATATTGTAAGGTAGCTCTGAGGAGAGTTCCACATGGTGAGGGACTGAGGCCTGACAACAACCACATGGAATCAGATCCCCTGCCCCCAACATAGCCTTCAGATAAGACCCTAGCCCTAGCCCCAGCTTGGCTGAATTTGCCTAACAGACCTTGAGCCCAAGGCACCCAGGGAAGCCAGGTCCAGAATCCTGACCCAAAGAAACTGTGAGCTAATAAATATGGGTTGGTTAAACCACTAAGCTTGGGGGCAATTTGTTACACAGCAGTACATAACCAATAGAGTATGTTCCACAGAAATCTGAGTTTGAGGAAGGATCTGGAATGTGTATGTTGGAGATTGAAGTGTGGACTTTTTTCCTCATGATATAAGATGTACTGAACAACAAGGCCAATTTCAGTAAAACGAGGATGCACTTGGAGTCTGTATGCTTTCCTCCATTAGAGAAAGTTCCCAAATCACGTTCATAATAGCCTTCCAGTGGCTTCATGACAAACCTCCCCCCTGAAATCTAGCACCTACTCACTCACCCACCCATACCCTCTCTTTCCACCTTCACAAAATTGAGCATCAGGCACCTGTGTGGCTCAGTCAGTTAAGCGTCCGACTTCAATCATGGGAGGTCATGATCTCACGTTTGTGGGTTCGAGCCTCACGTCAGGCTCTGTGTTGACAGCTCAGAGCCTAGAGCCTGCTTCGGATTCTGTGTCTCCCTCTCTCTCTACCCTTCCCCCACTTGCGCTCTCTCTCTCTCTCTCTCAAAAATAAATAAACATTAAAATAATAATAATGCAACCAGTCTTTCGTGTCAAAAAAAAAAAAAAAAAAACTGACCGAGATAAATCTAGTTTTCCAAAACCTACTTGTAGTGAACTAAATGGCCCCTAAAAAGACATGTCTCCATCCTAACCTTTGAAACCTGTGAATATTACCTTATATGGTAAGAGTGACTATTCCCTCATAGGAAAAAGATGTGATTAAGTTAAGGGTTTTGAGAGGAAGGACTTGTCTTGCAAGCGGGCCCTAAATTCAATAACAAGTGTCCTTATAAGAGCCAGACAGGGGAATTTCACTACAGCAGAGGAGGGGACAATAAGACCATGGAGAACAAGATGGAAGTGATGTGGCCACAAGTTGGCGAATGCCAGGAGCCACCAGGAAGGAGAAGCAGAGAACTCATTCTGCCCTGGTGCTCCAGAGACAGCTTGGCCCTGCCGAGACCTCGCTTTCAGACCTCTGGACTTCAAAACTGTCAGAGCATAAATTTCAATTGGTGTAAGCCATGCGGTTTGCGGTAACTTGCAACAGCAGCCTCAGGAAAGTAATCCACCACTCTATTCCCACGGACAGATGTTCTCTTTGGTATCTGTATGTTACGAGCTACTGTTTGAATTCTCCCAAACTCCTATGTTTGAAGCCCTAACTCCCACTGTGATGGTATTTGAAAGCAGGTCCTTCGGGAGAGAATTCAGTTTAGATTCAGTCATGAGAGGGGGATCCTCCTGATGAGATTAATGCCCTTATATGAAGAGGAAAATTGGAAGATCTGGCCTCTCTCTATGCACACACTGAAGAAAGTCCACGTAAGCCCAAAGTGAGAAGGCAGCTGTCTCCACGCCAGGAAGCGGGTCCTCACCAGACACTGAATCTGCCAGCACCTTGATATTGGACTTCCCAGCCTCCAAAACTGTGAGACATAAATTTCTCTTGCTTAAATCAGTCCGCCTATGGTATTTTGTTACAGCAGTCCCAGCAGTCTAAGACACTGTGAATATCCTTGTGCCGCAAATCCTTACCCCTGCCCCCCTCACAACTATGGCCTTGTAATGACACATGATCTTCCTGATGAGAAGTGGAGTCTGACCTCCAGACTGGGGAACAGAATGTTTCTACAGGCCACCATAGTAAAACCCAAACTCCATGAGGACAGAAGCTCCCTCACTGTGTACCTTGTCCTATGTATCTCTTCATCTGTTAATTTGTATCCTTTAATATCCCTTGAAATAAACTGGTAATTGAAGAAGAAGAAGAAGAAGAAGAAGAAGAAGAAGAAGAAGAAGAAGAGGAAGGAGGAGGAGGAGGGGGAGGGGGAAGGAGAGGAGGAAGAGGAGAAAGAAAAGAAGGAGGAGGAGGAGGAGGAGGAGGAGGAGAAAAAGAAGAAGAAGAAGAAGAAGGAGAAGGAGGAGGAGGAGGAGGGAGAGGGGGAGGGGGAGGAAGGGGAGGAGGAAGAGAAGAAGAAGAGGAGGAGGGAGAAGAGGAGGAAGGAGGAGGAGGGAGAGGGGGAGGAGAAGGAGGAGGAGGTGGAGGAGGAGAAGAAGAAGAAGAAGAAGAAGAAGAAGGAGGAGGAGGGAGAGGGGGAGGGGGAGGAAGGGGAGAAGGAAGAGAAGAAGAAGAGGAGGAGGGAGAAGAGGAGGAAGGAGGAGGAGGGAGAGGGGGAGGGGGAGGAAGGGGAGGAGGAAGAGAAGAAGGAGAAGGAGAAGGAGGAGGAGGAGGAGGGGGAGGAGGGGGAGGAGGGGGAGGGGAGAAGGAGAAGAAGAATCTGCACAACCTGAACCACAGAATTCAGGAGGTTCATGGCATGGAGAGCCGAACTTGGGGAGCAAGAAGCCGCAAAAGGTAGGGAACCCCTTTTGCAGGTGGAGAGAGGATGGAGACTGGGGAGGCAGGGGAGCATACGGGAAAAGCACCACTCCCCAAAAGCAGCTGGAGAGAAAGTGGAAAATTGGAAACAGCCGCAGGGACTAAACTAAAAAGGGAGAAAGGAGAAAGGAGAGGGTTTAACTTCCATTAAGACTGTAAACAAGGGGAGTGCAAAGGCTGCAACTCCGCAGCTCCATACCTGGCGGTGCTCTGGTGGGCAGGACAAATCCCCAGGAGCAGAGTGGGGTCCGGGAGGTTCTCGGGCCACACGGGGAGAAGCGGTTCCACTGCTGGAAGGACATTTGGTAGAGACTGTTGAAGCCACCTGGTCCCAGCAGACCCCGGAAGGTGGCCACATTTGCTGGTGCTGGAACAAGGTCGTTGAGGGTGAAGCCTGGTGCCAGTAATTTTCCATAATCCCTGAAACGCTGCTGCTACACTGTCTTGCGTCTTTTTTGGGGGCGGGCTGGCACCTGGCCGCAGTCTCAGGGCACCGGCAACAGCAAGGTCCAGCGGGCATTTCTGGGTGCAGCCGACATTCGGCCATTGCTCGGTGAGACCCTCCCGCAGAGGGGCGGAACGGGTCAAAGCCACAGTCCTTCGGAAGTAAGGGGCCGGGGAAAACAGCCGCATCTGAGACAAAACTCAGGAGAGAGGTCTGCCTGGGGCCTGGTCACGGAGAGGGAAAAAGCGGGGAGTGGACGAGAGCTGAAGACAGAGGACGGGTGCGCCATTGCTGATCGGGGAAAACAGACTGGGTAGCTGGGTGGCGCCATTTTCACCGCTCCCACGCATGCGCATACGCACCTATGAGCACTGCAACAATCCACCCCAGTAGTCTAGCAGCGCCATCTAGTGGAGAGCAGAGCTGTTACACTGAGCCCTGCCCAACCGGGCCAACTTCGCTCTTCAAGAACACAAACCTCACCGCCGGCTTAATTTATGGACTATAAAGACCTATGTAGATTGACCTCTAGGGGAAAACGAAGCAATTTCAGTCCTACTTCAATTTGATAGCAGATTCATCTATTCAATTTTTTTCTTTCTTTTTTTTTCTGTTCCCCTTTTCTCTTTTACAATTGCTTTTCTTTTTCTTGAATAAAGAAAGAGAAAAAAGCCATTTTTATTTTCAATTTTATTAAAAATATCTGTCTTTAATTTTTATTACTATATTTTTACTTTTGTGTAAATTTTTTCACATTCTATTTTACTTCCATCATTTTATTTTATTCTACTTCAGTGTACTCACCTTTTCAAATTTTCAATTTCCTTTTTTTCTTTCTTTTTCTTTTTTTCTCTTTTTCATTTCTTTTCTTTTTCTTGAATGCAGAAAGAGAAAATCTTCATTTTTACTTTCAATTTCTTTTTAAAATACTTTTATTTAATTTTTATTACTATATTTTTTGCTTTTATGTAATTTTTTTCAAATTCTATCTTACTCCCATCAGTTTATGTTAGTCTACTACAGTGTATTCACTTTTTCAGATTTTCAAACGATTTCTTTCTTTTTTCTTTTTTCTTTCTTCTCTTTTCGTTTCTTTTCTTTTTCTTAAATACAGAAAATGAAAAAAATCATATTTATTCTTAATTTTTATGAAAAATGTTTTTCTTTAATTTTTTCTACTATATTCTTTACTTTTGTGTATATTTTTTCAAATTCTATTTTACCCCCATCATCTCATCTTAGTCTACTCCAGTGTATTCATTTTTCAAATTCTCAAACGATTTTCTTTTTTTTTCTTTTTTTCTCCCCTCCCCCCCTTTTTTTCTCTAATCTGTCAAACCACTTTCAACACCCAGACCAAAACACACCTAGCATCTAGCGTCATCTATTCGATTTCTGTGTGTGTTTTTTTAACTTTTAATTTTAATATTTTTTCCATTTTAATTTTTTTAATTTAAATTTGTCTACCTCATTAATTCCTTTTCTCCCTTCAAAATGACAAAACGAAGGAATTCACCCCAAAAGAGCGAGCATGAAGAAACGACAGCCAGGGATTTAACCAACACAGATACAAGCAAGATGCCTGAACCAGAATTTAGAATCACAATAATAAGAATACTAGCTGGAGTCAAAAATAGATTCGAACCCCTTTCTGCAGAGATAAAAGAAGTAAAAAACAGCCAGAATGAAACTAAAAATGCTATAACTGATCTGCAATCACCATGGATGCAGCGGCAGCAAGGATAGATGAGACAGAACAGATAATCAGCGATATAGAAGACAAACTTACAGAGAATAACGAAGCAGATAAAAAGAGGGAGATTAAGGTAAAAGAGCACGATTTAAGAATTAGAGAAATCAGTGACTCATTAAAAAGGAACCACATCAGAATCACAGGGTTCCCAGAAGAGGAAGAGAGAGAAATAGGGGTAGAAGGGTTATGTGAGCAAATCATAGCAGAAAACTTACCTAACCTGGGGAAAGACACAGACATCAAAATCCAGGAAGCACAGAACCCCCATTAGACTCAACAAAAACCGACCATCAACAACGCATGTCATAGTCAAATTCACAAAATACTCAGGCAAGGAAAGAATCATGAAAGCAGCAAGGGCAAAAAAAGTCCCTAACCTACAAGGGAAGACAGATCAGGTTTGCAGCAGACCTTTTCACAGAAACTTGGCAGGCCAGAAAGCAGTGGTGGGATATATTCACTGTGCTGAATCGGAAAACTATGCAGCCAAGAATTCTTTATCCAGCAAGGCTGTCATTCAAAATAGAAGGAGAGATAAAAAGTTTCCCAGACAAACAAAAATTAAAGGAGTTTGTGGCCACTAAACCAGCCCTGCAAGAAATGTTAAGGGGGACTTTCTGAGGGGAGAAAAGATGTATATATATATATACCCAAAGCCACAAAAGATTAGAAAGGACCAGAGAACATGACCAGAAACTCCAACTCTACAAGCGTCATAATGGCAATAAATTCATATCTTTCAGTACTCACTCTAAATGTCAATGGACTAAATACTCCAATCAAAAGACATAGGGTAACAGAGTGGATAAGAAAACAAGATCCATCTATATGCTGTTGACAAGAGACCCACTTTAGACCTAAAGACACCTTCAGATTGAAAATAAGGGGATGGAGAACCATCTATCACGCTAATGGTCAACAAAAGAAAGCTGGGGTAGCCATACTTATATCAGACAATTTAGACTTTAAAATAAAGACTGTATCAAGAGATGCAGAAGGGCATTATATCATACTCAAGGGGTCTATCCACCAAGAAGACCTAACAATTGTAGACATTTATGCACCAAATGTGAGAGAACCCAAATATATAAATCAATTAATCACAAACATAAAGAAACTCATCGATAATAATACTATAATAGTAGGAGACTTCAACACCCCACTCACAGCAATGGACAGATCATCTAATCAAAAAGCAACAAGGAAACAATGGCTTTGAATGACACACTGGACCAGATGGACTTAACAGATATATTCAGAACATTTCATCCTAAAGCAGCAGAATATACATTCTTCTCCAGTGCACATGGAACATTCTCCAGAATAGACCATATACTGGGACACAAATCAGCCCTAAGTAAGTACAAAAAGATCGAGATCACACTGTGCATCTTTTCAGACCACAACACTATGAAACTCGAAACCAACCACAAGAAAAAATTTGGAAAGGTAACGAATACTTGGAGACTGAAGAACATCCTACTAAAGGATGAACGGGCTAACCAAGAAGTTAAAGAGGAAATTAAAAAGTATATGGAAGTCAATGAAAGTGATAACACCACAACCCAAAACCTCTGGGATGCAGCAAAGGCAGTCATAAGAGGGAAATATATAGCAATCCAGGCCTTCCTAAAGAAGAAAGAAAGATCTCAAATACACAACCTAACCTTACACCTTAAGGAGCTGAAAAAAGAACAGCAAATAAAACCCCAAACCAGCAGACAGGAAATAATAAAGATTAGAGCATAAATTAATGCTATCAAAACCAAAAAAAAAAAAAACAAAACAGTAGAACAGATCAATGAAACCAGAAGCTGATTCTTTGAAAGAATTAACAAAATTGATAAACCTCTAGCCAGTTTGATCAAGAAGAAAAAGGAAAGGACCAAATATATAAAATCAAGAATGAAAGAGGAGAGATCACAACCAACACAACAGAAATAAAAACAATAATGAGACTATTATGAGCAATTATATGCCAATAAAATGTGTAATCTGGAAGAAATGGACAAATTCCTAGAAACATATACACTACCAAAACTGAAACAGGAAGAAATAGAAAATTTGAACAGACCCATAACCAATAAGGAAATCGAATTAGTAATAAAAAATATGCCAAAAAAACAAGAGTCCAGGGCCAGACGGCTTTCCAGGGGAATTCTATCAAACATTTAAGGAAGAGTTAGCACCTATTCTCTTGAAGGTGTTCCAAAAAATAGAAATGGAAGGAAAACTTCCAAACCCTTTCTATGAAGCCACCATTACCTTGATTCCAAAACCAGACAGAGACCCCACTAAAAAGGAGAACTATAGACCAATTTCCCTGATGAACATGGATGCAAAAATCCTCAACAAGATATTAGCCAGCCGGATCCAACAATACATTAAAAAAATTACTCACCACAACAAGTGGGATTTATACCTGGGACGCAGGGCTGGTTCAATATCCGCAAAACAATTAACGTGATTCATCATATCAATAAAAGAAAGGACAAGAACCATACGATCCTCTCAATAGATGCAAAGAAGGCATTTGACAAAATACAGCATCCTTTCTTGATAAGAACCCGCAAGAAAGTAGGGATAGAAGGAGCATACCTCGAGATCATAAAAGCCATATATGAACAACCCAACGCTAATATCAACCTCAATGGGGAAAAACTGAGAGCGTTCCCCCTAAGGTCAGGAACAAGACAGGGATGTCCACTCTTGCCACTGTAACATAGTATTGGAAATCTTAGCCTCTGCAATCAGACAACACAAAGAAATAAAAGCATCCCAATTTTCCAGGAGGAAGTCAAACTTTCACTCTTCGCAGATGACATGATACTCTATATGGAAAACCCAAAAGATTCCACCAAAAAATTGCTAGAACTGATTCATGAATTCAGCAAAGTTGCAGGATATAAAATCAATGCACAGAAATAAGTCGCATTCCTATACACCAACAATGAGGTGACAGAAGGAGAAGTCAAGGAATCAATCCCATTTACAGTTGTACAAAAAACCATAAAATACCTAGGAATAAATCTAACCAAAGAGGTGAAAAATCTATACACTGAAAACTATAGAAAGCTTATGAAAGAAATTGAAGAAGACACAAAGAAATGGCAAAAGATTCCATGCTCCTGGATAGGAAGAACAAATATTGTTAAAATGTCGATACTACCGAAAGCAATCTACATATTCAATGCAATCCCTATCAAAGTAACACTGGCATTCTTCACAGAGCTAGAACAAATAATCCTCAAATTTGTACGGAACTAGAAAAGACCCCAAATAGACAAAGCAATCTTGAAAAAGGAAACCAAAGCAGGAGGCATCACAATCCCAGACTTCAAGCTATACTACACAGCTGTAATCATCAAGACAGTATGGTACTGGCACAAGAACAGACACTCAGATCAATGGAACAGAATAGAGAACCCAGAAATGGACCCACAAACGTATGGCCAACTGATCTTCGGCAAAGCAGGAAGGCATATCCAATGGAATGAAGACAGTCTCTTCAGCAAGTGGTGCTGGGAAAACTGGACAGCAACATGCAGAACAATGAACCTGGACCCCTTTCTTACACCAGACACAAAAATAAACTCAAAATGGATGAAAGACCTCAACGTAAGACAGGAAGCCATCCAAATCCTCGAGGAGAAAGCAGGCAAAAACCTCTTCGATCTTGGCCGCAGCAACTTCTTACTCAACACGTCTCCGGAGGCAAGGGAAACAAAAGCAAAAATGAACTACTGGGACCTCATCCAAATAAAAATCTTCTGCACAGCAAAGCAAACAATCAGCAAAACTAAAAGGCAACTGACAGAATAGGAGAAAATATTTGCAAATGGCTTATCATTTAAAGGGTTAGTATCCAAAATCTATGAAGAACTTCTCAAACTCAACAGCCAAAAAACAAATAATCCAGTGAAGAAATGGGCCAAAGACATGAACAGATGCCTCTCCAAAGAAGACATCAGATGGCTAACAGACACATGAAAAGATGCTCCACATCACTCATCATCGGGGAAATACAAATCAAAACCACCATGAGATACCACCTTACACCTGTCAGAATGGCTAACATCAACAACTCAGGCAACAACAGATGTTGGCGAGGATGCGGTGAAGGAGGATCTCTTTTGCATTGTTGGTGGCAATGCAGGCTGGTGCAGCCACTCTGGAAAACAGTATGGAGGTGCCTCAAAAAACTAAAAATAGAACTGCCCTACAACCCAGCAATGGAACTACTAGGCATTTATCCAAGGGAAACACGTATGCTGTTTTGGAGGGACACATGCACCCCCATGTTTATAGCAGCACTATCGACAATAGCCAAAGTATGGAAAGAGCCCAAATGTCCATTGATGGATGAGTGGATAAAGAAGATGTGGTATATATATATATACAATGGAGTATTACTCAGCAATCAAAAAGAATGAAATCTTGCCATTTGCAACTATGTGGATGGAACTGGAGGGTATTATGCTAAGTGAAATTGGTCATTCGGAGAAAGACAAAAATCATATGACTTCATTCATATGAGGACTTTAAGAGACAAAACAGATGAACATAAGGGAAGGGAAACAAAGTAACATAAGAACAGGGAGGGGGACAAAACAGAAGAGACTCATAAATATCGAGAATAAACAGAGGGTTGCTGGAGGGGTTGTGGGAGGGGCGATGGGCTACATGGGTCAGGGGCATTAAGGAATCTACTCCTGAAATCATTGTTGCACTATATGCTAACTAATTTGGATGTAAATTTTAAAAAATAAAAAATAAAATTTAAAAAAAAGGAGGAGGAGGAGGGAGAGAGGGAGGGGAGAGGAAGGGGAGGAGGAAGAGAAGAAGAAGAGGAAGAGGAGGAGGTGGAGGAGGAAGAGAGAGAGGAAGGAGAAGAAGAAGGAGAAAAGAAAAGAAGAAGGAGGAGGAGGAGAAGGACAAGGGGAGGAGGAAGAGGAAGAGGAAGGAGAAGAAGAAGAAGGAGGAGGAGGAGGAGGAGGAGGAGGAGGAGGAGAAAGAGAAGGAGAAGGGAGGGGGGAGAAGGAAGAAAGGGGAGTCTGTGGCTCCACCCCCTTGTCTGTATGACTTGCTTTGGTCAAAGAGATATTGCCAATCATGATGCGAGTAGAAGTTGGAAAGTACTTGCTCATAGGGCTTTCCTCTTTTGCTGCTCTTTGGCAGCCCAGGCCGGCTTGCTTCCTGTGAGTTGGAGAGGCTCCTGGAGGTGAAATGAGCCAGACCAGCGGAGGGGCCTCCCACCAGAGCACAGGCCAGAGCCTATGCTCCGAGAGGACTCCCTCTGTCTTGCCCTTCCTCTCTGGCCAAGTCCCTCCGTCTCTGGGTCTTGGTCCCCTCATCCATGCACTTAGGACAATGGGTTGGAGAAGTGGTTCTCAAACACGGATTTATGACAAAGTTTGCATCTGAGAGCAAAGGAGAAAAAAA
Organism: Acinonyx jubatus; assembly: GCF_027475565.1. NCBI lineage: Eukaryota > Metazoa > Chordata > Mammalia > Carnivora > Felidae > Acinonyx > Acinonyx jubatus. The sequence continues at coordinate 8,779,238 of NC_069390.1, forward strand.
TAAGACAGTAAATATTCCCACTTAATCTAAAAGTCTTTCATTTAAAGGATTCTTCTATAATTTCAGACCATATCCTCCCTATGCTGGTACTGTGAAATTGTCGTTTTAAATAACGCGAAGAGGGGGGCCTGGGTGGCGCAGTCGGTTAAGCGTCCGACTTCAGCCAGGTCACGATCTCGCGGTCCGGGAGTTCGAGCCCCGCGTTGGGCTCTGGGTTGATGGCTCAGAGCCTGGAGCCTGTTTCCAATTCTGTGTCTCCCTCTCTCTCTCTGCCCCTCCCCCGTTCATGCTCTGTCTCTCTCTGTCCCAAAAATAAATAAAACGTTGAAAAAAAATTTTTTAATAAAAAAAATAAATAATAAATAATGGGAAGACATGAGAGTGGGAGGAGAGGATATAGGTGAGACAAAATTTGCCAAATGTTGATAAATGTTGAAGCTGCGTCATCTTAGTAGATGTTTGAATAATTCCGCAAGAAAACGTTTTCCTAAGTGATGATACAAGTCAGAGCTGGTGTTTGGAGTGCAGAGGGCTTGGATGGAGTAGCGGGGGCTCAGTGAGTGCCCACTGGCTCCCCCACCCCCGCTTCACCCTTCTCCCGCAATGCTCACGGCCACTCCTGCCGTCTCCACTGGGCGCCAGAAGGGAAACTTTGCACCCTGACCTCCAAGTGAGCCAAGGTCACATCAGGAATCTCTATTTCACAGGAGGTCAGATGAGATGGTGGCTGTGAATAGGTGGTGGGAGGGGATAGTGGTCTACACCCACCCACCTTCCCACCTGTTGAGCAAAGCAGGCGGATTGACTAACTCTTGGCCCTGGTCACATGTCCCTCCAGGAGTCCTATGAATACAGAGATAGCCCCTTGCTCTGCTGCTACCACACCCTCCTCCCATACCCATGGCTGACTGGCAGAAACTGTCAACGCCCTGACCACATCCCATTGGCCTTTGCCATTTTAGTAATTGATGGCCTGACTTCCTCTTGCCTGTATCTCCTTATCAACCGGTTTTCTCTGGCCACCGGAGCCCGCTGTCCCCCAAGCATGGCAGGCTACGAGTGCAAGGGAATTAACTCCTTGCACAACATCCCTTGACCCATGGCCGATAGCATTCGGGTAAAAACACCCCAGCTCCCTCAGCCTGGGTGCAGGGATAACTCAGAGACCCGTGCTCCATGCTGCCCCCTGCAGTTCCTCAGTGGGATTCAGCTCCAGCTGCCCACAGGGGCGGCCCCCTCCCTTCCCTGTCGCACACGCCCACTGCCCTACTGTGTGTCCTGGGACCACGTCCTAAATAAACCACTTGCTGAAAGCTTTGTCTCGGGATCCATATGTTTATGAGAGAACTCAAACTAAGAAGCAGACATTGGAAACTGTGGTGGACAGAATAGTGTTCCTCCTCCCCACCCCCCACCCCCCACTCCCAGTAGTATCTACACCCTAATCCCCGAAATCTGTGAATATGTTACCTTACAGGGCAAAAGGGATTTGGCCAGTCTCGAGATTGCAAGATAATTGCAAGATTGAAATAATCCTGGATTATCTGGGTGGGCCCAATGTAATCACAAGGGTCCTTTCAAGAGGGAGGTGGGGGAGTCAGAGAAGATAATATGATGGGAGAAGTCAGAGCAATGTGATTGCTGGAAGGGACCACAAGCCAAGGAATGTGGGCGGCCTCTAGAAGCTGGAAAACGCAAGGGAACACATTCTCCTCTAGAGCTTCTAGAAGGAATGCAGCCCTGTCAATACCTTGATTTAAGCCCAGTGAGACCCTTTTGGACTTCTAACCTCCAGAACCATAACAGACTAAATTTGCGTGGCTTTAAGTCACTAAGTTTGTGGAAATTCATTAAACAGTGAAAGCAAACTCATTCAGTAATCAATCAACCACTCTTTCCCACTGAACCCGAGCAGTCGCAGCAAGCTTCCCAACATAGGCTCATCAGCAGGAATTAGTACACAAGGAATTACCCATGAGCCACCCATGTGCCAGGAACACCTGCCCTCCAGATCCAGACCCCGAGGACACATCAGAACCACCCTCTCCCCATGGGTGGGTCCAGCCCTCGCTCGCCTGTGTTCTCAGCAACCTTGACAATCAGGGACACCACTTCACTAACTCTCTGTGTGAAAGATGCTTCCTGGAGCACAAGCCCCACGAATGATGCCCGGTGGCACCTCTCAAGTGCCTGACCCTGTGACACAGCCGTTTGGGTGTGAGACGCTTTGCTGCGGCTGCTTTGAGGCCGCCATTTCGTTTCAGGGACATTCTGACAAAGCCTAAGAGACACAGCACTGAACAGTCCATGCTTTATTATCAAGTAATGTGGGGAAAAGGCACCTTGATGCTAAACCCAAGACCCTCCCTACCCCATCCCTCCACCCAAGTGGGGACCAGGGATGCCTGCCGCATAACTCGTGGGTGTGTTCAGGAGGTGTTAGATGATAGCTACTATGTTTCCCAATCGGTCGATCAAGCCCCTATCTGCCTCCTTTCCCCCCAGAGGCTGAAGCTGTCTGCAGGGCGGGGGTCAGTCTGGCCTCCCCGAGCGGACAGGTAGAGAAGCAGCAGTCCCGCCGCTGGAGCCTCTCGCGGCCACACGGCGTCGCTGTCGAGCCATCCTGGGCCCATAGGGAGGCGCGCAGGGCTGCGGGGCGGCTAGGCTCCTCGCGGAGGCGTGGGCGCCCCCCCAACGCCCAGCAGCAGCGATCCCCGCCCCCTCCCGGGGCTGCTGTCCTGGGCCCCAGCCCGGCGGGAGTCAGCCGCCTGGCGGGCCCCGAACCACGCCGAGGTCCGCAGCCGCCGCTGTGATCCTTCAGAAGGCGCCCCCCTTCCCCGGGCGTGGAGCCCCTCGCCGCCTTCTGCGAGAGGCTGCCTCCAGAAAGGCTGGCCAAAGAGGCCCCGGTGGTCCAGGCGGACCTTCCTCCTCTCGCTCTGGAAAAGATGCACGTTCGCGCGCGCGCACACACACACACACACACACACACACACACAATCGCTGGAGGGCGCCCAGACACTGGCTGGGAAAATACAAATTGAAGACCAAATCTGCCGACCCAGAAAACCTCTGAGCAAAAGTAAAAGGGAAAACACACCGTTTCATTATTAAATAAGCGTTCAACTAGAATGTGCTGCACATCACAGGCAGCCCGCAAAGAGACGGCAAAGGAAGACTTCTCTCCTTTAAATGGCCAGGCAGACAGCCCATTAGGTACACGTTCTCGAGATAAGCCACGACCAGTCCTCCAGCAAGAGGACTCGACAGCGCTGTGTGTCACCACAGTTCATGCTAAATTTGCCTAGCAATTATGGTGGCCACCTGTGTTTGCTAATTGCCTTTCTGCAAAAGAAAAATACTTTCCTCTTATCTTTATGACAGGAAGCAGGTTTGCAACTTGGAACCAAGCACCAGCTGGTCAGGCTGCTCCTCTCCCACAGAAAGGGGAAGACAGGGCGCTGTTTCCTCCAGGATTCCATTTCAAAGAGATGGCTTCCAGGTCCTTAGGGAAACATTCCTGGGAGGTAAAGCCGACAAGAGGCTTATTTAGCTTTTGAAAAGATTTAGGTACATTTCAAAGAGGCAGAACTTACCAGGTTTCTCAACCGAATGCTCTAAGAACAGGGAGGGAGACAGTCTCTTCCTTTTGTTTCAATAGGGAGAATTAAACTTCTTTTGTTTTCGGGGGCGGGGGGGGGGGGGGCGCCTGGTTGATTTCAGCCCAGGTCATGACCTCAGGGTTCCGGTGAGTTCCAGCCCTGCATCAGGCTCTGCGCTGACATCAGGGAGCCTGCTTGGGATTCTCTCTCTCTTTCTCTCGCTCAAAATAAATAAACTTAAAAACTCTTTTTAAATTTGTATTTGCCCTTACACACCCGTGGTAAACACTCATTACCCCTGGAAACCACCACCTCTGCCTGCCCCACCACAGGAGCAGATACCACAGGCACAGACACCCACACATGTGCAAGCACACACACATGCACACATGGGCACGTGCATACACCAAGGCCGTGCACACGCATGCTCACACACACACATGCACAAATATGCGTGCACGCCTACTCTCACTCACTCTTTGCTTACCCTTTGTTCTCTGGACCCTTTTCTTTTCCAAGTGGAGCCAACAAAACCCAGCAAAAGTGAAGCCGGGGTCTAGGTGACCCCCAGGCAAACTGCAGGAGCGGAAGCAAAACTAAATCATGGCGACTGTAAGCCACTGAGTTTTAGGAGACAACTGACCAATACAATAAACCTTAATTTCTTTTTTAGCGCCTGATTTGTAGTTCAGGATCCAGCAGCATGGAAAGCTACCCCCTCTCGCTGCGCATGCGCACGCGCGCGCACCCAGCTTAGTGCCTCTACATGTGTCCGCGCACATACATGCAGAGCACAGCCGGGAGAAATTGCTTGACCTTGCAGTCCCTACTCTGTCTAGAGCCGATGCAGCTAATGACATGCCAGACATCACCCCACGGTTGGCTTCGCAGCCCCGCCTTCTGCCCTCACCCCACCTAAACCCTCTCTCGTGCTCACGGGGTTGACCACGGACCCAGGGGCCGCAAGCCCTCAGCCAGGAGAAGAAAGTGAGGGGTAGGAGAGGTGTCCAGAACCATAATGTGACCAAGGGCCTCCTGTCCTCTATAAGTCCAATGCCAAACATTTGGGCGCTGGGCCCGGGGTGGGCGCTAGTAAAGGTCAGACGCAACCTAAAAAAAAAAAAAAAAAAAAAAAAAAAAGACTGGGCCTGGCTGGTTTTGCAGGGGTGCAAATGAGGCTGAGCCTGGCGCAAGGCCGGGGATCTGAGCCCGCCTGGCTTCTTTGCTGCGAACCCTCAATCTGTGTGTCCTGCCTGCCTCCTGACCTACCACAGCCCAGCCTCTGTCCGGCTCCACCTTCAACCAATAATAATTATTATTATTGCAAATCGTAGTAATAAAGTTCCCTGGTGTGTGTCCCAGTCTTCTGCAGAAACTTCATGAACTAGAGGAAACAGCACCTCTAATCAGGACTTTCCTGCCCTCGGGGCTCTCTGCCGAGGCCCCAGGGCCACTGAGAGATAACAAAAGCAAGCCCTCACCCCACCCCAGTTCAAGAGAGACTGTTCCGAGTTAGAATTTCTTTCCAGGGAGGTGTCAGCCCAGGAGGAGGAAGGAGGTGGTGTTGACACAAACACATCCTCAAAACCACCACCCCTCCAGCCATGCAAGGGGGACTTGGGAGCATCACCATGGAGGACGTAGGGTGCCGGAGAGGACCCTGGCACATCATCCCCACACCCTCGCCCTAGGCGCGGACTGAGCCACAGACCCTCAGGGCCGGGAGGCTGTGTCCAGAGCGCTGCGGAGGGTTTGAGTGTCCCCCTGGATCAGACATTCCCCACGTCAGGAACATTGCAGGCTGAGCCCTGAGGGGCACGCCTACCAGTCTCCTTCGTGTGACGACAGCATCATCAAGGAGCGCTACCCTTTTGCTGTCACCCTTACTCCCCTCTGGACCCTGACAGAGCCTGAAAACAACTGCCCACCCAGGCGGGGGGTGGGGGGTGAATCAGAGAGATTTCCGTGACCACACACCCTTCTTCTCCCTTCCCTACTGCTGCAAACCCCGCCAGCTTGCATTGGAGAAGCTAATATTGGATGGAGGAGAAATATTTTTATTGAGATACGACTAGACTTATTTTTTAACTTGCCAAAAATAGTTTCTTTTTTGCCCAACTTTTTTAATAAGAATTTTCAAACACACAGAAAAGTTGAAAGAATAGTGCAATAAACACCCGTATGCTCACCCAAAAATTGTTGACGGGGTGTGTTTGTGTGTGTGTGTGTGTGTGTGCGTGTGTGTGCATGGTTTGGCTGAACCGTTCGAAAGCAAGCTTCAGACATCACAGCATTTCACTCCTAAATCCTTCAATGTATATCTCCTAAAAGAATCTGATTTTTGATGCCAGAATTTGAAAATGATCTAATACCTGAAGGAAATGGATAAAGCTACACTTAGCTGAAACATTTTCTTTTTTTTTTAAGATTTTATTTTTAATAAATGTAATCTCTACACCCAGTATGGGGCTCGAACTCACAACCCCGAGATCAAGAGTCGCATGCTCTACTGAGCCAGCCAGGTGCCCCTGAAATATTTCCAAGGAGCAGGGGAAGAGAGAAGCAACAGAGAAAGTGCTAGAGCAGTGGGGTGAAAAAAACCGAATGATTTCCTGCACCCTACAAAGTCCAGCCAGTTGAACAGTTCTGTAAAGAAGATAAGACAGTTTCAGGTAATGACTGGTGCTATGAAGAAAGAAAACAAAGCAGGATACAGGTGATAAGAGTAGGAGGCGAGGCAGCCTTGGAGTGGGTGGTTCAGAGTGATGTCACATATGAGCTGAGACCCCAAGGACAAGAAGTCAACAAAACAAGACAATCGGGGGATCTATCTGTGTTCAAGACAGAGTAATCAGCAAGGGCCAGCGGCCTGGAGGCAGAAAGGAGCCTGGAGTGACAGCTCGGAGAGAAGGGGGGGACAGGAAGTAGTGAGAGAAAAGCAGTGGTCGGGATCCAAGTCTCATCGGCCAAAGGGAGGAGTTTCAGGAGAATTTTAAGCAGGCAGGCGACTTGATCTGGCTTGTAGTTTTGGATCCTCTGCAGGTTAGTTGAAAAAGACTTGGGCGGGAGGGCCAAGAGGGAAACCCGGAAACCATCAAGGAGGCTGTTTCCAATTCTACAGACAAGGGAGGATCGTGGCTTGGATAAGGTGGTGGCAGGGAGGTAGGCCATAAGCCCCCTCCCCCCCATTTTAAAGTTGAGGAAACTGAGGCTCAGAGAAGTGAAGTGACTTAACCAAGGTCATGCAGCATCTAAGGGCAGGTCCAGGATTTTTTCTGGGATTTTTTTTTTAATTGTGGTAAAAAATATATATAACATAAATTTACCATTGCAGCCACTGTCGAGTGTACAATCCAGTGGCATTAAGTACATTCACCATGTTGTGTGACCATCACCACCCGTCCATTCCCAGAACTTTCTCATCATCTCACACAGAAGCTCCGTGCCATTAACTCCCCGTGATGAAACACTGGGTTCTATTCCTGAAACCAGTTCTACACTGTATGTTAACTAACTTGAATTTAAATAAAGAAATAAAACAGTAGCTCCCTCCCTCCCCCCGCCCCCAGTCCCTGGTTACCTCTACTCTGCTCTTTATATGTCTGAATTTGCCGATTACCACCTGTAAGTGGAATCCTACAGAATTTGTTGTTTTGTGTCTGGCTGATTTCACTAAGCCTGTTTTCAAGGCTCACTCGTGTTGCAGCATGTATGGGAATTTCATTCCTTTTTAAGGCTGAACCGTATTCCATCGTGTGTGTGTACCGCGTTGTATTTACCCAGCCACGTGTCGATAGGGGTCCAGGATTTTTACCAGGATGTCTGAGTTGCAACGTTATTCTGGTCGGCTCTGCTCCAAGACCTTCCACAGAGCCCAGCGCCGTGCCCCCTGCGGCCACCGGAGGGCGCACAGGGAACCCCAGGCAGGCGGTTTGCAGGCAGAGGAGTGTGGAGCCCCAGGCTTTTGCACACACAGTCGTACACCCAGAACGTGCAGATGAGAGGGAAGCTGGCTGCGGGTAAAGTGGCTGGACTACAGGATCAGCCTCAAATGGAGGAAAGTGGGGAGGTCAGGGTGGGAGGGGCTGCCCCTGTAATCTTCTCCGACAGCACAAAGGAGACAGGTGCTGGCCACCCACAGCCTCCCGGGCAGCTGTCCTCCAGTGTGAACAACCCTGGTGCTGAGGAGCTCAGTGGGTCATGGCGGGGAGTGACGGGAGGGGGGAGAGGATGAGTCCAGCGAGGCTCGGATTCCCATTCCTGCTCTTCTCCAGCAGCAGCCAAGTGAGCTCCGGCCTGCGCGGTGGGCACATTTTACAGATGGGGAAACTGAGGCTTGGAGCCATGCACCGATGGTCCACGCAAGTGGAAGGGGCCAGCTCTGAGCGCCGCCACGTGGTCCTGTGCACTCCTCGTCTCCAGGCTCAGTGCCCTGATTTCTTCAACCACACCTCCTGACGGGCGGTCTTTAGGCCTCTCCACAGCGGGAGTGTCGAAGGGTACGTGGCTCTGGAGGCTGGCCGCCACGGCCTCCCTCCTTCTGAGCACTGGACCTCTAATAATGCCACCTGAGTTTGCCCTGCCTGGTTTTGGCAGCCACCTCACGGTGACCAAAATTTCTGTCTGCTTAAATCCTTCGACTTTTCCCTCCTGTACCGTTGGTTGCTAACCCATTCCTCCCCCCCCACCGCATCCATGTGTAGCTGGGTCTTTGGATCTGAGTCCGGGAACTGACATTTATCCCCGTCAAATTTCATCTCGTTCACTCATCTGACTAACATTTGTTCAGTGCCCACGCCGTACCAGGCACTGAAAGACAAGTCCCCTGCCCCGAAGGAGCTCTCACGGCCATTAATCACAGCCGCAGCCATCAGCGAGGGCCTGCTATGTACCCAGCACTGTACTGGGTGCTGCCTGCAGTTGTCTCACTGATGCTCATGGCACTAGGGTATAGGGGACATTGCCCCCATGTTGCAGATGGGGAAACCAAGGTTCAGAAAGTTTATGTCACTTGTCTGAAGTGGCATAGCTAGAAAGTGACAGGCTCAGCATCCAACCCTCCAATCCCTTTGGATTCTGAGCCTGTCCTCCTACTTAGATACCCTCTATCTCAGCTTTGAGTTCTCTGCAGAGCTGGTAAACTTTACTGTCTGGATTTCATCAACCGCACTGATGAAACTAAGATGAAATCGGGAGCCCCGGGGTAGGCCACCCAAGCCCCCGTCCCCCAGACAGGCAGCCACCTGTAATTCCACACCCTGTGGGTTCAGCAGATACAACGCACCTGAACGTGAACCACCTGACCGTTCCCCCGCCTTCACCCCCAGCCCCAGGCTCCATCCCCTGTCCAAGTAGCTATATATCTGCTTGTTAGCATCTGTGGCCATCAAACCCGTCCCCACTGCCAAGTCCTCTACATGCAGAAGCCCTTTGCCTGCACCACAGCGAAATTCATCTGCCATTGTCCCTCCCCTGGGGCTAGGGGTGCGGGGGGGAGACTTGGAGCCCAAGGACCCAGAGAGGGCAGTTGCTTTGGGATTTCTCAGGATCCAAACATTCCCCCCACCCCACCCCACCCCCCACCCCCCCACCCCCCCCCCCCCCCCCCCCGGCATCTGTGGCTTCTTGTCTCCCGCACCGTCTGCTCCCGCACCGTCTGCTCCCGGAGTCTCAGCCCATCTTTTTCACTCAGTGTTTCTGCCCAGCTCAGGGAAACCAACTGCAGAGCAGGCCTGTGGGCAGGAAACAAGGCAAGTGGAATGAATAAATGCGCTGCTGGCGTGGGAGCTGAGGTGGGTGGGGGGGAGGGTTGTGACATAAGCTCCCAGCCAGGACCCAGGGACACCACACCCCAGGACAGGGCTCAGACTTACCACCTCACAGAACCACATGCACCCGCCCTCCTGACAGCCCTGTAAGGTTAGAACTATTATCGTTGGGCCCATTTTGCAGGTGGGAAAACTAGGGCCCGGCCAGTGGGCTCCAGGGCTGAGTGCTCCCCTCGCTGAGACTGCTTCCTAGAAAGAGATCAGCGGCTTGTGGACAGAGCCCACCTGCAGACCGTGAACTTGGCCAGCTCCTACCATAAGCCCGGTCAGCGCTGCAAATAGGTCAGAGCCAGGCCCTGCCCTCGTGGCCTCAGGGTTGGGGGCAGAAGAGGTGGAGGACAAGAAAGGACTCAATTCCAGGCAGTGACAAATGCTATAAAGAGCACGGAGCCTGGTAGAGAAGGTGTTCCTAGAGTTGGGGGCCCTACTCAAGCTAGCATGTCCCGGAAGGCCTCTCTGAGGAGGTGACATCGGAGGAGCTGAGAGGGGCTGGCCTTGGGAAGAACAAGGGTAAAGATGATAAAAGGGCGTGAGAGCCAAACCCACCCTTCCACCCCCCAATCAGGGTTGATTTCAGAGAGGGAAACCACCGCTCTGAGATGAAGCCCAGGCGGGCAAGCACATGGGACCGTGCCCTCAGGGTGAGTGACACCTGGCTCCATGGATGCCTGCCTCCTCCACGCTCCCTCCAGGGGGCTCTGTGGGCCCCCAAAGCCTCACTCTGTGTCTTCCTCACTTCCCCCATCCCCGACTCCTTTCTGCACAAGGCCCAGCCCAAAGCAGGTGCTGCGTAATGTTTGCTGAATGAACAAACACGCAAAGGCCCTGCTCACCAAATCCCGAGCACCAGCAAGGAGGAAGTGTGAGGACAAAGCCGAGGAAATCCTACCTTGTTCTACAGGGAGCCACTTGATGGAGTTTGTGGCTCCTCTAGGTGGGGGAAGCAGAAAAGACAAAGGGATTCCAGAAGGTGGGAGGAGGGGTCGCCTACACAATTGGAAAATTTCACAAAGTCCAGATTTCAAGCTATTTTTGAAATATCTGAAGCTCTGGCCACCCCAAGCCTGCATATTCCCATGGCAACACCAGCGGATGCTGAGCACCGCTGCCCCCTTCAGACTGGACATGCGCCCTGCACTTCCCCGCGCACCAGGCCACTCACTGTGGCCAGCACCTAACCCACCCCCCCTCATTCACATCACCTGGCCCCGTGGGCATCTGAGTCGGCCCACCCTGGTTGAAAACATGGAACGAGCAGAAAGCAGTGCCGGGGACATGGGGACTGAGACATCTGTCGCATCAGCCTGTAGCTAGGAGGTCCCCTCCCTCAAGTTCTTTCTTAGAGCAGTTCTCTAGCGTGGGCGTTTCCAGATCCACATAAAGCCATTCTCTGTGCTGCGTTCAGGTGGCAGATGGGCTCTGAAACTCAGGCACGCCCTGGAGGTGTGACTTACAATTCCCGATGGGCCACTCTCCCGGCCACTCCCTCAGAACTACTGGAGAGCGCCATTCCTGGCCTTCCCTGGGCTGGGGGCTCCAGCTGCTAGAGTACCAGCCCTCAGCCATCCTGGGACCTGTGTCCTTGAGCTTTCCTACACGGGGTGACAGCTGAGGCCCAGCCTGCCTGGCAACCTGATGGGCTCGGCAGTGATTGGCTGGACCAGGACCTACTCTGGGTGCCTAAGGACAGCCTTGGTTAGTCATAGTCGATCTAAGGTTAGTCATTAAGTTTGCCCAAGTGCAGTCCTGAGCAAGCTGCATTTTTTTCTCTTGTCATATCTCACAATGTTAGGAGCCCGGGCATTTGTTTATTCCTCTGCCCTCCCGGATCCCTCCCGGGAAAGGGGCGGGAGGGCGGTGGGCAGCCTGGTCTGGCTCCAGGAGGAATGTGCGGTCCATAAGTTCCTCTTGGCCAATTCTGATCCCAAGGCCAGATATGGAGCACAAGCCAACTAAGCCCCCCATGATTGCGTATGTGCAGCTCTGGGCAGAAATGTATGACAAGTCACACAAGTTTTAAACAGAACTGGGAGTGCTCAAGCGAGCCTCAGCAGGGGAGGGGCAGAGAGAATGCCAAGCAGGCTCCGCACTGCCAGCGCAGAGCCCGACATGGGTTTCGAACTCGCAAGCCGTGAGAGCATGACCTGAGCCGAAATCAAGAGTCAGACGCTTAACTGACTGGGTCCACCCAGGAGTCCCAGGGCTGACCCTCAAATTAAGTGCTGTGTGCTAGGCACTGTGCTCGGGGGGTTATATGCTTTATTTAAAATCCCAACAACCCTCTAAGGTAGGTATTAATCCCCATTTTACAAGTGGGGGAAACTAAGGCTTAACCAGGTGATGTCACCTGCCCAAGGCCACACAGCTAGCAAGTGGTGGAGTCAAGATTCAAATTCAGGCATGTAGGACCCCCCTTTTCCTGGACTCCCCTGTTCCTGGGAAGGAAATTTGAGAATAAATGGAGGGGAAGAAGGGGTCGGTTAGAGTCTGAGGGCAGAGGACAATCCCTTGTGCAGGTCTACTGCCATTCTGTTAGAACCACGCAATGACGGGCACTGAATCTGGAGCCCCTAAACCAGTGGGGAAGACTTAGGAATAGCTCTTGGCCCTTGGGAATTGACTAAACATCTCACCATCCCCGCCCAGGGCCATAGTCTGAGCACCCGACAGGCCCCACATATGCCGCAGCTTCTGACTTGAACCTGTGAGCAGGTGGTGAGCAGGCAGCCAGGCAGCGACACCAAGAGGGGCTCGAATGGCCACTCAACTGGATGGAACCTTTGCAAGAGGCAAGAGACCCAGACCGCACAAAGTGAATTTAGGCACGACTTGAGCATGACTCCACTGGGGAGCCACGGCGTCAGGGGAATCATCAGCCCCTCTGAGACTATTACAGCCACGTCCCAGCCCCTGAGGCCAAGGCCACCACCTGGGTTGGGAACAAAGGGTCCCTCCACGCTATTTATCCAATTTCCCTCCCATTTCCCCCCCGAACCTGCCTGCACTCGCGCCCCTGGGTCTGCAGGTCCCTCCCGATTCTGCCTCCTGATGGTCCAAATCCAGTGTTAACACCACCTTCTCTGGGCAACCCACCAGAGTCTGACCTATCAAACCTCGTCATTCTTTCCCTCTCTGGAAACCACAAGAACTGCGTGAACCTCTCCTGTGGCACTGAGGCCAATCTCCTTTGTGCTGTAATTGTTTCTGGGCTGCTGTTTTCTCTGACAGGCAGACTGGAGGGTCAGGCAGGCATCATAGCTCCTAGCATGGGGCCTCATGCATACAAAGCATGAAGCACATTGGACGGATGGAAGGGTGGATGGACGGACAGTTGGACGGACGGATGGACGGATGGATGGATGGAGAGATGAACAAACAAATGAGTAGGTAGGAGAGTGGATGGCCCACAGAAAGTTCAGTGTGACCCCTGTAATTGGCCAGGACACCCAGACCCTCCACTGCTCCTGCAGAATAAGACCTGCCCTATTTCACCTGTCATGGCGTGTCCTCTGCTTCAGCGAATCACAGATTTAGAAAAACTGTGCAGTGCAGAGCCTCCAGGGACGCTGAGGACAGGTGCGTGTTCCTTCCTTGGCCGAACCTCTGGCTCCCTGCGGGTAAGGTGAGGATGTTAGACTCGAGGATTCCCTGGGCCCTTCCAGCTGAAGACACATGTCTGTGCTGGGACGCAGCAAGAACAGGGAACACTGGCTGAGCCCAGCGTCCCTGAAAGGACACTCTGGAAAGGTTCCAACAAAAGATGAAAGCATGAAAGAGAAAAGGGAAAGAAGGAGAGGGAAGCGGGGGAAGGAGGAAGAAGGAAGAAACTGCATTTCTATAACCCAAGCTAAAAATGCATTTAGCATGTAAGATTTCCCAATGTCACATCTCTTTAAAACAAGTTAATTTCAATACGTTCAATGTAGTGTCACTTCAAGGAAGAAGTCATGGGTCTTGTAAGATAATGGAGATGCCTCAGAAAGAGACAACCTGGGGCGCCTGGGTGGCTCAGTCAGTTAAGTGTCCGACTTCAGCTCAGGTCATGATCTCATGGTTCGTGAGTTCGAGCCCTGTGTCAGGCTCTGTGCTGACAGCTCAAAGCCTGGAGCCTGCTTCGGATTCTGTGTCTCCCTCTGCCCCTCCTCCTCTTGCTCTCAAAAATAAATAAACATTTTTTTAAAAAATTTTTAAAGGAAGAAAGAGACAGCCTGGGGCAGAAGGTGCCAAAAGGAAGGACGAGCTGGGGCTGGCAGGGGTTATGAAGGGGCTGCTCTCTCCACCTTTGCCACTCTAGCCAGACCACCTCCTCTAGTATCTGCTTTATGTATTGATCTTACAACCCCAATATGTTGTTTGAATAAAAGCTTTCTGGGGTGTGTGTGTGTGTGTGTGTCTGTGTGTGTGTATGTGTGTGTGTGTGTGTGTTTTAAGCCACCTAACTAATGAAGAGTGACAAGAGGCCCAGAGGGAGGTGATTTGCCCAAGGTCATTCAGCAAGTGCGGGACACAACCCCTGGGGGGGGGCCTGGCTAAGAGAATGCCACGGTTCAGATATCATGAATCCAAGCACATCCACTGGGGGCTGGGGCCGCCCCTGGCTGGGCTTGCACATCTATACTCTGGCTCACCTCCAGCGGCCTCCGTGGGAAGTCACCAGGCTCCTTTAAACAACATTGCACTAGGACAGAAACAGACGGATAACCCAGGCCCAATTAGGAACCGGAAAATCTCGCGGAGGGCGAAAGCCCAGAGCAGGGGTGCTCGGAGAGGCGGCTCAGCTCTCTGCAAGCCTCACAGTCGAAAACCTTCCTAAAACAACCCCTTGGCTGCTTCGGAGCATAATTTAATCTTCCTTTGATGACTCCGGATCTCGCCCTGCCTCGGGCCACTCTGAGAATGTCAATTACTGCTGGGCCCAGGTGGGAAGCAGAGCTGCGGGCCTGACCCTGCCCTGGAGGGGGTGGTGGTGAGGCTGGCAGAGACTTCAGGGGGTGGGGGCCAGCCTGAGCAGCCTGAGCTGGGGAGCTAGATGCCTACCTTGGTGGAGAGAATAGGAAGCCCCCGCCCCAGCCAAGAAGGGGAGCCTGACATGGACCCCTCACTAGCCCCCAGAGCAGACAGGGTGGGGCAGCTCCCCAGAGCCCTTGGAGGTAGAACCAGAGAGCTAAAGGCAGGCAGCAGTGATGTGGACAGCCAGCCAAGGTGACCTTGCTAAAGGAGGGACGGTGCAGGACAGTGTCCCAACAGACTTTGCAGAAAATGTTGCTTGCACTGCCCCAACCTGCCACTTCCTGGCTGGGAGACCATAAGCAAGTTGTTTAACCTCTCTGTTCCTTAGTCTCCTAATGTGCAATACTTAGAATAGTAACAGGGCTGCTGTATGGTTAAATGAGCCTCGTGTTGGCTGCTAAAAAAAAAAAAAAAAAAATGGGGGTGAGACCACAGTGACTGATGAGGAAAGATCTGGAAGAACATACGTTACAGACAAAGGGCTTCAGCCACATTCAACCACCAGCCCCACGGGAGGGAGCCAGGCCCAGCTACCAAGCGAGGAAGAATGGAGACACCCCCCACCGCCCGCCCCAAGCTCTGGTCACCATAGACCCCTGAGAAGCCTCCAAAGTCAGGTCTTGTTTCCTTACTGTGATTGGCCAAGTCCCTTTTCCCTTTGGGACCCGCCTGGGCCCTTTCCGTTGCCCCACTATGGTGGACCCAGCCCCAGGAGGACAGCCAAAAGCCAAGAGGCTCTGGGCTTGGGGAGACCTTCCCAGGAAGCAACCTGGGCTCTGCTGACCCTGTGTGTCTGCTCAGGGCGACCAGGGACTTCCCCACCTAACCTCGCTGCCCCCCACCACCCCCTGCCACCATCAGGCCCGTGTTGCCAATGTCCACGACCAGGCCCCTTGGCCCCAGCTGTGTGGCCGGCACTGCCCTGTGCATGCAGCATGTGTGACCACGTGGCTGAGCACAGGGATACTCACAGCCACAAACACACACACACACACACACACACACACACACACACACAAACAGACGCACCCAAGCTCACACAGCTGCCCGACCTCGAGACACCCATCCCTACAGACACCCCTATGCCCACACCTCTGGACACACGCCACACATGTGGCCCCAGGCCTCTACATGCCCCTGGGTATGTCCTCCTATAGCCACGTGTAAATCTGTGGACACACCCCCCCCAACCCCACATCCTTACGCATTTATACACACACGGTTCCTCATGCTTGTGCTCACACCTGGCACGCCCTCTCCCTGTGCTTCCACACCTACCCACACACCCACACAGAGCCCATACGCACACTTCCCTCTCCCTGGCCAGGCGCCTCGCCGCAGCTCTGGTTCGTGCTGCCCAGCGCTGTGGCCTTCCCCAAGCTCATGGACCACATGGGCAGCAAGGGCCCCTTCTGGTTCCTGAACGTAGTCTTGTTGGCCTCCCCATCCTGGGCCTGGCCAACCAAACCCGCTGCAGACCTTCACAGCGACCACACCTGCCCACCACTGTCGCCCACCCCCCAGCGCTTCCACGGGGCCCTTGGTGTTCCCTAAGGGCCCAGACGGGAAGCCCGAGAACTGCCTCCGTTTCACATATCCGCCCAACGCCAGCCTGCCCAACGACACCCAAGGGGGGCACCGAGCCATGCCTGGACGACTGGGCCTATGACCCCAGCACCACGGACTCCATTGTCACTGAGGCATGTCCGCGGGCGACCCTCCTTCCTCCACCCACAGCGCACAACCCACACCTGCCAGGCTCAGGGACGGGAGAACAGGCGAGGCTCTAGTCAGGGCACTGGGAGGACAGGGCGCTGGGCAGGCAGAGAGGAAGGACCTGGGTGCCGAAGCACGTGAACCAAAAAGGGTCGTTTCTTCACATTCAGAGCGCAAGCATCTCTCCAACAGGCAGCCCCTTCTGTGGCAGGAACAGCACTAAGGTCTGAGGATACAAAACTGCCCTGTGCCTGCTACCAAAGGGTCCACAGCCCTGTGGGGTAACATCAGTTAATCAAAGTAGCACCGAAAGAAATGACAACTTCAAAGGACTTAGGGCTGTGACCTCAGACTATGGTCCGGTCCCTTAGGGCTGGGTGTGGGGACCGGGGGACAGGCCCTGGAGAAAGCTTCCCTGAGGAAGTGACTTTGAAGCTAAGAATGTCCAGCAAGAGTTAGCCAGGCAGCGAGGGATGGGAGGAAAATCACATCTGGCGCAAAGGTCCCAAGATGGGAGGGAGTGTGGGGGAGGGAGCGGACGGTGCGGAAGGCTGAAAATGCCTGAGCAGACCCCCAAATCATCTCATCTGCTCCCAGTTACTGCCATTCATCCAGCCCTTTACTTATTCCCTGAGTCTTCCCCCTGCCACCTGCTGGAATCACAGAGGAAAATCAGGCCCTCGAATGAACTGACGGGCCAGCCGGGAGACCATGGAAGGAAGAAAGGAGGAGGGAGACACGGGAAACGAGATCCTTTATTGAGGATCTACAAACAGGCAGGCTTTGCAGGCATTGTGATTTTCACCATGTTCTGTTGAGGGTGATTTTCTTTAATGTTTATTTCTTTTTCGGGGGGCGGGGAGAGGGGCAGAGAGAGAGGGGGACAGAGGAGAGAGCCCCACGCGGGGCTCAAACTCACAATAGGTGAGATCAGGACCTGAGCCCAAGTCCGCTTTACCGACTGAGCCACCCAGGTGCCCCTTGTTGAAGGTGATTTTTACCTCCTTTTACAGATCAAAACAATGAAAACTCAGAGAAGGGGAGTGAAGGTCCAGTATCACACAACTGGTCAGTTTTAGAACCGGAATTTAAAGCTAACACCCATAAGAGGCACAGGGGGATACATGTTTATGGCAGTTCAAAAGAGGGAGGAACCACAGGATTCTAGGGAGCCTTCCTGGAGGGCATAGCATCTGAACAATGAACAGAGACCAGTGTTTTCATTCTCCCCTCAGGGACCAGGAGCCCCTCAAGGGCAGGATGTTGCTTTTGCCTCATTAGGAGAGGTGTATTTCAAAGTCTTTACTCTGAGCCAGTCCTGCTGGAGGCGTGCTGTGTTGGGGGGCGGGGGGGGGGGGGGGATGAGAGAGAGAGAGAGAGAGAGAGAGAGAGAGAGAGTGAGTCTTGGAATCCCAGGAGACAGCGTTCTAGAGCGGGAAGCATTATAGTGTCTCCAGTTCACGTACAAGGAAACTCAAGCGCAGCCTGGTTCCACAACTTTCCCAGGATTGCATATGCTTAGGACCGGGTAGAGGTAGGATTTGAAGCCAAGACTATCTACGTTCATAGTCTGCATGACCGCTTTTCGTGTGTTTAATAAATATTTATTTATCTATAAAGCACTTAACTATGTGCCAGGCACTGTTCTAAGTGCTTTATAAATATTAACACCTTTCACCTTGCCGACAACCCTATAAGGTAGTTAGTATTAGAACGGGAGAACTGACACATGGGGGTTGCGGAGCTTGTTCAAGTTCGCACCACCGGGACTCGGAAAATTCAGGAATCTAAACACCGGCACCTGGCTCCAGAGCTGTGCGCCTACCTGTTACACTCGCCAACTCTCCTATCCCCTGGATTGTATTTCCTCCCTGTCGCCCTTGCTCTTTCTCCCCAGGGCCAAGCTCACGAAACGCATCCAACATTTACTCACAACCACATGCGTGATGTTGAGGACACAGAGTCAAAGTGCACCTGCTCCCTGCTTGCCCTCCAGGAGCCCATCTGTAGTGAGGAGACAGACCCACCCCTCAAGGACCACTGACCGTGACACGCAAGCTCCCTGACGCTGGGATTTCCAGCTGCTTTGCTGGATCCCCGGCAGCTAGAACAGTGACCGGCACAGAGGAGGCATTCTGAAGTATTTGTGGAGTATTTGTGTGCATGAGCTCTATGCACTCTGAGTGCTCTGGGAGCCCAGCATAGGGACATCTAATCAGCCCGGAGGGGGGCCCAACTGGAGTTAGCAGGTGTGCCCCAGGCCAAAGCACCAGTGGAATCAAATGCACAGTCACAAGAGCAGGATGAGAACAAAACATCCCTCGGCGAGAGACAGAGGAAGGCTGGAGGGGCGAGCAATGGGGAATGGAGGTCACCAGATATGGGGCTGGAGAAGAGGAGGGCCTGGCTTGGATGCTAGACGAAAGTGTAGCGTCTGTCCCCAGACACTAGGGAGCCATCGAGTGGTGTTGAGCGGGAGAGTGGTACGCTCAGATCACCCTGTAAGAATGGTCACTCTGACGGCAGGGCAGGGAGTGGCTCGTGGAGAGTTTTAGTCCAGGGGCAGACAGACCCGTTAGCAGGTTGACACAGGGATCCAGGGAAAAGATGATAAACAGAAGGGACCGTTGGAATAGACACCAGAGAGTTTGGGGAGTCAGAATCTGGAGAACTTGGAGACCGAATGGACGTGACGGTGAGAGATGGGGAGGAAGTCAAAGGTACCTCGATACCTGTAAAGAAGTTTCCAGATGTCCGGGTGACTTGCTGTACACCGGGTCCCTGGGAAGTCAGAGAGGAGTGAGAGTCACCATCCACATCCTCCAGGGACACAGAACCTAGCTGGAGAGGTGACAGTCCTTCAGGGAGCCATAGATAACAATCATCAATTACTGTGTGCTCACCCCATGCCAGAAGCTTCTAAGAACTTTGCTCACATGCACTCATTTAATCCTTATAACGATGCTGAGGTTCGCATCTTTATTGTCCCATTTTTACAGATGGGGAAACCAAGGGACAGGTCCCACATTTCATAAATGGTGGAGCTGGGAGTCGAACCCGTGCAGGCAGGCTCCTTAGGACTGCATGAGCCCACCCACAATCTCTGTGTCCGTTGTGGCCCCAGGAGGCTGTTGTTCACAGATCCAACTTTCCCCCAGGATGAGGAAGGTGTTTTTCTAACCCATCTTTACCGGTACCAGGCTAGACGCATAATAAGTGCTCAGATAACGCTGAATGAAAGCCATGCCCCGTCAGAGCCTGGCAGGAGTGACTCAGACATTGCTTCCTCCCCAGGGTGCACCTCAGACTCCAGGGAGCCTGGCCAGGAGCAAAGGTTGCAGGTCTTGTACCTGGTCAAGCATCACTTCACTAGTGTGGGCTGGCCAAGTTCCCAGACTCCATTCCAGCACCTGGGGGCATGGGAATCTGCGTCCCAGCAAACACGGGGTTCACCAGCCCTCAAGGTACCGTACCCTTTTCCGGGTCAGGTGTGGCTCATGCCTGGCTCCCTGAATTCTCAGCTGTGAGAGCCCAGAGAAGGGGTCCCTGCCCAGCCAGGCAAGTGTCAGTGGCCAGACCCAGCCAGACAGTAACGCGAACACAGCAATTTTTCTGATCGTGGCAAATTCATGCTCCGCCTGCTTGGGGCGGGGTGGAGCGGGATTCAGGTCCCCAGGCGGCAGAGGTAAAGCGATGGCTGGGCCTCACCTTACAGGTGGGTCTCCAGAGGGGAGGCAGGGTCTGCAGGTGCCGCCCCGCCCCCACCCCAGCAGCCGGTGGTCAGAAAGGCGGAGCATCTGGCAACCGCCTCAGTCCACGTGACCCTAGTTAGCTTCTGCCAGGGGCCCTTCCCGCAGATGGACAGCATGTGATCGTGAGCCAGGATCCAGCAACAGAGTTCACATCCTCACTCTGCCCTTCGCTAGGAATGTCATGAGGCCAGAAGTCTTGGTTTCCTCATCCGTAAAAGGGAGGAAAAGAGCCAAGTGTGACCATTCAAGGAGAGCATTAGCACAGGGCACAGCCCCTGGGGAGCCTTCAGCTAATGTCAGTGGCTGCTGTGGCTGCTGTTGTCACAGTTATGGTGAATAGACATGCCCTGAGGGATGTCTGGGCGGCTCAGTGGGTTAAGCGTCTGACTCTTGATTTTGGCTCAGGTCATGATTTCAGTTTCATGAGTTTGAGCCCCGCGTCGGGCTCTGTGCTGAACAGTGCCTGTTTGGGATTCTCTCTCTCTCTCTCTCTCTCTCTCTGTCCCTCCCCCACTCATATGCTCTGTCTCTTTCAAAATAAATAAATAAACTTAAAAAAAATAGACATGTCCTGAGAACTGAGAGGGTTGTCCCCACCAGAAGAATAGGGGGACCCCCAGTAACAGGGGAGTCAGCTGTCACGGCTCTTCCCAGCTCACCTGGGCCCTATGGCTTTGCCACACTCCCCAGCTTCCACCTAGCCCTCCTCTCATGGGAACAGCAAGCCTGAATGCAGGTCCCACCTCCACCCCCCCAGAGCCAGTGACCTGGGGAGTCAGCTCCCCTCTCCACCTCAGCTGTAGAACAGGATAATAAGGAGCTTCCCCCCTTCCCCACCCCCAGAGAAGGCACAGATGGTGGCACAGTGACGTGAGAGAGCACAGCACAGGGTCCAGGGTCCAGGGTCCAGGGAAGTTCCCCTCCCCCTCTGATCCCCTAAGCTTCCCTGGCAGGGGTGACCACACATTCCTTTCTCTGAGTTCAGCAGAGACAAGGCTGGAATTTTTCAGAAAGAGCTTTACTAGGACATTAAGAGGAAACAATGGCCTTTCTTTCAAGTCTGGAGAGTGTGGGGAGCGTGGATTGAGGGCTCCGAGATGGCCCCCAGCCGTAGCCCACAGCTCCCACATCACTGAATCTCAGCCCTGTGGGTGCCCAGCTCACCCGTCTGAGGGTCCTAAAACCCACCCTGCAGCCCTTAGAGGCCCGAGTTGGCTTGGACGAACAGGCCCTTCCCGCCCCCCCCCCCCCCCCCCCCCCGCCTCCAGACCCCTGTGATTCCCCTCTGGGCCTTGAACTTTCCTGTTCTGTGCCTAGGGCCTGAACGACTGACAACATTTCTAGAATAAGGGGATGATGACAAATACAAAAGCAGAGAGGAACACACAGCACAGAGCTGTTACGGAATCCGGCAATGGCGTAACCCGACTAAAGCTGCAGACCCCACGTGGCCCAGCCTATGTCTGGAGTCAAAGTCGAAGGAGCAATAAATCACGCTCTCTCAACACCTTGAAGTACAATCGAATCTTCAGCTATAGGTTTTCTTAACAAGGCCTCCTCAAGGGTTTTGCACAGCTCACCACACAGAAGCATGCCAAAAATGTCTCTAAGTATCTTTCCCTTCCCCCCCACACCCCCAAATTCCAGGATGCCTTTATTTATTTTTTTTTTCTTTTCAGATTTTTATTTAAATCCTAGTTAGTTAACATACAGTGCAGTGTTGGTTTCAGGAGTAGAATTCAACGATTCGTCAGTTACATACACCACCCAGTGCTCATCATTACAAATGCCCTCCTTAATGCCCATCCAGGATGCCTTTAAAAATCGCTCCAATTCTTAGGGCACCTGGGTGGCCCAGTTGGTTAAGTGTCCGACTTCAGCTGGGGTCATGATCTTGCAGTTCATGAGTTCAAGCCCTGCGTCAGGTTCTGTGCTGACAGAGCCTGGAGCCTGCTTCAGATTCTGTGTCTCCCCCTCTCTCTGCCCCTCTCCCATTCGTGCTGTCTGTCTCAAAAACAAACATCAGAAAACTTTGTGTTTTAATCTCTCCAATTCTCTCTGTTCCTGGTTCTCTCACTGCCATGCTCTTCCATTCCCAATCTCCCTCCTATCACCACCCACCAAGCCCACAGGTCTTTCAAACATACAAGAAGAATCACACATCTGTTTCCTAGAATTTCTATAATGGAGACTAGAAGTCCAAAATCAAGGTGCAGGGATGCCCTCTCCCAAGGCTCTAGGAAGGAATACTTTCTGGCCTCTTCCAGTTTCTGGTGGCTGACCGTGATCCTTGGCTTACACATGCGTCACTCCAGTCTCTGCCACCATGGTCACATGATGTTCTCCCTACGTGTCTGTATCTTCTCTTTTTACAAGAACGCCAGTCCTGTTGGGTTAAGGGCCCACACCTACCCCAGTATGACCTCATCTTAACTAATTTTATCTGCCACCATGCTATTTGTCAAATAAGGTCACATGCTGAGGTACTGGGGTTAGTATTCCAACCTATCTTTTTTTTTGGGGGGGGGACACAATTCAAACCATTGTGATTGCATATCTCAGGTCTGAGCCCCGTGGATTTGCACTGACCTGCAGGGCCACATTTTTATCATCCGTTCTGATGAGCTTTATTAGCCATGAAATCTCTGGGGGCAACTTAGAGTCATTTGAAGTCCAAGATGTTTTTCATAGCTCACCACAAAGCACCTTCTTCTGAGCTTTAAACCTTCATGTTACCATTCCCTAGTTAGTAGACACTTTGCCATAGAGGTTTCTCCAGTCCGATTGTGAAGTTTTTCCAGTTCCTCGTGCTCACACGCAGTTATAGATCCTACGTACACAGCCTAGGCCCTCTCCATCCTGACATACGCCCATTGTGGTAAAGTGGACAGCCTCCCACATAGTATCTGGAGTGCGAACCCCATGACCTCTCATTTAGGCATCAGTATGTCTTAACCACTAAGGTTCTCCATTTCTCTGTTCTTTCTGTGGAAGGCTCACTCCTTCAATCCCACGAGCATTTACTGAATGCCAGGCACAGTGCTAGGCAATGGGAGTACCGTCATGAGCAAAACAGACTAGACGTTCTACCCTCATCAAGATGCTAATCTTGGGGCGCCTGGGTGGCTCAGTCGGTTAACCGGCCGACTTCAGCTCAGGGCGTGATCTCGGGGTCCGTGAGTTCGAGCCCCACGTCGGGCTCTGTGCTGACTGCCCGGAGCCTGCTTTGGATTCTGTGTCTCCCTCTCTCTCTGCTCCTCCGCTGCCCATGCTCTGTCTCTCCCTGTCTCTCAAAAATAAATAAACACTAAAAAGGTAAAAAAAAAAAAAAAAAAAAAAAAGAAGAAGAAGAAGAAGACCAAGTACAGTGGAGTATATGGGGAGATAGTAGCAGAAAATGAGAGCAGAGAGATAACAGGGATAAATCTGGGAGCAGATTCTGCAGGGACTTGTGGGCCATTTGGAAGGATTTGGACATGTTTCAATCATTTTTTTAAGTAGGCTCCACACCGAGCACGGAGCCCAGTATGGGGCTTGAACTCATGACCCGGAGATCAAGACCTGAGCTGAGATCAAGAGTAGGATGCTTAACCAACTGAGCCAGGCAGGCGCCCCAGGGCATGTTTTAAACATGACTCAAAGTCCATTTTAGGAATGGTATTTCCTGTAAATTGCTTCAATTTTCTGGTAGAAACTAGCTTGTGACAGTTATGCTGATGCCTACAGTGACCACAAGTACCATGGTAGAAACCAAGACCCAGCAGATCTGGTCTCAGTGGAGAAGGGCAGACAGCCTTAAGCTAATCCAAATGGGTCTGACTTTGACCCTCTCGTGGTCTAAACAGAATGCTTTCTTTTTTTTTTTTTTTTAATGTTTATGTATTTATTTATTTTGGGGGAGAGAGAGAGAGAGAGAACACAGGCAGGGGAGGTGCAGAGAGGGAGGGAAAGAGAACCCCAAGCAGGCTCTCCACTGTCAGTGCAGAGTCTGACGTGGGGCTCAAACTCAGGCACTGCAAGATCACGACCTGAGCCGAAATCAAGAGTCCGACACTTAACTGACTGAGCCACCCAGGTGCCCCAAGACAGAATGGTTTCTTAAGGCACTAAATAACCTGGAGGTTGGGGGGAGGGGAAATCGAATTTCCATTTTCCACTTCTTGTGGGATGTATTAGGATGGGCTGCGTCGCCATAACAAAAGAGTCCACAATAATTCAATGGCTTATACCATATAGAAGTGGTTCTCCTTCTCGTACAATAGCTCTGAGGTGGGAATTACAGGTTGGGGGGGTGGCTCTGCTCCATAGGGTCGTTCAGGGACCCAGAGGGATAGCGGCTTTTGCCATCTTCGACACGCGGCTCCCAGAGTTGCTCTCATTGTCAGGAGACAGGAAGGGAGAAAACACGCAGGTCCAGGCCAAAGATTCTCTCTAAATCAAATGAGATGGACGTAACAAGCATGTCTTCCACTCACCTTCCATTGTCAAGAACTGCATGGCCCCACTCAACTGCTGGGTCACCTGAAATGTACTGTTTACTATGGAAGGGGGGTGGGGCAGTGCATGGATTTAGGGGGACAGTAGGTCTTTCCTTTAGATTTTCCTAAAGGAGCTTTCCATGGCATGCCACGAAGTACCAAAAGTCTCTCTAGACACCCACTGGCCCCTCCTCACACCCCCTCACTTCCTCCTTTACCCTCTTCCCTCCTACGTCACCACACAAGTACTGCACAGGCTCCCTTCTCGGCCAGAAGAACCCGCCGGGTTTGCTGGCCATGCTGGGCCACATGGAGACATCCTGCGGTCCTGGGGTCTTCATCCAGCCCCATCCCCCTCATTTCCAGCAGAGGGAAATGGAAAGGGCTCCCTGGGATGTGTGGTTCTTCCCCCACACTATTTCACGTCCAAAACATTCTTGTGAGGCATTTTTGGCCAATGACAGTCTCCACTTCATTACACAAGTAATTCAGGAGAGCTGGACAAAGGGTGCGTGTTGGGGATTAGCAGGAGATTAGCCCAGACAGGTAGGCAGGGGCCAGAGCATGAGGGCTTTATAAATCTGTGTTAATAGAGCTTTCTCTTTATCCACAGGGCAGGAGGGAGCCAGTGCGTGCCTTAGGCAAGACAGGAACCTCATTGAGTGGTTTCAGAAAGTCATTCTGGTTAGCAGGGGAAGAATGGTGAGGAGGAACGGAAATCAAAGGCTGCAAGGCCTGTCTGAAGATCAATGCAGTAATCACTTCTGGGCCTCAGTTTCCTCATCTGTAGAACAGGGATGATAATGGCAGTAACGCCCCACCATAAGGTTGTTGTGAGGACTGAAGATGTTAAAACATGGCAAGTGCGTACTTAGGGACGGTGCCTGGTGCATTTTAAGCCCGCCATAAACACTGGCTGCTATCATTACTCTTACACTAAGACAGTAGTGGTGGAAATAGAAAATTCCAGGATGGAATGGCGGTATAGCGGAGAGGGATGAGGCAAAGGAGGGTTCCCAGCCACTGAGATTGTGACCTGGCATGGAGTGGGTGACAAGTCTCATTGAGGTCACTGTGAGACACCACCCAGGTAGAATTTCCAAGAAGGCAACTGAATCTACTGTCTCGAGGCCAGAAGAGAGGTTGGGCTGAAGATATGGATTGGAGTCTTCCTCATAAAACAGAAATGGAAGCCATGGGAGCAGGTGACATTTCCTGGGGAGAGCGGATAAAAAGGAAAATCCAGGAAGAGCCCTGGAGAATCTGGAAGGGGTAGAGAGAAAAGAGCCCACGAGGAGAAGGAGGAGGGGTGAATAGGGTGAGGAAACCAGGTGGAGGGAGAGGTCAGCGTTAGCAACATCAAGGGCTTCCAAAGGTCAGGGCACGTCAGGCTACAGAAGGTTCCATTGGGCTTGGTGAAAAATACATCGCGGGTGGCTCTGGCGAGCACAGTTCCAGCGGAGCAGTGGGGGCGGAACTGAGATATGGGGGCGGGGTGATAGCAGGTAGAGCTTCTCATTCAAGAGATTGGGCTTTGAAGGGAAGGTCGAAATGAAGTGGATATGGAGGAGATAGAGTTTCTAAGAAGGAGAGAACTTGAGAGACAGAGACAGAGGATGCGGGACGGAGCACAATGGCAACAATAGAGCAATGTCCCCATGGAGGAGAGGGAGAGATCTAGGGTGCGGATGAGCACTGACCTTGGACGTGTAAGGTGAAGCAGAGACAGGCAGGGAGCCACGGGGTGAGGGCAAGCTTGGAGGGGAGGAGGGAAGATGTTGAGAACAGACCCGGGTGCGACTGCGACAGCCAAGTCGACTCTAGAAGCTTCCGACAGGCCACACATGCTGGGAGAGAAATTATCATCACACATCACGGGTTAGGGACCCCAAAGCCTAGGCCAGGCTGAAAGCAGAAATAACTCTTGGGATGAGGGGGCCAGGCTCAGGGAAGTCAGGTGTGGGCGGGCGCCGTGGGGCACAGGCTGAGGGGGGCTGGGACGGCTGGTCCAGCCCGAGCCAGGCTGGACCACCTTTCTCTTGTGAAATGGGACTTCGCGGGCGTCTCCAGCAAACTCAAGGAGGTGGCCCAGTCTCTCTTCGCGGCAGGCACAGTGATTGGGGGGACCGTGCTGGGAAATCTATCTGACAGGTGAGACACTGCCTATGGGGACATCCCACCTCAGTCTGATCACCCACGCACCCCCGAAGAGCCAAAGAAAGCTGGGGGAGACAGGAATCATGGTCCCTCCCATGTGACCTCGGGCACGTCCCAAGCCCTTCCAGGCCACAGCCTTCTCTCTGCCGCAAAGCCCTTGCAGCTTGCGTCTCCCCACCTCTTCAGACCCTGGGGGAAACCCTCAAGGTCCTCAGACACCATGTAATGGCTGTGTGGCAGTGGAGAGGGGGCACGTGGACTGTTTGGAGACGAGAAGTCCTTTGACCTCTGTTCAGGCCACCAAGCGGGGGGTAGAGGCGATCACTCATTAACTCAAACGTGGAATTGCAAACCTGTCCCCCCAAAATAGCAGTTACCAGTAAGGTTCTGTCTGAAGAGGGAGTTCCGTGCCCTGCCTGGCCCTTTGGGAGGGGAGGGGGGAGGGGAGGCATCCAACCCTTTGCCCTGAGACCTGCAGAGTCACTGTCTCAGCTAGCTCGCCTCGGCTAACTCAGCCCTTGCTCTCCTTGAGCTACCGGTTTGGCCGCAAGCTGACCCTGACCAGCAGCTACCTGCTGCTGGCGGCCAGTGGTTCCTGTGCAGCCTTCAGCCCCAACCTCCACGTCGACATGATCTTCAGCTTCCTGAGTGGCTGCAGCACACAGGCATGGCCCTGAGCCCCGTTATCTTGAGTGAGCCACATGGGAAGGGGGAACAGGTGTTGGGGGGGTGGGCCCAGCCCGAAGCCAAGAGAGTGGAGTCTGGGCCAGGCTCAACACAGGCTCCCTATGACCTTGGTCAAGTAAGGTGCTGCTCCTCCCAGGATCTCAGAGCACCCCCACCCACCCCCCCACCCCCCAGCATACCAACAACAGCCACTATCAATACGGAGGACTCCCCCTGGGCCTGACACTCTGGCAGGCACCTGACCCGTTCAGTCCACGCCCACAAGTAGGTGACACTGTTGTCCTAATTTTATAGATAAGGACATTGAGGCAAAACAGGGGAAGTCATTTGCCTCTAGAGAGGCAGTCGAGGGTGTGGGCTCGGGGGAGCGCCTGGCTGGCTCAGTCAGGAGAGCCTGCAACTCTTGATCTCAAAGTTGTAAGTTCGAGCCTCACGTTGGGTGTAGAGATTACTTAAAAAAAAAAAATTTTTTTTTAAAGGCGGGGGGGCACCTGGGTGGCTCAGTCGGTTAAGCGTCCGACTTTAGCTCAGGTCATCATCTCATGGTTTGTGGGTTTGAGCCCTATGCTGGGCTCTGTGCTGACAGCTCAGAGCCTGGAGTCTGCTTCCGATTCTGTGTCTCCCTCTGTCTCTGCCCCTCCCTGGCTCGTTCGTTCTCTCTCTCTTTCTCTCTCTCAAAAATGAATAAACATTTTAAAAATTAAAGAAAAAAAAAAGAAGAGTGTGATCTTAGAAGTCAGACAGACCGAAGTTTGAGTCCTGCCTTCTTTTTTTTTTTTTTTTTAATGTTTATTTATTTCTGAGAGAGAGAGGCAGCGTATGAGTGGAGGAGGGGCAGAGAGAGAGAGGGAGACACAGAATCTGAAGCAGGCTCCAGGCTCTGTGCTGTCAGCACAGAGCCTGGCACGGGGCTCGAACCCACGAACCTCGAGATATGACCTGAGCTGAAGTCGGACGCTTAACTGACTGGGCCACTCAGTGCCCCGAGTCCTGCCTTCTTGAGCCTCAGTCACAGCATCTGTAAAATCGGAGGGATGAACCCTTAGGATCAGAGTCAGATCAAGCAGCTGATAGGGGGTGGGCAGGAGCCAGTGCCCCTTCACAGGGAGGTGCCCAAGGCCCAGCAGGATTCTAATCTGGTCCTTGGGATCCTCCTGCAGGTGTCGAGCGTGTGTCCATCCAGACGTGGGCCATCATATCAACTTTACTTGGTTACTTCTATACCGGCGGCCCGTTCTTTCTGACGGGTCTTGCCTATGCCATCCGCCAGTGGCTCTGGCTACAGTTAACCGTGTCCATTCCCTTCTTCGCCTTCTTCCTGTCATCATGGTATGTGGCCCCCACCTCTTCATCTCCTTCTTTATGCCTGCCAGGGCCAAACAGAGGGAGCCCACGCTTGACCAAGCCGGCTGACTCGGTCCCAGGACACCCCTGTCCCAGAGTCAGGAAGGGCATTCCAGGGAGGAGGAGGAGGAATCAATGCACAAAGGCATGCTGCATGGGCTGGTGTCTGGAGGGCATCCAGGGGCTGCCTGTGGTAGAGGAAGGGCGTACGTTGAGATGGACGGTATGGTGCCAGGCCATAGAGGACACAGAATGAAGAGCAGCCTCAGCCTCATGTGAGGGACAGAGAATGCCTCTAGACATGTTTGTGGTGCAGAAAGTCCTGACCAAGCTCCTGTGTGTGACACAACAGCACACAAGGACCAACCCAAGTGGGAGGGGATGAGAGACCGAGGGGACACGACCGTGTGGGCGAGAGGAGCCTCAGGGACGAGTCTGAGAGGCATTTTGAAGGAAAAAATCCACAGAGTTGGGGACCATCTTGGACTTGGGGTTTTACGGATTCTTTTATGGAAAGGAAAGCTTCAACCTGGGACCCGGGAGAATTGGGGTGTCTGGGTCAGAGACGCCAAAGAGGTCAAGAGCTCACTATCAGTATGTCAAACCTAAGAACATGTTGAAGACAGGAACTGAGTCTCCAAAATGTAGCTGGGGCCAAAGAACAGGAAATGATGAATGAGTTCAGGAAAAGAAAGGACATCTTGGAGCGACCCTTTATTGAGCACTTACTGCATGCAAGGCCCTGTTCTAGGCATCGCCCTATGTCATCCTGATCCTCATGGCACCTCTATGTGAAGGAGATGTGACTGTCCGGTTTTACAGACGAGGAAACTGAGGCTCAGAGAAGTGAAGCAATCCCCTAGGGTTACACAAAAAGACACAGAACTGATATGGGTTTCCATTTGAAAATGAGAATAGAATCTCCTGGAGGGGGCGGGACAATCTTGCGGGAAGAGAGGGTTGGGCAGAGGGTCCAGGGCGGAGCCAGGGCATGTCCACAGGCTAGGATGGGAGCAGAGAAGGAGCAGAGAGTAGGGGAGGCAAAATAAGGGCGGATGGTCAGCAGGATACAGTCGAGAGTTCAGGCCTCCTCGCTCTGTGACTTGGGGCAAGCCTCACCCACTCTGAGCCTCAAGATTTTCCTAGGCAAACTGGAGATAATAATGCCTGTCACCCAGGGTTATGTGGCCCTGGTTCACAGGAAGGCTCACTGACTGGAGGCCACAGTTACTATTCTCGGGGCGAGGAGAATGGAGTCTAGGTCCTGGCTGTGGTGTTTGGGAGCAGGACTTTGCTCAGAGCAGAGCCATGGAGGCCGCCGGGGCAGAAACAAGACAGGGTAGTACTGAGCCCGAGAGGCCACCGCTGTCAGCTGGGCCGATGGTCTGAGGCAGGTTGATCAGTATCTGCTCCCCCAGGACCTTGCTGGAGCCGGATCCTAGGTGCCTGTGGAGGCCACAACCACAGCTGATCCCACCTCAGACCAGACTTTTTTTTTTGCGGGGGGAGCCAGGGAATGGGTGGTGGCAGAAGGAGAAGGAGAGAGAGAATCTTAAGCGGGCTCCACGCCGGGGGCCATGATCGTGAGATCATGGCCCGAGTCGAAATCAAGTGTTGGACGCTTAACCGACTGAGCCACCCAGGCGTCCCCAGGCCAGACTTTTTAAAAAAGAAAAAAAAATTTTTATGTTTTTATTTTATTTTGAGAGAGAGACAGAGTGTGAGTCGGGGAGGGGCAGAGAGAGAGGGAGACACAGAATCCGAAGCAGAATTCAGGCTTCAAGCTGTCGGCACAGAGCCCGATGTGGGGCTTGAACTGACGGACTGTGAGATCATGACCTGAGCCAAAGCCGGAGGCCCAACCGACTGAGCCACCCAGGTGCCTCCCCCTGAGACCAGATGTTTTTAAAACATCATTCTTCACATCTCCCCACACCTCTGCCTCCGCTCATCTTCTCTTACTGACACTCAGGGTCTGCTCGGTGCAAACCAACCCCCAAAAGTACAGCCCGGAGGTGGGGACAGTGAGGTTGTCTGCCAATCTCAAGACCCCATGCAGTGCTCATGCTACAGCAGAATCCCTCCTTTGCAGGCAGAACCCAAGGGTCCTCAATTCCATTTCCTAGGCTCCAACCCTACCCTGAGCCACCTTTCCAAGCTGCCCCAGGACTGTCTCCCTGCCCCCTTCTTCACCCTGGAAGGCGGCCCAGAGAAGAACAGGGAGGTGGATGTCCAGGACCCTCCAGCTGTCTAGCCTTGAACATGCTGTCCCCTCCCCAGGACCCACCTGCCTTGGCCTAGGCCCAAGGATCCTGGCTAAGGAAAACACCCAGCAATAACAAGTGGCCCAGGTAGGGGGCAGAGGAAAGGCTCTTCTGGAAGGGGGAAAAGAGAATCCCAGAATTTGTGCTGGCTGCAGGCAGTCCAGGTGCAAAGCCTGGCCAAGTTTAAATTCCATGAAATCTGCAGTGAAACAGCTTGGGTTTCTGGACCTCCTACCCCTTGGCCCTGGCTGTTGATGTTTTTCCAGTGCCTAAAAAAAAAAAAAAAAAAAAAAAGGAAAGGAAAAGAAAAAGAAAAAAAAAAGAAAAAGAAAAAGAAAAAGCTTCTGGCATCGGGGGGAGCCACTGTGAGTTGATTCTGGAACCCAGGTGGATACCAGAGTCTGTATGTTGGATGGTCCCGTCTGGAAAGTTCTCAAAGGCTCTGAAAATACTCTGGCAGGTTGCTGCCCTCAATGGCAAGAAGGAAGAGGAAGAAAAACTCACCGTGGAGGTGAGAACTGAGAGGGATTATGGCATGGAGCAGGAACCCTCCTTTGCCTCTGTTTCCCTGCTCACGAGCTAACATCACATAGAATGTCCCAAGCAAACTTCTCTAGAGGCACCAGGCCTGCACCTCCCTCTCTCCTTCCTCCTGCCCACCAGCTGGTCACTAATGGCACCCTTCCCTTACCTCTTCCCCAAGGAGCTCAAACGCAGTCTGCAGAAGGAGAGCTCCTTGGCCAAGGCCAAGTACAGCGTAGCTGACCTCTTCCGGACACCCAACCTGTGCCGTGTGACCTTCTGTCTTTTCCTGGCTTGGTAACCCACCACCCGTCCCTACCCACACCCTAGCACCTCTGCCAAACAAGGGTAATGAACAAGGCCTGTGGTGGCTTCACCTAAGGGGAAGGCCCAGGAGTCCAGAGACCCTCTTCCCTGGCTGCCCCAGCCCAGCCCCAACCCTGGAAATCTGCTCTTGTCCCTGTCACACACCCAGGTCCAGCCATCAGGGTCTGCCTCCCTGTTGGGTCACGCCCACCCCGTCCACAAGGCAAATGCTCCAAACCCCTTCACAGCTCACAGCTCACATCGTGCCATGGCAATTTCCCCATTCTATGCCTCTCTGTCACTGCCTTCACCGGTCCAGCTCTGCCCTCTGGGACCCCACAGAGCAAGACTGGCCACCAGAGCTTGAAGACAGAAATCATATTTCTCCTTAGTCTTCTCTTTCTGTCTGACGATCTGCGGCTCCTTCAAAGCCCTTTCTGTGACCTGGCTCTGAGGCCCTTCTCCATCCCTGCATGAATAGGGTCCAATTTGTCCAGGAACTTCAAAGGGGATGCCATGAGCCCCAGAGGGAAAGGGGAGGCATGGGACCCATGTGCACAGCTTGACTCTCACCTCTCCCATTCTAGATGTTAAACTCTTACCCGACGAAGGGAAGATCATTTACTACCTCCTTTGGTCTCCCAGAGTCCTGCCAGTCCTGATATTCTCTGGAGGCAATTATGGGACATCTTTGCCACCACACCCTAGATCACGCCCACATCAGGCATAACCAATCAGTCCCGGCGCTGAGCCCAGGCACAATCCCAGAGAGCTCAAAACAGCACTCAATCAGCCCTTACCAATCAGCTGCAGTTGGGATAAGAAACGAAACCATTCGTCCTCCTGGTGACCCAATGACCAGTGGGGGGAGAGACCCCTGTCTGGCTGCTGGTGCCAATCCATCCCTCTCTGCCCCTCAGGTTTTCTACTGGTTTTGCCTACTACAGTTTGGCTATGAGTGTGGCAGAATTTGGAGTCAACCTCTGCTTCCTCCAGCTCATCTTTGGTGGGGTTGACTTCCCGGCCAAGTTCATCCACTTCCTCTCCATAAACCATCTGGGCCAACACAGCACCCTGGCCAGTGGTCTACTCCTGGCAGGAGGGTGCATCCTGGCTCTCATCTTTGTGCCCTCGGGTGAGAAGCTGGAGCTACATCAGAACCCTCTGAAAGAGGGCCAGCATGTCAGTGGACGTCACGGGCTGCCACGGGCTGGGAAGTGGGGTGCCAGGGACTCCAAATCTGCAGACTCTACCTCTAAATCTCTGTGTTACCTTAACCAGGTCCCTGCACTCTCTGGGGCGCAGGTCTCCCATTTAGAAAATAACTCAGTTGGGCTAGATGATATCGAAGCTCCTTTCTAGATCTGACTCAAACTGGGTAAAGTGTGGCTGTGTCTGGACAGTACGAGGAATTGCTCAGGGATCTGGCAAGCCCTCATCGCTACAGAGGACAAGCTGGCATGGGAAAACAACAGGGTTCAGTGCTCAGGGAAGCCCCCATCACCTACTCCACGGCGACCTTGGAAAAGCCACTTCTATATAGATGTTTGTGTGTTGATACGCCCATATCCTTCCAAAGGAACTTGAGATATTTTAGGACAAGAATATATACAACAAAATATGGGAGGAGGGAACCAGAGCCGGGGAAAAACACAAAGGCGGCAAGACAGCCTGTAAAGCACTAGAAATAGCCAAGGGGCCATTACTCAGCTTTATATTTAGACCTGAGCTTTCCAGCAGCCAAAGCAAAAAGGGAGACAAAGTCGGCTGAAGAGTGAGAACACTCAGCACTCAGGTGCTCCTGAGCCCGAGGCCCATTACATTTTCTTCCGTCTGCAGACTCGCAGACCCTGAGGACAGCCCTGGCTGTGTTTGGGAAGGGGATGCTTGTCCAGCTCCTTCAGCTGCCTCTTCCTCTGTTCGAGCGAGCTGTACCCCACGGTCATTCGGTAGGTGCAGGGCGTGGGGCTGGCCGAGCCAAAAGATACAGGGTCAGGTGGGATCTCAGCATCCTCTAGCCCCCTGCCCAGGGGCCCCACACATAGGCTGCCAATCCCTGCTCTGAACTCTCCCAGGTAAACAGGCATGAGCATTGGCAACTTGGGGACCCACATGGGAAGCATGATGGCCCCGCTGGTGAAGATCACAGGGGAGTGGCAGCCCTTCATCCCCAAAGTCATATTTGGGACCATCACCTTCCTGGGAGGCAGGGCTGCCCTCTTCCTGCCTGAGACCCTCAATCAGCCCTTGCCAGAGACTATTGAAGACGTGGAAACCTGGTCAGTCCCTTGCTTCTGGTCCTCCTGGAACTCCTAGCTGGGGAAGCAGGTCCAGACCAGGGGCTTTTCCTGAAATCTCTTTCCCTAGGTCCTGGCGGGCAAAGGAACCAAAGCGGGAACCAGAAATGGAAAAAACATCCCAGAGGATCCCTCTGGACCAGGCCTGGACCCCAGCTGAGGGCAACTGAGTCCCCCTTTCCCTGCCCTCCAGAAACTAATCCTTGCCAGGTCCTTGCCTGCCTCTGGGCTCTGAGGACACCTTTGGGGGGCGGCCGTTGGGGGGGGGGGGGCGGTGCTGAGCACATCCATGCTCCTGAACACAGTCTTCTGAAAGCTTGGTTGAGGGCATCTCCACCACACCGGAGCTCCCAGCCCTGGCCAGTTCAAAGATTCGGCCACAGGCCTTCCCACGCCCCACCCTTGCCCTCACCCTCCTTCAGCCCAGCCCTTCCCCACTGGCCACCTTCCCCCATTGTTCCAGTCCCCTTCCTCTGAGGTCCCCTGGGCTCCCTGGTTCAGTCCTAACAAAGACAGCTTCCTCTTCTTGCTCCCCACCCCTTTCTTCCATGAGAGGGTCCAATAAATGGCAATGAAGAACTCAAGCCATGCTTGCGGTTCAGGAATGGGCGTGGAAGGGAGAAGGGGGCAGGCCACCACTTGGACATGCGCACTGCTCTCCCCCGCATCCGTACTTGTGTGTAACACGTGGGTGTGGACACACAGGTACAGGCAAGCTGGGCTGATGTGAACCTGTGTTCGCACGTGGGGGACTGAGGCATGTATAGGCCAAGCCTACTCGAGACGCTGCAACGACACGCCGCAGGTGCATCGGTTAAACCACAAACGTGTCTTCCTCCCACTTCCGGAAGCTGGGAGGTCCGCGACGATCGAGCTGCTGGCAACCTCAGTTCCTGATGGGAGCCCGCTTCCGGGCTTGTAGGCGGCCGCCTTCTCATTATGTCCTCACTTGGCCTGGGGAGAGAGTGAGAGGAAGCAAGGTCTCTGTTGTCCCTTCTTATGAGGATGCGAATCCCAACGTGATGCCCCACCCTCGTGACCTCATCTATCCCTAATCACCTTCCAAAGGTCCCCACCTGCAACTACCAGCACACCGGAAGTTAGAGCACCAACATTAAACGTGGGTGAGGATGCAGTACAGTCCGCTGCAAGTCCTGGGCTTAGAAATGAGTGTGTGCGTGTACGTGTCCCAGAGCGAGTGTGGGCAGAGGACCGGAGCAGCCCAGAGCAGCTGCGGGCGGAAGCTCGCGCTCCTCCAGTCCCCATCCACCAGCCCTGCTCGCCGCAGGTCTCTGATCGGTGTCGCAGGCCCATGCCACTGGACAGTTCTGTCTCCTATTTAAGGGGGCAAACCGCAGACACAGCTGAAGGCTGTTGATGTCACCCCATGCTCCCCGAGTTCCCGCCAAGCGCAGCAGAAGGTCATTCCTCCCAACTGGGGCTCCGCATCCAGCCCATCCAGCAGGCAGCCTTCCCCCCTGGGATCTCCACCCATTCGCTCTCTTCCGGCTGTTTCTCATCACCGGTTAAATAAGCCCCAGCCTCTCCTATCTTACCAAAAACCAACCAAACCAACCAGCCCTCCTTGGAGCCATATCTCCCTCCAGGGGCCACACTGTCTCTCTCTCCCTTTCCGCAGCTAACCTTTGGAAAGGAGCTGGGTGCCGCCCTGGCTTGCACCTTCGAACCCTGTACATCTTCAGACTGCACTCCGACCCAGATGCAAGTAGGTGAGAGGAAGCCAGTTGCAGAGAAAGAACAAAGCAAGTGCACAGAGAAAAGGAGAAAAGATACAGGGGCCCAGATAAAAAGACTTGGTGAGACTATTTGCATTGATTCTTTTTTTTTTTTTTTTCAACGTTTATTCATTTTTGGGACAGAGAGAGACAGAGCATGAACGGGGGAGGGGCAGAGAGAGAGGGAGACACAGAATCGGAAACAGGCTCCAGGCTCTGAGCCATCAGCCCAGAGCCCGTCGCGGGGCTCGAACTCACGGACCGCGAGATCGTGACCTGGCTGAAGTCGGACGCTTAACCGACGGCGCCACCCAGGCGCCCCACATTGATTCTTTTTTTTTCTTTAATGTTTATTTATTTTTGACAGAGAGCAGGGAGCAGAGAGAGAATTTCAAGCAGGCTCCACACCGACAGTGCAGAGCCCGATGTGGGACTCGAACTCACAAACCGTGAGATCATGACCTGTGCTGAAATCAAGCTGGATGTTCAACCAACTGAGCCACCCAGGCGCCCCTATTTGAGTCTATCCTTAGTGGATTCCAAGTCCCAGGTCTTCCTCAGTCCTGGATGTGCTTTCTGACCCTGAGTTCTATAAAATATCCTGAATTTTCTGAATAGCTTTTGTTTTGTTTAAGCTAAACTCAAGGGTTTCCAAACCAAACAATTTCAAAAGCAGCTTCTCTCCCTCTGTCATCTTTTAAACACTGACATTCCCCAGAATTCTTTCCTAGAACCCCTTTCTCAAATATTCTTTACCAGCATTTTCCAGTGGAAACGTAATGCAAGCCACTTACGCAATTCAAAAATTCCTAGTCGTTGGAGCACCTGGGTGGCTCAGTTGGTTGAGCATCTGATTCATGATTTCAGCTCAGGTCATGATCCCAGGGTCGTGGGATTGAGCCCTTCCTCAGGCTCTGCACTGAGCATGGAACCTGCTTAAGATTCTCTCATTCTCTCTCTCTCTCTCTCTCTCTCTCTCTTTTTCTCTGCCCCTCTCCCCCATTCGCACTCTCTCTAAAAAAAATTAAAAATAAAAAATTCCTGGTTATTTTAATTCCTAGCTATTTTTTAGTTTAAAAAGGTAAAAATAATTTTAATTATATATATATAATGTATTTAATTGTATATATATATATAATGTCTTTTATTTAACCAAAAATATCCTATATTACCATTTCAACATGAAATCAATGTAAAAGCTATCGATAAGATATCTTATAGCCTGTAATTCGTATTAAGTTTTCAAAATCTGGTGTATATTTTACCCTAATAGCATTTGTCAGTTTGGACGCGCTCAGTTCAAGTGCTCAGCAGTGGCTAGAGGCTACCGTGTTAGACAACCCAGAACACTCCAGGGCTTCGACTGTCAGGCACAGAGTTAATTATTCTCAAATCCGTACTTAGATATTTGAAAGAC
This sequence comes from Acinonyx jubatus, assembly GCF_027475565.1. Lineage (NCBI taxonomy): Eukaryota > Metazoa > Chordata > Mammalia > Carnivora > Felidae > Acinonyx > Acinonyx jubatus. The sequence continues at coordinate 8,816,351 of NC_069390.1, forward strand.
AGCTTAATAAACGCGAAAGAGATCATATTATACCGCTGCTTCAACTTTTCAGTGACTTCCCATTGGGATGAAGTCTAAACTCTGCTACAAGGCCCGTCATGCTCAGCTCCCACCCTGCCTCAATGGCTTCAGTTTAAGCACCCTCCACCGTGCACCCTGAAAAGTAGCCTCTTTCAGTTGTCCAGAATTCAGGATGGTACCCAGGATGCCCTGGCCATAACCCCTCCGGTGCTGTTTCAGGGACACACAAGAAGGGGAGCGAAGATGCCGAGGAAGACATTTCCTAGTCATGTGGTCAGGACTCCTGGTGAACTGGGATACTGGTCAGGATGTACACGGCCCATTCCTCTTGCCGTTCCCCAATCCCCCCGTCTGGACTGCACCCTTTCTCCATCTCTGTTTCTTCCTCTACAACACCAGCTCCTCCTGCTTTCCCTCCTCCCTGCTCTCAGTCCCTGAGCTCAGCCTTCAGCTGGCTCAGTGAATGGTCGTCCAATATGGGGCACCTCTCTCGGAAAGAGTCCTCATGCCGAGCCACCTCATTGGTTGCTCGCCTCCTGTCCAGCCTTTACATGGCAGTTTCGGATGAATTTCTAATTTCTGCACCGTTCGTTGGCCCGGGTAGCCAGGCCATGAGACATAAAACTCACAATTTGGCTCCTTGCTCAGAACGTTGCTATGTGCCCAGCAGGCACTCAGAGCTTGCCAGACTTCTGTCCAGGCCACTCATTTCAAACTCACATTTAGAACATGTGATCGGAGCAAGAATATTTTCTCTGACCTGTAAATCATTTATTGGAAAAGTCTCACAAAACGATAAAAATCAAGGTCACAGGTAGCCACGCACCTTAAATCCCATTTATTTAAAATTTAACAGGATAAAATTATATAAAATCCAGATGTGGCAGAAAATCTGAGATATGTGATGGCGGCTAGCATGGTCACAAGAACAATGGAAGTGAGTTCTAGATTTCCTTGCTGGGTGATCAAGGACAAATCCCTTGCTTACTCTGGGCCTTGGTGTCCCTACCTATGCATCGAGAAGTTTTCATCTGAGTGACAGCAGTCATCTCTGATGGCATGTGGCTCTCAGCCAATCAGAAGTCTCGGATTTGACCCCTTCTCAGTGAGCATGGCCAGAACTTAAGTCCACATTCCACTCAATCCAGCGAATGCAACTTAGAGTGTCCCTAAAGGATAGTTCTCAGTTCTGCAAATCATGTGCCAGGGGAGCATTTCCAACCGGAAACTCTCCACGGTCTGGGAGGCTGGTAGGAAATCCCTGTGCTAGCCAGATGATCCCAGGAGCCAACCACAATTTCCAGGAGTCCCTGGAGTCTCCAGTTGAGGCTTTTCCAGGCTCAGCCTCGCTGGAGCTGGTCAGGCACGAGGGAGGGAGCTCTTCTCAAAGGCAGGGTTGGGCACACACTCAGAAAAGGAGGTTGCTTGGAGGGGCCCCACCATCTCCCCTGCTGCCCTCAACTCTCTCCCTACTCCCCCATGAGGGCACCAAGTCCTGACACGAGATTGGCCCCAGAGCTCCCAAGCTGTTTGTCCAGCTGTCCTCACATCCCCAGGCCACAAGGCTCTTATATACCTTGGCCTGGAGAATGTTGTCAGGCATCTGGACACCCACCGGGTCCCAGCCCAGAACCAACACTGGGTGGGAGGAGGGAGGCTGGGCTGAGTTACATCCCTCTCTGGGACTCCCCTATTCTCTTTTGTACATAATGAAACTACATGATCCCTAAGACCCCTTTAATTGGGCACACCTCTAAAACAGCAGGAAACAACCTGGCTCTGAAGTTAGATAGAGTAGGTTTGAAGCAGTCTAAGACTTCATGGAGCCAGTGCCTCAACAGACAATAACAGCCCCCTGACTTAATACAGTTTACAGTTTGCGTAAACCGCACAACAATAGCCGGGCATCTTGAGTCCTTACAAGAGAAGTCAGAAATAAAACTGCTTCCCCTCAATACCAAGACTTGGAGGTTTATGCCTGTGAGAACTGAGAAACGCCCCTTCCCTTCCCGGACCTTTGCATCAACTAATTCGGACAGGGCCTGGCTACCTCCCATAAAACCCTGGAACCCTAGGCATCCATGGTGTTCAGACATATGCCAAATGATGCCTACGGTCAGTAGGAGGCAGATAACAGGGAGGGACAGCCAGAAACCCCAAATGGAAACACGCCGCAAAGGCAAGGGTCCGGCACGGAGGCTGAAACCAACAATCGGGTTAGAACATGGCGGAGAAGAGTGTTGTTGGCCTGGACACAGGAAGATTGGGGTCCTGACGTGGCTACTCCAGTGGTCAAATTGGCTACGTATGCCTGGGAAGGGAAAGGGCTGCAGCGCTTTGGAGCCCAGGCTACTCTGCTGTACTCAAGCAGAGGGTGGGGGAACAGTTTTTCTCCTCACCTCGCAAAGATTTTCCCTACTCAAATAAGAGCATGGGCATTCTTAGAAATATTTTGGTAGGAGTCTTCAGTATGACTGGAATATCCTCGGCCAAGCGGGTATGGGATTGGTCACTCCTCAAAATAAGTCTGAGACATCTTTTAAGGTAGGGTTTCCCAAACTTAGCACTAGTGACATTTGTGGTCCAGAAAATTCTTGATGGGGGGGGGGGGGGGGTGCTGTCTTATGCATTGTAGGATGTTCAGCTGCATCCCTGGCGCTATGACAACCAAAAACATCTCCTGACATTGCCAAATGTCTCCTGGAGGCGGGGGGGTGGGGGGCAAAATCACGCCCAGTGGGGGATCACTGTTCTTAGGGTAAGATGTGCTTAGGCCTATTTTCTCTCTAAAATCAATATAATAGTCTCACCTTTTTTTTTTTAACTTTTTTAATAAAGCTTATTTATTTTGAGAGAGAGAGAGAGAACAAGCAGGGGAGGGATAAAGAGAGAGAATCCCCAGCAGATTCTGTGCTGCCAGCTCAGAGCCCAACGTAGGGCTTGAACTCATGAACCTCAAGATCATGACCTAAGCTGAGATCAAGTCCTGCGCTTAACTGACTGAGCCACCCAGGCATCCCAAGTGTCTCACCTTTTTCCAGAAACAGATAATAAAGAACAGCTCATTCTCACTGAGCTGCAGGGCAGTGGCTACTTTAAGATCTTTAGCTGTATTGGGGCGCATGGGTGGCTCAGTTGGTTGAGCGTCCGGCTTCGGCTCAGGTCATGATCTCACCGTTCATGAGTTCGAGCCCCACGTCGGGCTCTGTGCTGACAGCTCGGAGCCTGGAGCCTGCTTCAGATTCTGTGTGCCCCTCTCTCTCCGCCCCACCCCTGCTTGTGCTCTGTCTCTCTCTTTCAAAAATGAACAAACATAAAAAAAAATTTTTTTTTAAAGATCTTTAGCTGTAGTCACACGTTTAACCCTCCAGTAGCCCAATGAGGCAAACACGACTATTATACCCATCTTGCAAACAAGAATACTGAGATAATACAGGATTTTAGCAACCTGCCCTGTCTATACAACCAGTAAATGTGAAATAAGGATTTAGATCCAAGTAAACTGACTCCAGAGTCCATGTTGTATATACTCTGTACTATGCAAATTAAAAGCAAGAAGTTGCAACCTGCTTTATTGACATTTCCAACCCATGATCCAACCAATCAGATCTCATAGAAGCCCATCCAATCAGAACTCAGCACCGCCCTGATCCTGAATGACTCGGAAGGCAAACTGTTGGAGGAAATTGAGTGATTATCTTAGAGTCGTGGCCACGAATAAAATAAGTTCATGTTCACTGAAAAAATAAAAATAAAAACTATGGACAGAGAGAACAAGACAAAGGGAAAATTTTGAATCGGGATAAGCCAGAAGGTAAAAGCTGAGACACTAGAAGAATCGATCTACCTCATGCATGATGTTGGTCTTCTGTCCCTCTTCTTCAAAAATAGCCTCTGACCTCTATAGTCTCTTCCAGCTGAACAAAGCCGTGGTCCCATAAGATATGAGCTGTCCCCAGGAGACCAAAGACTGGAGTTGCCAGTTTTAACATATAAGAAACAGGACGCCCAGGGGCACCCAGGTGGCTCAGTCGGTTAAGCATCTGACTCTTGATTTCGGCTCAGGTCATGATCTCATATGGCTCGTGAGTTCAAGCCTGGTGTAGGGCTCCGAGCTGATAATGCGGGACTTGCTTGGGATTCTCCCTCTCCTTGTTTCTCTGCCCCTCCCCTGCTCGCTCTCTCTTTCTCTCTCACACACAAAATAAATAAATAAACTTTTAAAAAATTAACGAATACAGGATGCCCAGTTAAATCTGAATTTCAGATCAATGAATGATTTTTATAAGTATGTCCCAGGTAACACTAGGGATACACTTACACTAAAATAAGACGCATGTGTTGATCTGAAACTGGGAGTCCTGTATTTTCTCTGGCAACTCTTCCCCAAGACAGACTGCTTGGATCGTGTCCACTAAAAAAGGAAAAAAGTCCCCTCAAGAGGCCACCACACTTCCCAGAGCCCAGTCTTCTCCCTAAAAGGAAGACCGTAAGGTCCCACCTGGCCCCTGCCACCCCCCAGGTGCCTAGACAGGCCCTCCCAGTCCATCCCCTCTCACCACTCCCGTCCCGGTCCACTCTCCTGCCCTTTATACCCACTTGGAGAATTTCCACTGACATAAGGATACTCAGGGGGTTAATCCTTCTGATACCAAGTCACACGTTAACTCATTCCCTCCAGGCCAAGGATTAAATCCTGTCCATGTAGGGGTCAGGGCTTCTGCAGACCCTGAGAGCAAAGCACCCCACCCCCAAGTGAGGGGAGGCTCGAGGGAAAGGGAGGGACAGAACACAGGGAGAGAGAGAAGGAAGGAGGGGCCGCCAGCCGGGTTCCTGTCCCCCCACAGAGCCAGCTCAGATTCGGCTCTAGGAACAAGTCAGCCACAGAAGCGGCGGCAGCTTCTCTCCTCCAGCCAAGGACAGCAGGCACACAGACGCACGGACAGAGGTGCTAGGCGGAAGTCCTCAGCCCCCAGCCGTTCGGCCGGGCCTGGCCCCATGGCCTTCAACGACCTCCTGCAGCAGGTGGGGGGTGTCGGCCGCTTCCAGCAGATCCAGGTCACTCTGGTGGTCCTCCCCCTGCTCCTGATGGCCTCCCACAACACGCTGCAGAACTTCACCGCGGCCATCCCCACCCACCACTGCCGCCCGCCCGCCGAGGCCAACTTCAGCCAGGACGGGGGGCTGGAGGCCTGGCTGCCCCGGGACGGACAGGGGCAGCCCGAGTCCTGCCTCCGCTTCACCGTCCCCCGGCGGGGACCACCCTTTCCCAACAGCACAGACGCCAACAGCACAGGGGCCACAGAGCCCTGCACCAACGGCTGGATCTATGACAACAGCACCTTCCCCTCCACCATCGTGACTGAGGTGAGGAAACCCGGGACCCCCCTGCTCTGTGTGACAACCAGACTTGCCTTCCCCACTGAGACAGACAGACAGATGCTTCCGGGCGCGCGCGCGCACACACACACGCACACACACACACACCTGTCTCAGATTTTCCAGAGACCAAGATGGGAAGATAAAGAAAGAGGTTCAAGATGGGGGCCTTTGTAGAAAAGGGGGATATCAGAGTCCAGGGAAGTCTCTCAGCTACCGGGACTGGGGAAGCAAACGGGGACGGGGAGTGTCAGGGAAGGGGCTGACGCAGGTCTCAGAGGGCCAGCCCAAGGGACGGGAAGGGGAGCCTTGCAGCCCAGGCTCGTCTCTGCCTGACCCTTGCCCCCTCTCCCCACAGTGGGACCTCGTGTGCTCTAACAGGGCCTTACGCCAGCTGGCCCAGTCCTTGTACATGGTAGGGGTGCTTCTTGGAGCCATGGTGTTTGGGTACCTGGCAGACAGGTCAGTCCTGGGTAGAGCCAAGGGGCCGGGCTGGGCCCCGGGCCTCGGCTGGGTTCACGGGAACCAAGTGGGAAGTCGGCCTTACCACCCAGGGGCTGGTTTGAGGACCTTCGGGGCCAGCCTCGTGATACCGCACAGGTCCTCAAAAGACCAAGGCAAACGCTCCTCTCCCAACCCAGCCTGGAACCATCAATCCTCAGGACCCCTACTGCTGTTGTCCCCTCCTTCCCCCCACAGGCTGGGCCGCCGGAAGGTGCTGATCTTGAACTACCTGCAGACAGCCGTGTCAGGCACCTGTGCAGCCTTCGCTCCCAATTTCCCCGTCTACTGTGCCTTCCGGCTCCTCTCGGGCATGTCGCTGGCTAGCATCGCCCTCAACTGCATGACACTGAGTGAGGGATGCTGGGAGGGCAGGGCGGGCCCCCACTCACTCACCTCTGACCACCCAACCCAGCAGCCACTTTCCAGCTTCCTCTCCCGGCTCCCCCCACCCCGGTCCTGCTGTTCCCACTCCTGAATCCTCCCTGCCCTCTTTTGGGTGGCCAACATAAGAGCCTTCTTCTCGAACTCCTGACCTCTCATTCAGACACAATCGCAAACTCCATTTTTTTAGGGCCAGGAGGTTCCCATGAATGACTGAAGCAGACTGGGTACAAGAGGGATTAGGGAACGGTGAGGACTGTACCCAAAGGAGAGTCACATCCCCATCTGGAGGGGCCAGGGCCACTCAGCTGCTCTAGCCAGAAGGTTCAGGGCTGTCAGATCTCACTCCCTCCTCTTTATTAACGCAAAAATAGCCCCATTTTTTAATGTTGGAAATTAATTCCAATATTTTCAACACAGGTCAAGCCAGCATCGTGTAGACCAAACCCATTTAATGGACTGAGCGTGGTCTGTCCATGAACCATCAATGTGCTCCCTCCGTTAGGTCACTCCCTTTCCCCTGGTTCTCAGATAAGGAACCTGAGACTGGAGAGAAGGGAAAGGGTTTGCCCAAGGGCATCCCTCGAGCCCAGAAGGGAATCTATGGATCGGAGGTCCTCTGGACTACAGGAATTAACCCGGGTGGGGCCAGGGCAGGACACCTAGAAAATTCAGCCCCCAAATCCAGTCTGCTTCCAAGTCATTGGCCCAGAAGCCGAATCAGGAGCCCACAAGGAACAAGGCTGGGCCTCTTCAGACCCCAGCAGAGAGGTGGTCCGACTCCCCCCTTGACCCTCCCAGATGGAGAAAAGCCGCTGTCTCCTCCGAGCTGCTCTGGCCGCTGAATCGGCCCAGGCTGGGGAAAGCCAGGGGAGAGGCTGCTGTTGAGAGAGCACTGAATGGTCAGAGACGCTCTGAAGGGAAAAGGGGCCCTCGCCAGGACAGTAGGTCGGGGGGCAGCAAACCCCAGCAGCGGGGTGGAGGGAACAATTCCTAGGGATTCTAAACCCATCTCCCCATTTCTACGTCCGCCGAAAGTCCCCCACGCCCCCCCATCAAGGAACCCACCCTCATTAGATGTGTCTTCCACTGAGCCTTGGGACAGATGAAAGTTTGGGTGGAGAGAGGGGTCTCTGCCTGTCCCGCCCCCGGGGGGTCTCCATCCACCCGCAGCCCAGCCAGATGCACCACTCTGTTCTAACCTTCTTTCCAGGTTTGGAGTGGTTGCCCATCCACACGCGGGCTTGTGTGGGCACCCTGATAGGCTACGTCTACAGCCTGGGCCAGTTCCTCCTGGCCGGTGTGGCTTATGCTGTGCCCCACTGGCGCCACCTGCAGCTGCTGGTCTCCGTGCCTTTCTTCGCCTTCTTCATCTACTCCTGGTGTGTGGGGCCCAGGGTGGGCAGGGCTGCAAAGGAGCCCAGAGGGCTGCAAGGGACAAGACATCCCCCCAGATCTCACACACGCTACCCCACAGAATCAGAGAAGGTCACACCTAGACCAGTGCCTCTGAGGCTGTGCAAGGAAGGACCTGCCCTGGGTATCTGGTTCTTCAGCTTCCCCCGGCTTCCTCCGGCTTCCCCCGGCTCTCCAGCCTGCCTGCACTGCTCTCTTTACTCGGCGCCCAAAAGCTGAGCTCCTGAGTCGGGGAATGAGCCATCACCGAGCTGGACACTGCTTTGTGGTCTTAGCGGAAGGGATCTGGCCAAACCTCTGGGTTCCCAGCCTTAAAAGAAATCCCACTGCAGGCCCCTGGGAAGCCCACCCCCTGCGCCCAGCCCAGCAGACTGGAACTGAAGCCACCTTGACCCCTATCCTCACCCCGGCTCCCAGGTTCTTCATCGAGTCTGCCCGCTGGCACTCCTCCTCTGGGAGGCTAGACCTCACCTTGAAGACCCTGCAGAGAGTGGCCTGGATCAATGGGAAGCGGGAAGAGGGGACCAAGCTAAGTATGGAGGTAAGACCCCCCCCCCACAAGACCTCCTGTGACACCCTACCAGGATTCCACCCTCAAACCCTGAACTCAGGTCCCAGAGGGCTTCCCTGAGTAAGGGGTTAGGCTGGGAGGAGCTTCTGGAGGAGTCCAGGCCCTGAGCCCTGCCCATCCTGGCAGGTGCTCCGGGCCAGTCTGCAGAAGGAGCTGACCATGGGCAAAGGCCAGGCATCCGCCCTGGAGTTGCTGCGCTGCCCCGCCCTTCGCCACCTCTTCCTCTGCCTCTCCATGCTGTGGTAGGCCCAGACAGACCTAGTGGCAAAGAGATAGAGAGACAGCCTGAGAGACGAAAGGCTGGCTGGGGAGAGAGAGTGGATGTAATGAGTGGAAGAAGCCAGGCAAAAGGGAGGAAAAGTCAGCACACCTGCTGTGAGGGGCGGCAAGCCTCCACCAGGGACAGTCTTAAAGAACGAGATGACCTCCAGCCTCAGTTCACCCCTGGTCCCCACACTGGCCATCCATCTCTCCGTCTTCCCCTTTTACCAACTCTGTTCCAGTATGGAAACACCTCATCAGGAGTGGTCACCCCCAGAGTCCATAGAATTATACCACAAAGGCAAAGACCCGTCTGGCTTACAAAACATTTGGAGACTTTCCTGGCCCAGCAGCGCCTGCCAGAGACACAAACGTGGGCAATAAGATGCCCAAAACTCGTCTCCAAAAGTAACACTCTGGCCAAGGCCGATCCCAGCCAAAAATGTTCCTTTCCCGTTGCAACGTTCCCCATTACTCCTCTGATGTGCTACCTTCCTGATGCCGCCAACAGCAATCCCATGATAGTTAGAAGCACGCTCCGCATTTCCATCGACGAATTCTCTGGTTCCAATTTGGGATTTACTCCCGGTTGCAGGTCCTATCCAATCACCCAAGCTTCATTTCGTGGGCTCTTGACTTCTTAAGAAGCACCCATCCCAGAACCATCCCAGAACCATGCACAGGTCTGCAAAGCTCTGACCTCCCCCCAACACCTTGACCCTGAAAGATACGGCTTGAAAGTCCACCTGCCCTTGGGCCAGTAGCAACAGATAAGATAAAGACTAGAACTAAGTAAATCTTAACATGACGACTAAGCCAAAACCCCCTAATACACCAGGGACTCTAGTTAGCAGAAGATGGAGAAAGCTGGGGTATGGGAGAACTAGCCCCCACTTCCACGAAATACATACTAAATGTCTGACGAAATATTAGCCAAGGCAGATTCCAGCTTCTTAAGCAGGGCACCCAGTGTGGCTCGCCCCCATTTTGAATGAGCACCCCCTCTTTTATGCCTTCCTGACAAACTCCATACCCCTCCCCCCCTCCCCACTAGGTTTGCAACTAGTTTTGCCTACTATGGGCTGGTTATGGACCTGCAGGGCTTTGGGGTCAGCATCTACCTAATCCAGGTGATTTTTGGTGCTGTGGACCTGCCTGCCAAGCTTGTGGGCTTCCTTGTCATCAACTCTCTGGGCCGCCGGCCTGCCCAGATGGCCTCCCTGCTGCTGGCAGGCATCTGCATCCTGGTCAATGGGGTGATACCCCAGGGTGAGCACCCAAGAGTACCTTGGCCCTTCATCTTTAGCCCTATCCCCAGATTCTCAGCCCCTACTCCCGAGCTCCCACTGACTCCCTCCTTTCTTGCCAGATCAGTCCATGGTCCGAACCTCCCTTGCCGTTCTGGGGAAAGGCTGCCTGGCTACCTCCTTCAACTGCATCTTCCTATACACTGGGGAGCTGTACCCCACGGTGATCCGGTGAGTGGGAGGGGTCTTGGGACAAGACTTTCCCTCGCACATAGGTCAGACCCCAGAGCACCATCCGGAATGCCATGGCCCAAGGCCCCTCACAGCACTCATCCAGGCAGGGCATGTATCAGCCACTCGGTACACGCTCCATGGCTAACGCAGGTGTCCCTGCCCACTAAGCCCTTACCCGATCCAAGGAAAAGCTCTCCAAAGGAGCAGGGCAGAGCAGACAGCCAAGAAGTCACATCTCACGGGGCAATCGAGTGAAGCTCCACCTTGATCTCCAAGGCACAAGTTAGAAGCTGCCACCAATTCTTAATCTCATCTATAAACCAAGTGGTCCATCTGAAACCAAAGACCAAACAGGAGAGTTCTTTCTTATCACAAGGGCCACATTTAATAAGGGTGGCGCTTGGTAGCCGTACGGATACACGTAGCACTGCTTTCGGAGTGCCACTGGGGAGCGGGGCCGGGCATTTTTGCATTAAGAAACAAGAAACACGTGTCTGTTTTAAGAACGGGATGCAAAATTCGCGAGAGGTCAAAGAAAGGCCAGGCTGCCCTAGGCTACTCGGAACCAGCAGGGTCATGGTCACCGTCCTGTGCCTGCATGGGACTTCAGGGGAACGAGCAACAGTAGAAAGCACTCACTATGTGCCAGGCACCGTCTTAACCTTTTTGACAAATATCAACTCATTTCGTCCGCAGAGCAAGCCTATAAGGTAGGTGCTATGGCTATTCCCATTTCATGAGTGAGAAAAGTGAGCCACAGAAAGGTTAGGTGATTTGCCCAAGGTCACACAGCTTGTAAGTGGGGAAGCTTGGATTTGAACTCAAGCACTTTGTCTCCTGAGTCAACGTTTTTAACCTCTGCTTTCATAGAGAAGGTTCTGAACATAGTCTCAGCGTGCAGTCTCCAGGTCCTCTCCCCTGGGGATTCTAATCCAATAGGACTGTTTGCTCCAGAGCAACTATAACTCAAAAGCCACCCCCACCCCCGCCCCGCCCCAGTGATCTGAGCACCACCGGCCTAACTGAACTGTCTGATTTGACAGCTCAGGAAACTGAGGCCCAGAGATGAAAAGGGACTCTTCCTAAGGTCACACAGCAGGTTAAGGGCCGAGGCGAAATTCAGTCTCCTGATTCTTTGGCCAGAACCTCTCCCCACCTGTTTTTGGTTTTTATGGTTGTCTGGGTTTTTTTGTTTTTTTTTTAAATCTCCAAAACAGGGATGCCTGGCTGGCTCAGTCAGTAGGACATGCGACTCTTGATCTTGGGGTTGTGAGTTCAGGCCCCATGTGGGGCTCCAATAAAGAAATAAATAAAATTATTAATAAAGAAATAATTATTTTTTAAAAAGATCTCCAAGACAAATGGCAAATTGGTTTGTCAGTCAAATGGGGGAAGAGACGAGGGACCAGGAGGCCTCAGCCTGAGCTGCCCTGACCCCCGCACCTCAGCATTCGTGCCAGAGCAATGACTGACACCACCCCACCTTGGGCCCCACAGGCAGACAGGCTTGGGAATGGGCAGCACTATGGCCCGAGTGGGCAGCATCGTGAGCCCACTGGTGGGCATGACTGCTGAAATCTACCCCTCCGTGCCTCTCTTCATCTACGGTGCGGTCCCTGTGGCTGCCAGTGCTGTCACTGCCCTCCTGCCAGAGACCCTGGGCCAGCCACTGCCAGACACGGTGCAGGACATGGAAAGCAGGTGGGAGCAGGGACTTACCCCAGGTCACGCACCCTAGACTCCTGGGGCTTCCGGCTCCTGGAAGCAGTAGATGTTTGGGGCAGAGAGATGGTAGCTGGGCACAGCTGAGTAGAGAACTCCCCGGAAGCCCCCGGCTCCTGGCCCTGGCCTGGAGGCTGCATACCCAGGACACCACTCTCCTGCCCCCCCCCCCCCCCCCAGGAGGAGAGGAAAGCCAAGACGGCAGCAGCAAGATCAGCAGAAGCAAATGGTCCCGCTCCAGGCTTCCGCACGAGAGAATGGACTCTGAGCACTGAGAAGGGACCTCACAGAGCCTAAAAGGAAGTGAGGGTCCCACGGGTCCTGAGCCACCCACTGGAGGAGGGGAAATGGCAGCCCAAGTGTCCAGGCTGTGGTTCAGGAAAGCACCTCCCTGGGGTCTCCCTCCGTGAATAGACTCCACCAAGACCACGTCATTAAAAGGTCCGTGTGCATCTCCTTTGGTCTCTGTCGTCTCAGATGTCATAGTCACTCCACATCAGCCAGTGGCCAAAAGTTTATACCGTCCAATCCCTGCCCTCAACCTCCAGTATTTCATAAACCCTCCCCTGCCCCTACTTTCCACCCTCTTCCCTCCCTCCTTCTCTATCCTATTCAAATACTCCTATGAGTTTATAATATCTTATGCTCCTCCCCTTCCCCCCCCTCCCAGTTTGGAGATTGACAAGGGACCGAATGGAAGCAGCCAATCAGAGGCTTTGTTTCAGGCTCCTCCCCCTCTGTGAGAGCAAATGGGAATCTCCTGCAGCAAAGAGGGAGAAAAAGGACCACAGACGCTGGCCCTTGATCCTCCAGATCCCAGCAGGGTCCAAACTCAAAACCAGCTTGTCACTTCCTGCCTTGCAGCTGGAGGTTCCGTCCACTAGCCACCCTAAGCCTTCCCACCACCCTTTGCGGATTTTCTTCGCTGGTCTGCCTCCTGCAGGCAGGAAGGGGAGACAAGGGAGGAGGGAAGGGGGAGGGTAGAACCGAGCCAGAGAGAGCCAGCACCAACTGCCACTTTGACGCCAGGCACTGCCCTAAGCACTTTGCATATACTGACTCGTTTAATCTTCCCAGTAACTTTCTAGAGATAAGTACTGTTTTTATCCCCCATTTGAGAAATGGGCACAGAGTGGTTAAGTCACTTGCCCAAATTCACACAGCTAGTAAATTGTGGAGTCAGGATTAGAACACAGACAATCCACCTCTGGAACGCATGCACCTGACCCCCTCCACTGCCCAGGGCTATGAGGCACTGAGACTTTGGCCTCTTGCACCCCCAGGACTTGGCTTCTTCCCCTCCCTCCTGGACTGAAAGGAGAGAGAAGGATAAGGGGGAGGAGAAAAAGAATCCTGGTCAGAACCATGCAAAAGGAGGGATGGAAGGCAGTTTGGAGGTCACAGTCAAGAAAAGAGGAGGCTATCCAATCCCCTGTGTCGGCAAGGGAGCTCATTTCAAGGAAGTCCCGGGCCGTGGGAAAGACAGCCCTATTAGCTAGCGCCCCCGGTGGCAAGGGTCAGGGCACCAGCCATCCCCTCTTGCAAATGTGCCTTCTCAGTCATGTTTGTCCCCCTGGTACATTGCCCATCACTCATTCCCCTGCAGCTGACTCAGCCCCTCCCCATCCCTCGGGGAAAGTCCACACCTCTGGAGTTGTACACATTGTCTTCCAGGTAAGACACAGGGCTCTAGCTGAGTCAGGGCAACCTGGAGAGGGGAGGTAACCCAGAGCTGCCCTGAAGAAGCCACAAAGCCCTGGGATGGCACACACCAGCTGCACGGAATCCATTTCCCCAGCTGCTGGCCAGGAACTTCCTGTGCTCACCCCATACCTTTGGCCAGACGGAACCTTACCTTCCTTCCATTTTTAAGTCACCAGCAGGTGACTTCTGACCTGTCTCCTCAAGGAGTCATCTGTAGAACACTGGCTCACATCCCATCCTCTCACAGTGGCCCTGAGCCTGAGTTTTTATACTGTCACGCCTCACTTCAGTGGTCTCAGATGTTGTCCCCGGTTTTGACCATAAGGTCCTATCATCGGCCAGGATTTGTAGGACCTTTGTGGCCACCCTCAGTTTCTCTATCTGCAGCTCTGAGCACTCCCTGGCCGGGAGGGTACACTCAGGAGGTTTCTCAACTGCATGGCCCTGGTAGACGGCTCACCAGAAGCCACCTTCCTTGGGCTCCACGCTTGTACCCCAGGACCCACCTCTACAACCCAGGCGTCGGCCCACACCAAGCCCCTTCACTTCTTTCCTTTCCCAAGAGTTTTCATGACCCCTCAGAGAATAGAGGCCCAAACAGTTCAGCTTTCATATCATGTGGAAAGCTGAATAATGGACCTCCAAAGGTGTCCACATTCTAATACCCAAAACCCGTGAATATGTTACCTTACATGGTAAAAGGGACTTTGCAGGTGCCATGAAGCTGAGGATCTTGACAGAGAAATACAAAGCAAAACCACAATGAGATACCACCTCACGCCTGTCAGAATGGCTAACATTAACAACAGATGTTGGTGAGGACGTGGAGAAAGAGGAACGCTTTTGCACTGCTGGTGGGAATGCAAACTGGGGCACCCACTCTGGAACACGGTATGGAGGTTCCTCCAAAAATTAAGAATAGAACTACCCTATGACCCAGGATTGCACTACTAGGTATTTATCCAAAGGAAACAAAAATACTGATTCAAAGGGGCACATGTGCTCCAATGTTTATAGCAACACTATCACCAATAGCCAAGGTACGGGAAGAGCCCAAAGGCCCATCGACTGATGAATGGATAAAGAAGATGTGGTGTATAGATACAATGGAATATTACTCAGCCATGACAAAGAGTGAAATCTTGCCCTTTGCAACTACATGGACGGAACTGGAGGGTATTATGCTAAGCGAAATAAGTCAGTCAGAGGAAGACAAATACATGATTTTACCCACATGTGGAATTTAAGAAACAAAACGGATGGACAGAGGGGAAGGGAAGCAAAAAGAAGATAAAAACCGAGAAGGGGACAAACCATAAGAGACTCTTAAATACAGAGAACAAACGGAGGTTGCTGGCGGGGTGTTGTGGGGGGGGATGGGCTAGATGGGTGATGGGCATTAAAGAGGGCACTGGTTGGGATGAGCACTGTAAGTGATGAATCACTACATTCTATTCCTGAAATCATTAGTACCCTATATGTTAACCAATTTGGGCTTAAACTTTTTTTAAAAAGCTAAGGATTTTGAGATGGGGAGATTATCCTGGATTATCTGGGTTGGGCCTAATGTGATCATAGGAGAGGGAGGCAGGAGACCAGAGTAGGTAATAAGAGATCTGACAACAGAAACCAAAGTTTGAAGTGGTACAAGAAGGAACAACAAGCCAAGAAAGACAAGCTGAGAAAGACAAGGACATGGCTTCTCCTCTGAAGCCTCCAGAAGAAACAATGCCTTGCCAATACATTGATTTTAGACTTGTGATTTCTAGAACTATAAGAAAATTGATTTGTGCTGCTTTAATCCACCAAGTCCGTGACTTGTTGCAAGAGCAGTTGGAAACTAATGCACATCCTTTATTCTCAGACGCCTCCAAGGTGTCAAACTGGCCCATAGAGGTTTTGTTTTCTCATGAGTGATTTTTTTGGTGGAGATAGGGTTTTACTGTCTAGATCACCATAGGCCTCACCACTCCCTATTGCCCTATACCTGGTCAGAATCACACATTTATAATACCATACGGTCCTTGTAGCTACTAAGTCTGGAACTCCTAGACTGCTCTCTGTTAAACTCCCAACTCACTTGTATATGAATTTAAAATTATGGGAAAGATTTTTGTCCCAGGGATAGGAAGCAAAAGAAAAGCACTGGATGGACCCCATTGCCCCATTGTTCCTCCTCTTTCAAGAAAACCATCTAATGATGTTCTCTGAGATGTAGTCATAGCTCACGTTGTAGTCATAGAACTGTAGCTGACTCTATTGCAAAAAGCTGGAGTCATAAGCTAGACGAAATTGAGGCTCAGTTTCCCTGACCAGCTCTAGTGAGCTCTGTTCCTGCTTCTTCTAAACTCTTTCCCCAAGAGAAGCCTATACCCAGGAGCCAAGTTCCATCTGAGCCACACACATAGAAGAAACCAAACAGTCTGTTAGTGCCTCAATTGGTCAGGGTTTAGATTTAGATGGTAGACAATGTTGGGTCTGGATGGGATGTTCGGAACTGTGGCAGCCATCTTGTGACCCAGCAGGGAAACCAGAGCAAGGATTAAGGCAACAATTGAGAGTGACGTTGTGGAAAGATGAAACTAACCTGAGGTTTGATGATGTCATTGAGCCACTGACTTAACCAATCTTGAAGTCACCTACCTCTACTCTAATTGTTAAGTGTAGGAATTTAAACGTAAATCCTCCTTCCTCTTTAAGCCATTGTGAATTGATTTTTCTGTGATCTACAGTTAAAGATAGCAACTGGGAAAAAAAATTTTTAATAAAATAAAAAAAGATATCAACTGGCCCCTGGGTGGTTCAGTCAGTTAAGTGTTTAACTCTTGATTTCAGCTCAGATGTTAAAATTTTTTGAATGTTTTTATTTATTTTTGAGAGAGAATGAGCAGGAGAGGAGCAGAGAGAGAGGTAGACACCGAATCTGAAGCAGGCTTCAGGTTCTGAGCTGTCAGCACAGAGCTGGACACAGGGCTCAAGCTCACCAGCTGTGAGATCATGACCCAAGCCGAAGTCAACGCTCAACCAACTGAGCCACCCTGGCGCCCCTCAGCTCAGATCTTGATCTCAGGGTGGTTAGTTCAAGTCCCAGGTTGGGCTCCATCCTGGGTGTGGAGGCTACTTTAAAAAAAAAAATACATCTTAATTAATATATTTTTTACAACTTTATTGAAATATAATAGACAATTAGTTGCTCATATTTATGGTGTGCATTTTGATGAGTTTTAACAGAGGCATACACCCATGAAACTATCAACACAATCAAGATAATAAACATATCCATCACTACCAAAAGTGTACTCGTGGGGCACCTGGGGGGCTCAGTCTGTTACGTGTCTGACTCTTGATTTCAGCTCAGGTCATGATCTCACTGTTCGTGAGTTGAACTCCTGCGTTCGGGGTCTGAGCTGACAGCGTGGAGCTAATCTGCTTGGGATCCTCTCTCTCTCTCTCTCTCTCTCTCTCTCTCTCTGCCCTTCCCCTGCTTATGCTCTCTCTCTCCCAAAATAAATAAACTTTTTTTAGAAAGTTTCCTCATGCCCTTTCTTTGTGTGGACATAGGCTTCCATTTCTCTTGAACAAATATCAAAGAACGGAATGGTAGGTAGTATATAAGGCATTTGTTTAACTTTTCTTTTTTTTAATTTTAGAGGGAGAGAGCACGCAAGCAGTGGAGAGGGGTAGAGGAAGAGAGAAGGAGAATCTTTTTTTAATGTTTATTTATTTTTGAGAGGGGGGAGAGAATGAGCAGGGGAGGGGCAGAGAGAAAGGGAGACACAGAATCCAAAGCAGGCTCCAGACTCTGAGCTGTCAGCACACAGTCCGACCCGGGGTTCGAACCCACAAACCATGAGATCATGACCTGGGCTGAAGTCGGACGTTAAACCGACTGAGCCACCCAGGCACCCCGAGAGAGGGAGAATCTTAAGTAGGATCCACACTCAGCATGGAGCCCAATGCGGGATTTGATCCCACATCCCTGGAATCATGACCCAGGCAGTCCTAAGAATAACCAATTTTCCGAAGTGGTTGTAACATTTCACATTCCTACCAGCAGTATATAAGAGTTGCAGTGGCTCCACATCTTGCCAAAACTTGGTATGATCTATACTTTAAATTTTAGCCACAGTAGTGAATGTGTGGTAGTACATTATTATACTTTTAATTTGCACTTCCCTAATGACTAATGATGTTAAACAACTTTTCAGGTACTTATTTCCATTTAGATCTCTTCTTTGGTAAAGTATCTTCAAAAATGTTGCATGTTTTTAATTTAATTGTTTGATTTCTTATGATGGAGTTGAAAGATTTTTTTAATATATTCTAGAAACAAATCCTTTGCCAGTTATGTGTTTTGCAAACATTGTCTCTAAGTTTATAGCTTGCTTTTTCATTTTTATAACAGTGACTTTTGAATGGCAAAAATTTTAAATTTTTGATGAAGGCCAATTTACTGGTTTTTTTCTTTTATAGTTTATGCTTTTTTGTGCCTTATTTTTAAAATATTTGCCAAACTGAAGGACACTAAAATTTCCTCTTAAGTTTTCTTATATAAATGTTATAGTTTTTACTCTTACATTTATGCCTATGTTCCATTTTGAGGTATCTTTGTAAATAATGTGAGGAAAGAGGGCTGTGATGCATTGCCTTTTGCATATGGATATCCAACTGTTCCAGCAGCATTTGTTCAAAGATTTTTTTTCATCAATTAATTGTCTAGACATCTTGGTCAGAGATCAAATGGCCCTGTGTGTGGCTCTATTTCTGGACTTTCTATTCCATACCACTGATCTATTTATTTGTCTTTACATGAGTACCACACTGTCTTGATTATTGTGACTTTATAATTAGTCTTGAACACAGATAGTGTAGATCCTTTAACTCTCTTTAGCTCTTTCAAAGTTGCCTTGGCTAGTCTAGAGCCTTTGCATTTCCATACAAATTTTAAAATCAACTTGTAAATTTCTGCCCCAAAAAGCTGCTGCAATTTTGGTTTGTATTACATAAAATCCAGAGATCATATTGGAAATAATTGACATCTTTTTTAATGTTTATTTATTTATTTTGAGAGAGAGAGATCGCAAAAGCGAGGAAGGAGCAGAGAGAGAGGGAGAGAGAGGATCCCAAGCAGGCTCCACGCTGTCAGCACAGAGCCCAATGCAAGGCTTGATCTCACAAACAGTGAGATCATGACCTGAGCCAAAATCAAGAGTCAGACTCTCAACTTATTGAGCTACCCAGGCACCCCGGAAATAATTGCTCTCTTAACAATATATTTTTTTTAATATTTATTTTTTACAGAGAGAGAGAGAGAGACAGAGCATGAGCGGGGGAGGGGCAGTGAGAGAGGGAGACACAGAATCCGAAGCAGGCTCCAGGCTCTGAGCTGTCAGCACAGAGCCCAACGCGGGGCTCAAACTCACAGACCACAAGATCATGACCTGAGCCGAAGACAGACGCTCAACCAACTGAGCCACCCAGGCATCCCGCTATCTTAACGATATTAAATGTTCCAATCCATGATATAGTTCTCCATTTATTTAGATCTTTAACTTCTTTAAGCAATGTTTTGTAATTTTCAATGTCTAGGCCTCGCACATATTGTATCAAATTTATCCCTAAGCATTTTATGCAATTATTAATATTTTTATTTCAATTGTCCATTGCTACCATATGGATATACACTTGATTTTTGTACACTGACTTTGCATCCTGAAAATTTGCTAAGAACACATTAGTCCCAGTAGCTCCTTTTGTAAATTCCTTAGGATTTTCGGTAAAAACAATCATATTGTCTGCAAATAAAGGCAGATTTCCATCTTCTTTCCTTTCTGGAAATCTTTCATTTATCTTACTTACATTATTACATTCCAATACAATGTTGAACAAAAGTGGTGGGGGAGTGAATATTCTTGTTTTTTTCCTGAACTTAGAAGGAAAACATTTAGTCTTTCACAATTAAGTATGATGTTAGCTATGATTTTCCCACAAGTGTCGCTTATCATTTTGAAGAAGTTCTCTTTTATTCCTAGTTTGCTGAGATGTTGTGGATGTTGAATTTTGTCAAATGCTCTTGCTGCATCTATCAAAATGATCATACAGGTTTTTTTAGTCTATTTACATGATGAATTACATTAATTGATTATTTACAGTTAGATCCTACTATCCAGCAATCACACTACTAGGTATTTACCCAAAGGGTACAAAAAAACTGATTCAAAGTGTGTGTGTGTGTGTGTGTGTGTGTGTGTGTGTGTGTGTGTGTGTGATATTATTCAGCCATAAAAAAGAATGAAATCTTCCCATTTGCAACAATGTGGATGAAGCTAAAGTGTATTATGCTAAGCAAAATAAGTCAGTCAGAGAAAGACAAATATGATATGATTTCACTGATATATGGAATTTAAGACACAAAGCAACAAACTCTTGATTTCAGTTCAGGTCATGATCTCACAGTTGTAAGGTTGAGCCCTGCATCAAGGAGCCTGCTTGAGATTCTTTCTTTCTCCCTCTGCCCCTTCCCCACTCACTCACACATGCTTGTGCTCTCTTTCTCGCTCTCTCTCTGAAAGAAAGAAAGAAAGAAAGAAAGAAAGAAAGAAAGAAAGAAAGAGAAAGAAAACAGATGAACATAGGGGGAGAAAAAGAGAGGGAAACTATAAAACAGACTCAACTATAAAGAACAAACTGAGGGTTGCTGGAGGGGAGGGGGTGGGGGGATGGGTTAAATAGGTGATAGGGATTAAGGAGGACACTTGTGATGAGCTCTGGGTGTTATATGAGCCACTAAATTCTACTTCTGAAACTAACATTACACTATATGTTAACTAACTGGAATTTAAATTAAAGCTTCAAACAAAAATAAATAAATAAATAAAGTTAAATCAATTTTGCATTCCTGGGATAAACCTCACTTTGTCAAGATGTGTTATCCTTTTTATATATTTTTGGATTAAATTTAATAAAATTATAAAGAATTTTGCATTTATGTTCATAAGGGATACTGGTCTCTAGTTTTGTTTTACTGTAATGTTTTTGCCTGTTTTTTTAAACAATTTTTTTAACGTTTGTTTATTTTTGAGAGAGTGAGAGTGGGGAAGGGACAGAGAGAGAGAGACAGACAGAGACAGAGAATCCCAAGCAGGCTCAACGCTAAGCTCAGAGCTCGACTCAGGGCTGAAACTCAGGAACTGAACCATGAGATCATGATCTGAGCCGAAATCAAGAGTCAGACACCTAACCAACTGAGCCATCCAGGCATCCCTGTTTTTGCCTAATTTAAAAAAAAATTTTTTTAACGTTCATTTATTATTGAAATACAGAGAGAGACAGAGCATGAGCATGGGAGGGGCAGAGAGAGGAGGAGACACGGAATCTAAAGCAGGCTTCTGAGCTGTTAGCACAGAGCCCCACACAGGGCTCAAACTCACAAACTGCGAGATCATGACCTGAGCTGAAGTTGGACACTTAACCAACTGAGCTACCCAGGCACCCCTGTTTTTGCCTAGTTTTAAGATCAAAGTGTTATCATTGAATATTTGTATCCCTCCAAAACTCATTCGTTGAAATCTGATCCCCAATATGATAGTATTTAGAGGTGGGCCTTTGAAAGATAATTAGTTCACGAGAGTGGCATCCTCATGAATGTGATTAGTTCCCTTATAAAAAGAGGCCAGAGAGCTAGCTCTCTCTTTCTGCCATGTGAGGACACAATGAGAAGTTAGCTATCTACAACCTGGGAAAGATTCTCACCAGAGCCGAACCATGCTGGCACCATGATCTCAGACTTCTAGCCTATAGAACCGTGAGAAATAGATTTCTGCTGTTAATAAGCCACACAAAAATAAATACCATAAATAAGTTTATGGTATTTTGTTATAGCAGCCTGAGCAAAGACACAAGGTAATACTGCCTCATAGAATGAGTTATGGAGTATTTTCTACTCTTCAACTTCGTATAAGTGTAGAACTTGGTATTACTTCCTCCCTTAAAATGTTTCACAAAATTAGTCCATGAAGTCATATGTGCCTGGAATTTTCTTTTCAGGGTGGTTTTTAATTACTATTTAATTTCGTTTAACATTTCTTAGAGTGGAGGTCTGCCACTGCTAAATTCCTTCAACTTTTGTATGCCTGAAAAAGCCATGATTCTGCCTTTGGACGTGAAGGATATTTTTCCTAGGTATTGAATTTTAGGTTGACAAGTTTTTTCTTTCAGTTCTTTAAAAATATTTCTCCATTATCTTCTGGCTTGCATGGTTTCCTACAAGCTATCCAAACTCCTAAATCTACTTCTTCAACTCTGAGAGAACACCTACTTTCCTCCCTATCCCCACTGTTCTATAGCCTTGAAATGTTCACCACTGAACAAATTCATAAAGTTCATTTTGTTTGTTTCCCTCCTCTCAAGGCATAACTGTCCTGTGCTTCCTGTTGTCTTATGTCTAAAACAGTTGTTGTAAATAATTTTACAGGCTTTTTATTAGTTTAAGGCAGGAGAGTAAATCCAGGCTCTGTTACTTTTTGGCTGAAAGCAGAAGTCCCAACAACTGATATTATAGTCTTCATGGCTTCTTGCCAATACGTTTCTATAAATAGAAACAACTGAAAAAATAAAAAACAGTATCTTCTGATTTCTATACATCCATGAAGATAGGATGACAACAGAATTAAAGAAGACATTACTCAGGGTGGTGCCTGTGTACCTCAGTGGGTTAAATGTCCCCCTTAGGCTCAGGTCATGATCTCGTAGTTGGTGAGTTCGAGCCCCACGTCGGGCTCTGTGCTGACAGCTCAGAGCCTGGAGTCTGCTTCAGATTCTGTGTTTCCCTCACTCTCTGCCCCTTCCCCACTACTTCTCTCTCTCTCTCTCTCTCTCTCTCTCTCTCTCTCTCAAAAATGAATAAACATTTAAAAAATAAAAATAAAATAAGAAGATATTACTCAGAAATCCTGAACTTGGGGCTGAATGAAATAAACTATCAAAACACCTGTCTTGGGTGCCTGAGTGGCTCAGTCGGCTGGGTGTCCTACTCTTGATTTTGGCTCAGGTCATGATCTTATGGTTTGTGAATTTGATCCTCATGTGGGGCTCCATGCTGACAGTGCAGAGCCTGCTTGGGATTCTCTCTCTGCTCCTCCCCTGCTCTCTGGCTCGCTCTCTCTCTCAAAATAAATAAGTACTTTAAATTAAAAAAAAAAAACTATCTTTTCTGCTCCAAAGTATGAAACTTATTGAGAGAGAGACAGCAGTCAAATACCTCACTATGGAGTCAAAAGCAATCAAAACGCATGCTCTCTGAAGGCAGGGAGACCTCAGAAGAGAGGAAGAAGAAAAATACCCAGAAATGCCCTGTTCCTTCTCTCAGACTTGCCAGTCGGATAACTCACTTCTTATTCCACAAGGAAACAAAAAGTCAGGAGAATGGAAGTTTCTCCCATACCTCCCACCTAGCATCTTCCTTTCGGGAGGGATAAAGTCCACTTCCAATTACACTAAGAACATTGTTGTCTTACAAGCATTAAGGATGGAAAAGAAAATATTCCAGGCATGAGGAAATAGCAAGATCCAAAATAAGTCTCCCACCATAAACAACCAAAAAACTAAAGAAAATGAGGGAAATCATTTTCAGACATTGGACAACAGGTGGTACAGGACTGTAATTTCTTGAAAAGGGAAACAAATAATGTGAGACCTATTTATCATTATTCAGGCTTTCTTCCCCTGGGGCAATGTCTGGACTGCTATGTAGAGAAATGGAATCCAAAGAAAGTCTGCTGATATCATGGAGCTGAGGGGGACAAAACAGAAGTACAGAGTAACCAAGGCAGCTAGAATTTGCAGCATAAACTTCTGGAGAGGAAAGAGTATGCAAATATAGAGTTCCACAAATCTACAGTGTATATAGAGAACTCTGCAACTCAATGTAAAGAAGTCAAACACTCAAATTCAAAATGGGCAAAAAGGGGGGTGCCTGGGTGGCTCAGTCGGTTAAGTGGCCGACTTCGGCTCAGGTCATGATCTCACGGTCCGTGAGTTCGAGCCCCGCGACGGGCTCTGTGCTGACAGCTCAGAGCTTGGAGCCTGTTTTAGATTCTGTGTCTCCCTCTCTCTGACCCTCCCCTGTTCATGCTCTGTCTCTCCCTGTCTCAAAAATAAATAAAACATTAAAAAAAATTTTTTTAAATAAAAAAACAAAATGGGCAAAAAGAAGATGGCCAATGGAATGGCCAATAAGCAAATGAAAAGATGCTTATCATCATTTGTAATCTAGAAAATGTAAACCATGAGATAGCATTACACATCCACCCAAATGGCTAAAATTCCAAAGGTGGGCCATACCAAGCACTGGAAAGAATGTGAAGTAACTGGAACTCTCATTCATTGCTGGTGGAAACAGAAAACTTGAAAACACTTTGGGAAACAACTTGCAGCTTCCAATAAAGTTAATCACACACTTACTGAATAACCCAGCAATCCCACCTCTAGGCATTTACCCAAGAGAAATTAAAACATATGTCCACATATTGGACACAGGTGTTCACACTTTATTTGGAACAGTCAAAAACCGGAAACAGCCCAAATGTTCATTAACAGGTAAATGAATAAACAAATTGTGGTATACCCACATAATGGCAATAAGAAAGAATGAACTATTGGTATACTACAACGTGGATAAATCTCAGAAACATTTGGCTGACCGAAAGAAGCCAGACACAAAGAATATGCACTGTATGGTATTCATCTGAAATTCTAGAAAAAACAAATCTGTTGTCCAAGGCTAAGTAAAGATTGACTGGGATATGTCACCAGGACATGGGGGAGGGGGACATGATGGAAACGTTCTATATAGTGGTTATATGAGTGTATAAGTTTGTCAGAACTTGTGAAAATGTGCCCTCAAACATGATGGATTTTATTGTATATACTAAATCTCAATAGACTTTATTAAAAAAAAAAAAAAGGATTTTAGTAGGGGGCCTGGCTGGCTCAGTCAGTGGAATGTACAACTCTTGATCTCGGGGTTGTGAGTTCAAGCCCCACCTTGGGTGTAGAGATTACATTTTAAAAAAATAAAATCTGACACATGAAAAGATGCTCAACGTCACTCCTCATCAGGGAAATACAAATCAAAACCACACTGAGATACCACCTCACACCGGTCACAGTGGCTAAAATGAACAACTCAGGAGACAATAGATGCTGGCAAAGATGTGGAGAAGCGGGAACTCTCTTGCATTGTTGGTGGGAATGCAAACTGGTGCAGCCGCTCTTGAAAATAGTGTGGAGGTTCCTCAAAAAATTAAAAATATATCTACCCTATGACCCAGCAATAGCACTGCTAGGAATTTACCCAAGGGATACAGGAGTGCTAATGCCTAGGGGCACATGTACCCCAATGTTTATAGCAGCACTTTCAATAATAGCCAAATTATGGAAAGAGGCTAAATGTCCCTCAACTAACTAACGAATGAATAAAGAAATTGTGGTTTATATATACAGTGGAATACTACTTGGCAATGAGAAAGAATCAAATCTGGCTATTTGCAGCAACATGGATGGAACTGGAAAGTATTATGCTAAGTGAAATAAGTCAGGCAGAGAAAGACAGATACCATATGTTTTCACTCATATGTGGATCCTGAGAAACTTAACAGAAGACCATGGGGGAAGGGAAGGGGAAAAAAGTTACAGAGAGGGAGGGAGGCAAACCATAAGAGACTCGTAAATACTGAGAACAAACTGAGGGTTGATGGGGGGTGGGGGAGAGGGGAAAGTGGGTGATGGGCATTGAAGAGAGCACCTGTTGGGATGAGCACTGGGTGTTGTACGGAAACCAATTTGACAATAAATTATATTTAATATATAAAAAAAGATATATTGAAATCAAATAAACAAATAAATAAATAAAACCTTCTTTAAAAAAGGATTTGAGGATGTTTAGTCAGCTAATGGGATAGACTATGGTAGACATTTCCTTGATTTTATCTGTTATAATTCTGGGAAGGAGAAAATTTGGGGGTGGCTTGAAGAAAATATTATGAGAAAAGAGACCCTGCTGATATATACCTCTGAAAAGGGTTTACTTTTTGAGGGAAGGTTAAGCTGTGGCCCTGGCTTGGAGCTGGGGAGACTCAAAAAGCCAAATGATGGGGCACTGCACATATCGCTCCTCACAAGGAAGGCAGTTTCTTCCACCTGATCCAACTTTACCTACCCTTTAGAAGGCTTTGAACAACAATTAACCTGTCGAATATTTTAAGTAAGCCCCATGTCCAGTATTGGGCTTGAACTCAAGACCCTAAGATCAAGAGTTAGATGCTCTACCAATGGAGCCAGCCAGGTGCCCCAACCTGTTGAGTCTTAATAATTGAATGTCCTACTGTGAAGTCACAGTTTAACTTGGCGCCTTAGAAAAAAGTTATAAAAACTATAGCTGGCCATCAGGAGGCCTAGGGCTACAGGAGACAGAAGAATTGGTGAGCTGAAGAGACAAAGGGCACTCCCTCTCCTCCCTCTGAATGGAAAGACAGAAAACAGTTTGAGGGAGCAGGAGGCCTCAGCCCAGCTGCTCTTGCTAGGTCCTGCCCATGGTCTTCAACAACCTCCTGCAGCAGGTGGAGGGTGTCGGGTGCTTCCAGCATATCCAGGTCACTCTAGTGGTCCTCTCCATGCTCCTGATGGCCTCCCACAACACCCTGCCTCCCCTTCATTGTCCCCCACTGGGGACTACCCTGTCCCAATGGCACAGAAGCCAATAGCAAGCAAAAGGGCCACAGAGCCTTGCATCGGCGGCTGGATCTATGACAATAGCACCTTCCCTCCCACCATCATGACTGAGATGAGGAAGCCTGGGTCCCCTACCTCCCTTCCAACCCCTATGTTTCCATTTTAGCAACCCCACACACAGATACAGACTTTTTGACCCTAACCCAAGTTTGTCTAAATGTGGGAAAACACTGGAGCTATGAAGACCTTTGCCCAAAATATGGGTAAGACAACAGTGGTTGGATTTGCAGACTTCCTGGTAGAGGCAATTATGGAAGCTTTCACAGGAAGCTGCTCTTTACCCCCTCTGCCCCCACCAGAGAGAGACACTGCTCTGCAAGTTTGATATTCTGTTTTGGTTTCCCTGGGGGATTGGAAAATTCTACAGGGTAGGGAGGCAGGGAGGTGATACAGAGGAAGAGAGAAAGGAGGTGTGTGAGTGGTAGAAGGAAAAGGGAGTATACCTGAGCAGAGAATTTGGGGGTCAGAGTCCTAGAGACAAAAACAGTTTACTGACTTCATCTAGAAATAGCTCTCAGCAGCTGAGGCCAGGAGATGGAGAGCAGCCAAGAAACTAAGTTGGGAAAGAGAACAGAGTTATGAGGGGTCATTTCATCTCTACTGACTTAATGCCCCTCAAACACACACACACACACACACACACACACACACACACACACACACACACACAATTGTAGCGTTACCCTGGCCTGCTAAGTGGTTCATCCAGCTGAATTCTGTACTTTGTAGCTATCACGTTGATCATGCCCTTAACATCTGTTCTAGTCAATGGTCTTTTGGTTGCAAGGAAGAGAAGATCTCTCAAATCAGCTCATGGGAAAAAGGAGCATTACTGTAACAATACAGAGATTTTAGGGAATCCAGGGACAAGAAACAAAATGTGTCTGGGCCTCAGGGAAACTGGAGCCAGGAATTAGAGCACCAGAGGCATCTCTATACACTTACTCCATTACTCTTTCCTTCTCACCACATTTCGTCTGCATGTTCATCTTGCAAGATGACCACCAGCCCTATATCTACTCCATTGTCTCTCAGATTTAGGACCCACCACCAACCAGAATGCTTGTGTGCATCTTAACTAAAATTCTTAGCAAAGGCTCTGATTGGCTCAGTGCAACACGCTGGTGAACCTCCTCTTACCCCACAACTGGCTCAGGTGTCCACACTTTATCTAATCATCATGCCAAGGGGCAATATAGTGGATTTACACAGTCCACTGCTTATTAGTCAGGGCCGTGCAGAGAAGATGCGCTAAGAAGGGGCCCTGGTAGGGCATAGTCCCCAAATTTACCTAATGCAGCATCTGCCTGAATTGGTCCAAGTTAAGCCATGCTCCCATTAGGCGGACCCAAGACACAGAAGCAGAAGGTAACCAAGCATGGCTAGTCCTCCTCCCTCTGAGGCATGCAGGGATCATATGCCACCCACCCCCATGCAGAGTGGGGGGTCTTTTCTTCATTATTTGCCAGCCTCAACCCAAGTTCTAAGACATTCATGTCCACCCCCTCTTAATTTATATGTTATCAATCTTTCTGATTCTGCTTCCCCATTTCCCTTCTTAAAACTCCACATTCCTCTTCCCAAAGTTGACAGTACTCTAGGATCTATCAACCTACCTCTTGCTCTTCTGTTCAAAAGAGGAGGCAGTTTGATCCAAAGCTCGTATTTCTTGCCATGTAAGACAAAGAATCTGAGTAAGTGAGCACCTTGCATTTCCTTCAAAATGGAGACTTGGTGGTAATCTCTTTATCATTTTTTGGTTTCACTGGTTGACAAAGTCAGACTCATATAGTTCTTCATTCCCAGAGATGTACGCAGATGCCAAGACTAATACAATCCTCTTCCAATAGATGCTAAGGATGGGACCATCATCCACCACCACACAACAGCATGGGGCACTAAAAGTCCTATTTCAAAAGCACAACCAGCATACCTCTTATTTGAGCCAGTAATGTCAAAGCTTGTGCCTGCACAAGAGAACGTTTCATTAGGAATAATAGGCAGTTTACAGTGTGAAGCCGGACCTTCTGAGTTGTAAAGCAAATGAAATGGCTCACACGTTAACAGGAGTTGCTTAAGCAAGCAGCCTAATTGCGGTGAAAACACTCCAGCCAGGCCACATAGCTGTATCTGTAAGGCACAATAGCATAGGTCACCTGAAAGAAACAAGTCCCAGCTTGTCCCCTGGAATGACCCGATAACCCAAGGGGATGCTTCAGCACTCTGAAAGCAAAGCAAAAGATAAATAAATATAACAACAACAACAACAACAACAGCAACAACAACAAAGATGCTGGGTATAGGTTATAATAAAATCCTGCCTGAGCTCTTCTCCTTATTTTCTTCTGGATTAAATGTCCTGAGCAATAACTAGGAGATTCCATCTGAGCTATGGTAGTCAGAATCCTTGTTTGCAAGTCGCTATAGTTTAACTCAAGCTCATTTGAGCATTAAAAGAGTATATAAAGTCTCCCGTAACCACAGATAGGCAAGGGTGGAGCTGGTGCTAGGGATAATGAGAACTGAGGACATGGAAGTCATCAGGACCCTTGCTGGCTCTAGCCTATGCTTCTCTTTGCATTCTGGGTATGTCCACAATGCACAAGACCCTTCACAAGGTGGCCACTGACCATTTTGGGCTCACTCCTAAGTCAGCTTCCTCATGAGCTGACTTCCTCCACTCCAACTTTTTTTTAAGTTTATTTATTTATCTTGAGAGAGACAGAAACAGCATGAGTGGGAGAGGGGCAGAGAGAAAGGGAAAGAGAGAATCCAAAAAAGGCTCCACGCTGCCAGCCCAGAACCCAACGTGGGGCTCAAACTCATTAGACCGTGAGATCATGACCTGAGCCAAAACCAAGAGTGGGACTCTTAATTGACTGAGCCACCCAGACGCCTCCTCTCAGTTCCAACCTTAAACCATTTCTAGAAAAGACTTATTGGCTGGCTTGAGTCATGTGCCCCCCTTTTGATCCAATGACTGTACGACAGGGAGGGCATGACTTATTATGAATGACCCAGCTTGACTCTCCTTGTTCATTCCTGTTCTGCAGATGTGAACAGCCACCGTTTTACCTTTCTGCTTCCTGGTCCCCCGCAGCCATTTATTTTCTCTTTTTCTCCTTTTCTCTCCCCTGAGGCCAGTATCATAGCATCTGTCATTTATCAGAGCCTTTATCAAGTTAGCAGTGCAGAGCCATCCTTGGCATCAATTCTCTTAGTCTCCCTCAAATCCAAAATGTTTTTTCCAAGACATTGTTTCCTGTTAGTGATAAAGTACACATGAAGCCTGGGAGAACACAGCAATATTTGATATCTGGGTTTTCCGGTGCACAGGAAGAGAACACAGATGGTAAAAGCCAATACTAACCCTCAGGTGGTATAACCATCATGCAACTGGTGCTTTTGCAGATGACAAGGACCTTAGAGCAGGACCAGAGGCAAAGAGATAGTTTCTGCGTATCCCGTATTCATGGATCAATTTCTAAGCTGGACTACATATAGATTTAATCACTAAACTGCATACAGATCTTGTTCTCGTCGCACTTCTCTGACTTCTGACCTCTTTCCTGCGCCCTCTTGCTTCTTATCCTTCCATTCCTTGGCTCCTGTCTATAATATCCTTAACCCACACACCAGAGTATGTCCCACATGCATCTCCACAGTCATATTCCATTCAGGTCTTTCCATTAAAGTATTGGGGTTTTGGAGGGGTTTTTTAATTTTACTTTAGGGGGAGGAGGGACAGAAAGAGAGAGGAAGAGAGACAGAGAATCCCAAGCAGGCTCTGCACTCTCAGCACAGAGCCTAATGCGGAGCTCGATCCCACAACCCCAGGATCACGACCTGAGCTGAAATCAAGAGTCAGACACCCAACTAACTGAGCCACTTAGGTGCCCCAAAGTATTGTTAAAAATTAATTCCCAGCCTGACGCAGCCCCATAATCTTTTTCAAATAAAACTATATCAGAAAACACATAGAATTATAGAATAGCAGTTATATGAATAAAACAGCAATAAACTCCATTGCTGTGGGGAAAGAGTATTCAAATGCTGACATCCCAAATTTTACAACATATGAGTGTGTGTATCTATGATAAAAGTAATAATTATATTCACAAATAGGGATTTGTCTCCAACCAAATCAAAATTATCAAGTAACTACACTTGAAAGATGAATTCATTTGTGTGTATATTAACACATCTTAGGGGGCATTCCCTAATTTTCCTGATCATGCCAGCCCCTTTTCCTTTTTTTCTGTTAACAAAAGAAATGACAGTTTTAAATCCAGTCAAAAGTGTATAAAAATTAGCTCCTAACTGTAAAGGAAATGCCACATATATTTATTATTTTTACTTAATTGTAATGGCACACCTGTCAGCCGTATGATTTTTTTGCAGGCTATTTTACTCCCCCTAGAACACAAGTACTTTCAAAATGACAACTTTTTCTTATATTCATTAAAAAGAGCAATAAAATTTAAACTATCAGTTACAGTATTCGATTGCTGTTTATTTCAGGGTTGCAAATAACCACAGCTCTCTCAAATTTGTTAATGGAAGGATGCAAAAGTATTTCACAGAACCCAAGGCCAAGAACTCGAGCCCAACATTTTGAGTGACTGGGATGAAGTAGCTGAAGGGAAGTCTTCATCTCTACTTCTCTGGCACTGACTAAGCTCTCTCCCTGACTTCTCTCTGACTAGAATTTCCCCCTCTCCCCTCTTCCCTCTCCCCTCTTCCCCTCTTCCCAGCTCAGCCCAGCTCCTGGGTCAGGTTTCTTCAGCTGTGCCCAGAGAGTGACAGGAGCTCATGAGGGTGCAGGGTTAGTGCTCAAGGAAAGGGGAGTAGTCTAAGCTGCCACCCCAAAAGGCATCTTTCACATGTTTTGAAATAACTCGAATCAATCTCCCCAGGAGACGGTGGTGAGAAACATTGTGTGTCAGGAGGATGGAAGTGTCCCTTATGGGTTAGTCCCAATTCAAGATCCTCAGCCCCACAGGAGAGGGGTAGCGAGGATTCCCTGTGGCCAGTCCAGCTTTCCTTGACCCAGCTCTTCCTTCCTCACAGTGGGACCTCATGTGCACACACAAGACCTTGCACCACCTGAGCCAATCCATTTTCATGGCAGGAATGCTGGTCGCAAGTTTGATGTTTGGGACATTGCCAGACAGGTCAGTGGTGGATAACGTTGGATCAGGAGCAAAGAGCTCTCTGGGCTGGACATGGAGGCATCGCTGGCAATCCAGGGAAGGACACACGACTGATCCACCCAAGCCTGACCATGTCTGGAAAGTCCATAGGAATCACACAACAGTCCATCAACACTTTCCATGCCTCACTCCATTTCAAT
This sequence comes from Acinonyx jubatus, assembly GCF_027475565.1. NCBI lineage: Eukaryota > Metazoa > Chordata > Mammalia > Carnivora > Felidae > Acinonyx > Acinonyx jubatus. The sequence continues at coordinate 8,847,933 of NC_069390.1, forward strand.
GACTCCTCAAAATATGCTTGTAAAGTCAACACAAGTAGTACCATTATCTGAATTTTACCAATGAGAAAACTCAGGTTTGAGGATGGTAAATAACATGTTCAAACTGTTTGGAAGGAACCCAAGAAAGCTGTCAGTTATTAATTCTGAAGAGTGGAGTTGGAAAGAAGAGAAGTTTTCACTTTTCATTACCACACTTTTGAACTTTTGTGATAATTTGTTATTTTTATAATTGTAACAAGGAAATAATGTTTACTTTTTTTAAAGAAAAAAGTACAATCATATAACTAGTAAGTAGCAAAAGAAGGACAAGAATCTAGGTTTCCTGACACCCTGAAGAAGTCACTTCTCACTATTTCTGCCTTGTATGTGAGTGTCACAGAATAAAAACAGACCTAAGAATCAGTAAGAGCTAGGAACAAGTGTCAGATATACAACTTATTGTGAGTCCATGGGAAAGTTACACAACCTCTCTAAGACTTGGTTTTTCCATCTATAAAATGGAGGTGTTGGTCTAAAGAATAATATTCTTTATTAGTAGAAATGTTGTATCAGATCAAAGGTACTCAAAATCAGCTTTATCCTTCATAAAAGATAAGCTACATTCATATCCATTTTGCAAAAGCATAAATTTGCAAAGATTTTTCAAAATAATTTAAATATCACTATCTCTCGGGAGAGGTATGACAGGAGTCACCATAGGCCGACAGCTAAAGTTCCAGCCACACCTCATAGCATCAGTTTCCAAGCCTTGGGAGTTTGTTAAAAATTAGGTTTCTAGGGGTGCCTGGGTGGCTCGGTTCGTCGAGCGTCCAACTCTGGATTTCAGCTCAGGTCATGATCTCACAGTCATGGGATTGAGCCCTGTGTTGGGTTCTGCGCAGGGTGTGAAGCCTACTTAAGATTCTCTCTCTCTCTCTCTCTCTCTCCCCCCCTCTTTTCTGCTCTCTTGCTCTCTCGCTCTCTCTCTAAAAAAATAATAATAATAAGTTTCGGGGCGCCTGGGTGGCTCAGTCGGTTGAACGTCCAACTTCAGCTCAGGTCATGATCTCACAGCTCCTGAGTTCAAGCCCCGCGTCGGGCTCTTTGCTGACAGCTCAGAGCCTGGAGACTGCTTCAGATTCTGTGTCTCCCTCTCTCTCTTTGCCCCTCTCCCATTCGCTCTGTCTCTCTCTTTAAAAAAATAAATTAATAAGTTTCTAGCTTACCTTACAATCAACAGGACTTGCCTGAGACTCAGTCACCTGAGTTGTTTTACACACACTGCAGTTATTGTGATGAGGGGTTGTGGGCCCCTCCACCAAGGTGCGCTGGGATGTGTCAGGACCCTGGACAGCAGCAACCAGCCTCCCAATACTCAGGTGTGATGTGCTGAGAGGGTGTGTGCCCCTCCACGGAGATGCTCTGGGATGTGTCAGGACCCTGGACAGCGGCAACGAGCCTCCCTAAGATGCCAGCCCTCACCTTATTATTCCCCAATTTCCATGTCAGCAGCCACCTCATGGTCATATCTGGGCAGCCTCACAAGCATCTGTTAAATTGCCCAGGGCACCATGGGCAAGACTACCAAGAACACTGGCCAGAGGAGAAAGCAATATGTTCTCCACACATTTCCTCTCCCCACCACATGCTGGGCTGCCAAAAGGTGCTGATCTGGACCCGTCTTCAGTTAGCGGAATCAGGCACCTGAGCTGCCTTTACACCCAACTTCCCAGCCTATTGTGTTTGCCGCTTCCTCTCAGGTATGGCTATGCCTGACAACAGCAGCAACTCTTGACGTTGACTGAGAAGGGCCCTGGGAGGGCCAGGCTCATGGGGACTCCTGAATCACAGGGATTCAGTGGACCAGGAGACCTGACAAATTCAGACCTCTGCTCCTTCCTCAAGTTAAAAACAGTTTATCTCTCCCAGCACCCCTGCCTCTCAGGGCCTCTCCTGGAGTAAGCAGTGCCCAGGGCAGAAAGAAAGTCAAACTATGGCCTCTTTGGTGGCTCTGATCACTTGGGGTTAGCATCCATCTAATATATTTAGGGTTCCCTGAAAGGATAATCTGGGTAAAGACTTGATAGGAATTGGGTGGGGATCCTTAAAGAGGCCAATCAAACTATGTTACTTTAATTCAACATTCATTTATTGAACACAGTCTTTCAAAAGCCACTTAGCTTTGTGTCAGACTCTGCACTGGGGATACAAAGTGAATAAGAGAACACTATCCATGACCTCAACAAGTTAACAGTCTACTGACAGAGACTGCCAAACAGTTACAAACTGGTGTGAGTGGGCTGTAGGATGTAGGGTAAGAATCCTGGGATGGGACAATCAGGCCCTAAAGCCAGAGGCTTCCAGTCAGAAAGGGCACAAAGGTCAATCAATTATTTTTTTTAAGGTAAGAAAGGAGGAAAAACACGCATGAAAATTAAGACAAATTAAACATTAAAAGTAAGATGGCATCAATAATTCCAACTCTATCAGTCACCAAAATAAATGTAAATAGGTTAAACCTACCAGTTAAGAGGCAGACGTATTCCAAGTTGATTTTATTTACTACTTCATGCAGTTTACAAAGGACCTATCTAAAATGTTAGCACATGAAAATCTTAAATATAAGAGAAATGGAAAATATACACCAAGCACATATTAATCAGAAGAAAATTAGGTAGCTATGCTGGTAGGAGTCAAATTACACTTTAAGACCAAAGAAAATACAATAGTTAAGAATATGGCTCTGGTTTACAAGGTAGTTGGTCCAAATGCTCAGTTATCTTACCTGCAAAAACACACATAGTAGTAATAGTACCAGAAATAAATTAAATAGAAAACAAAGATATAAAAGAGACGTTCAAAAAAAATGATCTTTGAAAATATCAATGAAGTGGACAAATCCCTGGTAACCATAATCAAAAAAGTAAAATGAAATAAAAGACTGAAGACATAAACAAATATTAAGAATAAAAAAGAAACTGAACTACAGATGTAATTACAAAGACACAAAATATTTATGAACAAGTCTATGTCGATAAATTTAAAGTGTACATGAAATTGGGGCTTCTGTGTGGTTCAGTCAGTTAAGCATCTGACTTTGGTTCAGGTCATGATCTCACGGTGCGTGAGTTTGAGCCCCCCATCTGTGCTGTCAGCACAGAGCCCACTTTGGATCCTCTGTCTCCCTCTCTTTCTTCCCCTTCTCCCCTTTCAAATATAAATAAGCATTTTTTAAACTTGCATATATTAAAGTCTATGTGAAATTCACAAATTCTTTTTAATTTTTTTCAATTTTTTAATGTTTATTTATTTTTGAGAAAGAGACAGAGCTTGATAGGGTGAGGGGTGGAGAGAGAGGGAGACACAGAATCTGAAGCAGGCTCCAGGCTCTGAGCTGTCAGCACAGAGTCTGACGTGGGGCTCAAACTCAGGATCATTGAGATCATGACCTGAGCCAAAGTCAGACACTTAACCACCTGAGCCACACAGGCACCCCACAAATTCCTTTTTTTTTTAAAAGATAACATAGGAAAACTAATTCTAGAATAAATTAAAAGTCTGAATAGGAAACATTAAAATCTTGCCTCAAAAGAAGACACCAGGCCCAGATAATAACACAAGTGAGTTTCACCACACTTTTATTTACAAATCTCTCAATGTTATATCAATGCTTCCCCCAAAAAGAGAAAAAGATGAAATTATCTCAAATTTATTCTCTGAAGGCAGTTGATACTGAACCTGAAGGAGTATTGTTGCGAAATAAAGATTACAGGCTAATATCATTCAGAAATAAAAATCTTAGGGGGCACCTGGGTGGCTTAGTCAGTTAAGCGTCTGATTTCGGCTTAGGTCATGATCTCACATTTCATGAGTTCGAGCCCTGCATTGGGCCCTGTGTTGACAGCTCAGGGCCTGGAACCTGCTTCAGATTCTATGTCTCCCTCTCTCTCTGCCCCTCCCCTGCTCACACTCCATCTCTCTCTCTCTCAAAAATAAATGAACATTTAAAAAAAAAGAAGAAGAAGAAGAAAAGAAATAAAAATCTTAGGGGCACCTGGGTGGCTCAGTTGGCTGAGCGTCTGACTTCAGTTCAGGTCAAGATCTCACAGTTCATGGATTCAAGCCCCGTGTTGGGCTCTATGCTGACAACTCAGAGCCTGGAGCCTGCTCTGGATTCTCGATCTCCTCTCTCTGCCCCTCCCCTGCTCACACTCTGTCTCTCAAAAATAAGTAAACATTTTAAAAAATTTTAAAGAAATAAAAATCCTAAATAAAATGTTAGAAAAATGAACCCAGTGGTGTATTAAAAAAATACATTATGATCATGGACAGTTAATCTCAGGAAATCAAAGGTAGTTTAACCTTAGAAATTATATTAATATCATCATATGAATAGATTATAGTCCCAATAAAGGTAGAAACTTTAATAAAAATTAACATGCATTTAAAAGTCCTAGTAAAACAAGTAATAGAAATTTAACTTGATATGGAACATCCACCAGAAGTCCACAGCAAAGATCATTCTTAACGGTGAAACATTAGAAGCATGTCCTTTAAATTTGGGAACAAGACCAATGCACCTGCTTTCTCTTCCTCTAATTAGTATTATCCTGGAGAGTGTGGTCAGTGTCAGAATAACAACAGAACTAAGACTGGAAAGGAAAAATCAATACTGTTACTATTTACAGAGGATATAGTTGCCTTTATATAAATCTGAAATGATTAGAGATAGTAAAGTTTGGCAAGGTGGCTGGATACAAGGTCAATAAATAAAAATCAATTGCATTCTCCACTCTAGTAAAACTTAGTTAGAAAGTTTATTTTTTTAATGTTTATTTATTTATTTTTGAGAGAGTGAAAGAGAGAGAGAGCATGCATGTGATCAGGGGAGGGGCAGAGAGAGAGGAAGAGAGAGAATCCCAAGCAGGCTCTGCACCATCATCACAGAGCCCAATGCAGGCTCCCAGGAGAAGATCATGATCTGAGCCAAAATCAAGAGTCCAATGCTTAACCAACTGAACCACCCAGGCGTCCCCAAAATTTATTTTTTTAACTCCTATACAGAGAAAAATGTTTAATTATACTTAAAGGTATTTTTAAAAATTTAAATAAATATACTATGTACATGGATAGGAAATCTCATAATATATCAACTCATAATTGATATAAGATGATGTAAAAATGTCAGTCATGCCAATATTGATTTATAAATTCAATGGAATTCTGATCAAAATTCCAAAGGAGGGGCACCTGGCTGGCATCGTCCTACAATATGCAACTCTTGATCTCTGGCTTGTGAGTTCAAGTCCCACACTGGGTATAGATATTATTTTTAAAAAATAAAATCTTTTAAAAAATTCCTACAGATATTTTCCAAAAACTGGCAAGCAAACTCTAAAATATATATAGAAGTGCAATTGGCCACAAATAACTAAGGTAGTTTTTAGCCAAGAGTGAAGTAGAAGGATTTGCCCTGCCAGAAATCAAGACATATAATCAACTCTCATTATAAAACTGTAATGGATTATGTAAATGATGATGGAGCAGGGAAAAACAAATTGTCCAGCGGAAAAGAATAGCAGGGTTCAGAAACGGACCCACATACAGGAGAAACCTGCAGAGGAAGCATTGCAGATGATTGGCTAAAACATGGACCATTCAGTAAGTGGTCTCAGGACATCTACTCATCCATACAGGAAATAAATAAAATGCAGCTGATATTTCAATCTGAAACAAAAATTAATTCCTGCCGAAGAGGAAAGGATTTCTCAAGACATAAAAAGGGCTAACCAACACAGGAACATTAATAAATTTTTCTGCTTTGAATTTGTTTTCGATTCTGGCCATCTGTTTCACTATAAATAATGCAAAAAGAGTAAAAGAAGGTATTTGTGAGGATTTGTATCCAGCATTTATAACGAACTTCTGGAAATCAATTAGAAAAAAAAGGACTTCTATTTCCATTAAAATAACGAAGTAACACTGAAAATAAGCCCCAAAAAGTATAAAGTATTTTAAAATATCCTTAAAAATACCAAAGAGCTGGAATAAGAGCAAGGGGAAATGAGGCCAACCATCTAAGTAAGGGAAATCAGGAACCCAGAGAGGTAAACATCGAGACAAGCACTATACAGAATGGGAAAAGTTGTGTGCCTTCTCTTTGACCTCAGAATCAACTGTTTAACATAGTCCTGGGGGTCCTGGCCAACACTGATGTACTAGGAAAAAAAGAGAAGAAATTTAAAAGAAAACTGTTTATTTAGAAAGAACATGATCATCTACCTAAATAAACCAATAAAATCAACAAATAATTAAAACTGATAAAACAGGGGCACCTGGGTGGCTCAGTCGGTTGAGCGCCCGACTTCGGCTCAGGTCATGATCTCCCAGTTCATGAGTTCGAGCCCCGCGTCGGGCTCTGTGCTGACAGCTCAGAGCCTGGAGCCTGCTTCCGATTCTGTGTCTCCCTCTCTCTGCCCCTTCCCCACTCGTGCTCTGTCTCTCTCTGTCTCTCAAAAATGAATAAACATTGGGGCGCCTGGGTGGCGCAGTCGGTTAAGCGTCCGACTTCAGCCAGGTCACGATCTCGCAGTCCGTGAGTTTGAGCCCCGCGTCAGGCTCTGGGCTGATGGCTCAGAGCCTGGAGCCTGTTTCCGATTCTGTGTCTCCCTCTCTCTCTGCCCCTCCCCCATTCATGCTCTGTCTCTCTCTGTCCCAAAAATAAATAAACGTTGAAAAAAAAATGAATAAACATTAAAAAAAATTTTTATACTGATAAAACAGTTCAAAAAAGATGCTGGATGCAAAATCAAATTACCAAAATATCAACAGCAATAACCTAGAAGTAATAATCCAGAAAATCTTTGAAAATTAAGAAACCATTCGGAATAATGCCAAAAGCTAGATATCATTAGGGAATTGGCATAGGACACCCAAGACTTCCATGGAGAAAATTTTTGAAACTCTTTTAAGATCATGAAAATTAGGGGAGCCTGGGTGGCTCAGTCAGTTGAGCATCCAACTCTCGATTTCAGCTTAGGTCATGATCCCAGGGTCGTGGAGTCAAACCCCAAGTCGGGCTCCAAGAGGAGCAAGGAGCCTGCTTGAGACTCTCTCTCTCTCTGTCTCTCTCTCTTTCTCTCTGCCCCTCTCCCCTACTCACACTCTCTCACTCTCTAAATATATATATATATATATATATATATATATATATATATATATTAAGATTATCTTAGTAAATGGAGACTCTACGCTCTTGTTTAAATATTATTTTATAGGGGCGCCTGGGTGGCTCAGTCGGTTAAGCGGCCGACTTCGGCTCAGGTCATGATCTCACGGTCCGTGAGTTCGAGCCCCACGTCGGGCTCTGTGCTTACAGCTTAGAGCCTGGAGCCTGTTTCGGATTCTGTGTCTCCCTCTCTCTGACCCTCCCCCATTCATGCTCTGTCTCTCTCTGTCTCAAAAATAAATAAACGTTGAAAAAAAAATTTTTTAAATATATATTATTTTATAAAGATGCTCATCATCCCCAAATTAATTAATTTATAGAAATTCAATCAAATCTAATCAGAATTTCAGTTCAATTATTTTTTTTAGGAACTCTAAAAACTTACTCTAAATGTATGTGGAAGAAAAGAGACTATAATTGCTAAGTGAATTTTGAAACACAAAAGCAAAGAGGAGAGATTGACTATACCATCTACTAAGACATATCACAAAGCCATAGTATGTGTATGAACTTCTTGGTTCGAGAAGAGACAAACAGAATTGAAGAGAGGGCTTAGAGACAGAGACAGAAGGAGAAAGACAGAGACAGAAATATATGCAACAATATCAATCTGATTATATTGAAAAGGACTTCTGCTTGTTGAAGGACACAATGGACAAAATTAAAAAGCAAATGACAGACTGAGAGAAGACATTTGCAACATTTAACACTGACAAAATTCTAATATTAAGGATATTAGGGGGCGCCTGGGTGGCTCAGTTGATTGTCCAACTTCGGCTCAGGTCATGCTCTCGAGTTCGAGGGTTCAAGCCCCATAACAGGCTCTGTGCTGACAGCTCAGAGCCTGGAGCCTGCTTCAGATTCTGTATCTCCCTCTCTCTCTTTGCCCCTTCCCTGCTTGCGCGCTGTCTCTCTCTGTCTCTCAAAAAATAAAATGTTTAAAAAAATTTAAAGAAAGAATATTAATAATATACATGAAATTCTTACAAGTCAACAAGAAAAAGAAGGAACCTTAGTAGAAACATGAGCAAAAAAATATCAATTAGGTATTTTAAAGACAACGAAGTCCAAGGCACCTGGATGACTCAATAGGTTTAGCCTCCAGCTCTTGATTTCGGCTCAAGACATGATCTCATGGTTCAAGAGATCAAGCCCCGAGTAGGGCTCCATGCCAACAGCCCAGAGCCTGCTTGGGATTCTCTCTCTCCCACTCTCTTTCTGCCCCTCCCCTGCTCGCTCTCTTTCTCTATCAAACTAAATAAATAAACATTTAAAAAATAATTTCTAAAAATAAATAAACATTTAAAAAAATACTTCCTAAAAATAAAGACAATGAAATCCAAAAGGTTAACCACATGAAGCATGAGATCATCACTGGGCACACATTAAAACTGGCAACATTAAAAAGCTAGATAGCGCCAAGTGCTGGTGGCCTTGAAGGAATACAGGACCCCTATATCCCCACATGGCCCACGTGCACCACTGGGGGCAGTGAAAGCTGTGTCACCATTCTCCAGGGCAACTGACAACACACACGTGCATGTGCGCACACGTACACACACACACACACACACACACACACGATGACCCAGCAATTCCCTTCCTGGGCCTGTATCTCCGAAAACTTCTCACAAAGGCCCCTAAGGGTTCAGGTACAAGGACCTTCATTGCAGTGTCGCTTGAGGTCATGGGTGGTAGCAGCAATCTAGATGTTTAGGTAAACCATGCAGCGATACAGACTATGGAGTACTACACAGCAGGCAAACACACGTCAGCATGGAAGTATCTTCAAAACAGATGCTGAATGAAATGAGAAATTGAAGGAGATCTGCTACCTATACCAATGAGGTCAATTAAAATATTTGCACACAAAACAATACGCGGTTTACAAGAACATATACAAATAAGAGTACACATCAAACACAATAGAATAGGTGACTGGCAAGGCGGGGTAGGACTGGGTCATGGAGATAAAGAGGAATAAACATGTAAGGGTGGAACATAAGGGGGTTTTGCCAGGACAGATGAAAATAGAGGGTCGTGAACTGAAGTCTCTTTGTACCTGAGGTCAAAGAAAAGCGTAGGAAAAAGAGAGTGACTAGGTAGCTGCTTTAGGTAGGAAGATCAGGGCGATCAGGTAGGTCTCCCCAGTAAAAATTAAAGGAAAACAGTAAGTCCGAAGGCCTTAATGAGAAAGCAAAGGGACAAGGGACAAGATAAGAACCAAGGAAGCCAGGGACCCATCATGTAGGGATTTGTAAGGAGGTCAGATTTTATTCTAGCACAATGAGAAATCACTGGATGGTTTTAAGCAGAATGTGAAATGATCTGAGCTATGGCTTTCAAAGATCACTTTGGGGTGGGGGGATGGGTGAAATAGGTGATGGGGATTAAGGAGCGCACCTGTCATGATGAGCACCAGTTGATGTATGGAAGTGTGGAATCACTACATTGTACGCCCAAAAGTAATAGGACACTGTATGTTAACTAACTGGAATTAAAAACTTAAAAAGAAAACAAAATAATTAAAGATCACTTTGGCTTCCTGTGGACAATAGGCTGGGGATAGAGGGCCAGGGCCAACAGCAGAAATGGAAGCTGTGCAATAGTCCCAGCAAAGATGAAAGTGTCTTGGAGTGGACTGGCGGCTAATGTTTATGGAGATGGAGAGAGAAAGAGAGTGTGACTCCGAATGTGTTTCAAAGGAAGAACGTCCAAATGCATATTTTGGATGTAGGGAAATAAGGGAACAGGAGACATCAAGATACTTGAACCTGAGCAGTGGTGTGGTTAGACATGCCATGTGCCAGGATGGGGAAATCTGGGACAGGAGCAGACTTGAAGACAGAAAAGAAGCGTTCCTTGACCATGTAAAATTTGAAGGGACTTTCAGACATCCAAATGAAGATTTCAAGTAGGAAGTTGGACATATAGTCTGGAGCACAGGGCAAAGGTTGGCTGGGAACTTGTTCACAGTTACAAAGCAGGTTTCAATTGGGACCAGAACTCAGGCTTCCTGGTTCTGAAACCATCTGCTTCCCACTTCCCTTTCAGCCAAGGTAAATGCAAGCATTTACCAGTAGGGAATGCAAAAAGAGGAAGCACTGGTAACTGGCAGAGTGAGGGCTCCCAGAAGCCCAGTGGCCTCCCAAGGTGTTCATCCTACCAACAGGCAGAGGGGTCTGAGCATGACAATGACCTTGGCCAACATAGGCAGCATCCTGAGCCCGCCAGTGGACATGAGTGCTGAGTTCTACCCTCCCTGCCTCCCTCCCAGACACTCTGGGCCAGCCTCTGCCCAACACAGTACAGGACCTGGGGAGAAGGTAGCTGCACCCTCCCCTAGCCTCCCCACCCTCAGAGCCACAAGGAGCTCAGAGCTCCTTGACCCAGCCTTGTCTGACAAAGGATCAGACACCTTGGGGCACCTGGGTGGGTTAGTCCTTTAAGCATCCAACTCTTGATCCTGGCTCGGGTCATGATCTCCAAGTTCCTGAGTTCAAGCCCTACATCAGGCTCTGCACTGTCAGTGCAGAGCCTGCTTGGGATTCTCTCTCTCCCTCTCTCTCTCTGCCCTTCCCCCGCTTGTGCTGTCTCTTGCCTCCTGGGCTTCCTGGGTCCTGTTCTCACAGACTGAGTCCCCTGGAATCCTTTCTGGGACTCTCGGCTCTTGGATAAAGTGGGTGGTTTGGACATAAAGTGGGACAGCTGAGCACAGACACCTAAAAAGAATCCCCTAATGGCTCTCCCAAACCCTTCTTCTCCTTCCCCCATAGGTGGAAAGGGAAATTGGGGCAGAAGGAGCAGCTGGTCTCACTCCAGACCTCCTAAGGACTGAGAAGGGGCACAAAGTAAAGAACCCCTGCATCTCATGGATAGTGACACCAAGACGAGGGATGGAGAAATGACAGCTGTGGGGGAGGGGCAGGAGGGACCTCTCCTGGACTTGTGGTTCCAAAGACACTTCCCATGGGCCCCCTGCTCCTACCCAGACCCACCTAAGCCCATTTCATTAAAAGTAACTATGCCCAACTTCCCCCACTGTTGCCCTCTGGCACACCCACAGTGGCCACTCCACATTGGCCAGCCATTGGTTCCAAAAAACCTGATCATCTATGCAGGAAATCCACTGGAATATATACAAATGCCACCACAACAAAAACATGAGCTTAGCAAAGCCCTAAGTTATCGACAATATTTTCAAAGAATTGCATTTCTGTACGCTAGCAATAAACAAATGGAAATTGAAATTTAAAAGACAATACTATTGGGGTGCCCGAGTGGCTCAGTCGGTTAAGTATCCAGCTCTTGGTCTCCACTCAGGTCACGATCTCACGGTTCGTGGGTTCGTGCCCTGCGTCATCAGGCTCTGTGCTGACAGCTCAGAGCCTGGAGCCTGCTTTGGATTCAGTGTCTCCCTCTCTCTCTGCCCCTCTCTTGCTCGCACTCTCTCTCTCATTCAGAAATAAACATTAAAAAAATTTTTTAAATACTATTTACAGTAGCATCAAAAATTATGAAATACATGGGGTACCTGGGTGGCTCAGTCGGTTGAGCATCTGACTCTTGGTTTGGGCTCAGGTCATGCTCTCACGGTTTGTGGGTTCAAACCCCACGTCGGGCTCTGCACTGATGGCATAGAGCCTGCTTGGGATTCTCTCTCCCTCTCTCTCTGCCCTTCCCCTGCTCTCAAAATAAATAAATAAACTTTAAAAAAAAAGCAATGGAGCCTATACTTGAACCCAGACAGTTGACTTCGCAGTGGACTGCACCGTGCGCACACACACACACACACACACACACACCATACCCTCACCTTCCTCTCCATTTTTCTCTGCTCCCCTCAAGACTTTTCTTATAGTTACAGTGAAAAACCACATAAATCTTGCCCACCCCCTCCCAACTTACACCTGGCCATTCAGTCCTTCCTGGAAGTGGAGAAGGGGTGGCAATGAAGGGAGTCACTCAGGAGGCTGTGAAACTCTTTCCTTTCCTGAGACAGGTGCAAGCATTTGGAAACAAAGAAGAAAAGACGAAGGGGAAGGTCAGTGCTGATGCAGCAAGTCTGCTCCCCCGGCCAGGCCCTGGCTGCAGTAGCTTGTGCTCCCTCATATTGAGCTCTTGTTCAGAAAGTTTGACTAACCTAAGCTTCCCTGCTGGACTCCTGAGCTCTTCTGTGATCTGCCTCCAGCGAGCCCTGAGCTGGCAGTGATGAGTTCCGGGAAGGCAAAACACAGCCAGGGGAGTCACTGAGATCTGGTGACTCTCTCCCCCTCGGCCCCCGCCTGCCTCTCCTGGGCTGGCCAGGGCTAGCACTGGTGGCACGGGGAGACCACGTGAGAGAGGGATGGGGGAAGCCATGATCTGCAGTCCAGAGCAGCACGGAGACCTCCTGGTCCTGGTACCAGTTCCGAGCCTGGGCAGGTGGAGGCCATGAGGACCTCTGACAATGGCTGCAGAGAGGTGGGAGCAGGGGGGATGCAGGCTGTTGGCAGCCCAACGAGGAAAGCAAAGCGCATCTGCGCATCTGCCCACCCAAGGCCTGCTCTGGCCCCTTCCTGGGCTCATAGGACGCTACCCCGGCCCAAGAAGCCCAGCTCCAGAAGTATTCAAAGACAAGCACACATAGTCCCAGCTCCGAAAGAGGGAGGAGGAAGGAGGGCATGACGTGCACCTGGCTCTGCTGGGGGGGAACAAACGTGCCCCCGCAGGGCCAGCGCGCAGGCCCCTCCCACAACCCCATTGGTCCAAGTGTCTGTTTTAGACCCGCCCTATTCCCTGCCGGGATTGCCCCTTAGCCTTGGCCCCGCCTCCCAACTTCTGACTCCGCCCCCTGATTCTGTCTGCCTCGCTTTCAGAGCCCCGCGTCTCTCCGACTCTGGCTCCTCCTCTCGCCCTTGGCGCTGCCCTGAGACCTGTGCCCAGGGTGGATCTCAAGGCCCCATCACCTGGTCCCACCTCAGCTGGGCGCACGGGTACCTACCTACCTACCCGGCCTTCTCCCTGAGATTCTCCACTTCCTCCCCTACTGGTCGGATGACTCCTGAGGCACCATCCTCACCTGAGGGAGTCACGTGAGTGACCCCTGCCCCAAACTGTTCCTGCCCCCATGCTCCGCCCCTCTCCGGACTGCGCGTGCCTCGTGCCTCCAGGCCCAGCGGGCACCACCACCAAGCGCAGTGGTGTGCCCACGCGTCTTTACTTAAAACTCGACTTTACTTAAATACTTACTTGGTATTCTGTTCATTGCGGAGTTTGTTTTTGCATTATTTTTTTAATGTTGCATTAAAATATTACATATCCTGGGGCGCCTGGGTGGCTCAGCTGGGTAAGCTCTTGATTTGGGCTCAGGTCATGATCTCACGGTCAAGAGATTGAGTCCTGAGTCAATCTTGGGATTCTCTCTCTCTCTCTCTCTCTCTCTTTCTCAAAAATAAATAAACGTTAACAAATAAAAGAGTACGTGTCCTGATTACTAACTTTTTTGGCACCCCCCTTAAATTTCACACCTGAGGCAAACGCTTCACTGCTTCACCCTAGTTCCAGCCCCGCCATGCACACACTCCTTTCTTGTCTGCTCACTGCTCAAGGAACATTCAGGGGCTTTCATCTGGCCCTGCCACGGTCTCTGGGCTCCTCTCTCTGTGCCCACTGCCCCAAGCCCCAGCCCTTTTTACAATCATCATCTCTGTCCTGTAGAGACCTGCCGGTGTGTTTATTATTACCCAGGCAAAGATCACAGTGGTGCCAAATCCTTGAGGCAGGAAAGTGTTTGGCATGTTCCAGAAACAGCAAGGCCACTGTGGCTGGAGCAGAGTAGTGAGGGGGCAGTGGTAGAAAATGAGGTCGAGGGAGGAGCAGAGGCTGATCACACGGGATCTTGTAGGTCATTGTAAGGCCTGGAGCTTTACTCTGAGAAAGAGTTGTCCAAGCATTTTGAACAGAGAAGGAACATGGTTTGACTTCCCTGTCAAAAGGAACTTTCTGAATGCTGTGCTGAGAACAGATTGTAGAGGAGGCTGGGTGAAAGTGGGGAGACCATCGTGGAGGCAGTAATCCAGGTCTGAGATGACACTGGCCAAGACCACAGTGGCTGCACCCTGGATATATTTAAGGAAGAGACAACAGGGGTTTCTGATCAATGTGATTTGGGATGTGAGAGAGAGAATAGAATCAAGGATGACTACAAGATTTGGGGCCCAGGCCACCAGCCGGACACAGTTGCCATCAGCTGAGACGGGCAAGGTTTGCACAGAGATCGGGTTTGGGTTTGAGATGAATCGTGTCTGAGATGATTCTAGATTTCCCAAGTGGAGCTGGCAGGCAGCAATGGTGACAGTGACAACAATAATCACAGCCCCAGGCATCATGTTCAAACCGAGCCAGGCACCATCGCGACACGTCACATGCCTTAACTCATTTAATCTGCCTGACAACCCAACGAAGTAGAGCTATTATCATGCCCATTTTAAAGATGAAAAAATATTGGATATACAAGTTCAGAAGAGAGGCTGGGCTGGAGACGTAAATTTGGGAATCATCAGTGTGGAGTGGCATACATTCACCTGAGAGTGGGTGTGAAGGTCCAAGGACTGAGCCCAGACACTCCAAAGTTTAGAGGGTGAGAAGATGCAGATCAGCAAAGGAAACTGAGCAGGGAGGGAGGAGGAGAACCAAGAGAGGGAGTGGCCCCCCTCTCGGGGGCATCTCTAGATGCTCTAGAGGGGCATCTAGAAAGTATTTCTAGGAGGAAGTATGGAGAGAAAGCACCTTGAGAACTGGGTTTTTTTTTTTTTAACCTTTGTTTGTTTATGAAAGAGAGAGAGAGAGAGTGCAAACAGGGGAGGGGCAGAGAGAGAGGGAGAGAATCTGAACCAGGCTCCATGTTGTCAGCACAGAGCCGAACAGAGTTTGGGGCTCGAACTCACAAACTGCGAGATCTTGACCTGAGCCAAAGTTGGAAGCTTATCCGACAGAGCTACCCCGGTGCCCCGCACTTTGAAAACTGTTAACCGAGATCATAATACAAGGAGACAATGTGGGTGTGGGCACTAGCCATCGGATGGCTGGCTAGCCCTCGGGAAGTCACAGGGCCTCTGCTTCTACATCTGTAAAATGGCTCCTTTCACCCTGGGACTGGCCCTTGTCCCCAGCCTCATCCTACGATCACCCGCTGAGTCAGGCTTATCACTCCATACACACACACACCACCCCCCACCCAGTCTCCTCCTGACCTCTGCCCTTATCTCTACTTCCCACCTCCCACCCATTTACCTGACTAGAATGTTGTAGTTCATAATCTATACTTTTGCCTCCAAGGGGTTCCCTCTCCTTGGACCAGGCTTGTGCAGGGGGAGGGGGATTTTAATGCAAACACTGTGGAGTGCAACCCCTCAACCTACCAATATGTGATATGTGTAATCACTCCCCTGGGGCCCTGGCTCTCCTTTGACTCTGTGGCTCTGGCCCAAAGACCAAATGGGTTGCAGATGCAGCTGGGGATAGGGGACAGCTGGGGACAGGGAAGGTGTTACCCTTTAACCCTGTAGAACCCAAAGTCTCCAAAACAGCTTTGGAGAGGAAGGCTGGGAGCCATGGGAGGGAAATGGGACCATGACTTAAAGATGAGGTTCAAGGTAGAGGGTCTGGAGCTGGGAGCCAGGAGACTTGGGGCCAGAGGCTGCATAGTAAGCTAGGGAATGAGGCCTGTTGACTGAGGACTGGAGGCCAGAGGCTGGGCTGGGGAAACTTGGGGCTGGGGCCCAGGATTGGGAACCAGGTAACCACATCCAGGGCTATGGGTGGCCATCACATTGACCCCTGCCAGGAGAGTCCAGATGGTTCCTTTGGGAACCAGAAAAGATCTGGGAAGGGGCAGGCAACTGGACTGAGTTTGAGCCTCCTAGGGCAGAGTCAGGGAAAGTCACAGGAAGCCAGGCACAAAGAAAGACATGCTAAGGAAAGTAGAACAAGGGGCCCAGAGGTGAAGAATGGCCAGGAAAGGTTGGACCCAGGGAAAGGAGCCTTTGATGGGGACAGAAGTCCAGTCTAAAGGGTGGAGGAAATGCCTAGAATTTTCACATGCTGGAGCTGGAGGGTTTCTATGGAAGCTAGTGCACAGTGACTCAAGTATGTTCCTCAGGGGGCACCTGGGTGGCTCAGTCAGTTGAGCGTCCAACTCTTGATTTTGGCTCAGGTCATGATCCCAGGATCATGAGATCGAGCCCTGAGTCAGGCTCCGTGCTGAGCGTTGAGTCTGTTTAAGATTCTCTCTCTCATCTCTCTCTCTCTCTCTCTCTCTCCTTCTCCCTCTCCCCCGTTCACTGTCTCCAAAAAAAAAAAAAAAAAAAAAAAAAGTATGTTCCTCAGATGCCAGTCCTGAGAAAGGCTCATGTAAAAAAACTTCCGTGGTGAAATAAGTTGGAGAAACCTGCACGTTTTCTCTGCCTCTCAGAGATTGTCAGTGTATATTTGCCATTTAAAGGTTCTGATAGGTTCCTGCAATAAAGAAAACCGAATTAATTTCCCATTTTATCACGGAGGCCTTTTTTCTTATAACTTACACCTACTAATGTCTTGCAAGATAGACTTTGAGGAATACTAGACTAACCTAATCGCCTGATTTACTTCTGGGAAACCAAAGCTCGGTGATCTGCCCAAGGTCTCAGGGCCAGGAAAGGCAGAAGTGAGTTGAACCCCAGGTGTCCCACCTGCAAAGAACATCAGAGCTGGGAGAGTCTTTGGGGACCACCTAGTCCATCTATACACCTCTGTCCCCATCATATTTATAGATGGGTAAACTGAGGCTGGGAGGAAGGCCGTGACACCTTCCCTCACACAAGATTCTAGACTGGGCCTCCAACTTGACTCAAACAGTCTGGTGTCTTGACATACTACATAAACTCCAGATCCGGATTATCCTCCCCAGCCTGGCCTATACCCCCCCCCCCCAATGGAGCCAGCTCCCACTGACCATCCCTGTACTTTTCTTCACCTTTTTCCCTATTCCCAGGAAGTTCATGGGCTCTGGTCTGCCCTGGTAGCTTTCCCAAGATCATCTTATCTCAACTAGTTCATCAACCCCCTGTCTTCTGGACTCTGGCTTCTCCTGTTCCCTTCCTGTCTTTAACACAGTGCTGGGCATAGACTCCACACTATTCCCTTAGGATGGGGCTGCCTTATCAATCTGGAGGAAGTAGGACATACTATAGGCTGCACTGTGTGGTTTTTAAATAGCAACTACTGGTTTAAAACCCCGGAAGCCTCTCCCTGGAATGTAGGGCAAGGGAGCAAAGGCTCCCCATGAGAAGGGCTGAGCTGGATCTGGGCTTTTACCCCTGTCTTCCCTCACCCCAGGTGGTGTGCAGACCCACTTCCATGGTGGAAGCATGTCTAGCCTGCTCTGAAAGCTGGAGCAGGCTAGATGTGTGCTCAAGGAAGAGAGCAACAGGCCTAAGAGAAATACATACCCACCCCAGAAGTAAGCAACTTGAGGCCCAAGCAGGGCTGCTTCCCACCTTCCAAATCCCAGATCCGGCCTGGCTTCCTCCCTCCCTCCCAGTAATGCAGCCATTTTCTGTTAGGGCTTCCTTCTAATATGCACCCAGCCCCTCCCTTTCTGAGCCTCCAGTCCTCAGTGAAAAGGGCTAGAAGGGCTAGAAGGGCAGCGAAGGTTTGTCCGCAGCTCCAGAGGGCCACATGCTTCCTAGCCCCACTGGCAGGGCACAGCACCCTCTGGACCTCCCCGGGGGCTCCAACTTCAGGCCAACCCCTGATGGCCCCAGGGAGAGGGGGCTCTAGCCCAGAGGCCCCTCCCCCTCCCCAAGCCTCAGCCTCGGAGCTCTGGCCCTAACTCGATTGTGCACTGTTAATCACAGCGTGTGTCGACAGGCGGAGTAAATAGGCGGCCTCCGAGGTCGCCCAAAGTCATCAATCCCTGCCCTGGTTAGGCCTTCAGCGGCTGGGGCTGACAGGAGGCGCCAAGGGGGCGAGGCAGGGGGGGGCCTAGATTCTGGCAGAAAGATTGATTGCCCCACAGTCCGGGATGCGGGGGTGGAGCGGAGGAGAATGGGAAGGCTGCGTGGATTCATTGATATGGACATTTGGGGGGCCTTTATAGGATAGAGACAAAGCACTGATTGAAGTCAACAGGCCCAGCTCTGTCACCTACTGGCCATGCGACCTCAGACTACGGAACCTCTCAATACCTCAGTTTCCTTATCCATGAAATGGGGATAATAATTCTATCTACTTCGTTGGGTTATTACAAAAATTAAATTAGTTAAAACATGTAAAACTTTGAGAACAGAGCTACGTGTTTTATAAATACATGGAACGGCGGAATGAAGAGCTGGGGGAGACATTGGCTTAGCAAATTCCTGGGATGCCCCTCCTTCTTTATAAATGGCCCACAGGGTTCTCAACTAAGGCTCCAAACTGGGGCCAAAATCTGCAAACTGTGAAGGAGTCCAGAGGGCAGACTGAGTTAACCTAACTTCTCTGGGCCTCAGTTTTCTATCTGTAAAATGGAAATCATCACAGCGCCTGCACCTTGCGGTTGTTGAGGCTTAAATGAGAAAAGCACACGTAAAGCGCTCCTGACTGCGACAGCCAGTGCCAAGGGCGGCAGTCCAGCCTAGCCAACTCCGGCTTCCTTCTGAGATCTGGATCTGTGCCGTCCCTCACCCGCCCCTGCCAACGAAGGGCCTGCACTGTAGGGCATGAAAGAGGTCTATGTACTATTATTCCTCTCCCTGCGCAGGAAACGGACTCCTGGCGGCGCCGGGCACACCGCCGCCCCGCCCTGCCCTGTCCGACCTCTCGCCCTGCACCCCCCACCCCCGGGCCAGAGCCCGGCCACCAGAGGGCGCGGGGAAGTGCAGAGGGCGGTGGGTACCACCAGAACGTCCTGGTTAGTTGGTGCCCAGACAGAGGACTGCGGGGAGCCACCCTGCCCGCTGACGTACTTGCTGAGCCCACGGGGGGGGGGGGGGGGGACGAGGGTCTCACGGAGAGGTGAATGGGAGAGCCAGTGGGCTTAGGCTCCACTCCACCTGCTCCCTCCCACACCACGCCACCTTGGGCTTCCAGTTTCAGTCTCCGACTGGGTGGGAACAAGGTACATGGTCACAGAAGTCGGGGGGAGAGGTGCTACAAGGCAAGGAAGCAAACTTAGCCCGGCCAGGGGCAGGGGACCCTGAATTTGGTCCTGCCTCACCCGGGTCACTCACAGGGGCGCGTAGACTCAGCTTTGGAGGGCTGGAGAGAAGCCTTGGAGATCTAGCTTGGGTGCCCGCCCAAAGCTCCGCACCACTTCTCTCCAGCAGTTTCACATCTGGTCAAGTCCAGGGTCAGGGTGCATATGTCAAGTGGCAGAAAACTTGGGGACCCGGTGTCCACTGACCAAGCAAAGCAAAGTCGACGCCGTTAACCAGATTTTCCCAGCCATTTTTTGGCCATAGAGATTTGAGTGGGAAGCAAGGACCCCCATAACGCTGGGGAGAGCGCCCCTTCCCTCCGTCCGGGCCGCAACTCCACGATGCGTCCAAATCCTAGACGGCAGCAAGTGGCCTGAACTCTGAGGTCCTGTCCTTATAGGCGGGAATAGAGAACGCTTAGGGTCGCCCAACGGGAACGCTGCTCCTCGCTGCGCCTCCCGTGCAACCGAGATTCACAGACTCGTCCAGGATGGGTGGCCTCGGTCCCCAGCATCCAACAACCTTGCCCCACCCGTCACCTCACGTGCTAGAAGGACCAGGGGACGCTCTGCTCAGGTCCAGGCCGCGCGAGGAACCGTGGTCTGGGCCACCCTGAACCCATCCATTCTTCAGAAGCCGACCTCGAGGCCTCCGAGCAGGTGGAGCAGGGCTGCCCAGGGGCCCTCCGCCCTTCCCCGCCGAGGGTCCCTGAACAGAGCCCGGCCTCGGAGGTGAAGCGCTGGGTAAATGGAGAGAGATTGTTTCTAGGAGGCCTGAACTGCAGAACCGGATGGGAAAACCTCGATTTCCTGTCCCATGATGATGTCTTTTGTTGTGGCCACATTCTCCTCAGCCCTCCGGTGTCAGGGACTCTGGGGCCCCTTACTAGGCCTGATTTATCTGCAGCCCCGCCCTGGATTTTAGTTTCTTCTTTGATCTGAGAATTAGTCTCTCCCAGAGCTCCTCCCCCGCCCCCACCCGTTGGGGAGGGGAAGAAAGGGGCGTAAGGAAGCTGAAGTCCTAAAGCAGCGGTGGGGGTGGGCAAGGAGGGGTGCCCTCAGGACCACCAGCTGCCTCCTCCCCCCCACCCCGTTCTGAATAGAGGCCACCTCCACAGCGGGGGAGACCACCAACCCACGCCCATTCCCAAGGGCACTGAGGACCAAACAGCTTGGCTTCATAGGTTTGGCGGGAAGGATCACTCACTCCCGCCTCCTCCCAGGACAGAGGAAGCAACACTGAAAAGTGGCAAGTTTATCCAGGTTTGAGCTTCTGACTTGGGTTCAAAGCCCAGGGTGAGAGTCTGACCCTGAGGGGTTGCCAGCGCACTTCACCAGCACACACTCCCAGGGCGGGCTCACTTCCTTTCCCCACCCCCTGGCAGCCCTCAGCCAGGATGCCCTGCCTTAAAAAAATTCTGTCCCACAACAGGTCTGCTGGAATTGGAGCCCGCATATTGTCACCGGGACCCCAGCCAGCCCCAGGATGGCCCCAGACGCACTGACCGCACCCTTGCACAGAGCCCTGGGATTGCACGCCGCTTGTAAATCTACTCATCTGTAAAATGGGAATAATAATACACACTCCCTCTGGGAGCTGTTGTGAGAAAAAGAAAAAAAAAACAGTTAATGAATGTGGAGCGTTTAATAGCGCCAGGCTCAATACGTAGTAAGTGCTCAATACGAGTTATAAATAACGACGAGAATGGCTTTCACGTGAAGCAATCCACAGTGCCACATTTAACCTGGTCAAACAGCCCCCGTCGGGGAGGTGTCTCTAACCCCCATGACGGGGACCTCAAGAAGGACGCCAACTTGCTCAGAGCGGTTCAGCTGGGAAGAGGCAGGGCTGGATTCGCACCCAGGACAGCTTCTCTCCTCCTCCACGCGAGGGGGCTGAACGAGGGGCCCAGCCCCGCGCGGACAACCCCGCGTTCCCTCGGTGGCCGGGAGGAGTGAATCCTCAGCCAAAGGGACCAAAAATAGCCACCGGCGGGGAGCTGAGACCCAGGTGTCCTGCGCCAGCCGGAGTCCCAACCCGCCAGAGAGAAGGCAGAACCGGCTGAGGTCAGGCCGGGCCGCTCCCGGGGCCGCTGTGGGGTCGAGCGGGGGTGGGGCTGGACCCCCACGTGCGCCGCCTGCCGCTGCTTAGCCAAGCCCTTTGTCGCGAGCAGCCGCGTTCGTGCCTCACTCGGCGGCTTAAAATAAAGACAATGTTCCCAGCCTCCCTGCGGCTAAATCCGGCGCGGGTGCGGGGGCGGTGAGAGAGCCGGGTGGGAGAGCTTCTCCTGGCCCTACCTCCCTTCCTGCCTCAGTTTCCCCATCTGGTAAGGGGACCCAGCCAAGTCTGGACGGAAAAGAGTCATACAGTTGGGGGGTGGAGGGTGGGGGGGAGGGGGGCATCAACCCCCTGGCTTCGCGGACTTGAGGAGGAAACCGCCTGGGACCGAGAGGGGCATTCGAGAAGAGGCAGGGGAGCGCTGGACACCCTCCTCTCCCGCCTACAAAATAAGTGTTTTTATTTCTAAAGGGACGTGTGCAGAGGCGGTGGGAGAAGAGAAAAGGGAGACCAAGGAGATTGGGGGGAGGGGGCAAGGAGAGAGCCTGATTCAGACTCGGAAATGGATGTGGAGCGTGGAGGCCTAACACCCCCACACTCAGCCACGTGTACGCGCACAAGTACCCGCCGCCCCACCGCGCGCACCGGCCGCAGCCGCAAACCGAGGACAGCCCAGCAGGGGGCAGCCGGAGTCCGCGCCCACGGACAGGGACCGGTGAAGTTCTGACCCCACTGCTGACCCCCTGGCCTACCCCGAGGTGGGAGGGGGTGGGGGGCGCAGATTCCTTCCTCTCTAAGCTGCAGTGCCTCCTCGACTTCAGAAGGGAGGTGGGCTGGATGCTTGCTCTAGCGGGCTTGGAGAAGCAGAGACCCCCCCCCCCCCACATGTACCTGCCACGTGTGCCCACCACTGGCGTCCCGTGGCTGCTGGCCAAGCCCCAGGGACTCCGGATTTGTTCCATCTGGCTCCATTGGCAACTGGGCTCCAGCCGGAGGAGGAAGCCCCAAGTTAACCTTCGGGCATCAGGATTGAGAGGGGGTGCCCGGTGGGGAAATGTGCTGGCAAGTAAGCAGTGGGGCAGGTCCCAAGCCCCTGGCTTAGAGCCAAGGGACCTGAGTCCAAACACTTGCCCACCATGTGTTAAGCACGCCTCTGCTCTTCAGTTTTCTCATCTGCATAATGGGAACAGTAGATGATCCCTATCCTTCCTACCTTCCGCCCCAGGGCTTCAGCATGGCCCAGTGGGACAAGGGACACAGCAGCCCCACAGAAGTCTCTCCGGCTCTCCTCTGCGGTCAGCTCCCCAGGAGGTCTCTAGGGCCAGGTGAGGCCCGTGCAGAACCCAGGTCTCTATGGCAAAGGGCCCCCAGGGCTTCTATCTCTGAGGCAACTCCACACAGAAATCTCAAAAGGGGGGAGGGTACTGACCAAGCAGGGGGTTTAAGGGAGGCGGGGCGGGGGGAGGGCAAGTTTGTCACTTTGGGTACGCACCTGTGAGCCCTGAGTGGGAGTCAGGGGAGACAGAGTTTGACAAACTGGGAGGAGAGCTGTCTGTCTGCCTGTCTGTCTGTCTGTCTTCCAAGTGGAAGCTGGGGGTGGAGCAGGCAGGGAGGTAGAGGCTGCCTCACTTGTCAGAATTAGCAAGTTCCACAGTTGGGCAACACTCAGACACACACCGAATACAGACACACGTGTACACACGCGTCCGGGTTCCAGACCAACAGGGCGACACCTGCATTTACACAGGTTGCGTTGTATTCGGGGACACTCACGTGGGGGGCACTCAGCAGCACGTGCAGTGGGCACACAGCCCCCCCCATCCCTGCCATCCAGACCCCCATATACCCTCACACCCGGGCTGTGCAGCGTGGACAGATGCAGAAGCACGCAGCCCAGCACGCGGCCACGTCTGCCCAGCCCCTGGGGCGGTGCGCCAGCCCTCTGGGTCTGTTCCAAGTTGGAGCCTCTCACGTGAGGCCCAATGTGTCATTTCCAAACAGAAGGAATCTAGCTCCTTCGCAGCAGGGAGGAAGAGCAGGGTGTGGGGCTGGGTGGGTGGGTGGGTGGGCGCGTGGGCATGTGCAGGGGGCAGGGCGAGTGTGTGAGGGAAGCAGGCATGTGAATGCCGGGGAGTGTGTGTCGGGGCAGGGTGCACACAGGTTGGGGGCTGGAGTGTTGGGTGGGGGAAGGAGCCCCGGGAAACAGTGTGGCTTTGTGAGGGTGTGTGTGTGTGTGTGTGTGTGTGTGTGTGTGTGTGCCGCTGAGTCTGTGTGCAGTGGGTGTGGGTGTTTGTCTCCCTGTATCCGCCTTCTCTCCCGTTCTGGACTTTTAGCCTTCCTGGGCTCCTTTTCCCCATGTCCTACGCCCTCCCTCTCGGGGCTCGAATGAGGTGCCCTAGTGGAGGAGGGGGGCACCCTCCAGGAGCCTAGTCCAACCCAGACGCTGCCTGAGGCTTCCCTCCAGCTCCCCCTCCCTTCCTTTTCTCCCTTTCCTCCCTCCCTCTCTTTCCTCTCCTCCCTCCCCCCCCCCAGGCTGGCGTGCCAGGGGGTGGGACATGCCAATCACTGGCTGTGCCTCTCCGGCTGCCAGCACAGGGCGCAGCTCCCCCCGGGAGCCAGGTGTTTGGGTCCCTGGAGACGCCGCCGGCCCCCGGGGAGGCAGTGGGGCTGAGGACCCTACAGACCCCTCTCCAGTCCCATGGTGAGTACATTTGGGAGGGTTTGGGAGGGGCTCCACTGAGGTGGGGGCGGGAAAAGCAGGGTCCTAGGAGCAAAGCCGGGGCTAGGGGGAAATGGGGATGAACCCCAGAGAGCGGAGGGGGCCAAGGAGGGGTCTAGAGGCCACGGGGACCGTGTAGCATTGGACATTGGCGACTCCAAACACCCTGTCTCCTGGCTTTGAGCAGATACACCTGATGTTTTTCTGGGGTTCAGCTGGCAGAGGAGATGGAGACCCCCCCTTAGGAAACTGGACCCGGAGCCCAGAGGGATTAGGCTACCATGTAGCGGGCAGAGGCCCCAGAATCCCAGGGACAGAGTGGAAAGGTCAGGGGACCAGAGGGCCGTCCTTGCCACCAGCATCCCGCGGGAGGTTGACCCCCACCCCCGACATTGGGGTGCCAAGTCCCAGAACCTCCTCCTCTTCTCCCTCAGGGAACCCTGAATCCCACCACCCCCATCCACCTTCAGCCCCCCCAAGATGGACTGAACCAGGTTGCTGGCCACACGGACAAGCTGGATGCCAAGGTGGGTGTTAGGCCAGAAGCTAGCAGGAGACCAGACCAAGAGCCCCAGGGCTCTCGGGGAACAGATGGGCACATGGAAGGCCATTCCAGCCAGGGAACGTGGCCCTGACGTGTGCAAGGGCCCAGAGGGCCCTCTCTGTGTCCACGGTGTCTTGGGCTCCCATAGGAGCAGGTCTCAGTCCCGTGTCCTGGTAATGCATGAATACTAATGGGCACCCATGCAGGCACCCATCCCAGGACCCCCAGACTCCACAATGTAGTGATGGGCTGGAGGCCACGAGCTCTGATTCTTGCAGACTCACCCCTGCGGAGGGGGTGGTCAGCTCTCCCTGGGCCATTCAGACAAGTGCTGCTTAGGGGTTATCGGTGCTACTGAGAAGGGTTCACCTCCTGCCACAAAACATACCCACAGCTCCACCCAGGCTGACCCAATACCACCCTCCCCCTCCACCCAACTGGCCGGAAGGAGTCTGATTGTCTCCTAGAGCCGGACAGTCTCCTGTCCTTGAGTAATCAGCTGCTCACTGAGCTGTCAGATAAGAGTTAGCTCTCTGCCCCCTGACCTCAGCCACTAGGCACACCGTGATTGATCGCCGCTGCGATACAGCAGGCAGGGGAGGGGCTGGCGAGATGGGGCTGCAGAAGATGTGACTCTGGGGCCTGGAGATCTGAGAACCAGATCCCAAAGTGCAGAGAGGAGTCCAGAGTGTCAAGAAGGGTTTAGGCAGAGGTCACATCAGCCCTAAAAAGGAGCCTCCCCATTAGAACAGACAGAGAGACTGAGGCTGAGAAAGGAGAAGGGACATGCTTGTGGTCACAGAGAGGATATGTAGGGGTCCTCTTGGGCCGGGACCCCTTTTCCTTGCCCTCAGCGCAGCACTGCACTCCCACTCCCTGAGCAAGACAACGGGGTGGGGAAGCAGCAAGCTCTATGAGGCAGGAGCTTGGGCTCTGGAGGGGAGGGCGGGCGGGGAGAGGTGGGTGAATATCTCGCTGGGTTTCTGCTCTGCTGTGATGCCATGGTGATGCTTAGAAGGATGGGGGAGGGAGGGAGAGAGAAGAAAGGAAATGGGGAGGAGAACGCAAGGATTGAAGAGCAGGGGGCAAGTGATGAGGGGTGGAGCACTTCTGATGCTACCTTGGCAAAGTGACGTCGAGGGCCCAGCTTGCTGACTGTCTGGCTCTGGCCATGGTTTGGCTAAAGTCGGGCAACTGGTTAAAGTCCATCAGAAATGAGTGTATTTGGCAGTGGTTCCAGGGCTGACGCTCCTCTTCCGGCTCAGCAGCGCATTTGTAAGCATTTAACTGATGGCTGCTGCCCTCCCCAGGACCATTTGGCACTCCAGTGACTGTTGAGCCTGAAAATGTGGTAAATTGTATTTGTTTACCCCTGATTCCCGAGGCCAGGCATCAGAAGTAGGAATCTGTGCACCTGTAACGGGTCGAGAGCTACCTTCAGAGAAAAGTTAACCCAGGGGGAGAGAGCCACCTCTGACAGGCTGCCTTCTCCAGCAGAAGGGACCGGTCAGGAGATCTAGCCAGAAGGAACCCTCTTCACAGCACATGTGAAATCCCAGAAGCCCAGCCCCACAGGCCCCACCTCGTGTCTCCTTCTCCCCAGTATTACCCGTTCTCTCCAGTCAGGGCTCTGCCAGCTTCCCGGCCCAGAATCACAAGATGGCTTCATGCCTCCCTCCTGAATCTCTTCCCTAGCACCCTCTCATTCTCTGTCTCCCCTTCTCTACAACTTGGCCAGTGGTAAGAGTCGGGAAGCCCAAGTGTTCAGGAATCCCTCTCCCCATCAGTCGCTCCTGAGCTCCCCTTTCCTCTCACCAGCCAGATCCCCAGCCCCTGGGGATTGGTCCAAGGCTCTGGCGGTCAACAGTCTGAGCAGCTGTTCTAGAGGCTCTGACCTCATCCCTTAACTCTTTGAGCCCAGGCTGACTTTTTCCTCTCCCAACATTAACAGGCCCCAACCCACAGCTGTGCCTGTCCTGTCACCTCACACTGCTTCCTCACAGCAGGTGCATCAGGGATCCCTTCGTCCATTTTACAGATGAGGGGCCCGTGCTCTGGAGCCTGACCGCTGTGGATTCATCCTCATGCCCCTGAGCCTGAAGTCAAACAGAAGGACCTTATATACGTATTCATGTATTTATTCCACAAATATTTGTTGAGCAACTCCGTGTGCCAAGCACTGGGATAAAGCAGTGAATGAGGCAGACACACCCGCTACCCTGCCTCTCTGAGAGCGATGGCTAGACCTCCCCCTTCCCACAGCGCTGTCATCATACATCACGCAGATGGACAACAGACACTGTCACACACACACACACACACACACACACACACACACACAGGCTACATTCTAAAGGAAGGACTGATTCCCTCACTGACTCAGACTGTGGCCAAGCCAGTCAAGGTGGGCGAGGAGGCTGTCGAGTTCACGATTCCCACAAGGGCAGTTTAGAGTAGGCAAGGGTCCAAGAGGTTAGTCTTGGAAGCAGACTGCCTGGGTCTAAATCCTGGTTGCATCGTTGATGAGCTGTAAGGTCCTTACAGTCTCAGAGCCTTGGTTGCCCCTTCTGCAAATTGAGGATAATAAAACCTGCTTCACAAGGAGTCGTAACAGGTCAATTAAATCCTGAATATAATCTTTAGAGCCATGTCTGGTATATGGTAAGCAGTCAGCAAATATCAGTTGCTATGATAATATTAATAATATTATTAAAAGCTCCCAACAACCTTTATCAGGAGGCCACGGTCCTGAGAAAAAAGCACCTCCCTGCTTCCTTGCCCCCTTCCGGTGCCCCAGACATGACACCCTCAGAGGATGAGTCCCAACCCATCTCCACAAAGCTACAGACTCACCCCCACCATTTCCTATTCTCACTCAGCAATGCACACACCCTCGCACAGAAACAGTCATCCTACAGATGACCAGGGTGGGAAGTGACTTCCCCAAGATCACACAGCAGGGATTGGAGGAGGCCTCCAGGAATGTTCTCTTGAGCAAATCACTGTCCAAGAGAGGTTTGGGGGCAGACCCTTGCTTCTGATTGTGGAGGAAAGGCGGAGTTATTGACGGCTCTGCTCTTGGGCTCAGGGGCTCAGAAGATCCAGGGAGTGGCAAGAATCGGGGTCTAGTTCCCCAGAACTGCTACCCTTCTCCTTCCCCCAGTTGTCCCAGATGAGAGGCCTTAAGCCCTCCAGTTGCTAAGTGGGGCGTAGAGGAGTCCACTAAGTGGAAAGAATTCAGGCCCTGGAGCCCACAGGTCAAGGGGCAGAATCCCAGCTCCACTGCTTCCTGTGAGACCATCAGCAAGTCACTTAGTCCCCTGAACCTCAGTGTCTTCATCTGTGAAATAGGGATAAGAACCCTCGTCTGGGTGCCCTATGGATTAAAGGAAATGATATCATACATCAAGTGCCTGGCATGCAAGAGGTGATTAATTATGGTGGTCTATCAGTGTGGCTATTTTTTCTTAAGTTTTTAAATTTATTTAAGCGCTCTCTACACCCAATATGGGGCCTGAACTCATGACCCAAAGATCAGGAGTCACAGGCTCCTGCAGCTGAGCCAGCCAGGTGCCCCATCAATGTGGCTATTAAAATGAGTAGGTGGGAGGGACTTCCAGCCATTAAGGAGCAGGACTGCCAGCCAGCCTCCTCACTTCTAAGGATCATTTCTCATAGTTCCCCCATCGTGAAAGCGTTTTTAAAACTCATCAAAGCTATAGCTAGCTTTAACAAGAGCTTGTGAGGGTCAGAGGTTGCCATGTTTCAGCCACAAGTAAATGTGATTCCAGCCCCAACTGGGAGAACCTAAGTGAGCCTTCAGCCTCTACAGCCTCCACTCAAGGACATGGGTCCTTTCTGATCAGAGTCTTGAGATGTCGATTTCAGGACCCTGTAAAATCTCCCCACATGCCAGGCGGGTTCAGCTCCTCTACTGTGCAAATGAGCGCTGTGAGGGACACCTGGCTGGTGGAGCATGTGATTCTTGATTTCAGGCTTGTGAATTCGAGCCCTACGTTGGGCGTAGAGCTTACTTTAAACAATAAAAACTAGGGGCGCCTGGGTAACTCAGTCGGTTAAGCGCCCAACTCTTGATCTCGGCTCGGGTCATGATCTTGCACTCTGTTGAGTTCCAGCCCCGCACTGGGCTAAGCGCTGACGGTGCACCTGCTGCTTGTGTCTCCGTCTTTCTCTGCCCCTCTTCCGCTTGTGCGCTCTCTCTCAAAATAAGTAAGTAAACATAAATTTTTTAAATAAATAAATTTAAAAAGAAAGAAAGAGAAAAAAACAAATGAGTAATCTGGGGCTGAGAGAGGGGCTATGCCTGGATCTGGAAGGCCAAAGGGCACAGCAAGAGGTGGCTGGGCTGTGGCTCAGAATGAGGAGTCAGGAGTAATAACAGAGAGGCACTTTGGATGCTGTCAGCCCCATCAGCTGGCAAATGCAGGGTGGCCAGGGAAAGAAAGGTTAAATGATTGCTAGTGATCAGACGGCTAGGGAGAGACAGTTTTGAGGGAGGACACACAAAATAACTCACTAATCAAGGTAAATAATATTGTAATGTAACATTTTAAAAATTCAAATGGCAAAAAAAATAAATAAATAAATAAGCAACAAACTACAGCCCAGAGGCTGGCCGTCTGTTTTTGTAAATAAAGTTTCATTGGAACTAAGGCCAGGATTAGGGTGAGTCATGGGTGATAGGATTGTTTTGTGTTAAGTGCAGGGTTAGATCCTGCCTTTGTTTAAAATTTGGCTCAGGGGCACCTAGGTGGTTCAGGTGGTTAAGGACATGATCTCCCTGTTTGTGAGTTCGAGCCCCACATTGGGCTCTGTGCACACAGCTCAGAGCCTGCTTGAGATCCTCTGTCTCTTGCTCTCTCTCTCTCTCTCTCTCTCTCTCTGCCCCTCCCCAGCTCTCTCTCTCTCTCTCAAATATAAATAAACAGTGGGGTGCCTGGGTGGCTCAGCTGGTTAAGCATCTGACTTCAGTTCAGGTCATGATCTCGCAGTTCATGAGTTCGAGCCCCTCGTTGGGCTCTGTGCTGACAGCTCTGGGCCTGGAGCCTGCTTTGGATTCTGTGTCTCCCTCTCTCTCTGCCCCTCCCCCACTCGCACTCGGTGTGTCTCTCTCCCTCTCTCAAAAATAAACTTTAAAAAAAATTTTTAAATAAACATTAAAAAATAAAAAATAAAAATAAAATTTAAACAAAATAAAAATAAAATCAAATTTTGTTCGTGATGGGTTTTTCCACCAATTTCCTTTTCTTTTTTTTTAATTTTCTTTTTACATTTATTTATTTTTGAGAAACAGAGCATAAGTGGGGGAGGGGCAGAGAAAGAAGAAGACACAGAATCTGAAACAGGCTCCAGGCTCTGAGCTGTCAGCACAGACCCCAACGCGGGGCTAGCACCCACAAACTATGAGATCATGACCTGAACCAAAGTCAGATGCTTAACCGACTGAGCCACCCAGGCGCCCCAGGCCTTTAAATATTGTGTTAAAATATTGTTTTCTTGATCAATGAGTCTGGGGGCACCTCAAATTTTGCAACCAAGGCAAAATTGTCTCAGTTCCCCCCAGGGCTAGGCCTGCTGTGGTGTAGGACCAAATCCAACACAGTGGAGGGCTTGTCACAGTGTTGAAGGCTGCAGCGTGCCCAGGCAGACGGGAGGCCCCTGCAGCTCTGAGGTACAGCCTCTGAGGCCAGCAAGCTCCTCTTGTCTGACTCAGCCTTTTCAGGTAGTGGCCCAGGGCACCAGTGGGGGCTACATAGCTGCCCCAAAGCACCGGAGTTTGAGGGGTCGGGGAAGGGAGGCAGCGCTCAGGCTAGGAGCCAGGAGACTTTGGGCTACACAATGCCACCTTTCCCCTTTTCTCTGGGCCTCAGTTGCTCCATTTGTGCAATGGGAACTAAATAGCACTGAGTTCAGATCAGAGGGACAGGAGTTGCACAGGGCAACCTGCCAGGTGACATCCACCAGCGCCTTACCAGGGAAAGCCCCTGCGTGCACAGTCCTATCCCAGCCTCCAGCCCAGCACCTGACTTTGGGTGCAGGAAGAAGGTGCAGCAGGACTCAGTAGGCAAGACAAATAATATTTTAGCATAGTACTTTTAAAATTCAGGAGCACCTGGGGGGCTCAGTCGTCTAAGCGTCCGACTTCCACTCAGGTCATGATCTCACAGTTTGTTGGTTCAAGCCCTACGTGGGGCTCTGTGCTGACAGCTCAGAGCCTGAAGCCTGCTTCAGATTCTGTGTCTCCCTTTTTTCTCTGCCCCTCCTCACTCGCGCTCTGTCTCTGTCTCTCTCCCTTTCTCAAATATAAACATTAAAAAAAATTTTTTTTTTAATTCAAGGGACACTTGGCTGTCTCAGTCGGTACAGTGTCCAACTCTTGATCCCAGGGTCATGAGTTCAAGCTTCACCTTGGGCGTAAAGCTTTCTTAAAAAAGTAAAATAAAATAAAATAAAATTCAAATTGGCAGGGCTCCTTGCCACCTCAGTCAGTAGAGCATATGACTCTTGATCTCAGGATTGTGAGTTTGAGCCCCATGTTGGATGTAGAGATAGATAAATACATACATACATACATACATACATCATATAATTTAAAGAATAAAATTTTAATTGGCGGGGCACCTGGGTGGCTCAGTCGGTTGAGCGTCCGACTTCAGCTCAGGTCATGATCTCACAGCTCGTGAGTTCGAGCCCCGCGTCGGCCTCTGTGCTGACAGCTCGGAGCCTGGAGCCCTATTCGAATTCTGTGTCTCCCTCTCTCTGCCCCTAACCCACTCGCATTCTCTGTCTCTCTCAAAAATAAACATTAAAAAAAAATTTTTTTTAATTGGCAAACTGTGACCTCCAGGCCAGCCATCAGTTTTTATTTTTTTAATGTTTTCTTTATTTTTGAGAGAAAGAGAGACAGAATACAAGCGGGGGTGGGGCCAAGAGAGAAGGAGACACAGAATCCGAAGCAGGCTCCAGGCTCTGAGCTGTCAGCAGAGATCCCGACACAGGGCTTGAACTCACGAACCACGAGATCGTGGCCTGAGCTGAAGTCAGACACTCAACTGACACACCACCCAGGTGCCCCCAGTCATCAGTTTTGATAAATAATGTTTCATTGGAACAAGCTGCTTAGGCTCAAATCTTGGTTCCTGCCTGTGTGACCTTGTACCAGTTCTCTTGCTTTTCTCAGCCTCAATTTCTTCATCTGTGAAATGGAGAGAAGAGCAATCCCCAGGCCATAGGTTCCCTGTTAAGATTAAATGCAATAATGCACATGAGCACTTTGAGCAGGGACTGCCCCTCAGGGAGCACTAAACAGCAGTGGTCACTATCATTATCAGTTGCTGTTGTCATAGTATTAGAATTTTTTTAAATTTTTTTCAGTTTATTTATTTATTTTGAGAGAGATGGAAAGGCGGGGAGGGGCAGCCAGAGAGAGAGAGAGAAAATCTTAGCAGGCTCCGTGCTGTCAGCACATAACCTAACTCAGGGCTCGATCCCACGAACTGTGAGATCATGACTTGAACCAAAACCAAGAGTTGGATGCTAACTGATGGAGCCATTAAGGCGCCCCTAGAATTTGTTTATTTATTTAAGTAATCTCTATGCCCAACGTGGGGCTCAAACTCACGACCCCAAGATCAAGAGCCACATGTTCTACTGACTGAGCCAGCCAGGCGCCCCAAGAGATGTTTAATCAAAGAAGCAGACGCTCGTGGGGGGAGCCTTCATGGGTGCACATGCTAAGAGTCCACAGGCATCTAGTGCCTACCGTGTGCTAGGCCTATTCCATGCATTCTGCATCTGGGGACCCATTTAAGCCTCACGATAATTCCTCGCTTTGGTGGCTAGTCATTCCCATTGGCTGATGTCATTCCTGGTTTTCAGCTGAAAAAACAGAGGCACCTAGCAATGATACCACTCGCAGGGATCACAGACCCAGTAAATGGTGTTACCTGGGTTCAAAGGCAGGCCATCGAGCTCCAGAGTCCAGGTCCTCCCACTGTGATGTTCCATGTCCCCCTGATGGGGACACTGCCCCCGACACACAAGCACCCACTGACAGCCAGTCCTTCTCGCTCATTCTGTCACACTCCAGACTGCCATCCTGAGAGTCCCTCTCACACACCGGTTTACCGTGACCAGTGGAGATGACCTCACTGTCACAGCCCCCCCCCCCCAAGGCCACCTATCATGCATCAACCTCCTCACAGGCACAGCACACTAGTCTCTCTGTCACAGACCAGGTCCTGAGGAGCACCAGGGCTTGGTGGGCCCTTGCCCAACATCTCTCCCTTGGAATTTTTCTTTTCTTTGTTTTTTTTTTTTTTAATGTTTGTTTATTTTTGAGAGAGGGATGGAGCGCATGCGCAGGGGAGGGGTGGAGAAAGAGAGGGAGATGGGATCCGAAGCAGGCTCCGCGCTGACAGCAGAGAGGCCGATGCAGGCCGCGAACCCACAAACCAAGAGATGGTGACCTGAGCCGAAGTCAGACGCTTAACCAACTGACCCACCCAGGTACCCTGGAGTTTTTCCAATGATACGGTCCCTGAGGCCACAGCTGCAGGTGGGAGGAGACCCCAGCTCTTCGATGGACAGATGGACACCTGAGCCCCAGAACAGGAAGGAACCAGCCAAAACATACAGCAGCAAGGCCACGGCTGAGCTGCGGGGGCCTCCTTCCCAGCCAGTAGGTTGCTGAGAAAGGGTTTTCCCTTTACCCACCTTTGGTGCCTGGGCTGGACTCCAGGCTCAAGAAAAATGTGGGGGATCTTCCCTTTGCCCTTGCCGTTCCCCACTCAGTTTGGACTCAGGAACAGAGCAGGGAAATAGAAGGGGCCTCCCACACCTCAGCTGGGGCCAGACCCCTGCCTACCTGGGAGCTGAGGCCCTCGTCCCCGCTGTCTGCTTTCACTCCAGGCTGTTTACCACCAGGCGAGCAGTCGGGCCCAGCGCAACTTACCCGGCTGCCCTCATGGAGGATCTGATCCAGCCTCAAATGCTGCCTTCCTTCTCAATCTCTCTTTCTCTATCTCTGTCACACGCACACACACAGACACACACGCACGCACAGGGAAACCTGCAGACACGCTAACATACACCTCTTTCCCCTTATCTTCCTCCCTCGCCTTCCCATCTTACTCGATGGAAGAATCCCACTGACGCTCCACATGCTCCGAGTAAGAAAGAGAAGCAGGTCCTAATCAGACTCACCTCCTCTGTCACTGGGGGCCAGGTTTTGTAGCTGCTCAGAGCCACGGTTGCCTCAGTGAAATGGGGATCATAAGAGACCTGCGTCCCAGAGATGTACGACAGTTAAATTAGGTAATTCAATGAAGCACTTAGTGCTGTGTCTGGCTGGTAGTAACTCCCTGGTAAATGAGAGCTTTAATAAAATTGAGCGAAGTGCTTTGAAAATTTGGCAGTAGTGCATACAAAGCACTCCTGCCACATGAGTTAAGCAAGACAAGAATTAGTAGCAATTTCCCGATGAGAAAATTGAGGCTCGGAGTCTGAAGGGGGACTCTGATCTCTGGATTCCAAGCCCCCTCCCCCCAGCGCCGCCGGCACCTCCAGTCATGGCTGGGAAGGTGTGTTATAAATGACTGTGTGGGGCCACTGGTGGGAAAAGGGGAGGCTGTCTCGCCTAAAGATCTGAGGAGGCAGAGGCTGGGTTCCCGGCACCTTGCACCCCGAGCCGTCAGAGACGACCGGCAGCCCAACTGAAGGCCATGTCCTCTCTTTTCAGGTGATGACCTCCCCCTGAGGAAGCCCTGTAGTGTGACTAGAGAAAGGGGCTGCCCGCCCAGCCCCACCCGGCCACCATGAATACCTCGGCCCCACCCGCCGTCAGCCCCAACATCACAGTTCTGGCACCGGGAAAGGGCCCCTGGCAAGTGGCCTTCATTGGGATCACCACAGGCCTCCTGTCACTGGCCACAGTGACGGGCAACCTGCTGGTCCTCATCTCCTTCAAGGTCAACACTGAGCTCAAGACAGTCAACAACTACTTCCTGCTCAGCCTGGCCTGTGCCGACCTCATCATCGGTACCTTCTCCATGAACCTCTATACCACGTACCTGCTCATGGGCCACTGGGCTCTGGGCACACTGGCCTGCGACCTCTGGCTGGCCCTGGACTACGTGGCTAGCAATGCCTCCGTCATGAACCTGCTGCTCATCAGTTTCGACCGCTACTTCTCCGTGACCCGGCCCCTGAGCTATCGAGCCAAGCGCACGCCCCGCCGGGCGGCCCTGATGATCGGCCTGGCCTGGCTGGTTTCCTTCATCCTCTGGGCCCCAGCCATCCTCTTCTGGCAGTACCTGGTAGGGGAGCGGACGGTGCTGGCCGGGCAGTGCTACATCCAGTTCCTCTCCCAGCCCATCATCACCTTTGGCACAGCCATGGCCGCCTTCTACCTCCCCGTCACGGTCATGTGCACGCTCTACTGGCGCATCTACCGGGAGACGGAGAACCGGGCCCGGGAGCTGGCGGCCCTGCAGGGCTCTGAGACGCCCGGTAAGGGGGGCGGCAGCAGCAGCAGCTCAGAGCGGTCCCAGCGGGGGACTGAGGGCTCACCAGAGACCCCTCCGGGGCGCTGCTGTCGCTGTTGCCGGGCCCCCAGGCTGCTGCAGGCCTACAGCTGGAAGGAAGAAGAGGAAGAGGACGAAGGCTCCATGGAGTCCCTCACGTCCTCGGAGGGTGAGGAGCCTGGCTCCGAGGTGGTGATCAAGATGCCCATGGTGGACCCCGAGGCGCAGGCCCCCGCCAAGCAGCCCCCCCGGAGCTCCCCCAATACGGTCAAGAGGCCCACCCGGAAGGGGCGTGAGCGAGCAGGCAAGGGCCAGAAGCCCCGCGGGAAGGAGCAGCTGGCCAAGAGGAAGACCTTCTCGTTGGTCAAGGAGAAGAAGGCGGCTCGGACCCTGAGTGCCATTCTGCTGGCCTTCATCCTCACCTGGACACCATACAACATCATGGTGCTGGTATCCACCTTCTGCAAGAACTGCGTTCCCGAGACGCTGTGGGAGCTGGGCTACTGGCTGTGCTATGTCAACAGCACCATCAACCCCATG
Source organism: Acinonyx jubatus (assembly GCF_027475565.1). Lineage (NCBI taxonomy): Eukaryota > Metazoa > Chordata > Mammalia > Carnivora > Felidae > Acinonyx > Acinonyx jubatus. The sequence continues at coordinate 8,883,742 of NC_069390.1, forward strand.
TGCTACGCACTCTGCAACAAAGCCTTCCGGGACACCTTCCGCCTGCTGCTGCTCTGCCGCTGGGACAAGCGTCGCTGGCGCAAGATCCCCAAGCGCCCCGGTTCCGTGCACCGCACCCCCTCCCGCCAATGCTGATGGCCCCTCACCTGAACCCCGCCACCCCAGTCCCCGGGAGAGCCGGGGGGAAAGCGGGCAGGGGCTGCGACCTCAGACCCAGGGCCCTGCTCAGCCCTCGCCGGGCTTCGCAGGCCCCTAGGTCACCTTCCTGAACAGCCCAGAGAGACCCTGCCAACTTTCCAAACTTAGCTCTTTCCAGCCAGGGAATGAACCCGGGGAACTGGTTTTTCTGTTCCCTGCCTGGGTGGGAATAGGCTCTTCACCAGGAAGAAGGCTGGGGGAGGAGGCTCCAGGCTTTGGATCCCTTGTTTGCCTTCAGGCAGGAAGTCTGTTAGGGAGCCAGTGGGGCGGGTCAGGAGAAAGAAGGTTTACATTTCAGTCATCCCTGGCCCCGGGGGGGCTGGCCCAGATTATGGGAGACGGCACCCCCTGGGGCTATGGCAAGCTTGCCTCTCAGGGAGCAGGGATCCCCCTCCCCTCCCCAGGCACAGCCCACTCTGCCGGGGCCCTAGGCACACTCTCTGGGATTGTCCAGCCTCCCTGAAAATGTCCCCAGAGTGTCCCTATGTGGGTCACCCCAAGGCAAATGTCTAAGCATCAGCAGGACAATGACACCAGAAGAGACCAGATGGGCTAGTCACACACCAAGTCCCAAGGCAGCCGCAGGAGCAGGCATCGGGAGTCCTGATTGTCCCACTATGTAGTTTCCCTGGGAGTGAGGGGCAGGGGTCCCTGCTGTCCAGCCCCACACCTATGCCCTCAGTCCCTCCCTCCCTGGCTCACAGCCACCACCTGGATGGATCTGCTCCGTGCAGCTCTAGCCAGGCCTCCCGCATGCTGCCTGCCTCCGGCCTGCCCCGCACAGGCCTGGCCCGGCCCACGGGTCCTCTCCTGTGAGCTCCCAGTCCAACCATGCATGGCCTCCCAGCCGCCCTTATCTCCAGGCCCAGCCTGACCCCAAATGTTCTTTCCTTCCATCCTCAGCAAGTGCTGAGTCTGTGAATAAAGCCACGTGACTAGTGGGCGCAGTGGGGCCTACTTCCCTGTGTGGATCCAGGGCCTGGTCTTAGACCAGGGCAGAATGGGACAGGGAGGGCCCAAGGATCATGGAGTGTGGGCCACTGTCCTGAGGGTGGTCCCAGGAGGGGGCAGCACTGAGTGGCTGGATCTACTGAAACCTGTGGGCCCCAGCACCCCGGGGTCCCCGACTCAGGTGAGTAGGGCTGTAATGGGCAGGCCTGGATACCGGAAGTAGGGAGGCCAGGTGAAATAAACTGCCCTTGCCCATAGCCCAGCATATTTTTTTATCAGCTTTGCCATATGTGGCTGCTCCGGGGGCCCTGTTACACCCAGGGAGAGCAGAACTGCTCCAAAGCCCCATTTACAGATGGGGAGACCAAGGCCCAGTGACCCAGGAGGACTATTCAGGGTTACCCTACCAAGCAACAGTCAGGCTTCCAGGCAATTCACAGCCTCCTGACCCCTGGACTATGGAGATGGGGCGCCAGGCCAAAGCACTCCATAAAGGTGACCCTCAGGCCAGGTTCTAAGGCATTTCATTGATTAGGGGAGCCCTCAAGCCTAAAACGAAGCACAGAGAGGTTAGTCCCACAGCATAGAGTAGTGGTTCTCAAAGTCTGGTTACCACTGGGGGTCCTCAAGACCACCCTTAGGTTCAAGGATTCACTAGAAAGATACCCAGAACTCAGCAAAGCTGTTACACTCATGGTTATAATTTATTATAGTAAAAAGGATATAAATTAGGGGCGCCTCGCTGGCTTAGTTGGAGAAGCATTTGGCTCTTGATCTTGAGGTTGGGGGTTCGAGCCCCACAATGGCTATAGAGATTACTTAAAATCTTTTTTTTTTAATGATATAAATTAAAATCAGCAAAAGCTAATCGTACATAGGGCTGAATCCAAAAGAGACAAGCTTCCAGTTGTCCTCTCCCAGTGGAGTCATGGGGACAGCACTTAATTCGCCCACATGTGACAACATGCATGAAGTTTTGCTTGCCAGAAAGCCTACCTGAGCCTTGGTGTCCAATATTTCTACTGGAAACTGCTCGTGTAAGCATGGCTGACTCCAGTTACTTAGTCCCCAGCCCCTCCAGAGGTTAATCTGATACCACAAGGCCCAAAGCCCGTAGGTATGCAAAGACACACTTATCAGGCAGAATATTCCAAGGGCTTAGGGGTGATCTCCCAGGAGCCAGCTAAGGGCCAAACCTTCCTTTGGAATGGCCAGGGTTTGGACAACCCAGACCCCCTGAGTTAATCCTTGAAGGCACAGTAGTCCTGACCAGTAACATTAGTATCACCCAGGACCTTGTTAGAACTAGAGGTTCTCAGGGTCACCCCAGATTTACTGAATCAGAAACTCTAGCCATGTGCTTCATTGAGCCCTCCGGGTGTTCTGATGCAGGCTGAAGTTGGAGGAATGCTAGCCAGAGGAATGAGGTCCTGGGTGGGGGCTAAACGCTTGCAGAGAGGGAATGAAAGTTCACCCCACACACAGCTGTCGGGACTTCCCGAAGCCCTTTTTTTTTTTTTAATTATTTTTAATGTTTATTTATTTTTGAGAGAGAGAGAGAAAGAAAGAGAAAGAATGCGAGTGGGGGAGGGGCAGAGAGAGAGGGAGACACAGAATCCGAGGCAGGCTCCAGGCTCTGAGCTGTCAGCACAGAGTCCGAAGCGGAGTTCGAACTCATGAGTCACAAGATCATGACCTGAGCCGAAGTCGGATGTTTAACCCACTGAGCCACCCAGGTGCCCCCCGAAGAATTTGGAAAAGAAGCTGCCAACACCATGAGCAGGGGCAATGCACAGAAGAGGTGGATGGGACAGGCTGGCCAGGAGCTGACAGGTGCACAGCACCGTGGAGAGTGGCCCCAGGACACTGACCCTAGACCCCTCTCCCTCTGGCATAGGTTTCTGGGCGTCAGCTCTAGGCTCTGGGAGCACCCCTCCCTCGCCACTGCTCCCTAATGGCCCTGAACCCCCTTTAGGGTTAAATGCCCTGCCCTGTGCTGAAGGCACTGGAACGAAAGTCCTGGTGGTGGAGAGACCCAGGAAGCCTGAGTGGTGTTGGGAAAATCCTGGAATCCGATTGGCCTGAGCTCCTACTGGGAGCCAAGAGTGGGAGGACAGAGCTGGTATTCGCATTAGGAATGGGGTTAGCAGTTCATACTCCATCCTTTATCCCAGGCACAGGTCCTACCTGCCCATGCCCCCCCTCACCACACAACCCCAGGCAACCCTCTTATTTTCAGTGTCCTCATCACTGAAAGGGGAATGAGTTCCTCGCTGAAGAGTGAAGAGGCCGAGACAGACTAAAAAGAAAGCATCTCCACGGCTCTGTGAGCAGTGTTACCCCAGGATGAGGCTGTTCTCAGGTAAAGGCCGGAAACCAAGTGCTTCCAGACCCACACCTTTCCCTCCACCTGCAGCAGGGGTTTCACAGAGTCCAGAGTCCCTTCCCCCACCCCACCCCCCAGCCAGGGGGAAGAAACTGGGCTTGAAGAAAGGAGTATCACGGGGCAAGCCTGGGTCGGAGGAGGGTATGCAGTCCTGGAAGGCATCATCCCAGAAATGGGGCCTGGGCCCTGCAAGCCTCTGAAGCAAGATTCCTTCAGACCCAGCTGCCAGGAGGTGGAGGAAATGACTTGAGCCTGACGGGAGGGTCAGTGGTTGGACATGGCATCAGTCCACCCCAAACATTGCGCACGCGCGCGCGCACACACACACACACACACACACACGCACACACCGCGGAGGGAGTCCTTCTTGGCCCCAGAAACAAGGCTGTCATACGTGAACGGGAAGTAGAGAAAGAATGAGGTGGCTCTGTGAATGTCACCTCCTCCCCTACCAGGTTGGAGCAGGTCCGGGGAAGGGGCAGGACTCTCCCCCGCCTCCCCACCCCTCCCGCCACTGCCCCCTCCCGGCCACCCCGCCTTCCCATCGTGTTACTTTAGCGCCATCTGCGGGCAACCGAGGGAATAGCCCTGCCGAGAATCACGGCGCTTAGAACCTGCCTGGCTGCTTCCCAGAGAACAGGACCACGAGGGCGAATGATGGTCTTGGCTACCTCGGTAACTGCCCCCACACCTCGGCAGGAACCCAGGGCCCTGGAAGGATCAGTTCGCTTGGAGACCACGCTAAACCTGTGGAGGCAGGCCCGACCTCTCTCCTCTACACCAGCTTCACCAGGCAAGCAGGAGACTCCGCGACCAGAGCAGCCCCACGTTCTCGCAGTGCCTTTAGGAAGCCTCAGTTTCCTTTCTTGGAGGCTGGCTCTGATTTTACAGAACAGATGCTGACCCAACCGGACATTCAGACAGCTATGCCTGCACACCTTTACAGCACAAAACCCTTTTGAATGCCAAGTGCCCCACACCAGCCTCAAATGCTAAAAACTTGGAGATAATGTCCTTGTTCTTAGCACCCTTGTAACACACAAACTGCCCAACTCCGGGAATCAGACTATCACACAAAAGAGGCCTGAAAATTACTGTCACTCTCCCTTCTGGCCCCTCTACTTCCTCCATTCCCCCCTCTCCTAGAGTTCCTGGCCATCACCACCCATGCAGCGCTCAATCCAGAAATCTGGGAGTCATCTTGGACTCCTCCTTTTCATTCCTTGTACCCAGTTGGTCAGTCCAGCTCCCAAACAGTTCCCAAATTCAGCCAGTGCTCTCCATCCCCACTGTCAGCATCCTCGTGCAAGAGTCCTTTAATTCAGGGGTTAACAAACTTTCTCTATAAAGCACCAGATAGTAAATGTTTTAGGCTCTGTGGACCAAGAAGCAAAATTAAAGATATTATGTAGATACTTATGTATTATAGTCTCTGTCCCAACTATTCAATTCTTCTGTTGTTAGGCAAAAGCAGCCATAAACAATACATAAGCAAATGAGCATGGCTGTGTTCCAATAAAACTTTATTTAAATTCCACTGAGATTTGAATTGCACATAATGTTCATGTGTCACAAAATATTATTCCTCTTTTGATTTTTGTATCTTTTTTTTTACCATTTAAAAATGCAAAACCCATTCTTAACTTACAATGGGTACAAAAACAGGCCAACCAGCTGTCGTTTGCCAACCCCTGACTTAATCGATCCCATTCCCATTCATTCTCCATGTTGCAGCCAAAGTGATTTTGCCAAAACATAGAACTGATGCTGGGCCAATCCCTTGCTAACAGCTAGCCAATAGCGTGAGATAAAAATGCGAGCTCCTCAGCCTCCAATAGCCTTCCATTCAGCCCTACTTCCTCCTTAAGCCTCTTCTGTGACCCCTCACCCCCTAGACCCTAGACAGCCCCTGAAATTCTCCTGGTCCTCACACAGACCCCAAGCCCACTCATTCCTGCTTTTCACTCCCTCCAAATTTCTCTCCTGGGAATTTTCTTGCCCCATTAAAAGGGAAAAGTTCTGTTTCCTTTACACTCTACTCACAAAATTTCTGACATCAAATGGGTGGGGGTTTTCCTTCCTACACCAGCCAATTCTCCAACATTAGCCAGGTGTCTGACCATCTATTCTTTTTTTTTTTTTTAAGTTTATTTATTTATTTTGAGAGAAAGAGAGCGCGTGCAGAGGAGGGAGAGAGAGGGAGAAAGAACCTCAATCAGGCTCCACGCTCTCAGCACGGAGCCTAGCACGGAGCTCAATCTCATGAACTGTGAGATCATGACCTGAGCTGAAACCAAGTGTCAGACGTTCAACCGACTGAGCCACCCAGGCACCCCCCAACAATTGATTCTGATACTACCTATAGTTAACATCAGATCCCACTGGTTAAGGGCTCAGTGCCACGAGATCCCCCCCCCCCCCCGGCAGGAGCCAATCTCAAGTAGTGGGTCCTGAGGTTACCCATACTTATGTCCGATGTGGCTACAAATTGGGAATTCCCACGATCCCCTCCTCAGGTTCAATATTCTTGGGTTTTTTTGTTCAATAATTTGTTCACACACACACAAAAATTGTTCACAGAAGTCAGACAAATACACATACTGGTTATATAATAGAGGATATAATAAAGGAGAATGAACAGATGAGAAGCAAGGTCCTGAAGGGGCTCGAGCACAGAAGCTTCTGTTCCTGTGGAGTTGGGATGTACCACCCAGCCAGCACATGAATGTGTTTACCAACTGGGAAGCCCTCTCAGACCCCATACTGTAGGGACTTTCATGGAGGCTTCACCATGTAATTGCGACCGATTATTAACTCAATCTCTAGCTCCTCTCTCCTCCCCGGAGGATGAGACAGGCACGGAAAGTTCTGAGCTTCTAAGCCCCCACCCTGAAGCTATCTGGCAGTCTATCAAGAGTCATCGCATTAGAAATCACCCAGGAAATGCTGAAGGATTTAGGAGTTCTGTGTCAGGAACTGGGATCAAAGACCAAATGCTAAGAATAAAGATGCTCTTAACATCCCTATCACTTGGGAAACCACAAGAGAAGTTTGGGAGTAAGGCCAAGACTTTAGGAGCCAGAGTTTGTGACTTGGAACAAATCGTTTCATTATTCCAAGGTCAGTTTCCTCACCGATAAAAAGGAGATGATCGTGCTGGGCCTGTCATATATGAAGCACTCAGCAAACATTGCTTTCCTTCTCCACCCTCCCTCCCCCACTCCCCCCCCCCACTCCCCCCACCCCATGGTCTTCACTGTCCCTTTCCCATGCTCCTCTGCCTCTGCCCAGTCAAATCCAGGGACTTAGAACATAAGACCATGGCCCCTTAGGATCAGTAAAGTCCTGGGCACATTGCGATACAGTGGACAATAAGCGATCATTATTACATTATATTTTTGCTGCCTTAGACAACTGGGAACTAGACAGGAAGCCCATCAGTTTCACGGACTCCTTTCAGATTCCTATCAGTATTCTCCCTGCTCTGACAGTCAGACAACACTCTCTTTGGATCTTGAAAATCCCTCAAGATGGATGCCATTGTCTCTATCTGTGATTTTTTTTTTCAACGTTTATTTATTTTTGGGACAGAGAGAGACAGAGCATGAACGGGGGAGGGGCAGAGAGAGAGGGAGACACAGAATCAGAAACAGGCTCCAGGCTCTGAGCCATCAGCCCAGAGCCCGACACGGGGCTCGAACTCACGGACCGCGAGATCGTGACCTGGCTGAAGTCGGACGCTTAACCGACTGCGCCACCCAGGCGCCCCTGTGATTTTTTTTTTAATGTTTATTTATTTTTGAGAGAGACAGAGACAGAATGTGAGTGGGGGAGGGGTGGAGAGAGAGAGGGAGACACAGAAGCCAAAGCAGGCTCCAGACTCCGAGCTGACAGCACAGAGCCCGACACAGGGCTCAAACTCACCAGCTGTGAGATCATGACCTTGATCAGTCATGCCTGCATAATGGCACCTTCATAAAATCCCTTAAATGACAGAGAACAGAGAGCTTCCAGGTCATGAGCACATCAAGGTGCCAGGAGGCCATTGCACCTGGAGAGCGCATGGGAGGTCCATGTATACCTTCCCTCCCCCAAACCTTGCTCCATTCATCTCTTCTAGTTAGTTGTCCCTGAGTTGTATCCTTTATAATAGTAAACTGTTAATAGTAAAAAAAAGCACTGTCCTGAGTTCTGTGAGTCGTCCTAGAGAATTATAGAACCGGAGGAGGATGGTAGAGGGACTCTTTGAATTGATAATCCCTTGGTCAGAAGTGCCAGTGACAACCCGAGCCTTGCAACTGGCATCTCACATGAGGGCAGTCTTGTGGGAATGAGCCCTTAACCTGTGGGATCTGATGCGGACTCCAGTAGACAGGTGCCAGCATTGAATTGAATGAATTGAATTGAATTGAATTGAATTGAATTGAATTGTAGGAGAATTGGTTGGCATGAGAAAAAAATAAATAAACACGTTTGGTGTCATAGTGTTGTGAGGAAACTGAGTCTAAACTGAGGTTTAGACAGGGGTAGAGCAAAGAGTCCATCCCCAAATGATCTCTGTGCCCATGCTCTCCTCTTCACCCTGGCTAAGCAACTCATTCAACTTAGCAGTGCCAGCATCATGATCTCCTCGGCCCCAGGGACCTCACTTCTATCCCAGAGTCCTCAACTGCTGTTTATACTCCCTTGTCCTTACTCCCCCACTGAGAACCTTCCCCCCACCATCAACCTTCCTCCCCTGAGAAGCCTGAACCATGCCGGCTTTCATCCACACCACAAGTACCCGCAGACCCCTGGCCCCTGGCTTCCACTGCAAATGCACCACTCAGATCAACCCCACCATCCAGCTTCCCTGATCCCACACATGGGGACATTCGAGCACAGCTGGGGGGGAAATCCTGCTACCTCAGGATTGACACCTGAAAAAACTGGCACCAGAAAAAACTCAGGACTCCTGACCTCAGCTAATGGGCATCATTATGCCATCCATGTATCCTTCTGCTTGTCCTCAGTCAACTGCCTGGCCTTATTCCCAAAGGTGCCCTCAGCTCTCACCTCTCCTTATGCCCCCTCCGCTCCACACTCACAACAGGTGTCCTTCCCTCCCACGCGTTCATTTGAATAAGACAAGACTCTCCAACTCTTTGTTTAAGAAAACCTTGCAGTCTCAGTCGCAGGGGGGATTATTTCACCCCCTGCACGTGGGAGGAGAGGGATGTGCGGCTGCTCCCCCTCTGGCTTAACAAAAAAACTCACAGGTATTTATACCTTCTAGAAAACAGGGATGTGAATTTAAATATTGCCAGGGCAACACATTCTTAAGGAAGACAAGCGATCAGAATCGCAAGATTTTAAAAGTTAAAGGTTGCTGTCACAGGACAAAGCAACCGCCTCTTAAATTTGATTGTCTGACAAGATTCTCTTGTTAGAAATAACATTTACAAGGATGGTTTCATGATTCGGGGAAAGATTCTGCTTTCATTTCTGTGGCTTCAGAAAAAAAAGGGAACGTGTTCTCCTTATATGGAAGTGGGGGGCGTATTGTTTTTTTGGAGGGGTTTTTGGTGGTTTGGGGAGGACTTTTTTATTTGTTTTGTTTTTGGCACCACGAGTTAGGGGGGATTTGGCATTCTTAAGGCCAAGTGCTGAAATTCCATTAGTTAGCACCAGAAGAAACAAAGGCAGGTCTGAAGCCGGTTGTTCACACGGCCTGGCTGTCCATCTACGTTTCCTTCAAGCAGTGACTTTACCATTCGCCTACAGCCGGCCTTGTCCAACTTGAGTGTGCATGAGTCACCTGGAATCTAAAATGCAAATTCAGGGGCACCTGGGTGGCTGTCAGTTAAGCATGGGACTCTTGATTTCAGCTCAAGTCACGATCTCACAGGTTTGTGAGTTCGAGTCCTGCGTCGGGCTCTCCACTGAGAGCATGGAGCCTGCTTGGGATTCTCTCTCTCTCTCTCTCTCTCTCTCTCTCTCTCTCTCAAAAATAAATAAATATTAAAAAATAAAAATTTGTTTATTTATTTATTTATTTATTTATTTATTTATTTGGAGAGGGAGGGAGGAAGAGAGAGAATCCCAAGCAGGTCCCATGCTGTCAGTGCAGAGCCCAGCATGGGGCTCGAGCTCACCAACCGGGAGATCATGACCTGAGCCGAAATCAAGAGTCGGATGCTTAACTGAGCCATGCAGGTGCACCATCAAAATAAATTTAAAAAAATTTTTTTTTAATTTTTTTTTAACGTTTATTTATTTTTGAGACAGAGACAGAGCATGAACGGGGGAGGGGCAGAGAGAGGGAGACACAGAATCAGAAGCAGGTTCCAGGCTCCGAGCCATCAGCCCAGAGCCCGACGCGGGGCTCGAACTCACGGACCGCGAGGTGGTGACGTGAGCTGAAGTCGGATGCTTAACCGACTGAGCCAACCAGGCGCCCCAGTGAAAAAATTTTTAAATGCAGGTTCAGGGGCATCTGGGTGGCTCAGTCGGTTAAGTGTCCGACTTCGGTTCAGGTCATGATCTCATGGTTCATGGGTTTGAGCCCCACCTTGGGCTCTCTGCTGTCAGCTCAGAACCTGGAGCCTGCTTCAGGTTCCCCTCATTCTGTGTGTCCCTCCCCTGCTGGTGCGCTCTCTCTCTCTCTCTCTCTCCAAAATAAATAAGCGTAAGTAAGTAAGTAGATAAATGAATGAATAAATGCAGATTCAGATTCTGATTCCAAAGGTCCGGGGTAGGGCCTGAGACCCTGCATGTCTAACATGTAGGTGCTGTGGTTGCCATTGGGCCCCAGACACTGAATGGGAGGAGCCTGGGTGTTTATTCATATTTTCTCCCCTCTTCTCAAACCTCCACCCCCACCCCCAGGCCCCGCGGTTCTCACTCTCAGCCGATGACCTCATTTCCTGTTTTACTGAGAAAATAAAAAGCCATCTGTGGGCAGAATTCCACAAGCTCCCACCACATCTACCCAGCAATTCTGTCCTCGTCTGTGCGTAGCCGGCATGATGCTGCTGCACTCCAGCCCATTTCCCCCCTGTCCTTACCCTAGACCCCGTCCCCGCTCCCTCCAGCAGAGGCACCCACCCAGCGTGCGTCGTCCTCTCTCCCCTCTCGACTTAAGCAAATGTGCTGTCACTGTTCCCATCTTAGACACCAAAGATTTCAGGCCCCTTCTTCCTCCAGCTACTGCCTTGGTTCTCCCTTCCTGAGCTGCTCTGCTCTCTCTGGGCACTGACTCCAACCTGTCTCTTCTGACCCTCCTAAGCCCCTTCCGGTTGGCCCTTGCCCCAGCCTTGCCCCAGCCTTGCCAAGGTCACCAAAGACCTCCATGCTGATAAACCGGGCAGCCAAGCCTCCATCCCCTCCCCCCATGCCCCCCCCCCCAGTACTACCACTGGCAGCCCTGGATCCAGCATTTGCCCGTCACCTTGGTCTCCATGGCGCACCCTCCCACCTACCTCACTGCCCCTCGCTCTCAGTCTCTGTTGCCCGCCCCTCTGACCGGGGAAGGGCTGGTATCCTCTTCTCTTCCCTCTCTACACTTACCCCGCGGGCCCCCTCCTGTCATTCTGTGGCTCTGCAAGCCAGCCGTACACACGACTCCCAGGTTCGAGCCCCCAGCCCACGTCGTGGCACCAATGCCGGAGCAGAGTGTCCTGCTAACATGCCCACAGCCCACAGCTCCGTGTCCGACCACACGCACATTGGCAGTGTGTCCCCTTGGTGGCGGCCTCCCAGGCTGTTCCAGTTAAAAGACAATTGTACTTCCTGCTGCTTGGCACTTGGGCTTCCTGCCCATTTTCCAAGTCTGGTCCTGCCCCCTCCTGGTAGTTCTTGACGGCCTTTCAATAAATTCTTTTCGCTGCTTAAGAAAACCAAGAACTCCGACTGATACCATCTAGAAACCTGTAGAAATCCCTCCCACCCTTAGAAGTAAAAAATTTCATTCCTCCATCGTCCCCTGGAAGTGCTCCGGAGAAGACCGCCAGAGATGCCACCAAACTCGAGGCCAGCTGGGACAGCCCTGCTCTAAGGGACACAAACCAGGTCTCTTCTTCTTGCCTCCCTGTCCCCACCCCCAGGGATCTGCTCCCTTCTGCGGGTCCCTCCTCCATGTCTGTCCCGTAAATGGTGCCAGTCCTTGGGTATCCAAGCTCTTCCTTCTGCCCTTCTCACCCCACAAGCTCATCGGGGCATCATTCACACTCACAAGATGCAGCCCTACCTCCATTCCTCTGCTAGGCTGCAGACCGTCCCCTGCTGGAAACCTCCACCTGCCCTTGGTGCAGTCCAAGGGCAACTACACCCAACACATCTACATGGAACTGACCCCCTTCCAGCTTCCCCGTCCACAGCTGCCTCTCTCCCTGCCTCCCCCATCCAGCTTGAGGGCCCCAGCCTGCTCCCCAGCCACCTAGGCTAGAAACTCAGGAGTCACCACACAGCTTCCTTCTCCCTCTGAGTCCGTCCCTCCCAGGCGTTTGTGAAATCCTGGAACTTCTTCTCTTGAAACATCTCTCCAAGCCATCCCCTCCTCTCCAACCACACAGCCTCTGCCTCATTAATTTCCACATCTTCCTGGGCTGTTCCAACAGCCTCCGAGAGGGGTCCTGGCCACCCTCAACTCCTTCTACAACAGCAGAGCCAGAGGGAGCTTTCTGGAACTCAGACCTGACCATGTCGCTCCCTACTGAGCACTTCTCTATCCAGTGAGAGCAGTGTTCTTTTCTCATTCTTCTCTGAGCTTCTTACAAAGATCTGGTGTCCTCTCCCAGACCTGCTGAAACAGGACACCCAGGAAAAAACCCGGGACATTCCTCCCCCACCAATCGTTGTCCTCAGGCATAACTCAGCATGTTTGGAAAACATCGATCTGGTGATTCCCAAACTGCTGTGGGAATCATTTCAGAAAGCTGGTTAAAAACCAACTCCCAGGGATGCCTGGGTGGCTCAGTCGGTTGAGCGTCCGACCTCGGCTCCTGTCATGATCTCGTGGTCTGTGGGTTCAAGCCCCGTGTCGGGCCCTGTGCTGACAGCTCAGAGCCTGGAGCCTGCTTCGGATTCTGTGTCTCCCTGTCTCTCTGCCCGTCCCCCGCTCATACTCCCTCTCTCTCCCTCTCTGTCCCTCTCTCTCTCTCTCCGTCAAAAATAAATAAACATCGGGGCACCTGGGTGGCGCAGTCGGTTAAGCGTCCGACTTCAGCCAGGTCACGATCTCGCGGTCCGTGAGTTCGAGCCCCGCGTCAGGCTCTGGGCTGATGGCTCAGAGCCTGGAGCCTGTTTCCGATTCTGTGTCTCCCTCTCTCTCTGCCCCTCCCCCGTTCATGCTCTGTCTCTCTCTGTCCCAAAAATAAATGTTCAAAAAAAGAAAATTTAAAAAATAATAATAATTAAATAAATAAATAAACATTAAAAAAAAAAAAAAAAAACCTCCCAGTCTCACCCCCTTGGAGATGCCAGTTCAGTGGAATGTGAGAGATTTTCCCAGAGGATGAGTGGGACCAATCTTCTTCCTACAGGCAGAGTATAGACAACTTGAGCACGGCTGTTAAAGCCCTTCAAGCTTCAGCCTCTGATTGGCTCTCACCATTTCCAAATGTAGGACACCATGCTGTCTCGTCCTCACGCTCACCGCGCTGTCTCAACTGAGTGGCTATACATAATGTCCCCTCTGCCCGGGTGGCCCTGTCCCTCAAGTGTGTCACACGAATGCCTCTGTCTCAGTTCAAATGAAGACCTGAAGAAGCTTTTCCTGACCTCCCTTGGGTTAAACTCTTCCTGTGTCCTCCACAGAGCCTAGTTCACTTCGGCCCTAGAGGGGCCCTTTACTTCAGAGCCCTCGGCCTCCTCTGTAAACCAGATCCACAACGTCCTCACGTGTACATCACAGTGACTTCAAAGAAAACAAAAAGGGAAATCTTGTTAAACCGATGATCTGGTTTTTTTTTTTTTTTTAATGTTTATTTATTATTGAGAGACAGAGAGACAGAGCATGAGCACGGGAAAGGCAGAGACAGGAGAAGACACAGAATCCGAAGCAGGTTCCAGGCTCCGAGTTGTCAGCACAGAGCCCGACGCGGGGCTCGAACTCACGAACTGTGAGATCATGACCTGATCTGAAGTCGGACACGTAACTGACTGAGCCACCCAGAAGCCCCCTGATGATCTCATTTAAAGTGCCCTTAGGGCGCCTGGGTGGCTCAGTCGGTTACGTGTCCGACTTCAGCTCAGGTCACGATCTCGCGGTCTGTGAGTTCGAGACCCACGTCGGGCTCTGGGCTGATGGCTCAGAGCCTGGAGCCTGCTTCCGATTCTGTGTCTCCCTCTCTCTCTGTCCCTCCCCCATTCATGCTCTGTCTCTTTCTGTCTCAAAAATAAATAAACGTTAAAAAAAAAATTTAAAAAAAAAAAGTGCCCTTAACCCTTAAGAGCCAGCCCCCAGTGCTTAAAATCCCAAGCACTTGGTCCTTTGTGGAGGCTGGGAGCCACATGAGGGCAGGGTCCTGTTCACCCTGACTCCAGGAAGTTGAGGATGGTACCAGGAGCAGAGCAGGAATCAAAAACTGTATTCATCGAAGGAAGGAAACAGCAGAGGCGCATCTAACTCTGGCTCCCTCTACCTCGGGTGAGCCCAGCTGGCAACTTGGGACAGGCATTCTGGCCACTTGCCTCAACTATGATAATAGGGGTGCGAGTCCCTCCTTCATAGGGTAGTTGAGGGGCTAACGAGACAGCTTCTGTGACCACATCTGCCTCTGTTTCCTTCCTTCTTTAATGTGGGAAGTGGAAGCTGAGGTCCTCAATGGTACAGCCTGCAGATTCAGAGGACCCACGCGTTGACCCCGTCGGCTCTCCCGCAGCACAGAGGTCCGAGTCTTACCAAGAAGGACCTCACCCAGGATCTCTGGGGGTTTCAGTGTCTGCATTTGACTTTTGGTTTATTCATTTGCTATTTTAAAAACAAATATGGAGAGGGGTGCCTGGGTGGCTCAGTCGGTTGAGCGTCCAACTTTGGCTCAGGTCATGATCTCACAGTTAGTGAGTTTGAGCCCCGCATCAGACTCTCTGCTGTCAGCACGGAGCCTCTTCAGATTCTGTCTCCCCTCTCTCTGCCCCTCCCCTGCTTGCACTCTCTCGTAAATAAATAAAAAATATGGAGGGAGGGAGCTAGTATTTGATGGGTACAGTCTCAGTAGTTTGGGAAGACAAAAAAGTTCTGAGGGTAGATGGTGGGGATGGTCAGACAACAATGTGAATATAGATTTTTTTTGTTTCTTTTTTTTTCTTTTTGAGAGAAAGAGAGAGAGAGAGAGAGAGATCACGAGGGGGAGAGGGGCAGAGAGAGAGAGAGAATCCCAAGCAGGTTCTGTGCTATCAGCACAGAGCCCAATGCGGGGCTCAAACTTTCGAACTGTGAAATCATGACCTGAGCCGAAATCAAGAGTTGGACGCTGAACTGATTGAGCCACCCAAGCGCCCCACGATGTAAATATACTTAATGCCACTGAACTGCACCTAAAAACAGGTCCATGTTCATTTCACATGGTAAATTTTATGATATCTATAAAATTAAACTTGCAGCCTTGCCCACCTCAGTAAAGGCAAATCCAGTCTCCCAGCTGCTCCAGACGAAAACCTTATAATCATCCTGACTCCTCTATCGAGTGCCACCCTAGGCTTATGAGTACCCCTGTATGAATGGGGAAAGGGTTTTTTATTTTTATTTTTTTAATTTTATTTTTTAAATTTACATCCAAATTAGTTAGCATATAGCGCAACAATGATTTCAGGAGTAGATTCCTTAATGCCCCTGACCCATTTAGCCCATCCCCCCTCCCACAACCCCTCCAGTAACCCTCTGTTTGTTCTCCCTATTTAAGAGTCTCTTATGTTTTGTCCCCCTCCCTGTTTTTATATTATTTTTGTTTCCCTTCCCTTATGTTCATCTGTTCTGTGTCTTAAAGCCCTCATATGAGTGAAGTCATAGGATATTTGTCTTTCTCTGACTAATTCCACTTGGCATAATACCCTCCAATTCCATCCACGTAGTTGTAAATGGCAAGATTTCATTCTTTTTGATTGCCAAGTAATACTCCATTGTAGGGAAAGGGCTTTTTAAAAAGGGAAAGTCGGGGCACCTGGGTGGCTTAGTTGGTGAAATGTCTGACATTGGCTCAGGTCATGATCTCACGGTTCATGGGTTCGAACCCCGCACAGGAAAAATTTGAAAAATGTGAAAGTCTACGGGAAATCACAAAGCACAAAATGAGGTTGAGGCTCCATCTGTAGTGACACCATGATACCCACTGGGTCAGAGGGGAGGCGGGAGGCAGAGCAAGAGGGAAACGGGGAGGGCTGGAGCTGGCCCCCTGGGAAAGGGCCGAGGGTGGGGAGCCTCAGGAAGAGGAGAGCCCGGATCAGACAAGGGTCGGAACCTGCCGGGTGTGTCTTCTCAGGAACTGTGCCCTAGCACCTGAGCACATGCCCGCACAGCCCTTGGCACAGGTGCAGGGCAAGAGAAATCAAATGAACCAACAAGGACTGGGCCTTAACTGGGCCATCTAGTCTCTTGACCTGTCCCCTCCACCAAGACCCCCTTAGAGGCTCAGGCCCTACCCAAGCCCCATCCTGCAGGAACCAGTGTTCTTTCCATAAGAAAGCCATGGGGGCCAGACTTCACCCCCAGGTCTGTGAGGCCAGTCTGAGAATCATGACTGCAACAGAAAGATTCAACACAAAATCCAGTATGTTTACCTGCAGAACAAGTCCAGGACCCAAACACCTCCACTGCTGTTATCCTGCTAAGTCTGTTAAGCTACAGCCATTAACAGCCACCCTAACGAGCCTCTCTGCTAGGGGGACAGCGAGTCAGCGAAAACCCATCAGCCCACCCATGCTGCTCACAGCCTTCCAGCTCCCTCCCATCACTCAGAGTTAGTCTTACCTTCCAAGTCTGGCCTTTGCCCTCAGCTCCTGGGAGGTGATCTCCAGGCCTCTGGAATGTCCTGTCTGAGGACTTCAGACATCTGTCAAACAATGTGATTTGCAAGGAGTGCTTTGGGACACATGCCCTCTGGGGGAACTTGGAGAGTAAAGGTCGGGCACATGGGCACCCGGTTATGGGCACACCCAGGAACTCTGGACACCAAGCCTAGGATGAGCTTCCCTGATTGGCCACACCATGTGTTACAAACCAGGGGGTCTCAGGTCCAGGACCCCACTGCGAGAGAACAATCCATTGGAAGCTTCACACTTGGAGCCTCCCCTTCCCCCGACAGTCCCCCGCCTGCACAGGATTCCACCCTGTGCAACCTGCCCTTTAGTTGAACGTGTATCCTTCTGCTGTTAAAACACTGTGATCTTGGGGCAGCTGGGTGGCTCCAGTTCCCTTCCACCCCAAGCCCCTGCCTCTCTTCCTGCCTCACTTTGTCCTCTTGGAACACCATCACTATATCCACGGCACTCGAAATTGTATTCACCTTATTTCTTCTCCATTCCCTCACTAGACTAGAAGCCCTAGAAGACTAGAAGAGAGGGATCTTGTACTTCGTCCTCTCCTGTGACCCCAGGACCTAAAACGATTCCTGTCACATGCTGAGTGCACAACAGATTCTTGTTGAATGAATGCCCTCTAGTACCCTTTAGAAGCATCTCTTAGGAAACAGGCCACCTGGCTCCCACTCCTTCTCCCTGAGAGGCCAAGTCTGCAAAAAACAGGAAACCTGACCACACTTGGCTGGAGACCACTGCTGAGGGGGATAAGGAAACAGTAAGACCGAAGACCTCCAGGAGAGGACCCTGACCCAGACGCTAGCCCTGGCCCTCACACCTCCTTGTTGTTATGAGCCTGGAAGGCCCCTCCCTCTCTGGGCTGGAGCAGGTGCATGGAACTCTCTAGCCCTGATCACTGTCTTTGTGTGTGTGCGCGCATGCGTGCACGGAGGAGGGGGTAGATTCCTGCTGTGACTGAATAAGGGAAGACAAGACCTCACCAGGCAGGAGTGACTTTTATTTGAAGCCAGAAAACACCTCTCAACTGTAATCTGTGACCGTAAAAAAAAAAGAAAAGAAAAGAAGCCAGGACCCAAAGGGCCTGGGGAAGGGAAGGGTAATGGGTCCTGTTAGGCCACATAGGGGAAATGAAGCAACAGCCCCTCATGGGGCTCCACGTTTAGGTGCCCCAGCTCAAGAGAGGCCCCCTCCTCACGGCCCAGGTGGGTGCTGAGCAGCAGATTGACCTTGGTTGGCAGGCTGGCAGTGGCCGGCAACCTGGCTGGTTGGCCGACATCCCCGAAGTTGAGCACTACCAAGAAGCGCTCGTTCTGGTCCCACTGGCGGACGTAGGCGAAGAGGTCAGGCCCGGAGGAGAGTACATGGAAATCCCCGTGCAGCAGGGAGCGCTCCTTGCCTCGCTGATCACTCAGTCGCCGGAAGAGAGAGAGGAGGGAGCCAGGGTCTTCATTCTGGCCCTGCAAGTGATGGTCACAGCAAGAAAGGATAAAGGACACCCCTGGGCGCAACCTCCTACACGCCACCTGCCCACCCTCGGCCAAGCAGGCCTGGCCCACCCCAAACCCTTACCTTTACAGTCATGTTGCTACTTCCAGGTTCTGAGGTGTTGGGGAAGCTGGATTCATCCCAGGGCATGATTGGAGCCTTCACAGGCTGAAAAGCCAGGAAAACAGGATTTGGGAAAGGCCTGGGCCTGCTCTCCCTTCACCTTCTGTTCCCAGCCCCATCCGTGTAGAGCCCCCCCCCCCCCCCGCCCCCGATGCTGGCCTAACTTCTACTGGATAAGCAAGGCCGGCCCCCGAGTCAGGTCCCTGCCCGCACTATCGCATCAGCGTGGAGGGCTTTTCTCCCAGCCACAGGGTTAGCTCCCTCACTGCCCTCCACTCCCCGCTCAGGTGTCTCACTAGATCTTCTGTGGCCACACGATGGCAAACATCCCCCATCCCCTGTTCTCTAGGCCCCTGACCCTGCTCTCTTTTGCACAGCACTTAGCAGCACTGAGCACCTTTAATTTTTTTTTTTTTTTTAACATTTACTTATTTTTGAGAGAGATAGAGGCACAGCGCAAGTGAGGGAGGGGCAGAGAGACAGGGAGCCACAGAATCCAAAGCAGGCTGCAGGCTCTGAGCTGTCAGCCCAGGGCCGGACGCGGGGCTCCAACTCACAATCCGTGAGATCATGAAGTCAGGTGCTTAACCTAGACTAAGCCATCCAGGCGCCCCAGCATTGGGCATCTTTATTCTCTTTGCTTATTATCTAACTTCCCCACCTCCAGCTCTTCTGTGCATTGCTGTGTCCTCTGTGCATGGCATATAGGAATTACTCCAGAAAACCGTGGAATAACCGCACGACCAGTTCTGTAAATATCAGCTTGGGTGTCAACCTCTAACCCTGCGGCTAGAGCTAAGTGAACACCATGCTCTTACCCCATCTCAGCACTGGCTGCCATGTGTTTCCCTTACTCCTCTGGGTCCCCCACTAAACTAGGAGTTGCTGGAGGGCACAAGCCCAGCCGAATACCTACCTGCTGCCCACTGAACACATGAGTGAGAATGAACGAACGAATGAACGAATGGATGGCTCCCATATGGAACACCTACCAGGTACCAGGCATCGCATCTTCAAACGTGCTCTCATTGAATCCCAACTTCCCTCCAAGAAATGCAAGGCCCCAGAAGACGTGATCAAGACTAGGGCCGTGAAATAAGTTGCCGAGGCCACGCGGCTACCGTGGCTGACCAGGAGTCAAACGCAGTTCCCCCCAAGGCTCACGTCTACCGGCTGCCATCCACAGAAGCATCGTGATGCGGGAACACAACCTCCCCCACTGCGCCAGGGAGGCAGCAAGCCATACCTGGCCAGGCAGGGCAGCGGCCTCCAAGCCGATCTCATCTCCGTAGCTGAAAACCGGCGTCCCTGGCAGGGTGAAGAGCAGCAGGTGGTAGAGGCGGAGAAGATGAGCCGGCACGAAGGAAGTCAGGAGCCCCGCCTGAGACAACTGCAGGGATGGATGCACTGGTGAGCCCGAAAGCCTGTCTCTGCCTCCGTCTGCCCACACCTTTCGTCAAAAAGGCCTCCTCCCCCGCCTCGTCCCCCGACTGTGGTACTCACGCTCCAGCTGCACCAGCGACTGTCAGTGGCATTCAAATACTGGGTGACCAAGAACTCTATATGCTTCCCGGTGGAAATGGAGTCTGACAGGTATGAGCTAGTCAACAACAGGTCCTTAGTGGATCCAAGGAGGCTCAGAATCTGCTGAAGGTCAGAGGACTCAGTCCCTGCGATCAAGAGCCTACAGAGGGCAAGGCAGGGGACAAGGTTGGTAAAGAACAAGCAAAGAATGAAAGTGAAGAAAGTTCTTTGGGCTAGGAAATCGCCCATTCCTTGGGTCTGGCACTCTACTGGGGGGTTCCCACCATGAAGCTGAGTTGGTGGGGGAGGTCTGGCACCTACCTGTCTTCGCTGAAGCTCTTGGTGATGTTCTGCCACTCAGCCAACAACAAAGACGCATCCTAGAAGAAAAGAAACAAAGTCAAGGAACAGAGAACACCAACAAGCCCTGACGAGTCCCTCTGCTCTCACCCAGACTCTGCCTCTCACATGGAAAGAAACTCACCGTCAGATTCTCCACATCCCGAACCTGGAACCCATCCACACCAGCCTGCAGCCAAAAACTCAGAGCATCCTATAGGGAGGGGGCAAAACAACAGAGGAAGGGCTTCAACACTCTGATGCAAAGGCTTAGAAAATCCAGCCCATGCTAAACCTCACCTACCACGCACTTCTCTATGACCTTGGAAGAGTCACCTGCCTTGACTGGCCTCACTTAACCATCAGCCTTCAGCTCTGTCCCATTCTACACCATCACTGATCCTTTTTTTTTTTTTAAGTTTATTTATTTATTTTGAGAGAGAGAGAGAGAGAGAGAGAGAACACGCATGAGCAGGGAAGGAGCAGAGAGAGGGAGAGAATCCCAAGCAGGCTTCACACTGTCAGTGCGGAGCCTGATGTGGGGCTCAAACTCACAAACGGTGAGGTCGTGACCAGAGTCCAAACCAAGAGTCAGATGCTTAACTGAGCCAGCCAGGCGCCTCTCACCATCACTGATTCTTAAAGTTATAGCATTTCACTTCTGTATTCCTCCCCATTACAAATCACACAGCTTCTCCTTTGATATAGAAAAGGCCTAAGAGAAAAAGTATGTTGATAAACATAACTTCACTTAGGACTGCCTGGGTGGCTCAGTCCGTTGAGCATCGGACTTTGGCTCAGGTCATGATCTCACAGTGTGAGGGTTCGAGCCCCACATCAGACTCGCTGCTGTCAGCACAGAACCTCACTTCTGGTCCTCTGTCTCCCTCTCTCTCTGCCCCTTCCCCTGCTCACATGCTCGCTTGCGGGCTCGGCGCACTCTCTCTCTCTCTCTCTCTCTCTCTAGCCAAGATCAGAAGACAAGTATACTTACTCCTCTCCCGGTGTCCTGAGGCCAGGGGAGGGTGTGTGTAAGAGAGCAGGTCAGAGCAAGGCCAAAGATGAAAGAGTGAAGTTCAAAGCACAGCCCCAGGGCAGTTCAAATGAAGATTTGAGAAGAGAAGCCAGTTCTGCAAAACAGGCCCAGGCCTGAAGTCCTGGCATTGGTGGGCACAAGACATGGAACCCCACCCCCAAGACCCCTTTTCCCCTTTCTGTCTCACCTCTTATCTCCATTTTCACCCGAGGCTACCAGTCCTCAAGCCATACCATCTGAAAACATCCCCTCATCAATAACTTTTAAGAGATTTTATTTTGTTCTATACCCCTGCTGAACTGGCCAGTGTCCTAGAACCCAGGCATTAGGAGCTTGGATAACAAAGTCCCACTTGCAAGCCTATAGTCTTGTATAGTCTATACTATACAAGGTATAGTGAGCCTATACCTGTACTCAGGGAAAGCAGGTTACAGAAATGAGACTACTTGAGACTTCAAATCCTAAGCACCTCAAGCCCCTCTGAACCCTAGCTTCTTCACTGACAGATTAGAGATGAAAGAGACCTTGTGTGGTTACAGAGAAACTTAGAACACATATCCAAAATACTTGGCATGGTCCCAGACGCATAAGACCACAATGCTTACAACTTCAGACTGGGCTCCCCTCCAAAATACATCAAACAAGAACTGGGAAACCAGACACGGCAGGATTCCCACAGAGAAACAGCTTCCTCTCCCCCAAAGGAAGAAAAGTCAAACCCAGATCGCCATCTGAGAAATTCCTTTCTTGGCACTGTTACCATCAGGGTCGAGGAAACAAGGAAAATGAGTGACCAGAAAAGGAACAAGCAAAACCAGGGAGCACTGTTGGCCTACCCTCTGCCTGTGGGAGGGGTGTGCCAGCTCGGCTCCAAGGAGCAAGGGGCCCCTCAGCTGGAGCCAGGCTAGTTTACAAGGGCTTGCTAGAAGGATCAACACAGCCCCAGCAGCCAACTCCCACCTGCCATCGGCGCCAACACACTTACTTACCTTCATCTTGGCGGCCACAGTGTCAATCTGAGTGGGGAGGAACCATGAGTTCTGGCCCTCATAGTTGGGAGTGAGGTCCAGAATGACCCGGATGCCTGGAACAATGGAGAAAAAAAGGGAGTCAGGAGAAAGACGTTGGGATGTCAGGAAAGGGAGCAATCAACAAATACAAGTTGGTGGACTACTCCCTATGTATCATTTGGCACAAAAAGCTTAGATTTGAACCCTGGCAAAACCTATTCCATTGAAACAAAGATGTGAGTGGAGGGGCTGAAAATCTTATCAGGCAGAAGGCATGTAGTGTAGTCGAGAAGGCTAACCTAGGGGGCCCTGGGCTCCCCATCCCCAAAGTGAATCCTCTTAAAATAAGACAAGATTCTATTTGGATATTGTTCTCAAAAGGACCCATTCCTTTACAAGTTTAAAGAACACTGAATCAGCAAAAGCCTA
Source organism: Acinonyx jubatus (assembly GCF_027475565.1). Classification (NCBI taxonomy): domain Eukaryota; kingdom Metazoa; phylum Chordata; class Mammalia; order Carnivora; family Felidae; genus Acinonyx; species Acinonyx jubatus. The sequence goes on from NC_069390.1 coordinate 8,906,237, forward strand.
CATTTTGCAAATAAGGACACTGAAGCCCAGAAGGTAAGTGAATGCGCACACATCCAAGTAGAAAGTCTCTGCACCGCCTGGCAAAGTAATTTTAGGCTGAAGCCTAACAAACTGCAGGGAGCTTGTACCTGCCTTAGAAAACTCAGCCAGACAGGAGTAAACCAAACAAAAACCCTGTCCTGTCTTTTCTGTGGCCAGAAGGCCAAGCCCTTCCCAGCTGCTTCCTTGGCAACTCCAGGACACCCACTCTTTTTCTTGGCCGATTGCAAGAGATTGTCAAAATCTTCCTTGGAGCCGAGAACAGGGTTGATCTGTTCCAAGTTGGTCCCAGCGAGGTCATCTTTCTGGTTCTTGTGAATTGGGCCCAGCACAAAGCCTTTCACCTTCAGGGTGCTCAGGTAATCAAGGTGCCTCTTCAGGCCTGAAATGGGGAAGCAGATTTAAAGTGAAGGCCCTCTGAGGGGCACCTGGGTGGCTCAGTCGGTTGAGCGTCAGATTTCGGCTCAGGTCATGATCTCAGAGTCTGTGAGTTCGAGCCCCGCGTCGGGCTCTGTGCTGACAGCTCAGAGCCTGGAGCCTGCTTCAGGTTGTGTCTCCCTCTCTCTCTGCCCCTCCCCCGCTCATGCTCTGTCTGTCTCTCTCTCTGTCAAAAATAAATAAACATTAAAAAAAAAATTTAAAGTGAAGACCCTCTGAGAGGTCCTTGATCGCCCCTCTTCTCTTCTCCCCTCCCGCAGGAAGTGTTGGGGAACTAAGTGTTGGGCCTTGATGGCCCCTCTTCTCCCCTCCGGCAGGAACTAAGTGTCGGGGGGAAGTGAGCCTGAATCACGAGACTCAGAGGAGCTGACGCAAGGTGCCCGGTGCATTACTTCAGAAACCGTCAGCTACAGGCTTCGCAGGGTAAGTGAGGACGCTGAGTCAGCCATCCTCGTGGAAGAGGGCGTAGGGGCAGTTTCCTTCAAAGAAGGAATGGAGAAGCTACATCTCCGGCTTGAGGGTGCGGGACCGAGTACAGAATGGGGTGGACAACCGTCGGCGTCAATCTGGGCACAGCATCGGAGCCGGTGGCCCGATAACCCAGGGTCGCGCCCACAGCTCACCCGCTAGGTCGCCCTCCTCGTGGCCCTGGAAGGCCAGCAGGTCGCCGATGCGGTAGAGGGCGCCTTTGTGCCACCAGCTCTGCGCGGGCAGCTCGCGGCAGCGCGGCGCCCGCACAATGATGACCACCGCACCCGCCAGCATGCCGAGCCAGCCGAGCCAGAAGAGCACCAGCAGCGCCCAGCGGGTGCGCACCCAGCCGGGGCTGCCCGCCACCTTCAGCAGCTCCTCCTTAGACAGGCCAGTGAACTTGGCCGCGGCCGCTGCCTCTGCCTCGTCGTCGGCCACCTTGATCTTAACCAGGCCGTTCTTTTCGGCGCCGCTCGCCACGACTACGGCCATGGCTGCCCCGGACGCCGCATTCATCGGCTGCTTCTCGGGCTCCATTTCGTTCAGCTCCACCTCCTTCATGTCCACCTCAGTGTCCTGGCTCATGATGCCTGCGGAACCGGCGATACGATGCAGGCTGCGATCAAGCGGTGGCTGGACTCCGGCCGCGACCTCCCCGCCCCAACTCGGCCTCCGAAGAATTCGCGATCACGCGCAGCTCGGGCTACAGTGTTCGCGTCTGCGGTGGGAAGGGCGCAGCCTACCGGAAAGAGAAGGGGAGCCCCGCCCCTGCCCGCCCCTTAAAGAGGAACGGCCCCGATTGCTCTTTCTGAGACAACACGGGTGGGCGGCGGTGGGGGGACTAGGCTCCGGAGCACGCTTCCCACCGCTGCGCGCCTCAATTCCCGCTTCTCGAACCTGTTTACCCCTAAAGTTCCTCCTAGTCGAACGCTAAGAAGGTTGAGCGCGGAGCCACCTCCAGGTGGGCGGAGTCTGACTTGTCTCCGCCCCGAGGAGTGGAAAGGGAGGGGACTTCCAGCACCGCGGGTGTCCCTAGGGCCCCTCTTCGCCGCCGTCGAAGGCTGGGCCCCAACGCCGTGCTCCGTTCGCCCCTGGCCCTGGGCTGAAACCACCGCGTGGTGAGCCCAACTTCGCACGGCCGCTGGCGCTCTCAGAGCCAGCCAAACTCAGCTTCTTCCCTTTCCCCCACCTAGCCTTGTCTCCTCAAGCCTTTGGAACTTGGCGCCGGATCTCTGCTTCCCCGCAGGGCTTACTCCCACTCGTCCTTCAAGACTCATCTTGAGTTCATTTCAAATAATTCATCATGCAGCAACTATTAAGTGCCCACTACAATACTTTGCTGTATTAATTTTATTGAGTTAACTGTAATGCAGTCTTCTCCCTGGTGTTTTAAGATGAATCTGTTCGGACAGAATTGAAGCTGACCCCACCCCCCACCGCCCGTCTCCCCCTACCCCAACCCCCCACCGCCAGTTTCTGGCGCCAGGATGTCGGGCAGCTAGGAATCCGACATCCAGAAGAGCCAAAAGCCTGATGGGCTGTAGGAAACATTCCAAGGTTGGGCCTCAATTGGAGGCACCCACCATTTTCCTACAACAGACCAGACTCTTCCCCACTGTTGCAGGGCCTCCGACAGATTAGCCCAATCTCCCCAGGGTGCCAGGATTCCCTTACCTCCTTATCACTTCACTATGCTAAGCCTTGGAGGCAGCCGCAGATGATGAGACAAGCTTAGGGCAAAGCATAAACTAGCACCCCGCACCCCCCCCCCTTCAGGTGGGATACATGTGATATTCCTCGGACACTCCTGGCTACCAGAGAACAAAGGAAAGGGGTTTAAGTGCTTGCCATGGTAATGAGGGAAACTAAAGGAAATGAAAAATTTAATTCCCTTACTGCCTGTAGCCCATGACAAGTCCTCGAGACCCGAGACCGACAGAGTGATCTCCCTCTAGGAGCTCATCTGCTTCAAGGATGACGCTTTGCTGGGGCCAAAGAGAACCTTGGTTTAACATTATCCCAACCACGAGGATCCTGTAAGTCTACTTCCTTTATCTCAACTGCCCCAGGATATATGCTGGCAATCATGCTCCAAACTTATTACCCCCCCTTATACATTTGAAGGATCTCATGACTGAGATTTTATTTAACGGTAATAAGTGAAACAGTAATTTCCCTGGCAACAACTAGCCCCTCAAAGTCGTGGAAACCTTGCTTCCAAAATTCCTTAGAGAGTACTCTATCCCTGACCACCTCCCAAGCTGAGGGTATATAATAAGTTACCCATTGTGACCCCAGTGCAGCTCTTCCTGCCCACGGGTCATGTCCCCATGCTGTAGTAAAATTATTGCACCAAAGATGTCCTCAAGAATTCTTTCTTGGTCATCGGCTCCAGACCACCCCACCGTCACCCCAAAATTTCATCACAGAGGCCTTGAAGACCACCCAGCTTCCCTCCACAGAGATTCTGGGATGGAGACTAAGTGGGGCAGAGACAAGATTCATAGCAGGGACTGCTGGACATCAACACCATGGGGTGCAGACGTTCAGGAACTGCTTGTTCCTGACCAGTGCCAGCTGGATTATTTTCAGAGAGGAGCTGAAGGAAACAAGTTCTTTCTCCCTCTCCCACCTGGGCTGGAAGCCAAGGTAGCTGTGTGTTTGGAAGAAAGCAGAAGCCAAATCTAAAGAAACAGCAGACAGGAAGGGGGGCCCAAGGAGAGTCAAGGGTGTGAAAAGGCTCATCTTCTGCCATTCCCTTTCTGCATGCCAAAGCCCATACCCTACCCCCACCCTAAGAGAGCCAGAACCAATTCCTAGAGGGAGGCAGGCGAGTGGATAGAGGGTGGAGTTCAGACTACTGCGCAAAGATGATAAGTCCAAGGTACCCTGGGCATGGCAGATAAGTGCCAACCAGAGGCTCTGAACAGACTTTAACAGGGTTGAAGTTCAAGGTTGAGAACTGGGTTCAGAAGCTCTCCTTGAGATTGTCCAACATTACACCCCTAGAAACCTAATATCTCACTCACAGCCCTGTGGTTCCAGACAGATGAAGCCAATTCCTTCTGCGTGCAGTAAAGAAGCTAACAACTTACCCTCCAAAATTTATGATCCCCACGCCTTCCACAGGGATTGCCCTTCCCCCTCCCCCCCCCCCCCCCCCCCCGTGACATCAGCCTTCAAACACCTGGCAGTCTTACAGTACAGCCAGCTTTGTCAGGCCTCTGCATCTCTGGACATGCCATTCCGTGTTTTTCCCGTCCTGTTCTGCCACTCGGCCTCATTAGTTCCCATTCATTCAAGACCTAGCTCAGATGACAGTTTTTCTCAACTTCTCCCAAAGAGCTATTTTCCATCTACCTCTGCCACAACACATATCCTGTTTGTTTATTGCATTTCCTTTTCTGAGCGTCTGTTTGCACTTCAAGACGAGTGGCAGAGACCTTGTGCAATTTGCTGATGGACCTGCCTGTTCAGAGATAACGTATAGTAGGCACTTCATGAGTGTTTGGAAAATGAGTGGATGAACTATACCAGTCGAACCCAAATACTTCCCTTCTTAGAAACAACAAAAGTAGCGTATGAAGATAAAGGGATAAAAGTGAAAAGAAATGTAAACAACACCACATTATATCATAGAAAAGGAAAACAAGGGCACCTGGCTGGGTCAGTCGGTGGAGCATACCACTCTTGATCTCGGGGTTGTGAGTTGGAGCCCCAGGTTGGGTGTAGTGATTACTTAAAAACAAAAGTCTTTATATTTTTTTAATGTTTATTTATTTGGTGGGGGGGGGGGGCAGAGAGAGAGGAGGAGAATGAGAATTCTAAGCAGGTTCCATGCTGTGAGCACAGAACCTGACATGGGGCTCAAACTCATGAACCATGAGATCATGACCTGAAGTGAAATCAGGCGTTGGTTGCTTAACCGACTGAGCCACCTTGGTGCCCCAAATACCAAATTCTTTAAAAAAAGGAAACCAAGACTTGTTACTCTTCAACCAAAAGAAAGTAATAAATCTGGGGGAAGGAGACGACCGGAAAACATGGAAAGACTGTACAGAAAGAGGCAGAACGTGACTAGAGATCCTCAGATCCTTCAATGACTTTTGATATAAAAACATATAAGACAATATTTACTGTAGGAATGCAAAGTAGATCATTAACAAATATTTTTTTAAGTTTTATTTAAGTAATGTCTATACCCAATGTGGGGTTCAAACCCATGCCCCTGAGATCAAAAGTCACATGCTCTACTGACCGAGCCAGCCAGGTGTCAGGAAAAGTATATGATTTGTCACGAAGAATTAAGCTTTCAAAACAAGGCTGGGACAGGATGGCTCAGTCGGTTGAGCGTCCACCACTCGATTTCAGCTCAGGTGATGATCTCATGGTTCGGGCGTTCAAGCCCCACATTGGGCTCCATGCTGACAGTGTGGAGCCTGCTTGGGATTCTGCCTCTCTCTCCCTGTCTCTCTTCCCCTCCCCACTCGTCCTCGCTTTCTCTCTCAAAATAAATAAACTTAAAAAAAACTAAAAAAAAGAAAAAAGACTGAGACAACGCAGAGAGAAAAGGCAGCTCAACAATCCAGAGACCACGTGAGGCTACACATCTTTAATACTTTATGCTCAGGCAGACAGATGAGGGTTGGGCCCTGAAACGCAGAGCGCTAAGTGTACAGAGAAAATTCCTTTCTAAACCCCTGTTGCAAAAGTCCATGTCACGTGTTTCCCAACAAATAAGGATTACAGTTGAGCCTTCAACAGCACAGGGATTTGTGGCACGGTCAAAACTCTGCATGTAACTTCTGACTCCCCAAATACTTAACTACTAATAGCCTACTGTTGACCGAAAGCCTTACCGATAACATAAACAGCTGATTAACACGTATTTTGCTTCTGACATGTCCATCGACCTTGGGGAGTTCAGACATTTGAAAAATGGATGATGGCCGAAAGTTAAAGAACTGAGCATTTGGAGGTCAAAGCGCTATGGAGATGAAAGCCGAGAAGGAGGCCGACCCTCAGCCAAAGGGGCTCACTTGGCAACTGTCATTTGAAGAAGTGACGTTGGAATAATATTGTTATTACGAATCCTGCAGGAGGGACGCTGGCTTCTAAAGAAGAGAACCGTCAGGGTTGTCTCAGTGGAGGATGGGGAATGTGAGGGGGGATAAAAGCCAGAAAGAGGAGAGGAAATACAGCCAAAGCCATCGCTTAGAAGAGAAATAAATGTGCCATCTCAAAAGTACCTGATTCTAAGTAAATTAGACAATGAACAATAATGCAGCAGCAAGCCTTTCTCTCTCATTGCAACCAGATAGTAAAAGAGAGAAACATGGGGCGCCTGGGTGGCTCAGTTGGTTGAGCATCTGACTCTTGATTTTGGCTCAGGTCATGATCTCATGGTTCCTGGGATGACGGGATGAGCCCCCCATCGAACTCTGTGCTGGCAGAGCAGAGCCTGCTTGAGATTCTCTCTCTCTCTTTCTCTCTCTCTCTCTCTCTCTCTCTCTCTCTCTCTACCCCTCCCCCTCTCGTGCTCTCTCTCTTTCTCTCTCAAAAATAAACAAACATTAAAAAGAAAAAAAAAGAAAGGGGCGCCTGGGTGGCGCAGTCGGTTAAGCGTCCGACTTCAGCCAGGTCACGATCTCGCGGTCCGGGAGTTCGAGCCCCGCGTCAGGCTCTGGGCTGATGGCTCAGAGCCTGGAGCCTGTTTCCAATTCTGTGTCTCCCTCTCTCTCTGCCCCTCCCCCGTTCATGGTCTGTCTCTCTCTGTCCCAAAAATAAATAAACGTTGAAAAAAAAAATTAAAAAAAAAAAGTAGAAAAAAAGAGAGTAACATCAGAGATATAGCAGATCAACCTATGGAAGAAACAGAGAAGCATTTGTAACATAGTATCCTCGGATAGATGACATCAGATATTTAGCTGATCAGAGACAGAATACTGATCTCATCCAAGAGGCTACATAGTAATAAGGGAGTAAATTATCCTTAAAGTGGTGACTGAAGTCCCCCAACATCAGCTCTTTCTACCATTGTGGTCACACGATACTGGTGGGTATTGCTATTTTTCCAGCCCCTGTGACCTTCAAAACTTTCTATCATCACATCCTTTGGAAGAAAATCTCTAAGTGCAGCCACACTCACGAGGCCTGGCATTAAGCTCTGCCTCCTGGATGGGAGGGAGTATTGACATGAATTACTGGAGATTTTCTGTACAGGAGATTTATCTCTTCTCCCTCATTTATCTGGTTATTTGTTTTTTGTCAGTATGGACTTGTGCATATGTATTTTATCCTTTGGGTTAGAATTCAATACTATATTACTGGGGGGTTTTCTCAAATTGTTACAGCTTTGGCCGCTGTGAGCTCTTTTAGGTTGGCTCTTTCAATACATTTCTCTTTCTGCTGTCCCCCTGCCTCCCCCCACATACAGTTTTTTTGAGCACGTTCTTTACTTCCTGGCACTACAAAATGGTCCAGGCTCATCTTGTACGTATGTTAGGGCCCCAGCCCTAGAATCACCCATATCTCCAAAGACCCCTGGTTCCTTTTATTGGGAAAATGGTATTAGAAACCAAGATCTGGGCACTCAGATGTCTCCTCCTCCTCCTCCTCCTCCTCCTCCTCCTCCTCCTCCTCCTCTTCCTCCTCCTCCCCCTCCTCCTCCTCGTCCTCCTCCTCCTTCCTCCTCCTCCTTCCTCTTCTTCTTCTTCTTCTTCTTCTTCAAGTTTATTTATTATTTATTTTGAGGGGGAAGGGCAGGGGAGGGGCAGAGAGAGGGAGAAAGAATCCCAAGCAGGCTCTGTGCTGTCAGCACAGAGCCCAATACAGGGCTCAATCTCACCAATGGTGAGATCATGACCTGAGCCCAAATCAAGGGATGCTTAACTGACTGAGCTACCCAGGCACCCTTCAGGTGTCCTTTGACGAACAAAAGTTATCCATCAAAAATGTTATCAGTCTTGGGGCACCTTAGTGGCTCAGTCAGTTGGGTGTCTGAGTCTTGATTGCGGCTCAGGTCATGATCACAGAGTCGTGGGATCGAGCTCCACTTTGGATTCTGATCTGAGTGTGGAGCCTACTTAAGATTCTCTCTCCCTGCCTCTCTGCCCTTCTTCCCCCACACCTCATGTGCTCTCTCTCTCTTTCTCTCTCTAAAATTAAAAAAAAATAATAAAATGTTATCAGTTTTGGTGGGATGGCTGGGATTGAAAAAATAGGGGTGCCTGGCTGGCTCAGTTGGTGGAACATCTGACCCTTGATCCCAGGGTCGTGAGTTCAAGCCCCACATTGGGCATGGAGCCTACTTAAATAAATAAGTAAGTAAGTAACTAAGTAAGTAAGTAAATAAATAAATAAATAAATAAATAAGTGTTTTCTCTTATGGCCCACATTTTTACTTTTGACGTCTTATTTTAAAATGTATTATTGGGGCACCTGAGTGGCTCAGTCGGTTGGGCATCCGACTCTTGATTTCAGCTCAGGCCACGATCTCACTTTCACGAGTTTGAGCCCTGCGTGGGGTCTGTGCTGACAGTGTGGAGCCTGCTTGGGATTCTCCCTCTTTCTCTGCCCCTCCCCCACCCACACTCTCTCTGTCTCTCTCAAAATAAATAAACTTTATAAAAAATTTTAATGTATTATTTGTTTTGGAAAATATTATTTGGTGTGTTATTTTGAGAATCTTTCTTTTTGTTTATTTGTGTGTGTGTGTGTGTGTGTGTGAGAGAGAGAGAGAGAGAGAGAGAGAGAGAGAGAGAGAGAGAGAAACACAAGTGGGGCAAGGACAGAGAGAGAGGAAGACAGAGTCTGAGGCAGGCTCCAGGCTCTGAGCTATCAGTGCAGAGTCCGAGGCGGGGCTCAAACTCACAAACCCTAAGATCATAACCTGAGCTGAAGTCCACGTTTATCTGACTGAATCACCCAGGCACCCCTAAAAATTCTTTCTTTAAGGCCTGAAAGATATTCATCGACATTTTCTATGCAAGAAGGTAAGGTTTTGTTTTTGACATTCAAGTCTTTAATCCACCTTTAATTGATTTTTTATTTATGGTAAAAGCCAACCTCGCCTTTTTTATAAATGGGTAACTGTGATATGATAAAAGCAGAGAGAGAGAGAGAACACGAGGGCACAAGAAAGGGCGTGAACCTTTGTCCCTAGTTCCTGACGCTGAGCTCCTAAATCTCTTGGAATTCCTGGGTGATAAGAAAGCCTCTTCCAAAGAGACCACTCTTGGTGGTAGCTTTGGGGTAGAGACTGGCCACCAGAAAAATCAAGGCATGACTAGAGGGTTGTAACTTCCAGTCCTATCCCCCAACTTCCAAGCAGGGGGGAGGGGCTGGAGACTGAGTTAATCACCAAGGGCCAATGATCATGCCTGCGTAATGGAACCTCTGTAGAAACCAATCAATGGGGTTTGGAGAACTTCCAGGTTGATGAACATGTACCAGGAAGGTAACCCACCCCAAGTCTACAGAGTCTGAAGATCCTATGCTTGGAACCTTCCAGACATCACCCCATGTACCTCTTCATCTGGCTATTCATTTGTATCCTTTATAACGTCCTTTTTAATAAACTGGGAATAGTAAGTAAAGTGTTTCCCTGAGTTCTATGAGCTGTACAACAAATTGTGTCCACACAAAAACCTGAACACGGATGTTTATAGCAGCTTTATTCAGCATTGCTAAAACTCAGAAGCGACCAAGATGTCCTTCACTAGGTGAATGAAGAAACTGGTACATCCAGATAATGGAACATTATTGAGCTATCAAGCCACAAAAATACAGGGAGGAATCTTAGATGCATATTGCTAATCTTAAATGCATAAGAAGCAAATATGAAAAATCTACATACTGTATGATTCCGACTATGTGACATTCTGGAAAAGGCAACACTATGGAGACAGTAGAAAGATCAGTGGTTGCAAGGAGTTCTGGGGGGGGGGGGGCAGGCTGAATAAGTGGAGGGCAGGGGATTTTTAGGACCAGAAGACTATTCTGTACAATACTGTAATGGTGGATACATGTCATTAGACATGTGTCAAACCCCACAGACTGTACAACACAAAGAATGAACCTTAATGTAAACCATGGTCTTTAGTTAATAATAATGTATCAGTATGGGCTCATCAACTATAACAGGTGTACCTCACTAAAGCAAGATTTTAATAGGGGAAAGGGTGGGAGGTGGAGAGAGGGTAATGGAAGATATGGGAACTCCATTCTTCCTGTCCACTATTCTGTAAACTTAAAATTGCTTTCAAAAAATAAATTATATTAAATAAATAAATAAAATAAGGTGTTTACTACAGAGAAAACTAAAACTCAAAAGTTTAAAGAAATGCATCCTCTAGCAAGTTTAGAACAGATTCCCTTTCATCCTCAAATTAGACAGTAGCATTAGAACTGATTACCCAGTTTCTTTAAAAGAGTACTATAGGGGCGCCTGGGTGGCTCAGTCGGTTAAGCGTCTGACTTCAGCTCAGGTCACGATCTCACAGACCGTGAGTTCGAGCCCTGCGTCGGGCTCTGGGCTGATGGCTCAGAGCCTGGAGCCTGCTTCCGATTCTGTGTCTCCCTCTCTCTCTGCCCCTCCCCCATTCATGCTCTGTCTCTCTCTGTCCCCAAAATAAATAAACGTTAAAAAAAATTTTTTTTTAAAAAATAGTACTATCAAGGGGCGCCTGGGTGGCTCAGTCAGTTGAGCATCTGACTTCGGCTCAGGTCATGATCTCACAGCTCGTGACTTCAAGCCCCACGTCAGGCTCCGTGCTGACTTCTCAGAGCCTGGATCCTCCTTCAGATTCTGTGTCTCCCTCTCTCTCTGCCCCAACCCACTTGCATTCTGTCTCTGTCTCTCTCAAAAATAAATAAACATTAAAAAAAATTTTTTTTAATAATACTATCAATAATTTAATTCCAGCATAGTCACCGTATGGTGTTATATTAGTTTCGGGTGTCCAATATAGTGATTCAACAATTCCATATGTCACCAGGTGCTTATTGTTATGCCCAGAATTCGTGATCCCCAAAGACCATCTGGGAGCTGAGTCTGATGCAAAAGCAAAGAGCCTTTATTCAAGCTGGCTCGAGCTCAATCCCCTACCTGCACCAAGGCAGCGGTGAGATACCAGAGAGAGAGAGCGAGTTTCAAAAGCACAAAGGTTTTATAGGGATCATGGCCTTAGCTGATTGGCTGGGGAAGGATAGACCAACGGCTGCCAAGGTGTGGTTCCAGAGCAGCAATTATCAGCGTCACCTGGAACTTGTTAAAAATGCAAATGTTGGGCCTGGTGGTCACAGACCTAATAAATCAGAAACTCTAGGGGTGGGGCTCAGCAATCTGTGTTTGAACAAGTCTTCCTGGAGATTCTGATGCACCTGAAGTTTAAGAACCACTGTGTCTGAGGATCTCTAACATGTTTGGCCTCAGTGTATACAGAACATTTTTCACTGGTCACCTATTAACCATTGGCTGTCAGCCTTGCTGGGCTATATAAATACCTAGCACCAAACACCATCCCCAGAGACTCTGATTAATTGGTTTGAGGAGGGGTAAAATGCTCCCAGGTCATTCTAAGCCTGGACAGGGTTGAGGGCTCCTGCCTCTGGCCCCTACCTGAGAGAAGCCCTCCCTCTTCTACTCACACTTTCCACGCCTCTCATACTCCCCTTCCTCCCACCTTAGACTTCGGAAGAATGCATCAATCTGCATCAATCGGTAGCCTGCTTTCTTAGAAAACATAAGTTACTCAAGGGGAGGAGGCGTGGTCTCAGGTTTGAGCGGGAACCTCTTCCTGCGGCCATGTCAGGGACATAGTCACTAGTTGGCCGGCCTAGGTCTGCTCTTTCACTTATCACAAGTGCCCTTGTTAATCCCCATCACCTATTTCACCCATCCTCCCACCCACCTCCCCTCTGATAACCATCAGTTTCTTCTCTATAGTTAAGAGTCTGTTTCTTGGTCTGTCTCTCTTTTTTCCCCTTTGCTTGTTTTGTTTCTTAAATTCCACATATGAGTGAAATAATATCATATGTCTTTCTTTGACTTATTTCACTTAGCATAATACGCTCTAGTTCCATCCACGTTGTTGCAAATGGCAAGATTTCATTCTCTTTTATGGCTGAATAATATCCTATTGTGTATATATACTACATCTTCTTAATCCTTTCATCCATCAATGGATACTTGAGCTGCTTCCATAACTTGGCTATTATAAATGATGCTGCTATAAACACACGGGTGCATGTATCCCTTTAAATTAGTGTTTTTGTATTCTGGGGGATAAATACCCAGTAGTGCTATTAATGGATCATAGGGTAGTTCTATTTTTAATTTTTTGAGGAAACTCTTTACTGTTTTCCTTAGTGGCTATACCAGTTTGCATTCCCACCAACAGTGCATGAGTGTTCTTTTTTTCCAAGTTCTTGCCAACACTTGTTGTTTTCTGTGTCATTAATTTTAGCCATTCTGATGAGTAGGAGGTGATATCTCACTGTAGTTTTGACTTTCATTTCCCTGATGATGAGATGTTAAGCATCTTTTCATGTCTTTTGGCCATCTGGATGTCTTCTTTGGAGAAATGTCTTTTCATTTCTTCTGCCCATTTTTTAATTGGTTTATTTGGTTTTGGGGGTGTTGATTTGTATAAGTTCTCTTTAAGTTTTATTTATTTAAGCAATCTCTATACCCAGCGTGAGGCTCAAACTCACTACCCCAAGATCAAGAGTCGCATGCCCTTCCAACTGAGCCAGCCTTGTGCCCCTGTATAAGTTCTTTATATATTTTGGATACTAACCCTTTTTGGATATGTCATTTGCAAAGATCTTCTCCCATTTAGTTGGTTGCCTTTTAGTTTTGTTGACTGTTTCCTTTGCTGTGCAGAATCTTTTTATTTTGACGAAGTCCTAAATAGGTTATTTTTGCTTTTATTCCCCCGTCTCAGGAGACGTATCCAGAAAAATGTTGCTATGGCTGATGTCAGAGACCTTTCTGGCTGTGTTATTTTCTAGGATTTTTATGGTTTCAGGTCTCAAATTTAAATTACTATCAGTAATTTACAAAATACTTTTATAGGTAACTAACATTCAATTGGGGGGGTAGGGAATGAGACCTAAATGTTTTGCTCTACTTATAGAAAATTCTGTACAAAAAAGTCCAAATTGAGGGGTGGTTGGTGGCTCAGTTGGAAGAGTGTGTGACTCTTGATCTTGAGGTGGTAAGTTTGAGCCCCATTTTGGGTGTAGGGATTACTTTAAAAATAAAAAAATCTTTTTTTGGTAATTTTTAATTAATTAATTTATTTATTTATTTATTTATTTATTTTTGAGAGAGAGAGAGAACGAGCAGGGGAGTGACAGAAAGAGAGGGAGACACAGAATCTGAAGCAGGCTCCAGGCTCTGAGCTGTCAGCATAGAGCCCGATGTGGGGCTTCAACCCACAAACTGTTGAGATCATGACCTGAGCTGAAGTTGGATGCTCAACCCACTGAGCCACCCAGGTGCCCCCAAAATAAATTCTTAAAAAAAATCCAATTGAATCTAAAAATTATTAGATTAAGAGTTCAATTAAAAAAACTAGACGCAGAACAATTCTGTTCTGTATACCAGTAGCAAACAATGAGAAAAAAAATTTTTTAAGTTGCCATTTATACTAGCAACTGTTAACCTTAAAAATAAAACTGTCAGTTATCTTACCAGAAAAAAAAAAATGAGTTTATTCAGGAATACCAGAGAATTGCAATTCAGGACATGTGGGAAATTTGCAATAGTCTATAAAACTGAAAATACTCTTGCTGTTCTCTGGAAATGTCACTCCTAGATGCATACCCCGGAGAAACTCTCATACATGTGCACAAAGCAGCATATGAAAGATTTCACTGCCACGTCAGTTACACCAATATATATTTGGTAACCTGAAAAATGTTCTATCACTAAGGGACAAGATCATATGTAGAAAATCTCTAAATAGAGCACTATAAATAAATATTAAAGAACCAGGACATAAAAGACAAGTAAAATATGTGTCAAAAATATAGCATTAAAGAAAGAGGGGAAAGAGCAGATTTGTCTTAAAATTTTTTCCCAAAAACCAAAAGACATAGTGGAATGCAACAGTCTGCATTTTAACTGACATTGAGTCCAAAAGGGAGAACCATACCATTCATGGGGGTACTGCAATATCGGGTTGGTTTGTAGAATAGATGGAGAGAGCCCCTATTCAATCTCTCTGTTCCCAAAACCCACATAATAATAATAATAATAATAATAATAATAATAATAATAAACTTGATAAAGTATCCTCAGGTACAGGTTTACAAGATACTAAATGATAAGAACACATACTATTCATGGGGCACCTGGGTGGCTCAGTCGGTTGAGCATCCAACTTCAGCTCAGGTCATGATCTTGAAGTTGACAAGTTTGAGCCCCACATCCGGCTCTGTGCTGACAGCTCAGAGCCTGGAGCCTGCTTCGGATTCTGTGTCTCCCTCTCTCTCTGCCCCTCCCCCGCTCATGCTCTGTTTCTCTCTGTCTCAAAAATAAAGATAAACATTTTTAAAAAACCATTTTTTTAAAGAACACATACTGTTCTTGATCTTGGGCCAAGAAACAAAGAAACAACCTACAATTAAGATTCCCAGCAGAACTCGCTTCCCAGCTGTCCCTTATAAAATTCCACATCCTCAACTCTTCCAAAAACCAGTCTCACCCCTCTATGAGAGAGCTTCTCCTGGCATACTTCTCCACAGTTCAGGAAATAAGGAAATTCTGTCCTCAAACTGAATTTTTCCCAGAGGTGAATGCCCTACTCCCAGATCCCAGGAGAGCCCTGTTCATTTGCGGATCCCTTTTCCTCCACGAATGGAGGCAATGCCTCTTGCTGCCAGGAGGGGGCAGACGCAGCCTCCATCCTCTGAGAGAGCTTCGTGTTGCCAGGAAGCTGTCGACAGTTCAACTGCATTTTTCCTAACAGCCTCTTCAGGAGCTTCCTTCATAGCACAGGGCAGGCAATCGATGCATTACAGTGTCATGCCTTGTTCTACACGATAGGGATAAAATAAGTTATACAGACACGATTTCTGACCTCAGGGAGTTTATATAGGGAAGGGGTCAAGTAGAGCAAGGGAGGGAATGAGTAATGATATTAAAACTGAAAAAGGAAAACGGGCCTTGTTGGCTCTGTCAGTAGGTACAAATTTTAACCTAAGAGCAAAGGAGAAGCACTGAGGATTTTGAGCTGAGATCGGACTTTCCATTTAGAAAGATCGCTCTGGTGGCGCCTGAGTGGCTCAGCCAGTTAAGCATCCAGCTCCATTCAGCTCATGATCTCACACAGTTCGTAAGTTTCAGCCCCTGCATTGGGATCTGTGCTGAAAGCTCAGAGCTGAGCCTGCTTCAGATTCTGTGTCTACCTGTCTCTTTGCCCCTCCCTCTCTCTCTCTCTCTCTCTCTCTCTCTCAAAAATAAAACATTTTTTAAAAATTAGAAAGATCACTCTGGCTATAATGTGGAGAATGGGTTATAAGGGGTTGAAGTCATGAGATGCCTGGGTGGCTCAGTCAGTTAGGCAACCAACTGTTGATTTCTGCTCTGGTCATGATGTTGCGGTTCGTGGGTTTGAGCCCCACATCAGGCTCTGCACTGGCAGTGCAGATCCTGTTTGGGATTCTCTCTCTCTCTCTGCCCCTCCCACACACACTCTCTCTCAGAATGAATAAATAAACTTAAAAAACAAAAAAACAAAAAAAGAGAGTTAAGTCAAAGCCAGGGAACCAGCTTGGGAATCTGTAGCAGAAATCCAGGGGTGAATGGCTTACACTAGGGTACTGAGAAGGAGAAAAGCATCTACTGACATCCAGAAGCTGGCCTGGGATTCACACCTAGACCTTGGTGGTCTCCTGTTGAACGTAATTTCAGAATATCAACATAAGTCAAGGCCACTCTGTGATCATGGTGGGTCAAGGCAAAACAAGTCCATCCCATACGTCTGAGCACAGAAAAAAAGGATGAACATCGTCCAGATAGCAAAAGTCCAAACTGCTCCCTGTCCTCGCTAATATGAGTGATGGTTTATTTGCCAATCATAAGTCAGTCTCATTCTATCCTTCCATCCTTCTAGGTAAGACTTATTAAGATACCCAATAATAAATGATGTCACTTCCTGAAAACATCAAATCCAGAGTAAAGCCTCACTTGCTTAAAATCTCCCACAAATCACTTAGCACAAGCCCAAATCCTGCAGTAAATTATTTCTAACACCCTCTTACTGAGACACCCCGTGATTCCCCACGGGGTGTGTTCTTCCTCGCTGCAACAAATAACCAACTTGCTCCAATACAAATACGTTCCCGGAAGTGTTTGGCTGGAGAGGATTTACAGCATATCAGCAGCAGGGATAAGGACCACGCTCTGGCTTAGACAATCGAGTCAAAGAGGGCACGTCGGGGAAGGAACAGATTTGTAGGAAAAGATGATAAATTCCATTGCGGACAAGTTGAGCTGAGCTGTTTATGGGTCATCCCAGTGAAGATGTCTGATAGACAGTTAGATACCAGGGTGTGCAGTCCAGGAGATCTTGTGTTGGGATGAAGTGGGGGAGATGGAAGCATATATATATGGTAAATGAGGCCCAAGGTGATGGGTAAGCTGGTTAGCTAGGCAGAGTCTAGCGAGTGAGAAAACAAGTGGACCCGGAACAGAACCCTGAGGAACGGGTAGGAATAGATAGTGAAAAAGGTCAAGAAGGAAGAGGAAACCCAGGAGGGTGCAGGGTCCCAGAAAGCAAAGGTAGGGAGCACTTCAGGAAGAGGGGGAGGTCACCAGTGTCAAATGCCACAGAGAGGTCAAGAAAGATGGAAGTATCTTCTGGGATTAAGTGAATGAGGTCAGTAGTGGCCTCCGTGGAGGGGCAGGTACAGGAGCTGGAGTGCAATGGGTTAAGGACAGAATGGGAGAAAAGGTCATCGCTGGAATGGGGACGGTGCAGTTTCAGAGATTCCTACTTTGTCTTTCCCACTGTGATAGCTTTTTTCCCCCAGCCCAAAGACCCGATGTGGTGGTAATGCGCTCCAACCTCAAGTATATCAACCCCGTTAAACACCCGGGGACCAGGGAAACGATGAATGGAGTACCCAAAGCAAGCTCTTATTCTAGCCCCCGCTCCCCAAATCAATGGAATACACTGTCCTCAGATACAGGAGGTATCAGATGTTAAACTGACAAGAACAGATACCACACTTGAGCTTAGCCAAAAGATCAATTCCTACCCGTATCAACTCCCTATTATCCCAAACCTTCCTCCCTCAGGTCCACAAATACAGCATATGAGCCTGTCCTTATAACCTTCAACATTCTCGTCTCCCCTGAGACCAGGCTAATCCTCCCCAGTGTCACGCTTCTCCACAATCCAGTAATTCTGTCATCAAATTGGGACTGTTTCTCCATGGAAGTGAGTAATTCCTGGCAAAGCGGTAGTTATTTGTATATCCACTTCCGTTAAGCGAGGCAGTGCCTCTTGTAGCCAGGTGAGGGCAGAGTTGCTCCCTGAGCAAACCCTCCTGGACCTCTGTAAGCAAGGAGCACCTGTGATATGTAGGGCAATGAATTGGGGCTGGAAAAAGGTCATTCAAAATTTATGGAGATAAACTGATATATACTGAGTCCTACTTAGTGTCTTGCATTCTGCCAGGCAACAGGGATACAATGATGATTTACACGGGCATGATCTTGAATTAAAAAGAGTTATAGTGGGAGGCAAGGTGAATCAGGCTTGGGGAGGGAGTGGTGGTAAAAAAAAAAAAAAAAGCTGGCAAGGAAAGCAGGGGTCTTAACGGCTATACTGGTGGGTCCTAAAGACGATGGAAAGGCACTGAAGTTTTATGAGCTGAGAAGTGAGACTTGATCATAATTTATTATATGGAAAAATCACTCTGGCTGCAAGGGGGAGAATGGATTGATTGGAAGGGAGGAAACCAGACCCAGGGAGCAGGTTCAATTTTTTGTAAAAACCTCAGGGTGAATGGCTTGAATTAGGGTAGTAGAAGTGAGGGGCATGGACAATTGGGTGGAATGAATAGTGAGGTGAAGTCCATTTTGGAAAAGTTGAGGAGTCTGGGGACCAACCAAGTGATAACGTTCATCCAGAAGGCAACTGGACTTACAGCTGTGACGCTCAGGAGAAAGAGCCTGGGCTGGAGTCATAGGCATAATGCTGGTCATTAAAATCATGGGAGTGAATAAGGTGGCCCAGGCAGAGTGAGAAAAATAGCTGGTTGTGGCACCCAACTGGGGGTACATTACTGTTTAAGGAATGGCTACACTATCTACTTCAAGAGATCACTAAGACTGTTGCATCCACACGACTCCTGAAACAGAATGCTACGGGCACCAGTGACAGTCACAACAAACTTTATTACAATGAGAGGCAAGGCTGACCGATCGGGACCAACACTCTTGATAAGAGTGCGCCCCGAACAGCCAGGGTACAGAGTTTTTATAACCGATCACATCGTTTTATCATCACCTGGGAACAGAACAAAGAAAGTTTCCAGATGAGTCAGAAACAGTTGCCAGATGAGTTAGAAACAGTTGCCTGATGAGGTGTTTATTTTAGACTTTCTGCCTCTAAGTTGCAACCAGTGGATCCCCTTGACCCTGCCTCTGATGCTCTTTTCTTTGAACTTTTGGTTCCTTAATTGGTGAAGCCTAATTTACAAGAGTATGAGGCGTAGTTTACTAAGCGTTAGCCCTATACTACAATTTAACCCTTACAAGACATTATGAGAAATGTCAACAGTGGGAGAGGACAGGGTCTCAAGAACTGTGGGAACACAGTGTTTCAGGAAATAGGGAATGGATCAACTGGGTAGTGTTGCCGAGAGGTCAAGAAAGTGACTGAAAATAGTCTTGAGAAAGTACAGTGGACATGGCATATACAAATCAGCCAGGGAGTTTGTCAACATGAAAATTCTGATTCATTTGGTCTGTGGAAAGACCTGGGATTCAGGGGCACCTGGGTGGCTCAGAAGGTAGAGCACGCAGCTCTTGATCCCAGGGTCCGTGACTTTGAACCCCACGCTGGACAGTGGAGCCTACTTTATATATAACCTGTATATGTATACGCCCTGCTACAAGCCAAGCTCCTAGCGACATCGGACGGGAAAAACCGTCGCTCGGGAAAAATCAGACCCTGTCAGAAGATCCAAGCGGAGCAGGAGCACTGAGGGCCTGATTCACATTCCCAAAATGTCTCCGTACAAAGGGCCTTCCGCTCCCGGTACCCCACAGCCGCCCTCTACGCAGGGACCCTGCGCACCAGGCCTGCAGAGGAGCGCCGGGAGGCAGGCGTGTAACCGGGATGACGCCGGTCGAGACTTCAAGATGAGGTTCAGGGGGAACCTCACGGGGAGGCGGAGCCTGCACACCAGTTTAGGGTGTGTGTGGGTAAGGGGGGGCTCAGGGAGTGGTGTGGGAGCAGGCGGTCGTGACCGGGACGGAGCGTCTCCCGAAGTCGTTGCAAAGCCGGGACCTCTGCGTTCTCGTCCTACAGAGAGCCGGCGGTACCGACCCCGCTGCAATGAGCGCCAGCGCGACTCCCTGAGACGCATGCGCGTCTTTCTTCGCGCCCCAGATGCTGAGTGTGCGCACTGCACTCCCGCCTTCCCTGGAATTCCCTACCCACAATTGCCCAGGCTCGCGCGCTGTCTCCATATGCGCGTGCGCCCGCCATAGTCCCGCCCATAAATCCCGTGGGCCTCTGCGAGGTGGTATTTAAGTATCTCGCTGCCGCCGGTCTGCCTCATTTTTTTTTTCACGGTGTCAGGTAAGTGTGTGCATTGTTTACTTTATCTTTTTTAAAAGGTGAAGCGAGGGAAAAATAAAAAGTGAGCGTGGCTCGCCTGAGCACTAATACATTGCATTTATTGGTGGGTGGGGGAGGGGTAAGAGCTTGGCCACGGTCTTGAGTCCACGAAGCAGCCGCGGAGCTTTGTGAAGGACAAGATGGCGATGGCGGGCCGTGCCGGCGGCCCTCTCTGTGATGAGAACCTTTTCACAGACCTGTACTGAGCTCCGTGAGGATAAGAAACTCTGAAGAGACGGGCCTTGCACAGCCGAAGTGCGACACAGTCGTAGCTCCGGCGGACAAAACGATTGTGAAAAAGCCGGTGTTGGTTTAATGTCCTCTTGTCTGCAGGGTTCAGGCGCACGTCTGAACGCTAGAATGGAAAAGAGCCGACCTGCTAGGGTAAGTGTGTGGCCCTCTTACCCCCTCTTCCTCCGTGGTCGAGTGTACGGGGGCCCTGTGGGAAGTGCTACGGGGATGATACTAAGGATTGAACTCTCTCTTTCTGATGGAGTAGTGGAGAAAGCCTAAGAGTTCTGAGTAGCACCAGCCCGCAGCGAATGTTCGGGTGTTTCGCGCGGAGGTAAGAAGACCGGCTGCAAAGTATGAAACTAAGTGAGAGGTGCCCCCCCCCCCTTTTTTTTTCCTTCCAGATGTGGTTCAACTCAAAAGACCTTACGGGTTGGAGGATGGGACAAGACCCATCCCTGCAAAGTAAGCATTCTAGTGATGCTCCAGGTGGGTATGCAGTGATTTACCGCAGTTAAGGATGGGCACTGTGTCTAGATGGGGTTTGTTCTTGTTCAGATTATGCTGACCACTCTGTGATGAACATAAAAAAGACAAGCATATGGCTGATCTTAAAAGTGATGTCATCTTCCTGCTGAGAAGTGGACCAAGAGTATTCAAGGACCTATGAATGGCTATTTTTAGGTACATATAATGCCTTCCTTTTCTGTTTCCAGCATCTCCTCCCCAAGCCTGAGGAATCCAGCTGCCTCCAAGGGTGAAGACAGGTAATTTTTTGACCAAATGAGGGGATTGGAGTGTCCTCTCCTGTTTGGCCTACAACCAGGAGAGCAAAATGAGCAGTTTTGCCTTTTTGCTTCTTGCAGCTTATTCCTCTTAGAATGACTTTCCTGCGGAGGGAAAGAGCAACCCAACAGTACAGTTAATTCTTGAGATGGTGTGCTCTCTCTCACCCATATGTCACTGTCAGATGATTTGAATAGATATGCTGATCCTCTGTGAGGTACAACAATTAATAGCATGTTAGAGTTCTGATGGCAGTTTCTATTAATGAAGAAACTTTGTTCTAGCCTAGTATTTTTTGATAACCATCTGGTCTCCTTTTGCAGGTCGTCCTGATGGTGGTAATATGTTGATTTACCTTATGGTGAGTAGCTTCTCCCAATACTGTCGTTTTGTTAGTGTATATGTGAACCCATCAAAGGGTGATTTTTTTTTTTTTTTTTTCATCGTGTGGTTTTTATTTGTCTTGTCGTTGTGACCAAAGACTTGACCAGCCCGTATAGATTTCTGGTTCTTTTTCCTTGTAGTGATGTTTCTTGATCTATTTCTCTAGATGCCCACTGATGTGCTCAGGGTCGAACTTGTGGAAAGAGTTAAGGATGGTGAGTACTTGTAACCTTGCTGATTACAGCTTGCCCCAGACTATAATGCCAATGAAGAGAGCAAGCATCCTGTCTTACCCCTGTTCTAGCCCCAGAGCCAGTAATGGTGAACCCACTGGGGCTAACTGGGTGAGAGGATGAGAATTTGTTCCATAAGGAACTGTCTGAGGTACAGCGTATCCCTGTCAATAGTATTTGCTTGGGTTTTCTTCACTTAAACCCATTAATTATATAGCTAGAATAGCTTTGGCTGTTTTAGATACTTGCTTGGCTAATTACATGATCTTCTTCAGGAGCAGCTTGTTCGTGTATACTACCAAAAGGCCTCCAAGTTAACAGGTTAGTTGGTTAATGTCTGTGGTTCATGCCACCAAATAGGCAAGTTTCCATGATGAATAAAACTAGCTCACTATGACTCCACAATGAAAACATGTGAACACCTGAGAAACTGGAAAAAGTAGGAATGCGGGGGATG
This sequence comes from Acinonyx jubatus, assembly GCF_027475565.1. Taxonomy (NCBI): domain Eukaryota; kingdom Metazoa; phylum Chordata; class Mammalia; order Carnivora; family Felidae; genus Acinonyx; species Acinonyx jubatus. The sequence goes on from NC_069390.1 coordinate 8,928,142, forward strand.
CCACGTGGAAGGACTTTTCATTACCCACAGCTTTGTCTTTCTCTAGGTATGGTTACCCATAACCTGCTCATTTGCTCAGAGGTGAGTAGTTTCCATACGTGATACCTGAAGCATATTGGGTACAAAAAAAACACCCTTTGGGGCCTAAACACGTGATGACTTACATGGAATCTCGTTCGGCTGATAACTTGCTGTTGAGATTGGAAATCTGATTTTCCTAGAAATGATGGTTTTAAAGGGGAACGATTTATTGCTGAACGTAAGCATTACTGACTCCAGTCTGGTTTGTTTCAGGTTCAGCACCTTCTCTGGAGCCCAAGAATGATTTGAGGTAAATGCCTTTGTAATGCTGTCATTTATAGCCATTATGTAAAATTTACTAGGTGTTTTTAACGGGGATGGGGCGACACTTTGGTCTGGGTAGCTATTCGAAGAAGACATTACTGACTTAATTCAGTCTTGTCTGTGGACACCCTGAACCATCTGTGACAAGCTCCCACTCACCAGTGATGAATGCAATACCGCCCCAGTCTGAACACTGTGACTGAAAGGTATTCTCTGAGCTGTGAGCTTATCTTAGAGTAAGAAGTGGTAAGTTGGCTGGTTTCTATGTAAAATGTGCATGCAGAAGACTACATAACCTTTACAACTGTGCCTTCCCTCTAAGCAATAGGGACCCAGGGGGATGACTGAGAGGCCTATAATTCCCAATCATTCTTTTACAGGTACCCTCAGCTATTTCTCCGTTCAGCTCCAGTCTGAAGTCAGGTGGGTAAACCTAGATACTAGATGGTCCAAATTAAAACTTCCCAGTGAAGAAACAGTCACATGTCTTACTTCCTGTTCTAGTCCCAGAGCCTGTAAAGGTGAACCCACTGGGACTGGCTGGGGGAAAAGAGGAAGCTTGTTCCAGAAGGAACAGTCTGAGGGATTACAAGAGATTTCTAAAGATGGGAAGGGAAGGACAAGTCACTTTGACGTAGAGTTTTGTTTTGTTTTGTTTTGTTTTTCCAGGTCTGAAGAAGGAACAAGGCATAGGTAATGGGTAGGTAATTGTCCAAATATTGGTGTTTATTTAATGTTTATTTTTGAGAGAGACCACATGTGAGTGGGGGAGGGGCAGAGAAAGATGGAGACACAGAATCTGAAGCAGGCTAACAGAAAAACAAAAGTATACCTGAAAGTAGGTATTATGTTAGGGGTTTTTTTTGTTTTTTTTTGAAAGCAAGTGGGGGAAGTGGGGCAGAGGGAAAGAAAATCTTAAGCAGGCTCCATACTGAGTGTGGAGCCGACGTGGGGCTTACCGACATGACCAGAGCCTAAATCAAGAATCATGTTCAACCAACTGAGCTATTGATGCTCTCCAGGGTGAACTAGTTTAAAGGGTAGTCCCTTGTAAACTCCATGTAGTACATACATTCTTCTTGTCTGCCAAGAAAATGCACTTTATTCTGTACAGGAATTCAGTTCTTTATCAAAAGGGAATTTTCAAGTCCTGTTTTTGTACAACCTAGTTATTGCAATTAACATAATTGTTTAGCCCTTTCTAAATACAGGTTTAACCTTCATTGTGACTTGTGCATGTAGCTGGATAGAAGGAAATAATCCTGGGGAAGTTGGCAGTATCCAATTTAATGTGGCACTTTGCCTGATGCTGTCTAGCTCAGGGAAGCCGGAAGCATTGTTCCAGGAGCCTTCTAAGATCTTCCCTCCCCCAATACATGCCTCACTGCATGAAAAGTTTCCTAGTTTTGGGTGATCCTTTGCTCTGCCTTAACTTTGGCAGGCTTGGTTCATAAGGCACAAAGAGCCATAAGGCATAATCATTAAGGACCACTCAGACTCAAAATATTGGCTGTCAGATTTTGGTATTTCACTGCCCTTTTTCTGCATATAAAACTCCCAATGTTTCAGTGGAGTCTGCTTTCTGTAGGATCAGGCCAGTAGTAGCCCCTGAATTTCTGTTCCTGTAATGAGTTTCTGGGTCTCTACATTCTTCCTTTTATCTGGAATTGTCCTGGTTCTTGTAGGTAACTCAGGGTCCCACTCAAAAGTTCCTGCTAGGAGGTACCTGGCTGGCTCAGAGCATGTAACTTGTGATCTCAGGATCCTGAGTTTCAACCCCATGTTTGGGCAGAGCCTACTTCTAAAGTTTTTTTTTTTAATTGTGAATGTTCATTTTTCAGACAGGGAGACGGAATCCCAAGTAGACCTCCTGCTGTCCAGTGCAGAGCCCAACGCAGGACTTGAACTCTGAAACTGAGATAACCTGAACTGGAATCAATGGTTCGACATATAACAGACTGAGCCAATGAGGTGCCCCTAAAAAAAATTTTCTTAAGTCAATGCTAAAAGGCTTACTTTGGCCAATTATTGTGTTTATCCTGTTGGTGTAAATATAACTTGATGAGAATAATCCTGCTTGTGTCTGTCTTCCATTTGTTCTTTCCATGGGAAACCAGAACTTCTGTTCACTTAGGACATCTGGTAGGAATGCCCCGTGAACACCTGAATTGACATCAAACATCCATCTTTCCATCTACATGTGCCATTGTTTCTGAGCATAAATTTAGCAAGTGGGGTTAAGGTACATGAATGAGTACTTGAAAATTTACAATCTCATTCAGATGGATTGTCGTCTCACACATACCTAATGTTTTCAAGTCTTTGCTTTTTAATTGGCCCTGGGCAAGCCAGCTTTAGGGGTGGGCAATAAAGCCCACAAACCTATGGCGCTGTTGGGGAGCGGATAGTTATACTTCTGTATAAGTGGGATGCAAATAGGTTGCATAAGAAAAGATACAAGGACCAACTTTTAAAGTTGGTGGGGGAAAAAAGAAAGCCCGGGAGGAACACAGGAGAAACCGTGAGCTACCACAAGCAGTGAGAATCTGCAGTGCTGACCAGGAAACATCAGATCACTTGTGTCAAAGCCACTAAGGTCAGGTGGACTTGAAACAAAACAGCAAGCGTTTAGCTTTTACTACAGACCAGCCACTATGCACACGACCTCTCACCCCAGTACTTACTGTGGGAGGTCTTTGCCAGAAGTATCCTTGGATAAAGGGGAACCAGCAAAGAAGAGACTTGTCCCTGTCACAGAATACCAGGGGAGGAGAGGGTTACTATTCAAAGTCCTAGGTACTTAAACATCATCAGGCCGGGTGCTATCTCTAGGAGTCTGGAGGCTGCTTCTACTCTAACCCAGTTGAGGGATTCAGCAAGGAGATGATGGAACCAAAGTTGGATCTAGGCTGGTACAGGGGCCAGAAGGTACTCACTGGAGGAGTCTGGTTGACAAGCCTTCCAGGAATACTATTCTCACCATTTGGCAAATGAATTCAAATTAAGATCCAAGTCAATGGCTACTCTGGCTAAAAGATGAGATCACAGACAATATGGAGGAACGGGGGAGAGGGCTGGAATGATTGAGGCCTGGCTCCTCGAGTTCCTGATGCTTCAGACCACCTTTCCCCTGAGCTTCAGGTACATCCACTTGCCCCTTGACCTCCTTCCCTGATATATCTAACTGGACACAGTCCCTGGAGTCCCTGTCCTGCCCAGGTCTGCTCCCCCCTGACAACACCCTGTCTCCCCACCTCCATGAATGGTCACAGCACTGAGCAGCTGCTGTGTCCCAAACCTAGCAGTGTACTGATCACGAGAGCCATGGCCTTGCTTTTGCCTTTGTTGATTGCTGTTTAGTTACATTCTTACAAGAGGGAGGGAAAGGGAAAACAGGACAGTGAGTGCATAAGATAGTGTGAAATAACACAGTGGTTTTCAAGCAGCAGTGACTTCATCCCCCAGAAAAAAATTAATCCCTGGAAACGCTTTTGGTTGTTACAACTTTGGGGGTGGTATACTGGCATCCAGTGGGGAGACCCTACGATGCACAGGCCAGCTCCCTCTCCACCACTCCAATGAATCATACAGCCCAAAATGTCAATAGTGCTAAGTTGAAGACACCCTGAGATCTGTGAGAAATGCCAGCAGGGAACAAGAATCCGTGATTTGGTAAGAAGGTGGTCAGGGAAAGCGTCTCTGAGGAGGTGACATTTGAGCTAAGATGGGGAGTTCTGGAGGCTAAGGAAGGAACAGCTGATGGGATGAACCGGAGTCACTCAGGATGTATTCTGGAGTAGACGCAACAGGACTAGCGGACGGAGTGGATGTGGGGGTGAGTGAAGGGAGCATAAAGGAGGTTCCAGTGGGGACAGTAGGGAATGATTTTGGATAGCGTGAGTCTCAGATGCCTCCCTGACACCCAAGGAGTCAAGCAGACGTGGTATGGTATAGGAATTGCCTGAGGTTGGAGTCTCCACCACTTACTAGCTGCGTGACCTGAAGTGGTTCAGTTTCTCCATCTGTAAAAGACAGAACATGACAGTCACCACTTGTCTCTCAAGGCTGTTACTACATACAAAGCACTTGGAATGGTGCCTGGCACCACTGACCAGTCAGGCTGGAGACAGGGAATCCGTTGTCACCATAGCACCGAAAGCCCAGGCACCAGAGGAGAGGCTTTCAGTAGAAAGTGTGAATTCGAATTTCTAGAGAGCTGGGGGATGGTGGGGGGGGGGGCGGGGACCGGTTCACACAAATTAGCAAAGGGGGTGGTGGAATTGGTGGCCAAGAGAACTGGTGCTTCTTTTCCGGGAGCTGCAGGAGTTGTCCAAATCCACCCCCGAGTCGCCACGGGAAAGCGGGCCCAGTGGAGCCAGCCTTGAGTCCAGGAGACCATGCTCTCAGCCCTGCCACAAGCCGAAGCAGGGCTTCCGGGACCATCCCCATCTCTGCCCCCATTTTTTTTTTAATGCTTATTTCTTTATTTGGGGAGAGGGGCAGAGAGAGAGACAATCCCAAGCAGGCTCTGCACTGCCGGCATAGAGCCTGATGCGCAGCTAGAACTCAGGAACCTGTGAGATCAGGACCTCAGCTGAAATCCAGAGTCGACCCTCAACCCACTGAGCTACCCAGGCGCCCCTGTACCTCCAACTTGATATGACCTCATTAGGTGTTTGGACGCCATCAGGTTCTCCTGTCTCTTTAGGACTGTGGGTGTTAATGAATGGGCTTAGGGGGCCCTAAAGAATCCCCCCAGGAAATGGTATGCAAGACGTGTGTAAGGCAACTCATTTGAGGAAAGCTTCAACAGATTCTCAGAAGGGTTGGGAGATGCAGTTACATTAAAATCAAAATCTTCAAACTGACTAGGCTGTTCTTTGACATGCTATATATTGTGCTGATTTTTAAGTTTATACCATTTCTTTTTTTTAAATATTTTTTTAACATTTATTTATTTTTGAGACAGAGAGAGACAGAGTATGAACGGGGGAGGGGCAGAGAGAGAGGGAGACACAGAATCAGAAGCAGGCTCCAGACTCTGAGCCATCAGCCCAGAGCCTGACACGGGGCTCGAACTCACGGACCGCGAGATCGTGACCTGAGCTGAAGTCAGACGCTCAACCGACTGAGCCACCCAGGCGCCCCAAGTTTATACCATTTCTTAAGAACACACACACACACACACACACACACACACACACACAGAAAGTCTAAAATTGTTTAATCAATTTATAAACAACAAGAAAAGTACCAGTAAAACATTTTATGGGGGGGGGATGTTATAAGCCTTTGAACATGTAACAATGTATAGTGTGTCAGTTTTGTGAAAACAAAACATCAAATTTATTTTATTATTATTTCAATGTTTATTTTTGAGAGACAGAATGCAAGCAAGGGAGGGGCAGAGAGAAAGGGAGACGCAGAATCTGAAACAGGCTCCGGCTCTGAGCTGTCAGCACAGAGCCCAATGCGGGACTCGAACCCACAAACAGCAAGATCATGACCTGAGCAGAAGTCAGAAGCTTAACCAACTGAGCCACACAGGTGCCCCCAAGACATCAAATTTAAAATGTATGCACACGGAAAGAATACTCTTCCCTTGGCCTCACTTTGCCAGTCATCAAAGCCAGTGATTCTTTGTGATCCCTTCCACTTCCCTCCACCTCTGCCATCACAGCCACCCTGCCCAAATCCCCTCCAGCTCTTGCCTGGAGAATCACAGGAGCCTTCTCCCAGTTTTCCCCAGTAGACCACGAACTCACGAAGCCAAAGGTCCTGTCTGATTTTATCATTGTAGAGTATGTGCTCCATAAGCATAAACAAATGGACACATGGCCTCCCAGGAGCAAAGGTTAATTTCCAAGTTCTTATGGTGCCTGCACTGTCAGTCTCCCATACTTGTATAGAAAGGGGCAGGGTAACAGCGGACTGAGGGTGAAGGAGCCACTCCCCACTTGCCTTGGCTTCAGAGGAGGAACAGGGCTGCTGCTGACTGCAGACCGACCTGAGGAAGCAGGGGCCACCAGATCTGTGTTCTGGAATGTTTGGCTGTACATAGCCTGGGGCAGAAGGTGAAGCCCGCTCAGCTAGGGGGCTGTGGCCTCGCCCGAGGTTGGGTCCAGTAGAATTTGGAGAAGGTTCAGATTGAAAGAAACTGAATGTTGCTTTTGCCCCTGTATTGGTTTTTATTGCTGTTGAAACCAATTACCACAAACTCAGTGGCTTAAAACATAACAACTTATTATCTTACAGTCCTGGAGGTCAGATATCCAAAACAGGTCTCAGTGGGCTAAAATTAAGCTGGGTCCGCAGGACTGCATTCCGTTCTGGAGGCTCTAAGACAGAGAATCTGTTTCCTTGCCTTTTCCAGCTCCTAGAGCTGCCCACATCCATCTGATGACCTCCTTCCATCTTCAAAGCTAGCAATGGCTCATCCACCTTATACGTGCTCCATCACTCTGACGCTGGCTCCTGCCCCCCTCCTTCCCCTGATGAGGACCTTTGTGATTACAGGCACCCACTAGATAATCCCAGATAAACTCTCCTTCCCCCAACTTTTAATTTAACCACATCTGCAAAGTACCTTTTGCCATGTAAGGTAACACATTGAGAGGTTCTGAGAATTAGCACGGGAGTATCTTTATTGGGGGCAGTATTCTACCCGCCACACCTCCTTAATTCAGCCCTCCCTGGAGGCTCTGGATTTACATATGGAAACCTTTACAAACTGCCTGTTTATTAGCATCAGGGACACAATGCTGAGAGCCTTGCTCTCTAAAATCATAGATTATAGAAATTTTGCTAGTTGAAAGCCTGTCAGTGAGAACAGAAGGTCCCACCTAGTCACCTTGACACAGAGACAACGCTCTCTATTTCCAGGCCGGGCGTAGAGCTTCAGTGAAGGAGATTTCCAACAGAACGTTCCACATAAAAAAAAAAAAAAAAAAAAAAAGGAACTCTCCACATTTATATTAATATACTTTCCAAGGAAACGGGACCTCAAGTCCTTTCTCAGCTCCGGCCTGATCATCAATCCTTTTCATACAGCCGGACTTCGCCTTGAGCCTACAAAAGAACTGCTTCGTTTACATTTTATCTACACTGGCCTCAGCCTGTCTCTCCCACCTGGGTTTAGGAATCGGGACCCTCCAAAACGCCTTTCTCCGGGCATCTCTTCCCTTGTGTGAAGGGCGCACGGTGGACGATGCGTCGTAAACGGCAAGATGTAAGTGGTTTGGGGGTAAATGGTACAGTCAAGGAGCAGGCGCGGAAGGGAGTGGAGCCCTAGAATGAGAGGGGAATGCAGCCCTAAAGCCCAACCTCAACTGGGTTCTCACTACCGCCGTATAAGCGCGTTATTAGTCCCCAGTTAACAGAAAAAGATTCCAAGCAACCGGCCTTATGTCATCAAGTCAGGAACTGGCGAGCAGGGATCCCAATCCAGTTCTTCGGACTCCGAAGCCTGTACTTGGGATCGATAAATAAACGTCCCGGGGAAGGGCGCCACCACCTACCGAAACGCCTTCCACCCACTCACCGACAGCGCCGCGCGGCCTGCAGGCGGGGAGACAGGCCCGAGTCTGGGAGGCAAAGAGACCACGCCCATATTGAAATCCAGACTTGTATGTGGACCAATCCCAAGAAAGAATATCATTGGCAGGGCGGGGTTATGTAAAACACGCGGAGAGAGTACAGGCAGGCATTGCAGCAAAGACCACTGTTTAAGATCTTTTTTTAAAAAAAATCTAGCTATTATTATAAAGGAAGGATAATGAGACGTTGAATTTAAGAAGTATCACATATTTCAAGGTAATCTAATCATTATGCCATAGAAATCGCCACAATGGTAAAAGCTATAGTAAGGGTAAGGGTTGCTAGGAAGCGGTTGCAACGGTATCGCTTCTCGGCCTTTTGGCTAAGATCAAGTGTAGTATCTGTTCTTATCAGTTTAATATCTGATACGTCCTCTATCCGAGGACAATATATTAAATGGATTTTTGGAATTAGGAGATGGAATAGGAGCTTGCTCCGTCCACTCCACGCATCGACCTGGTATTGCAGTACTTCCAGGAACGGTGCACCCCCTTTTGGGGGAACAATAATGGTCCAAAAAAAAGAACTTGCTTTTGAAAGAGCTTTAGCTCTAGTTTTAAGGAGTGGTGGTTTTTCTTAAACACCCTGAGCCATGAAGACAGCTAAATAGTTTCATTGGTGGTTGGGTTTAACCCGAGTTATGACTTCACTGATTTGTGAGCTCGTGCGCCTCCTCTCTTTTCCTTCCCCCCCCCTTCCGTGGGGTCTGGGTAACTCAGAAATTGGGGAGTCTCTCTCGGGTTCTGTGTCTTTTCCACCGGCCGTGCTCTGTCTTTGTCAGATAGAAGTGTACTAACGTTAATAAGAGTAATATATTGCTTAGCGAGGAGCGTTCCGATACAAGCAAGTAAAGTAATTTGAAAATGATTCCCGTGGTTTCTTACTCTGCGTGCAGAAATTGTTTTCCTGGTATGTTTATCGATGTGCTTCTCCCCAAGGCAGTTTCTATTTGGTAAAATAACTTTCTCGGTCTGGGAGCTGGAGTAGCAACTTTTTTTCTCTTGCACTTTTAGAAAATGCGTTCTTTAAAGGATTCAAAAACGATTTGCAGGTTTGTTTTATCTTGGATTATAAAGGGGAACTCCCGGGGGATCGGCCCAGCCTAGCCTAAACCCCAGATGTACCCCCGAGTTTACAATGAGAGGAAACCGCCCACCAACAAAGGACGTCTCGCAAAATAAAGGAGTAATTTAAAGAAAGACTTTTAAGGTTAAGGTGGAGTTTAGATTTGATTTAATGTAATAGGCTCAATACAAACTAGGACTGTGGAGGGGAGACAAAGGGGTCAATGTCCGGTGTACCCTGTGAAGTAGACAGCGTGCTTGTTACCTTGGTAACAACGTTTGCATAAGTGTGGAATGTTGTGCTCAGAACCCTCATTCACAGCTCTGCAGCTGAGCTGGAAATCGTGGCTGCTTCTCTGTGAGGCCTTGTGCAGGCAAGAGTGCGATGCTTTATTTCTTACTGATAAAATTTTAAACGGGCAAATTTCTGGTACTCTAATCTCAGAGAACAAAATCTCTGTAATAAAATTGTAGTCATTCACAGGAAGGGTGGTTACATTTATGCAGCAGCAGCTTGTACCTGGGAGAAATACTGTTAATTTTGCAGTTTTATTCTCAGTTGGAGCTGATGATTTTTACCATCACCAAACCTCAATGCGAGAAAATAAAAACAACGCAGCTACCTCCACTTTCTAGGTTTCTATTTTAAGATCATCGGTTTCATTTTCCCCATCCTTCGTCGGTTTGTGGCTTTTACGCTCGAGGTTGAAGCCATGCGCCTCAGTGATTTTTTTTTTTCTCAAGTGTGCTCGTCTTTCTTGTCTTGTACAGAAAACATATTACACGATGCTTTGGAGCAGGGAGGCGCCTTCCACTCCAAGTACACAACTGTCAAGTTACTCTCCAGATCTCCACCAGCACCCCCAGAGTTCGTAAAGCAAAACCAGCTGCAGAAGGCAGGGGACCAGGGGATCTTTACTCTTCTCTTTTTTATTATTTTAAGTTTGTATTTATTTAAGTGATCGCTACACCCATCGTGGGGCTTTAGAACTTACGATACGGAGATCAAAAGTCACGAACTCCTTCCACCCGGCCAGCCAAGCGCCCTTCTTCCGGCTTTTTAAACTGCAAGAGACGGTGTTCATCCGGATCAAACGCGGCGCGCTGGTGACGCAACGCTGCGCCGGAAGTGCGAGCCGTGGGCTGTTGGGTTCCGTTATGGCGGCTGCTGGGGCACGCTGGAACCATGTGTGGGTGGGCACCGAGACCGGGATCCTGAAAGGTGGGTGGCCGGGCCCAGCATCGGGAAGTTGGGGGGGGGGGTGTCCCTCGCTCGCGACCCCGGCGCGACTGACGCCCGCCTCCCGCAGGGGTGAACCTTCAGCGCAAACAGGCGGCGAACTTCACGGCGGCAGGACAGCCGCGGCGCGAGGAGGCGGTGAGCGCCCTGTGCTGGGGCGCGGGCGGCGAGACTCAGGTGAGCGGCCGCTGGTCGGTCCCGAGCTGGGGGGGATCTACGGTGCGGCAGCCTCGCTCTGGTCGCCATCCTGCCCTCCTCTGCCCGCAGATCCTGATGGGTTGCGCCGACAAAACAGTGAGGTACTTCAGCACCGAAGAGGGCAGATTCCAGGGCCACAAGCACTGCCCCGGCGGGGAGGGCACGTTCCGAGGCCTCGCCCAGGTCGACGGGTAAGACCGAGCCCCTCGCTGAACGCTCAGGTCGTAGGGACAGCGTGGAGGCTCTCGCGGGACTGCCGAATATTGGGCAATCAACCCTTAGGGACCCCAGCCTGGGCTGAGTGACAGGCCAGGTGCTGTTGAACCACCTGCTTATTAATAGGCATTGGACGAAATGCAAAGGCTGCAGGCAAACCAGACACGTGCAGTACCTGCCTTCATGAGTTTGCATCAAGGGTATTTTTCCTGGCTCCATAGCTTTTTGGATGACCCTGAGCAGGTCACTGAATAGTTTAGAGTATGTTTGAAAATGGAGGCTAACAACCACCAACGATACGGTGAAGTTCCCAAAGGAAAGGATAGGAAAGTGTTAGTGGTTAAGTAACTGGGGGTAGCTTTCTTCCAAAGAGGGAGAAGGCTGTGAACAGGCTGTGTGGGTTTGGTGGTGTTCTGAAAACTGACTAGTCGAAGTGCCTGTGTAGGTGAGTCACTTGAACTGAGCCATGAAGGATGGGTAGAATTTTGACAGGAGGAGAAAGGAGTAAGCGCGTTTCAGAAAGAGACTGCTGCCTGGGCTGAGGCCAAGGATTGGTGTCAGGCTACATGGTAATTTCAGGCAAGGTAAACAGCATTTGGGGGTGGAAACCGAGGGCGCGTTTTAGTACAAGATGGGCAAGGTAGGTAGTGATTAAATGTGAAGGCCTTTCAGCGTCAGACTGAGAGATTTGCCCTTACGATTTTGCAGGTGGTTTTGAGCGAGGAGGGGTGTGGAGAATGGGTTGGAAACAGTGGTTGAGAACCTCTTGCCAAAGCCCAGGCAAGCACCGCCACAGCCTGAACCGAGGCGGGGAGGGTGGGCCGATGTGAAAAAGAACATAGGCTCGGGCTTTACACAGATCCTGGGGGAGGCTTGCTTGGGGAGGGAGTGTGTGTTTTAGGGAGAGATTGACATTTGGTGTCTGGAATGCCAAACAGGGAACTTGAGAGAAGAAGCTAGTGTTTGACTTTGGCCAGACCCGAACGTGAGACCAGTCCCACTTCAGCTCTTTCAGAGCTACTGATCCTGACCCCTGGTGACGCACCCAAGGTTCAGAAAAACCGGCAGGGCCGGCTGCCCCCAGATAATAGCAAAGGCACTCTGCTTTGGAGTATCACACACTTAACTTTCCAGCTCTGGTTCTGACATTTAGAGCTGTGTGGGCAAATCTTTTTACACTTCTCAGAGCTTGAGTTTCCTCACTTACAAAACTGGGAAACCATCCCCCGTTGAGGATATTAAATAACAAACATGGGAGGAGGGAGTCTAGTTAATGTGAATCTGGGGGTGGGTTGACTAGGGCCCAGAGAACACTTGAAATTCATACTTACTTTTTGTTGTTGTTGTTTACTCTAACCTCCCTCTGCCCACAGCACCCTCATCACATGTGTGGATTCTGGGATTGTCCGGGTCTGGCGTAACAATGACAAGGAAGCATCCTCTGACCCAGTAAGGCTCCCCTGCCCTGCCAGTGATGGGGAAGATGAGGGCCCGGGTAGGAACCGAGGGAGGGCTTTGGGGGAAGAGGGTTTTTTGTTTGTTTCTTTGTTTTGTTTTGTTGTTGTTGTTGTTTTTTAATTTACATCCAAATTAGTTAGCATATAGTGCAACAATGTTCAGGAGTAGATTCCTTAGTGCCCCTGACCCAGTTAGCCCATCCCCGCCTCCCACAACCCCTCCAGTAACCCTCAGTTTGTTCTCCATATTTATGAGTCTCTTCTGTTTTGTCCCCCTCCCTGCTTTTATATTATTTTTGTTTCCCTTCCCTGATGTTCATCTGTTTTGTCTCTTAAAGTCCTCATATGAGTGAAGTCATATGATATTTCTCTTTGACTAATTTCACTTAGCATAATACCCTCCAGTTCCATCCACGTCGTTGCCAACGGCAAGATTGCATTCTTTTTGATTGCCGAGTAATACTCCATTGTATCTATCTATCTATACCACATCTTCTTTACCCGTTCATCCATCGATGGACATTTGGGCTCTTTCCATACCTTGGCTATTGTTGATAGTGCTGCTATAAACATGGGGGTGCATGTGCCCCTTCAAAACAGCCCACCTGTATCCCTTGGATAAATACCTAGTCGTGCAATTGCTGGGTCGTAGGGTAGTTCTATTTTTAGTTTTTTGAGGAACCTTCGTACTGTTTTCCAGAGTGGCTGCACCAGCTTGCATTCCCATGGGGGAATAGGATTAAGGACTCCGGAACTGACTCTCATCTCCTGTCTCTTTCAGCTCCTGGAGCTGAGTGTGGGCCCTGGGGTGTGCAGGATGCGCCAAGACCCAGCACGCCCGCACGTGGTTGCCACGGGTGGGAAAGAGAATGCTTTGAAGGTGTGGGACCTACAGGGGTCGGAGGAGCCTGTGTTCAGGGCCAAGAATGTGAGTGACAGTGGTGGGAGGGGCTGGGGCTGAGGTTCAAGGAGGCTGAGGCCACTGAGTTGGGGGATGATGATGAAGAGCTGAAGGACAGGGCCTATGAGCCCTCCTGCAACCTGTCCCCCCCCTCTATCCACCCCACCAGGTACGGAACGACTGGCTCGACCTACGGGTTCCCATCTGGGATCAAGATATACAGTTCCTTCCTGAATCTCAGAAGCTTGTCACCTGCACAGGGTACCATCAGGTGAGGTACTGCCCCACCTCTACCTCCTCCGGGGCTTAAGCAGCCTCCTAGAGAAACAACGAAACAACCTGCCTAGTGGCACAGGCCGACCTTCATCCTCTGTCTCTGAGCTCCCAGAGGGAGCATTCCCCACCCCGCTCTCCGGCCCCCGACCATCCCAGCCCCATGGCTGAGCCAGAGACCTTCTGGTACATTGTAGGATGAGTTTTCTGAACTGTGACCCTTCCTTCGCTTCCAATGTGGAAAGGAGGAGAGAAGAAGGGAGAATTCTGCTTCTTTCACAGTAGAATCCCACGGTCCAGGTGTCATGAGAGGACACTGGGTTGGGTGTCAGGGGAACTGGGTTCTGGTCTTGATGCAGCCTCTGATTCGCTTTGGGACCCAGGCCTGACCCACTCCTCTGCATCCTCGGCTCCTTGGCTTTTTGTTTGTTTGTTTGTTTAATGTTTTCATTTATTTTTGAGACAGAGAGAGACAGAGCATGAGCAGGGGAGGGGCAGAGAGAGAGGGAGACACAGAATCTGAAGCAGGCTCCAGGCTCCAAGCTGTCAGCACAGAGCCCGACGCAGGGCTCGAACTCAAGGACCGCGAGGTCATGACCTGAGCCAAAGTCTGACGCTCAACCGACTGAGCCTTCCAGGCGCCCCCTCAGCTCAGCTTTATAGGAGGGAGGGCGGGCGGGCCCGACTGGAGATCTTTACAGCTGGCCTCATTTGAAGTCCTAAGATCCTGGCAGGACTGGGTCCCTGTGTTTGTCCCATTTCCTTTGCTCCTGCATACTGAAATCTGATCTTGGGGATATGTCGCTGTTCAAAACACACTGCGAGGGCTTACTCTCCCCTCTGTTGCTCAGGCTAAATTTCTCTGCCTGAAATTCAGTACTCTCTGAAAATTGGACTGGCTTGCCTTTTCATGCCAAGATGGGAGTATGGAGGGGTGGAATGCCCACACATGTGGACCCTGGAAATGCTGTCACCCCCCCCCCTAACCTGGGGGACTTCTCTCCCTAAGCAGATCTCCTCTGCCCACTCTTCCCTGACACTCAGAGCAAGAGGGGGGTATGTTTCAGATGAGAAAGTTTCTCTAAGAGTGGCTCATAAGAAAGCAGTGTATGAAGGAGGGAGTGAAGATACGGACAATCCAGGGACGGGTATGTGGCGTGAGGGTGCTCTCGTGATGCTTCGGTGTTCTCCAGGTCCGTGTCTACGATCCAGCCTCTCCCCAGCGTCGGCCAGTCCTAGAGGCCACCTATGGAGAGTATCCACTTACGGCCATGACCCTCACTCCCGGGGGCAAGTAAGTGTTGAGAGGACACAGAGTGGGGCTCGGAGAGGACTCTAGGAGGCTCCTTCTGACCCCACCCACCTCTGGTCTCCTCCTTAGTTCAGTGATCGTGGGCAACACTCATGGGCAGCTGGCAGAAATTGACCTTCGGCAAGGTGAGTGGACTAGGGAGCCTTGCAGGAGGGGAAGAGGTGGGAGGAAGGGCAAGATTCCCTCTGAGGGGGTACAGTGGCATGGTGGAGCCCTCATTCAGGTGCCAATTGCCTGGGTTCAAATCCTGGTTCACCAGAAGCTGTAGGGTCTTGGACAAATTACTTCAGTTCTCTGTGACATTAGCTCCTCCACCTGTAAAATGGAGATATTAATGATAACTCCTGTCCCCACCTTATGTTGAGGTATAAATATTGAAACATAAAGCGACTTGCAACGGTAAACAATGGTTGTTGGCTGGCCAGCTAGTGCTGATACCTCCCCCTCTCCTCCAGGACGCCTACTGGGCTGTCTGAAGGGGCTGGCAGGCAGTGTCCGAGGATTACAGTGCCACCCTTCAAAGCCCCTACTAGCCTCCTGTGGCTTGGACAGAGTCTTGAGGGTGCACAGGATCCGGAATCCACGGGGTCTAGAGCATAAGGTGAGAGCTGGCTGCCTTGTGTGCCCCAAGCCACGTTTCCGTTTCAGTGTCCCTAGCTCCTTATGGCCCCTCTTGGTTTTGTAGGTTTATCTCAAGTCTCAACTGAACTGCCTCCTCCTGTCAGGCAGGGATGACTGGGAGGTAAGCAGCTGGGTCTTGGAATGTGGGAGCAAGGGCACAGATGTGAGCACTTCCCCACGGAGAGAAAAAAGAAACAGCTGGAACACAGCCAGAACTGTCTGCCTGTCAGCCAAGTTACTTAAGTTCTCTGAGGGGGGTTAATAGTTATAATCCTGGCAGGGCTACTGCAAAGGGCCACATAGGAGCATGGATGGGAATAGTGTCCGGGAGCAGGAATTGAAAGTGCTTTCCCAACTAGATCCTCCTTCCCCGGGCCTCTGTTACTGTGCCCCAGATTCCTAAGTTTTCTCCCACTCACCAGGATCAGCCCCAAGAGCCTCAAGAGCCCAAAAAGTCGGCCCTAGAAGACACAGAGACAGATGAACTTTGGGCCTCCTTGGAGGCAGCCGCCAAGCGGAAGCTCCCTGATTTGGAGCAGACCCAAGGGGCTCTCCAAACCAGACGGAGAAAAAAGCAGCGGCCTGGATCCACCAGCACCTGAAGAGCCTGTGCTCATTTTGTAAATAAACAGTTTAACACCCACCATGACCCTGAGCCTTTTGTGATGGGAGAATGGAAAGAGGACTGGCTGCTCCCAGCGCTGGTGCAGCAGGATAGCTGATGTCACAAAAGCCAGGCGCGGAGCCTGGTGGGCTGGCGTGGGCAGCACGGAGTTCGGGGCCGCTCGGGACCATGGGCTGCTGCCAAGACAAGGACTTTCAGGCCTCCGATGATCAGGCTAAGGAGGCTGATTCGGAGGAAGTCGAAGGTGAGACCCAAGACACACCAGCGGGACCCAGGAAGCGGGAGAAGGGGCTGCGCCGAAGGGGATCGCCCGGGAGGTTGGACCGGGGAGGGTAGAGCAGAGCTCAGTGGCCTCGTCATCCCCGCAGGCACCGAAGAGGTCGATATGGACTCGCCAGACCAAAAGACTCTCAAGTCGAACGAAAGCCTTCTGATCACCGTGCTGTGGCGGCGGCTATCCCTGTGCAGCCGTCGGGGCTCTCGTTCAAACAAGAGGCACTCAGTCCAGAGTCAAAAGCATGCGTTACAGCAGAGCAAGCGGGAGGGGATCCTGGAGGAGCCGGAGAAGGGGTGACCCCAACCTGCTCTCAATCTGCCCCAGCCTCCGGAGAATAAAGTTTCTAACATGTACCTTTCCTATCTTGCTTGTCTCCGCTGTCCGCTCTGGGCGCACTGGACACCGCCGGGGCTCTTTAAGGCCCCTCCCCCGAGGCTGGCCCAGCCCCCTGGGCCCCAGCTCTGGTTACTCAGGGGCGGGGTCACAGGCGGCCTAGCCAATGGGAGGACGGAGTTGCTCTTGCGTTTTGGTGGGGGGGCGTGTCTCTCTGGTTGCTGTGCTCCAAAAGGTGTGGCACCGCCTTCTCGTCACCGGGGGTGGAGTTACGTGTGGGTGACGTGGCGGCTTCTAGGCTTTGGTCGGGTTTCGGCGGCTTTAGCGCTTGGGGAGGAGGCGGTGACCACCCGGGAGACTGTGGCAGTGGTGGCGGCGGCAGGCGGCAGAGAGGAGGTAGGACTCGCTCTAGAAGGGGTCTGGGCAGCGGCTTTCCGGGGGCGGCGACGGGATGGGGGGAAGGGAACCTGGGGCGAGCGGGCAAGTCCTGCCGGCCCGGCTCGGGCTGAGGGAATACTTCGTCGTCCAATCAGGAAAGCCCCTGTTGAGAAAGACGTCGGCATTAGCTAATCGGTGGTCGCAGTCCCCCCAGAAGGCGGGATTTGGGCGGGGGTGGGACTTCCTGTTTCAAATAAACACCTAGAGATTTTCCCCCCTTCCGCCCACCGAAGTGTGTCCTCCTCAGGAGGTCCGTCACCGTTTCTCCCTGAGGAGTCGAAGGGATCCGCGGATACGAGAGGGCCCGGTTAGGGCCTGGGGCAGTTGCACAGGCCGGGCTGGAGCCTCGGGGCCACGGGACCTGCCTCTGGCCCTGTCTCTGTTTCAAGGCCCCCGGCCCGCGCTCTGGCCGCCGGAGCCAAGTTGGAAGAAGAGTCTGAGGAGGGGGAACCGATTGGGTCGGAGAGCGGGCCCGTGCCCGCCGTGGGCCGGCCCCAGGATCTGCGGGTAGCTTTGGGCGCGAAAGTCCGTGCCAGGTGCAGAAGGGACCCGAGGATTTGCTGGCTGGGGCGGGGGGAGGGTGGGGGAAGGATTTATGGGGAAGGAGGCTGCCTAGGGAATGACACTCTCCCCTCCACAACAGTCCGAGGTTATGCGTCTCAATGATCCCGCGGAAACGCTACGGGTCTAAGAACACGGATCAGGGTGTCTACCTGGGTCTCTCAAAGACACAGGTCCTGTCCCCTGCAACTGCTGGCAGTAGCAGCAGCGACATCGCCCCTCTGCCCCCCCCAGCGGCCCTGGTCCCTCCCCCTCCCAACACGATGTCTTGCCGAGATCGGACCCAGGAGTTCCTGTCTGCCTGCAAGTCCCTGCAGAGCCGTCAGGTAAGGACCAGGAGTGGGAAAGGCGGGAGCGAGCCTTACTGAAATCTGGGAGAGGCTGTGCTCCAGCACTGTTGAGGGACTGAATTTTGGGGGTGACGCGATGGAGAGCTGATCGAGCTTGGAGGGGGCTGGAGGATCTGCTAAGCAACAGGGAATGGGGTGGGCCAGCTCTCTAGAGGCAAGGACCTAGACTTTTTTTGTGTGAGAAATCCCCCAGAGGGTAGGGTTGTTACTTTTCAAGGAATATCTCAGGGTGAGAGGTGGCCGCAGTATTTTTGGTTTGGGTAAGGAACACGTTCTAGAAAGAGCCTTTAGCTCAGAGACAGGCACTTTGAATACTGGTTCTGGAATAGTCCTTACCATACGTTTGCTCTGTGACCACAGAATATTGGGCCAGAAAGTCTAGTGGGACCTCAGTTTTTATATCTGTAAAATGAAAGAAGTTTTCCTGATAAGTAATTTTTGTCAAAATTCCTTTGCAGTGCTTTTTAAAAAATTAGATTCCCTGGTTTCAGTCCAGACTTTCTGAATCAAAGTGGGCCCTGAGTGACTGTAATTTGAAAGATTTTTACTGCTCTTCTGTATGATCACCCCGAGCTTTCCAGTTATCCTCTTTGATTTCCTGACTGGAGAAACAGAATGTTAATAGTGCCTGTCGTTTATTTAGTGCTTATAACGTACCAGGTATATGACTAAAATACTTTATAGCCCTGATGCTGCTTGATTCCAGCAACTGCATTTTATACAAGAGGAAATAGATATTCAGAATGGTGCATGTCACGTGCCCCAACCCCTCTAGCTAGTAAGTGGTGGAGTCGAGATTTGAACCTGGGTCCACCTGTGCTCAAATCTGAGCTCTGCGTGACAACTACTGACAAGATTAGACTGTCCGGTACAAGAGCTAGAGAGAATTTAGTGGGCACCTGAGGAATAGCGAAAGCTGGAAATGGGGAGGGGGAACTAAAGCTTCACCTTTTGATGTTGCTTTTCAGAATGGAATCCAGACAAACAAGCCGGCTCTGCGTGCTGTCCGGCAGCGTAGTGAATTTACCCTCATGGCCAAGTAAGTTGAGAGAAGTTACGTGGTGGGGTGGTGCGGTGTCTGGGAAGGAGTTGGCTTGCCTTTGGTGGCCTTGGCTGTGAGGGAGCTAATGTGGGAATAGGAATAGGTCCTGTCCTGCTCTTTCTCCTAGTGCCCTCACTAATGCTTGCTTCCAGGCGCATCGGGAAAGACCTCAGCAACACATTTGCCAAGCTGGAGAAGCTGACGATCTGTGAGTTCTTGGGGTCTGTCAGAGATGGGGCAGTGAACCAAAGAGCTCTAAGGAACCGGACTCCCTGAGCCTTGTCTTTGACCTCACCCGTCCTGGCCTCATTTGTCTCTACAGTGGCAAAGCGCAAGTCCCTCTTCGATGATAAAGCAGTGGAAATCGAAGAGCTAACTTACATCATCAAACAGGTGAGCTGCTAGCTGTTGGGAGCTACCATTCCAGTCAGATCGCTTTCATCAATTTCCCCTTGTCTTGGAGGTCCAGAGCAAGTTTCTGGAGCCAGCCCCAAAGACCTTGCTCATCCATTGAGTCAGTGGACACTCTTTGGTCGTGTGCTGTGTACAAAGCCCTGCTGGGCCCTTGCCTCACAAACCTGAGGCAAGAATTCCACCCTGAGGGCTTATTGTCTGTAAGGGGTATCTAGGCCCGTACATTCGTACTTACAATGAGTAGAAGGCAAGTGGCACAAAACAGAGCTTCAAAAAGATGAATGAGACAGTCTGACGATGCTGGGAAAAAATGTTACAGAGGTGGGTGAAATCTGAACTGGTGTCAAGGCTTGTGTAGAGGCAGTGGAAGAACATTCCAGACAGAGGAAACAGGGTGCAGAGGCATGGCTTATAAAAGAAAGTTCACGTCTTTGCTCAGATGTTGTTTGCCCAGGGAGGCCTACCCTGAGCGTGTTGTTTAGTGCTCCAGTGCCCCAAACTGTGCTTTTTATAGCACTTGATACTTTCTAATATTCTGTATCATTAACTCACTTACATTTATTTTATTTTATTTTTTTTAATTTTTTTTTTCAACGTTTATTTATTTTTGAGACAGAGAGAGAGTATGAACAGGGGAGGGGCAGAGGCAGAGGGAGACACAGAATCTGAAACAGGCTGCAGGCTCTGAGCGGTCAGCACAGAGCCCGACGTGGGGCTCGAACTCACAGGCCGTGAGATCATGACCTGAGCCGAAGTCCCAAAGTCGGACGCTTAACCGACCAAGCCACCCAGGCGCCCCTCACTTACATTTATTGTTTCCGTTCCCTCTCATCTACCTCATCCCAGCCCCCAACCAAAAAGAAAAAAAGAGAAAAATATAAGTGCCACAAGAGCGGAGAGTTTTTTCTTGCTATTTTTTCGTCTTGCTCATAGATGTATCCCAGTTGCTTGTAATAGCGTCTGGTGTAGAAAAGGTGCTCCGTATTTGTTGACTGAATGACCGCCGGGGGGAAATACCAGCCTGGAGCATGGATGGGCAGAGAGGCCAGGGAGGAGGCTGCTGCCGCTGTCCAGTGAAAAGATGATGGTGGCAAAGGTCAGGGCAGACGTGTTCAAGAGGTGCCATGCAGGGTAGGAGAGAGAGGATACCATGAACTATTGGGGCACTATTGCATAAGCTTTGAAGAACCACAGCCTGTTCTCAGACAGTCCATTGGTTATGGTGTACCCTTGGGTAAGCTGCCTGACTACTCTGAGCTTCAGTGCCCTCGGAAATAAGAGGGGGCTGATAACAGCACCCACCTCGTAGGGTGAATGTGAGGATTCAGTTGTTTGTTTTTGGAGTCACTCACGTGATTGAGTGAGGTTTAGCTGCCTGGTTCTGGGGGACTCCCCAGTGAACAAGACAGATGGGGTACCTCCCCTTGAGGATTTCCTATCTGAAACTCGACAAGTAGAATTTGTCAGACGACTTCAGGGTAGTGAATCCCATTAAAGACATAAGGGAAGTGAGTTCCTCAGGGTAGGGGCCTATTTTAGATGGGGTGATATAAGATCATCTGTGAGGGGCGCCTGGGTGGCTCAGTTGGATGAGCGTCTGACTCTTGATTTCAGCTCAGGTTGTGATCCCAGGATCACGGGATCGAGCCCCATGTCAGGCTCTGTGCTGAGCGTGGAGGCTGCTTAAGATCCTCTCTTTCTTGGGGCGCCTGGGTGGCTCAGTCAGTTGAGCATCTGATTTTGGCTCGGGTCAGGATCTCACAGTTCTTGGGTTCAAGCCCTGGGTCAGGCTCTCTGCTGTCAGCACAGAGCCTGCTTTGGATCCTCTGACCCCCTCTCTGCCCCTCCTCCACTCTCTCAAAATAAATTTAAAAAAAATTTTTTTTAAAGATCCTCTCTTTCTTCCTCTCCCTCTGCTTCTTTCCCCTGCTCACACTCTCTTTCTTTCTCTAAAATAAAATTGAAAAGAAAATGAAAGGAAAGGATAGTCTGTGAGAAGTGACTTTGAGACCTGAATGGTAAAGGAAAAGCCAGTTATGCAAAGATCTGGTGGGAGCACGTTCCAGAAAATGGGAATAGCAAAGGGAAAGGCCCTGAAGGGTGGGCCACCTTAATGCATCTGATAAACACGAAAGAGGCCAGTGTGACTGCAGCAGAGCAAGTGAGAAGGAGACTGGGAGGGGATGAGGTTGGGGAAATGGGCAGGGCTGGACCACACAGAGTCATGTGTAAGCTGCGCAAAGAATTTGGTTTGTGTTCTAACTTGAGTGGAAGCTCTT
This sequence comes from Acinonyx jubatus, assembly GCF_027475565.1. Lineage (NCBI taxonomy): Eukaryota > Metazoa > Chordata > Mammalia > Carnivora > Felidae > Acinonyx > Acinonyx jubatus. Next base: position 8,949,684 of record NC_069390.1, read on the forward strand.
GGAAGATTTTCAGCAGAGGGAGGACCTGCTCCATTTCTGCTTCAAAAGCTCACCGTGGTTGCTGTGTAGAGAGCGGATTGTTGCGGGTGGGCTTTAAGGGGAAGGTCATTTAGGAGGCTCTTGGCTATAGTTGAGAGAGCAAAGGTGGTGGTTTGGTCTAGAATAGGGTTAGAAGAGAAGTAGCTGAGCGGCTCGATTCGGAGCATCTGTTGGAATCGGCTGGGTTCTCTGTGGGCTCCGTGTAGGCTCCATGTGGATCAAGGGAAAAGAGAGGAGGACGGCTCTCCAGCGTTTGGTCTGGGCAGCTGGCGACTGGCGGTGCCATTTACCAAAACAGAAAAGGAGGGAGAAGGGGGAACAGGTTTTCGTTGGAGGTGGGGGCATTAGGAGTTGTCGTCCACGTTAAGTTTCACCACAAAGAGCAAGTTATAAGCTACGTAGCGTGCCGTGTGGCGCACAGTAGACGAATATAAAGTGCCGAGTGCCTGGTCAGCAATCAGCCGAGTGTGGCTGCGTTGTGGCACATAGATGGGCTTAGGAGGTACGAATGTGTGACTTAGAAGCTTCCAGCTTGGTTGGGCACTTCGGTGGGAAGTGGTGCCGTTTTCTAAGCTAGAACTCTGGGGGAGGAGATTTTATGGGGAGAAAACCTGGAATGCAGTTTTGGCCACGGGACTCTAGGGAGGGTGCATCAGCTCTGAAGGGACAGCCAGCCAGCAGTGAAAATCATCCATTGGTCTCAGGAATGGTTGCTGTAGGGCGGGGTGGGGGACACCTGGGTGGCTTAGTTGGTTAAGCGTCTCACCCTTGATTTACAGCTCAGGTCACGATTGCCAGGTTCGTGAGTTCGGGCCCCGCGTCAGGCTCTGTGTTGGTGCAGAGACTGCTTGGTATTCTCTCTCTCTCTCACTCTCTCTCAGAATAAGTAAATAGACTTATAAAAAAATAAAAAAGAAAAGAATGGTTGCACCTGGAATACTACCTGGGGCCTATTGGAGAAATTCTAGAAGTTGCCTAATCCAGTTTGTCTTCCAGCCTATTCCTTGAACTCACTATTCCTGACCTCTTCTCCCTGGGCTCCCCACCCCCAACCCCCTGGGCAAGCTTTCTCTGCCACTCTGTGGCCACCTCCTTCATCTCTCTTGTCTCATGTGGCCCTCAGTAACTTGCCAAGCCAGATCAGGGGGCAGAGGATGCCTTGGTCTGGTGTAGAAGGCCTGGCTTTGCTACGGTACCTCCTTATGTGTGACCTCGGATAAGTCACAGCTTTCACTCTTTTGCAATAAAAATATTTTTTTAATGTTTATTTATGTTGAGAGTGTGTGTATGAGTGGGAAAGCGGTGGAGAGAGAGAGAGAGAGAGAGAGAGAGAGAGAGAATCCCAAGCAGGCTCTGCATTGTCAGCACAGAACCTGACGTGGGGCTCCATCCCGTGAAGTGTGAGATCACGACCTGAGCCAAGATCAAGGGTTGCTGCTTAACCAACTGAGGCACCCAGGCTGCCCGCGATAATAATTTTTTAACAGAATTCTGTGTATAAAAGGCATTTTGTTGATGTTTCTGGGCCATCGTGGAGACTTTGACTTCCCTTCTCCTGCCTACTGCACAGGTGCTTTGTCAGTCAGCGTGCTCTGGGCTTGAGATTTTGGCCTTTGAAGCAGTTCTGTGGCCATGTGCCTGGCCTCACAGGGTAGAGTTGGGCCGTAGGGCGAAGAGGGTAAGCAAGTCATTTATTTACAAATGGATGAGACTAGGGGTGCCTGGGTGGCTCGGTCGGTTGAGCATCCGACTTTGGCTCAGGTCCTGATCTCGCTGTCCGTGAGTTCAAGCCCTGCATCGGGCTCTGTGCTGACAGCTCAGAGCCTGCAACCTGCGTAGAATCCTATGTCTCCCTCTCTCTCTGCCCCTCCCCCACTCGTGTTCTGTCTGTCTCTCTCTCTGTCAAAAATAAATAAACATTCAAAAAAAAATTTGTATACAAATGGATGAGATCATATTTCGCCTCTTCTGGCTCTCCTCTGCAGGGACTGAGCCAGAGCAAAGTCCAGCGCGTGGAACATCCTAGCAGGCCCTTCTGGTCTGACTCTGAAGCACCCTCCCTCCCATTTGTAACTTCCGCCCTGCCGTCCATGCGGGAGAGACATTGGCTGAGGAACCCTTTGTTAACAGTGTTTCTGTTGGCTCTTCCTAGGACATCAATAGCCTCAACAAACAAATTGCCCAGCTTCAGGACTTTGTGAGGGCCAAGGGCAGCCAGAGCGGCCGGCACCTGCAAACGCATTCCAACACCATCGTGGTCTCCCTGCAGGTGGGACCTGGGGTTGGTAGAGGGGGAGGCAGAAGGGAGAAAGGTGTTGTCTTCCTTGGCTGATCCTCTCTCTCCTTTTCTTCTAGTCGAAACTGGCCTCGATGTCCAATGACTTCAAATCAGTTTTAGAAGTGAGGACAGAGGTAAGGAAAATCTGTAGGAGGGGTAGCAGTGTGGGGTTAAGGGCCCAAGGGAGAAATGGAGCAGGAACAAGTGGAGGGGTGAAGGTAACAGGGTCAAGGACCAACAAGAGGGCCCCTCTAACATGCCTGCTTCCCAGAGGCCTCAGGACCTTTGCATTTCTTCCCCAACCCCAGAACCTGAAGCAGCAGAGGAACCGGCGGGAGCAGTTCTCCCGGGCGCCTGTGTCAGCCCTGCCCCTTGCCCCCAACCACCTGGGTAAGTCATAGGTGATGAGGGGAGCCTTGAGGGGAGAGACCCAGTTCCTCTGGCTCTGATGGCATCCTCTGATGCCGTGATGGCAGCAGCAGGGCAGGAGAACAGACAAGCAAGGGGCGTGCTAGGCTTTTCAGAGGTCAAACCTCGTGGCTGGCATTCGTGATCCACACTCCGTCTACCACATTCTCGTGTTTGGGGCTGACGTCAGTCACATGCAGTACGACGATGGTTTCTAATCTTTTCGTGCACTTACTTCATTCGCATTCTCTCACTTAATTTTGTTTTTCATGTTTATTTTTGCGAGAGGGAGAGGGAGAGGGAGAGAGAGAGAGAGGAGCACAAGCCAGGGAGGGGCAGAGAGAGCAGGAGACGAAGTAGGCTTTGTGCTGGCAGCAGCGAGCCCGATGCAGGGCTCGAACTCACAAACTGTGAGATCATGACCTGCGCCAAAGTTGGATGCTCAATCAGCTGAGCTACCCAGGCGCCCCTCTCTCACTTGTCACCACCCCCCTCTGGGAAAGCAGTTGTTACTATCCCCCATTTTACAGTTGAGGAAGCCGAGGCTCAGAGAGGTTAAATGATTTGTCCAGGGTCACAAGGCTATTAAGTGCCAGAGCTGGGATTCACATCCAGAGCATGTGGGCTTTGAACTTAAGAAGTGCTTTTTCTTTCTCTCCGTAGGGGGCAGTGCTGTGGTCTTGGGGGCGGAGTCCCGTGCCTCCGGGGATGTGGCCATTGACATGATGGACTCTCGGACCAGCCAGCAGCTGCAGCTCATTGATGAGCAGGTACGTGGGCTCTGAACTGGGGAGGAGATGCTCCTTTGTCCTCCCCTGTGGGCCACCAGCAAGGGCTGAAATGTGCCTTGCGTGGAATGGCAAGCGGGGACAGTCCTAAAGAGGCAGGCTCTACCCTGAGGAAGCTCCCAGTGCTCACGTGTGCTCTCTCTCCTCTGAAGGATTCCTACATCCAGAGCCGGGCAGACACCATGCAGAACATTGAGTCCACGATTGTCGAGCTGGGCTCCATCTTTCAGCAGTTGGCACACATGGTTAAGGAGCAGGAAGAGACCATTCAGAGGTGAGAGTCTCTCTTTCACCCTAGACAGAAGGACCTTCTCCTCTCCATAGGGTGGCATCCTAAAGCTCCCCCGGGACAACTTGATGCCCTTTGGAAGAGTAGAGTAAATCTGGCCCACCCACAGGGCCAAGTCCATCCATTCAACAAGTGTTTACTGAGCACCTGTTTCATGTTCGGTGACGTTCTAGGTGTTGGGGATGTAGTGATGAGTAAGACCGTGGAGTCTCCATAGTATAGGTAACAAAAGTCAATTGGGCAGGTGAGGACAGCTGTTCAAAAGAATTGACAAGAAATTTCCGGGTAGTGATAAGGTCTACAGGGAGAATTATAACAGGATGACGTGTTAAGAAAGTGACTGAGTAGTTACCTATCGATGGACTCTTAGGGTTCTTCCATATCTTGGCTGTTGTAAATAATGCTCCAGTGAACATAGGGGTGCGTGTATCGTTTTGAGTTAGTGGTTTTTGGAGGGCTTTTTTTGTTGGTTTTTTTTGGATAAACGCCCAGTAGAATTACTGGATTGTATGGTAGTTCTATTTTTCTTTTTTTTTTTTTTTTTTTAGTTTATTTATTTATTTTGAGAGGGTAGTGGGCAGAGGGAGAGAGAGAATCCCAATCAGGCTCTGCACTATTGGTACAGATCCCAATACGGGGCTCAAACCCACAAACCGTGAGATCATGACCTGGGCTGAAGTTGAGTCGGACGCTTAACTGGTGGAGCCACCCAAGCGCCCCTATTTTTAATTTTCTGAGGAATCTTCATGCTGTTTCCCGTGAGCTCTGTATCAGTTTACATTTCTACCAACTGTGCACAAGGGTTTCTTTTCTCCACATCCTCGCCGACACTTGTTCTTTCTTTTTGTTTTTTTTAACCATTCTGACAGGTAGGAAGTCATGTATCTCATTGTGGTTCTGGTTTGCATGCTGATGAGTGATGTTGAGCATCTTTTCATGTGCTTGTTGGTCATCTGGATGTCTTCGCTGGAAAAACATCTACTTGGACTCTGCCCATGTTTTAATTGGATTGTTTATGGAGTTCTTGCTGTTGAGTTGTATAAGGTTGTTCTCTATTTTAGATATTGGCCCCTTATCAGATACATGACTTGCAAACTTTTCTCCCTCGCAGTAGAAACGAACTTTGCCGATCATTTTCTTTGTCGTGCAAAAGCTCTTTAGTTTGGTTGTACTCCCATTTGTTATTTATGCTTTTGTTGCCCTTGCCTGCGACGTCGGGTCCAAAACACATCGCACTAAGTGACGTCAAGGAGTCTACCACCTATGGTTTCTTCTAGGATTTTTATGGTTTCAGGTCTGACATTCAAGTCTTTAATCCATTTTGAGTTTCTTTTTGTGTATGGTGTGAGAAAGTGGTCCAGTTCCATTCTTTTGCATGGAGCTGTCCAGTTTTCCCAACACCATTTATTGAAGTGATTGCCTGACAGTTACCCATTGTATAGTCTTATCTCCTTTGTTGTAGATCAATTGATGTTACATGAGTGGATGTATTCCTGGGCTCTCTCTCATGTTCCGTTAATCTTTGTGTCTGCATTTGTGCCAGTATTAGTTACTACGTTTTTTTTTTTCTTTTTCTTTTTTACTGTTTATTTTGAGAGAGAGAGAGAGAGAGAGAGCGCGCGCGCAAGTAGGGGAGGGCTAGAGAGAGAGGAAGGGAGAGAATCCCAAGCAGGCTCTGCACCATCAGCGTGGAGCCCGACATGGGGCTTGAACCCATGAACCATGAGATCATGACTTGAGCCGATACCGTGAGTTGGACACTTAACCAACTGAGCCACCCAGGCACCCCTGATTACTAATGTTTTGTAGTATAGTTTGAAATCAGGGAGTGTGATATCTCCGGCTTTGTTCTTTCTCAAGGTTGCTCTGGCTATTCAGGGTCTTTTGTGATTCCATAAAACTAGTGTAATTTTTGATAAGGTTGGATTTCTACCATTTTACTATTTGCTTTTTCTTTTTCCTGTTTTCTTAAGTGGCTCCTCTAGGGAGTACATCATCAGCTTTTACAGCCTCCTTCATGTGAAATGGAAGAACTTCGCAACCCTCTCATCCAGCCTTTACACTCTAGTTGTCGTATCTGTTGCACTTACATACGTTCGAAATCCCCTAATCCAGTATTATGGTTTTTGTTTCACAGAAATTAAAAGGAAAAAATTGTCTTTCGATTTACTTCTCTGTTGACCATTTCCAGCGCTCTCCATTCGTTCCTGGATATCCAGTTTCTGTCTGGTATCACTTCCCTTTAACCTGAAGAACTTTCTGTAGCATTTTTTGTAGTGCAGATCTGCTGACATGTTGTTTTACTTTTCTTTTCTCTGAAAATTTTTTTATTTCACTTTTATTCTCTTTCCCCTCCCTTTTTTTTAAATGTTTTTTGTTTTTGAGAGACAGAGAGAGAGAGAGAGAGAGAGAGAGAGAGCATGAGTGGGGGAGGGGCAGAAAGAGAGGGAGACACAGGATCTGAAGCAGGCTGCAGGCTCCTGTCTGTCAGCGCAGAGCCCGACATGGGGCTCGAACTCCCGAACTGTAAGATCATGACCTGAGCTGAAGTCGGCGCTCAACCAACTGAGCCACCCAGGCACCCTTCTTTCCCTCTGTTTTTTAAGTTTATTTATTTTGAGAGAGAGCGTGCACGCAGGGGAGAGGCAGAGAGAGAGAGGGAAAGACTGAGAATCCCATGCAGGTTCCACACTGCCAGCGCAGAGCCCAATGCAGGGCTGGAACTTACGAACTGTGAGATCATGACCTGAGCTGAAACCAAGAGTCAGATGCTTAACATACTGAGCCAACCAGGCGTCTCTCTCTCTCTCTCTCTCTCTCTCTCTCTCTCTCTCTCTCTCTTCTTTGAATTTATTTATTTTGAGAGAGACAGACAGACAGTGTGTGGAGAGAGGTGGGGCAGAGAGAATCCCAAGCAGGCTCTGAATAGTACAGAGCCCGATGCTGCGCTTGAACTCAAACCGTGAGATCATGACCTGAGCTGAAGTTGGATGCTTAATCAACTGAGTGACCCAGGTACCCCTCTTTTGTTTTTGTTTTTTTTTAAATGTTTATTTATTTTGAAAGAGAGAGAGTATTATAGCAGCATGTGTGCACACACAAGCCGGGGAGGGGCCAAGAGAGGGAGACAGAGAATCCCAAGCAGGCTCCGCACTGTCAGCAAAGAGCTGTCGCGGGGCTCGATCCCACAGACCATGAGATCATGACCTGAGCTGAAAAGTCAGGACACTTAACCGATTGAGCCACCCTGGCGCCCCTGTTTTGTAGTTGTTTTTTGTTGTGGTTGTTATTTTTATTTATTTTAATTTTTTAATGCTTATTTATTATTGAGAGAGAGAGAGAGACAGACTGTGAACAGGGGAGGGGCAGAGAGAGAGGGAGACACAGAATCAGAAGCAGGTTCCAGGCTGTCAGCACAGAGCCCGACGTGGGGCTTGAACTCACAAACCGCAAGATCATGACCTGAGCCGAAGTCGGACGCTTAACCAACTGAGCCACCCAGGCACCCCATTTTTTTTTTTAAGTTTTATTTATTTTTGAGAGAGACAGAGCACAAGCAGGGGAGGGGCAGGGAGAGAGGGAGACACAGAATCTGAAGCAGGTTCCAGGCTCTGAGCTGTCAGCAGAGTCCAACGCGGGGCTCAAACTCATGGACCCGCGAGATCATGACCTGAGCCAAAGTCGGACGCTCAACCGACTGGGCCACCCAGGTGCCCCTGTTTTGTGTTTTTAAAGGTAGGCTCTATGCCCAGTGTGAACGCACAACCCCAAGTTCAAGAGCCGCAGGCTCCACTGGCTGAGCCAGCTAGGCGACCCTACCCTCATTCTATAGAGAAGGATGTTTCCCCTGGTTATAGAATTCTGGATTTATGGTTTTTCTCTTTAAGCACTTCAGATGTATCACTCTACTCTCTTTTGGTCTTTTTTGTTCTTAATGAGAAGGCAGTGGTAACATGAACTGTTTATGTGATGTCTTTCTCTCTGGCTACTTTTCAGTTGTTTGGGGGTTTTTTGT